>NC_086102.1:39042595-39727595 GCF_963921235.1 Mobula hypostoma
ATGATAACTGCAATGGCAGGAGTCAAATAACGGTCAGCAGGTTTGTCAAGCAACATAAAAATGTAATCAGTCCAGATTATTTAGTTCTGGGAACTTATGAGACATTTGTTCTTGATTAATATGGCACCAATTATGTATTGGGTAGTTATTTTTATTCATTCTGAACTTCCAACAGATAAAATCTTGTTTATAATTGTATATTAAATTGAAACATAAACCTGCACCTCGACGGTAAGCATTCTTCTTGCTTTTGTTTATTATGAAGCCAGTACCCTTTGGAGAATTCTGAAAAAAGCACTCCATAGTTTTTTTGGGGGGAAAAAAAGACATCTTTTACAAACTGATCATGAGTCAGAGAGCAAAGTGAAGGGCTGGCAGTTTCTCAGAGACAGGACTGCAGTTGCTCATAAAAGAAAGAGAGGAGAGATAGCAATGCCTGCAGAGATCGACTGGGACTAAGTCAGTCCAGGCTGGAAGCAATTGGGCATGCAAAGTGATGGATATAACAATGAATATCAACTCAGTGGGAACAACAAGACAATGCCAAAAATATTGAATTTCCTGGCCATATGCAGAAAGGTAAGACAGTGAACACCCTTCAATGACAGAAAATGCATATGGTAAATCTAACACCCATAAACCTTGGCTTCCTTTCCTGCATGCTGGAAGCATACTTGTGTGAATGTAGTTGGATGTCTGTATGTTTACAACCTGCTCCTTTGTATCATGTTCTGTACATTAATTGCTCTTTTTTAATCACTTCTTAACATGAAATGGAACTGAAACAATTTTACAGGGTTCTAAGTGTGCAAAATAGAGGCAACTTTCTTTAAAAATTTGTGGTTATTGTAGATAGTAAAAAAAACCATAGTAACTATGTGAATGTAGTAAAAATTCTTCCTAGTTTTAGATTAGTTATTTTTTTGAAAGATTCTTGATGTGTGAGATTTCAAGAGACTGTCTTTCCATTGGCCAGTGATTACATCCTTTGCTGTCTGAGTGAACCCTGAGACAATGTGATCAGTGACTGAACCCTTCTACTAAACCGTTAATTATACCTGCCTGCCATTCTGACTGTTCTGAGACAATGTGGCCTCTAGATACAGGCACCTGAAGTTTTGACTCTAGGAAATTCCATGGTATTCCTTACCACACTTGTATATGACTTAGTTGTGCTTTACAAATTTGCCCACCGTCCTTGGAATGTACTTCAGAATCCTGGAGCCTTATACAATTTGAGGATTAGAGACCTGGGAATATTAAATAAAAAAGGAGTGGGGATCTTACTTTTTCATTCTTTCCTGCTTCATTCATTTCAAACTGATAACCTTCCAACCTTCCCTGTTGACAGCAGTTTGACTCCTTTCAGTAAGGAGGTAAAACACATTTTTAACTAACAATACAACAGACTGAGTTGCTATTTTATGAATACCAAACAAGCAAAAACCAATCGTCTAATAATCCATTATTGAATGAATAACCAGCAGTATTCAATATCAGGTTTCATTTCCAGCACTTGTGCATGTTATACCAAAACCAAAACAGGGCTTTGACTACAATTGAATTTTTAAAAATTTATCAGAATTTGTATAATCTAAAAAAAGGTGTTGTCTTTAAACTGGAGGAATGCTGCTCCTGCTGCTGTTATTTGGGCCTTCGAGACGTGCATGAACTATGAACCCTTCGGAAGCTGCTGAGGTGGATTTCAACCTCTGAGAATACGCACTACTGAACAAACGCAGGAGCCTTATAGGGCATTGTTATCAGGTGCCTCGGCTCTGCTAGCTGGGTCTTTCACTTCCAGATCTAACAAACCTAAGCCACAGAAGTTCAACCAAATGAGCTGAATTAATGGGAAGATACTCTCAATACAAATGACACCATAATATTTGAGGAAATGTGTCTCTGTCCTGAAAATACTCTTGTCACTTACAATTGGGTCTCTTTAACATCTTACTCTGAATACTGAGAAGTCTTCCTACTTTAAGATAAGGTTGATCCTCGAACGCAGATTATTACTAGTTGTTGATAATTTTACCGAGGGCACTGTAGGAGTGGGATGGCGTTTTATTCTGTTCTCAGGTCTGTGTGCCAGCCAACCAGAAAGAAAGTTACTGGAGCTTAGTTATAGAAGTACTTTACTTTGTTTAGTGCTATTCATTTGAAATGATTTATTTCCATCTTGATTTTATGAATAGAAAGTTGATTGCTTGGAATATAAAGATGTGACACTATGTAATTCAATTTATAACTACTCCAAAATAAGTGTGACAAAGCACACTGCACAGAACCATGACAACTTATTGGTTTAAAATGTACAGTATATAATATACACAGATAACTTAAAATCTAAAAGTAGATAATCTGTTTACCACAAAAGATACAATTTATATGCATAACAAGTAAGTACTATGTAATAAACAAATTTCCTCCTAATCAGTCCTAATTAATACTACCTCTGGACTGCATTTAAGTACAGTGCCTAAAAAGCAACTCATATATTCAACACAGAATTGATTCCAAATAATGCTGTACAAGAAAAATAAATTATTGTAAATAGGGAAGTAAATAAGCTTGTTGACAATTTAAGGCCAAACATGAAGAAAAGGTTGTAGGCTTTGTGAAATGGTCCATATATAAAAGCAATTATTAATATGCAAAAATGATAGTAAGAAATATTAACAAGTGCCCAAGTAGTAATTCCACTTTTTATCATCTTATTACTCTATTAATTGCTTACTTTAACACAGAAATTCCTACCGTTTGAAAGGCTAAAGTACTTTAATAATAACCAAAAATCTTTTCAATTTTTGAAAACATAATAGTTTTCTTTTGATGATTTATTTAGTTTTATAGCTAAAACTAGTTGATGGAAATATTGTTTGAAAATAAACAAGTGCATTTTGTAAAATATATTAACTTTACCCATGTTTCTGTTGCATTTCTGCCTATTTTATATTCTACCTATTCTCCTTCTCTCCCAAAGATGCTAATTCTTATAAGGACATGATTTTGCAATTGCTCTCTGTCTTCATATGTCTCTCAAATTTGTATCAGTCTGATCTAGTAGACCTAAAACCATGTAGTAACCTTAAATGCATTAGTAGTTGAATCTCTGATTATTTTAACTTCTAAAGCTAAGTTTGACATCAGGTTCTGCAATTGAAATGCTTTTTGGGATAACATTCTATTGAGACAATTGCATTAATAGAAAATAATAGCCTATTTTGGGCTAAATTACAAATCTAAATATCTACGGTTCAAGCCTTTTATACATCTATGTATTGAAAGCATATTTTTCATGAATAAAGATAAAAACATTAGTGAAGTTATTATGCATTATGCATTATTGGTTATTCATTCTAGGTTAAATAAGCAAAATCTACACAAATAGTTATTCATCAAAAAATTTGATTTGGCTTCTGCCAATACTTGGGAGCTGAATTGCTCATTGTGTAGCCTGCTAAATATTGGCAGTTGTACAGACTGTAACAGCTGTTCCCACCTGCTATACCATTAGTATCTCAGATTTTTGAAGGTCACACCTAGGCCTTTTCATTGATTTTTTTATGTGCGCCATATTTAACTGTGCAGTAGCTATAGTTATTATTAAGAGAAGACACAGGATTTTCCATTCCACTGCTGAAATAGCAGAACACTTACATAAGCACATAAAAATCCGGAATACAAGCAGCCCATCCAACTCCTCCCTCCTGCCCAGCAATTTATCAAGGTTGTGGCTGATCTACCATCAGAGTACCATTATTCTGCACAAACCTATTTTCCTTAACTTAATATGAAGAAATCTATTTTTATTTTGAATAACATCAATGACTAAGCCTCCAGAAAATCGGAATCATGTTTATTATCACTGAATCATATGACATGAAATTTGTTGTTTCAAGTCTTTACAGTACTTTGCAAAGACATAAAATCACCATAAGTTACGAAATAACCAAATAGTGCAAAAAATAGAATAACGAGATTCTGTTCACAGAAAATTCAGGAACCTGAGGCAGAAGGGAATAAGCTGTCTCTGAAGCTCCAGGTGCAGGTCTTCAGGCTCCTGTACCTCCTCCCCAGTCCTAATAATGAGAAGAGGGCACATCTTGTTTGGTGAGGTTCCTTAGTGATGGATGCAGCCTTCTTGAGGTATCAGCTCTTGAAGATTTTATTGACGACAGGAGGAGCTGGAGCTGGCTTGGTCTATAACTCTTTGATTCCTCTAGTGATTCTGTGCATTGGAGGGTCCATAACAGGCTGTGGTGATAGTCTCAATATGTTGGACCCAGGTTAGATCCTCTGAGATACTGATCTCAGGAAATTGAAGCTGCTGAGATTTTCTACCACTGAGCCCTCGATGAAGTGTCTGTTCTCCTGACTTTTTCACAGTGCTCAAGGCTGAGAATTCCTAAGATTTAACTCCTTGTGAATCAAGAAATAGTTCCTAATCACTGTCCTGAATGATGTCCTCTTTTGAAAATGACAAGGGTCTTACAGGAGTTGAAAGGGTTAACAGAGGGATGACACTTCTCACGTTGAGGACTCTAGAACCAGGGATCACAGGTACAGAATAAGAGGACTTAGGATCACTTCTCATTCTCTTAAACTCGAGAGTGTTTATAGTGAAGTCAATCATTCTTTGGAAAACAATCCTAAAATAGCTTCCGAAAGGATTGTACAATATGATTGTGCAGACGGAATTGATACATGCAAATTCCCATTGGCAAGTTTATAAATCTCCAGCATCTTGTAATAAAACTGGCTACTTTACCTCAAAAGTCTCTGATCCTACCTAGCATACTGTAAGAGGGATCAAATTTTCAAGAACTTGCATTTTCGCCTGTTCCTGTTTTTACTTACCCAGACAACATCAGAAGCAAGCAGTTTCTTAGCAACCTGCTTCCAGGCTTCCAACAATGTTGCTGTGGTTTGGCCACTGGAAGGTTTGTGTAAATGTCAATCATCAGTACATTTATTTGCTTGTACGAGGAATTCTTTTGTTAAATGTTCTTTCTTTCCAATCCTTCACAGCTACTTTTGTTTTGAAAAACTAGTTTCTATCATTAGCATTTATACTTCTAACTTAATTTCATTGATGTACCCTTATTATGATATGTAAGTATTTACACTATGAATATTGATCTCTCAATGCAGCATTACTTTTCTAGTTTTGCACATTCAATACTATAGACAACAAAAGACTCTCATATAAGTGCATTAAGCAGTACTTAGGACAGGTTCAGTAGAAGTGGTCAGATTCCCTCCATGTTCAGCGCACTTGCTCATTATCTCAATCAGGCAGTCTTCCTGTTTGCAATTTGTGGAGATGATGACGGTGCGCCCTCAACATTTCTGGTAAGCAAAGTCAAAATGTGCATAACTGAAACCTGAGGGTTACGCATTTGAGCTATCACAGTCCAGTCCCTTGGTGTTTTGAGTGTTTATACAGCCTTCAGAAATTACAGTGCACTTCACTCCCCTGTTCCTTGTAGCTTCTAGTACCCAACAGCTTTTCTGGAGGCCGCAGTGGAATTTTCATTAGTTGAGAATTCCTGCTGGTGGAGAACATCTGTAGCCTCAACCCAAGCAGCACTGTCTGACAAATGTCATGCAAGCCACTGGATTGCCTTCATTCACAAGAAAATAAGAAAGCAGGAGCAGGAGTAGCCACCTAACGCTTTGCAACATAGTAGTCATAGTCATAGTCATAGTCATATTTTATTGATCCCAGGGGGAAATTGGTTTTCATTACAGTTGCACCATAAATAATAAATAGTCATAGAACCATAAATAGTTAAATAGTAATATGTAAATTATGCCAGTAAATTATGAAATAAGTCCAGGACCAGCCTATCGGCTCAGGGTGTCTGACCCTCCAAGGGAGGAGTTGTAAAGTTTGATGGCCACAGGCAGGAATGACTTCCTATGACGCTCTGTGTTGCATCTTGGAGGAATGAGTCTCTGGCTGAATGTACTCCTGTGCCCACCCAGTACATTATGTAGTGGATGGGAGACATTGACCAAGACGGCATGCAACTTAGACAGTATCCTCTTTTCAGACACCACCATGAGAGAGTCCAGTTCCATCCCCACAACATCACTGGCCTTACGAATGAGTTTGTTGATTCTGTTGGGGTCTTCTACCCTCAGCCTGCTGCCCCAACACACAACAGCAAACATGATAGCACTGGCCACCACAGACTCGTAGAGCATCCTCAGCATCGTCCGACAGATGTTAAAGGACCTCAGTCTCCTCAGGAAATAGAGACGGCTCTGACCCTTCTTGTAGACAGCCTCAGTGTTCTTTGACCAGAGTGCGAGAGTTACACCTTCAAGCCTGCTCTGGCATTCAATGTGATCATGGATAAACTGCCCCATGATTCAACTCCTCTTCCGTGGCAGGTGCTCAACATTCCCTGTTCCCCACACTTTCAAAAATGTGTGTTTCATCTTTACATACCTCTAATGATCCAGCCTTCAGAAACCCCTCCAGTGTAGACAAGGTTCACCACCCTCTCCAAGTAAAAGTTCGTCTGAACGCCAGTTTCAAATGAGCTGTCATTTATCTTGTAACCATGTTCCCTCATTTGGGGTTCTCTCACTAGTGGAAATATCGTGACATTTGCACTAAGGGGCTTCCTTCAAGTCATGCATGTTTTAATAAAATAACCGTTCATTCTTCTAAACCTCACAGAATACAGATCCAACCTTGAACCACTTGTGATTGGATAACTCTTTCACCCTAGGAATGAGATAGGTAAATTTCTTTGGACTGCCTCAACTGCTGCTATATCCTTCCATGCCACCATATTAGCCAAAAGGCTTAGAAGAAAGCCAAAAGGAACTATATGACAATAGTTAGAAGCCTTTATACATCCACATATCAAACTCACTGAGCCTTATTGTCACAAGTTCTACCATCAAATGATCAATCTGATGACTTTTACAACACCTAGACCATTCTGGAGGAGCTTAAGGCTACATGTTCTTGAATAGCTTTTCAAAATTACTGTTGATACCACTTCCAATAACTAAATTAATTAGACAGAGGAAGCTGAGCAAAAATGGAGGGGTGGGAGGATCAGGGAGAAGGAGGGACAAAAAATAATCCTATCTGCTTCAACTATCAGAGATCAACTCATCAAGGAGCTAAACCTTGTTTCCTATTTCTCATTCACTGCAAATTCTACGGTTATTAACTCATTTTCTAAAATCAACGTATTTTATTATCTTCCTTCACTCCACATTGCTGGTTTTATCCTAACTTCTGTTGACACCATCAAGTGCAAGTATAAAATGAAATATTTTGTTGTTTGTCTATGTGACTCGAGTACACCAGTGCTTTAGATTTATTTGTAGAGGCTGTCAAAGGCTATGCAGATGTGGAAATTTTGTTACTGAGAATAAACCCTCTGCATTTTGTTAAGTTTTCCTCTAGGAAGCAGATTAAGTCCTACAATAACCAAACATGTCATTTTGACTTGACCTGATGCATATGTGAACAGACAACTTTGTGAATAGAGAACTAGCCGATTTTACTCATGCTTCTTGTAGATGGAAGATATTATGAGTTAATAAAGTAAAGGCTGTTTCATCTTCACAGAGGAGGTTGTCCCATTGGACGTGTGTCGATGATTTGCAGATCCACCATACAGTGCCTATAACAAGTATTCCCCCCGCCCCGAGGTTTTCATGGTTTATTATTTTACAACATTGAATCACGGTGGATTTAATTTGGCTTTTTTGACACTGTTCAACAGAAAAGACTTCTTCATGTCAAAGTGAAAACAAATTTCTACAAATTGGTCTAAATTTATTACAATTAATAAACGCAAAGTAATTGATTACATAATTACTGTACCCTTCAAGTCAGTATTTAGTAGATGCATCTACAATGACAATAGACTTGAGTCTGTGTGGATAGGTCTCTATCAGCTTTGCACATCTGGACACTGCAATTTTCCCCCATTTTTCTTTACAAAACTGCTCAAAATGCATTAGGATCATGAGTGAATAGCCCTTTTCAAGTCCAGCCACAAATTCTCAATTGGATTGGGGTCTGAGCTCTGACTTGGCCATTTCAGGACCTTAACTTTGTTGTTTGTAAGCCATTCCTGTGCAGCATTGGGGTCATTGTCTTACTGGAAAACAAATCTCCCAAGTCACAGTTCTCTTGCAGACTGCATCAGGTTTTCCTCCAGGATTTCTCTGTATTTTGCTGCATTCATTTTACCCTCTTCCTTTGCAAGCCTTCCAGGGCCTGCTGCAGAGAAGCATCTCCACAGCATGATGCAGTCACCACCATTCTTCATGGTAGGAACAGCGTGTTTTTGATGATGTGCGTGTTTGGCTTACGCCAAGCATAGCGTTTAGTCTGATGGCCAAAAAGCTCAATTTTGGTTTCATCGGACCATAGAATGTTCTTCCAGCTGACTTCAGAGTCTCCCACATACCTTCTGGCAAACTCTAGCCAGTATTTCATGTGACTTGTTTTCAACAGTGGCTTTCTCTTTGCCACTCTTCAATACAGTTGAGACTTGTGAAGCACCCGGGCGACAGTTGTATGCACAGTCTCTCCCATCTCAGCCACTGAACCTTGTAATTCCCCTAGAGTTTCATAGGTGTCTTGGTGGCCTCCCTCACTAGTCCCCCTCTTGCACAGTACTCAGTTTTGAGGGCAACCTGCTCTAGGCAGATTTACAGCTGTGCCATATTCTTTCCATTTCTCGATAATTGACTTAAATGTACTCCAAGAGATACTCAGTGACTTGTAAGTTTTCTTGTATCCATCTCCGGACTCGTGCTTTTCAATAACCTTTTAATAGATTTGCTTGGAGTGTTCTTTTGTCTTCATGGTGTAGTTTTTGCCAGGATACTGACTCTCCAGCAGTTGGACCTTCCAGATATAGATGTATTTTTGCTACAATCAATTGAAACACCTTAACTGCATTTGGGGATTTCCATGTAACTAATTATGCGTCTTCTAAAACCAATTGGGTGCACCAGTGGTGATTTGGTGTGTCATATTAAAGGGGGTAAATATTCATGCAATCAATTATTTTGGGTTTTATATTTGTAATTAATATAGATCACTTTGTAGAGACCTTGTTTTCACTTTGACACGAAAAAATCTGTCGATCAGTATCAAAAAAGGCCAAATTAAATCCACTGTGATTCATTGTAGTAAAACAATAGAACATGAAAACTTCCAAAGGGGAGTGGGTGGTGTATAATTTTTATAGGCACTGTAGCTTTGTTGCTGCTCTTTTGGTCACAGAAACAAGAAAAGCTAATTTTCTCACGTATCCCACTGGCAATTATTGTGGTATATGTATTCAGCTGGCCCCATAGCCAAAACAAATCTTCTCAAATGCGTAAAAGGACAATTAGGTTATAATTAGATAACTACGATGCAATCCTGCTTTACAAACTGCAGGGAGACAGATTTAAACGAGACTTTAAATTAATTTGCCCTGTTTTCTATTTCTGAACAGTTTATTTCAGATTTGACACATTGAAAGTGGTTGTAAACTTTAATGTGGCCTAAACTTGCATCACTTTATTTGTAATTAAAGGTTGTATATTCATTGGCCAGTCCTGTTATAAAGGAAAATTGTCTGTGTGAAACAACAAACATTCTGCTGGAGGAAAGAAACTGTCAATGTGTTGGGTCGAAAACCTGCATTGGGATTGAGAAAGGAGAGGTGACATGGCCAACATAGAGCAGGAGTGGCAAGAAAGGACCTCAAGGTGATCGGTAGATAGAGGGAGGCATGCCAGGTAGGGAAAGTGAACATGGGCGAAGACGGAAGACTGTGGCTGGATTTGAAGTCTCATAAGGTAAAAGGTAAGAACCGGGGGTTTCTATAATTGGATACTGAAAGAACAGAGTAAATAACATGAAAGACCAAATCTTCTGTTCAGCACATGTTGCTATTCAGGATCCATGAAATTTTTGGACCGTTACGTTTACTAAGGCATTATTGTAGTCCCTGTACGTTTTGTCAGGATGACCCAAATCATTTCACATTGAATGTATTACTGTGGTGTAATTGCTGTTGTTTTTCAGACACAGTTGCACAGGGAAGCCAATTAAGAAATCGAACTTCCACAACTGCTGGAAGATTTACACTCCATTGAACGCTTTGTTCCTGTTTTTTTTTTAAATTAGTTGTATTCATGTGGAATAGTCCCAGGATGTGAACTCAGGTGAAAAAAAGAACACACATCAAAGTTGCTGGTGAACGCAGCAGGTCAGGCAGCATCTCTAGGAAGAGGTACAGTCGACGTTTCAGGCCAAGACCCTTTGTCTGTCTCTCATAGCCCGTTCTTTAGTTAGGGCCTTCAGCATTTTGGGCATCGAGGGAGAGAGGAAGAGGAGAGCCATCCGCAGTACCACCGATGCGGCAGAGAGGGCCTCAAGATGGCTGTGGCTCAAAAGGGGGGAGCTATGGAGTCATAAGTAGCTAGCCATCTGGACACAAGCTGGGGTCTGATCAGCCCCGGCTGGGTCACCTGGAGGAGGCTGTATGATGTTGAAAGACCCGAAACACCCGATGATTCCAGGAACATCACTGAAGATATGTCCAGAAGCATCAATAGATGTATGTACACAGATGGCTTTGTGGCCAAGTTTGTGTATGATACTAAGATAGGTGGAGGGGCAGGTAGTGTTGAGGAAGCACAGATGTGTGCAGAAGGACTTTGACAGATTGAGAGAATGGGAAAAGAAATGGCAGATGGAATATAGTGTTGGGAAATGCATGATCATGCACTTTGATTGAAGGAATAAAGGCATGGACAATTTTCTAAACGAAGAGAAAATTCAAAAATTAGTGGTGCAAAGGGACTTGGGAGTCCTTCTGTGGGATTCTCTAAAGGTTAACTTGCAGGTTGAGTTGGTTGTAAGGAAGGCTAATGCAATGTTAGCATTCATTTCGAGAGGGCTAGAGACCTGTAATGCGCTGTAAATTTCTATGATCTATCATCTATGAGCAAGGATGTAATGCTGAGGCTTTATAAAATATTGGTCAGACTGCACTTGGAGTATTGTGAACAATTTTGGGAAGGCCCAGAGATTCATGAGAATAATTCCAGGAATGAAAGGGTTAATGTATGAGGAACGTTTGATGGCTCTGTGCCTTTACTCGCTGGAGTTTGGAAGATTGAGGGGGAATTTCTTTGAAACCTACAGAATGTTGAAAGACCTAGATGGAGTGGATGTGGAGAGGATGTTTCCTATAGTGGGAGAGTCTAGGGGCAGAGCGCACAGCCTCAGAATAGAGGAATGCCCATTTACAACAGAGCTGAGGAGGAGATAATGTAGCCAGAGAGTAGTGAATCTGTGGAATTCATTGCCACAAAGAGTTATAGAGGCCAAGTCATTGGGTATATTTAAAGCGGAGGTTAATAGGTTCTTGATTAGTCAGGACATCAAAGATTACGGGGAGAAGGCAGGAGAATGGGGTTAGGAGGATAATAAATCAGCCATGATGGAATGGTGGTGCAGACTCAATTGGCCAAATGGCCTAATTCTGCTATGTTTTCTGGTCTTATTGTCTAACTTTTCCCATGATTACACATCTGATTCCTATTAAGGAAATACTATCAACCACCAGGGAAGTTCTAAAAATCAATTGTCAATGCACTTTAGGTAGTGAGAAGCTAGAACAGATTCATTTCTCAGATCCCAGTTGAAATGCCAGTAGAGGTCTTTTGAAATAAAAGGACATTAATTTGAATAGTTTCATGGAGTTCATAACTTCTTTTGATGGGCATCTCCATTCACTTGCAGATTTAGTGTCGTTAACATTGGAAAATTTTTCAATTAAAACCAAAATGTAATTTGAAAATCCAAGTAAATCCTTCAGGTGTTGAAAACCCAAAGTAAGAAAAGAAAATGATGGAAATATTCAGCAGGTCAGGCAGCATTTGCAGGAATAAAAAGTAACTAATGTTTCAGGTAGAGAACTTGCTGTGTATTGAATAGTCTTGGCACCTCAGTTTCCTCTGTACATCAAAGAGTACCTTCAGTGTTAAGAGATGACTGAAAAAATTGTTATTTTTCCAAACTAACATTCATACTAGTCCGATCACAAACAGGAGAAAATCTGTAGATTCTGGAAATCTAAGCAATACACACAAAATGCTGGAGGAACTCAACGGGCCAGGCAGCATCTATGAAAAAAAATAGTGGATTTTTTGGGCTGAGAGCCTTCAGCAGGACTAGAGAAAAAAAAGACGAGCAGAGTTAAAAGGTGGGGGGAGAGGAGGGGGAAACACAAGGTGATATTGAAACTGGAAGGGGGAGGGGTGAAGTAAAGAGCTGGGAGGGTGATTGGAGAAGGGGGAATCTAATAGGAGAGGACAGAAGGCCATGGAAGAAAGAAAAGGGGGAGGAGCAGCAGATGGAGGCAGTGGACAGGCAAGAAAATAAGATGAGAGAGAGAAAAGGGGATGGGGAATGGTGAAGGGGGTGGGGCATTGCCAGAAGTTCGTACTAGTCCAAGTGTATTTAGCTGGGAGGATTAGCCAGCTTTTTAAAATGCATGCTGTTGGGTCTCACAGCTGGCTGTCATGGTACTGGATTGAGAGGCTGGAAACTGCATCATCAGTTGTGACTTTTGTTAAATGTGGGGAATCAGCTGAGCAGGACATTTCATTTTCTACCAAGATACCCCGTGAGCAGATTTCAATTACAGTCTATTTCAGTCAATTTCAAGTTTATCCACAAGATGCAACAAGCTGCACCTTACACTAGAGAGTAAGGTAGAACTTACACTAGAGAGTTCTATGCAGTAAATACCAATTCACATTTGTTGGTACAAAATCATGTGAGGTTTGCACTATAGCTGGTCACACAATGCATTAATACTGGCATTGATTGACCAATGAGGATATATGTTATGTTGACCAACAGTGAACTCATTCATCTTGGTGAACAATTAACAGAATTTAATGCAATTTTGATACTGAATACAAGAAAGTGTTACATAGTGTCAATGTTAGAAGAAAATATTGTACCTACTAAGGTTTAACACCTCGAATGCACAGCACCTGTCAAAATGCTTTGTGTTCCAGCTTTAAATTTATCCAATATAGGCCGTATGAAATCATTTCTAGGTGAAATTATGACCTGTAAAATTCATCTGGGAATTTTAAAGTGCTATTCATGATTGCCCAACTAATGTTTACTAAGTATCTGGCTCCCACTAAATGATATCACTTATTGTATAATGCTCATCTGTCATATATTGAAGCAGAAAGCTCCACACAATCAATAGATGTTGTCTTTTTTTGTGATGTAAGGGGCACTCTGCTGATTGTGCAAAACCTGACTGGGTCCCCTTTAAAGTGATTGTAGGTTGTTCAAACACTTCCTGAAATCCACAGATTATGTTAAAAATAGGGGAACGTCGACTTGGATCAAGAGAGGCCTGCGTCGGGCATTTTCATGCCTTACAAGGCGCAGATTGGAAGTCTGCGTGGGGCGCCACTCCTCGCACAGACTAGAATAACGTGTGATTAAGCGCCTTGCTCAAGGACACAAACACGCTGCCACAGCTGAGGCTCGAACTAGCAACCTTGAGATAACTAGACGAACACCTTAACCACTTGGTCACGTGCCCAACTTAAAAATAACGGGGTTTAATTTCATAGCAAACAACTACTGAAATAAGAGCATAAGAAATATGATGTGTCAACCACCCTGCTCCTTGTTGTGCTACCTCAACACCTTTTTTCCTGTTCTGCATATCTGCGTGTCCATTCGTTCTTCTAATATCCAGAAATCAATTGGATTTCTGCATCGAACACAAATTCGTTCTTTTGGGTAGTGAATTCCAAAGATTCAACACTCTCTGAGTAAATAAATTACTCCTCATTTTGGTTCTAAATTAACTATCATCTATTTTGTGACTGTGTCCCCAGACTCCTTAGTCAGGGGATACAGTCTTTGTGATATAAACCTGTTGGGTGATATAAATGTTTTGTACCATTCAGTGAATTCACTTCTTCAACCTGAGATGTTAACTCTTGCTTTTTGTCACAGAGGCTGCTTGACCTACTCAATGTTTCCGCCATTTTCTGTTTAGTTTCAGATTTCCAGCATCTGCAGTTATTTGATTTTTCATCGAGAGAATATTGGGCTTTCCTACTCAACCTCTCCTTACATGATTATTCTGCCGTTACAGGAAGACTGGTGAACTTTTGTTGCACTTTCTCTTGAGCAAAACACGTCCTTAGGTAAGGATACCAAAATTGTACTTATTACTCTGATGTGGTCTCACATGTTCTTAAATAATTGTTCCAAGACATCCCTGCCCTTGTACTCAAGTCCTTATAATGAAGGCCAATATACTATTACCTCCCTAATTGCATGCTGTACCTGTGTGTTAGCTCTCAGTGACTTGTGTACAAAGACAACCACTTCTTCTTGAATTTCATTTCCCACTACTTGAAAATATATTGCATTTCTATTTTTTTGCTGAATAGAGTAACTTCACATTTCAAAGTTCAAAGTTCGAAGAACATATATATCACCATATTCAACCCTGAGACTTATTTTCTTATGGGAATGATCAAGAAACCCAATAACCATAACAGAATCAATGAAAGACTGCACCAACAGGGTGAACAACCAGAATGCAAAAGACAACAAACCATGAATTACAAAAATAAAGAACAAAACGGAAAAAAGAAAAAAAAAAAAAATCAACGTTGAGAATGTGTGATGAAGAGTCCTTGAAAGTGAATCCATAGGTTGTGGGTACAGTTCAGTGATTGGGCAAGTGAAGCTATCCCCTCTACTTCAAGTGCCTGATGGTTGAGGGGTGATAACTGTTCCTGAAGCAGGTGGTGTGAGTCCTGAGACTCCTGTACCTTCTTCCTAATGACAGCAGTGAGAAGAGGGCATGATCTGAAAGGTGATTGTCCTTGATGATGAATGTTGCTTTCCTACGACAACAATCCGTGTAGATGTGCTCAATGGTGGGGAGGACTTTATCTGTGATAGACTGCACTGTATTCACTACTTTTTGTAGGATTTTCGATCCAAAGGTTGATGTTTTCATATCAGGCTGTGATGCAGTCAGGCAATGTACTCTCCACCACACATCTCTATAAGTTTGTCAAAGTTTTAGATGTCATGCCGAATCTTCATAAACTCCTAAGGAAGTAGAGGTCTTGCTGTGTTTTTTTCATAATTGCACTTACGTGCTGGGCCCGGGAAATAACAGCACCAAGGAATTTAAACTTAATGACCCTCTCCACCTCTGATCCCGTGATGAGGACTGGCTCATGGACCTCTGGTTTCTTCCTCCTGAAGTCAAGGAATGGAGGGTTGTGGGCTGAGTGCAGGTTGGTGGGACTAGGTGAGAGTAAGAGTTCGGCACGGACTAGAAGGGCCGAGATGGCCTGTTTCCATGCTGTAATTGTTATATGGTTATATGGTTAATAATCAGCTCCTTGGTCTTGCTGACATTGAGTAAGAGGTTGCTGCTGTGGCACCACTCAGCCAGATTTTCAATCTCCCTCTAATATACTGATTCGTCACCACTTTTGACTTGTCTTATGACAATGGTCATAGCATTGCTGTGAAGTTTGTCACAGCAAACTTCAATATGGTATTGGAGCTGAGCTTAGCCACACAGCTATAAGTGTAAAGCGATTAGAGGAGAGGTCTCGGCGCACAGCCTTATGGTGCACCTGTGCTGATGGAGATTGTGGAGGAGATGTTGTTGCCAATACAAACTGACTGGGCTCTGCAAGTGAGGAAATCAAGGCTGCAATTGTACAAGGAGTTATTGAGGCCAAGTTCTGAAGCTTATTGATTAGTTTTCGAGGGCTGATTTATTGAATGTTGAGTCCTGGTCAATAAAGAGCATCCTGATGTATGCACCTTTGCTGTCCAGATGTTCCAGGATTGAGTGAAGAGTCAATGAAATGACATCTGCTGAGGGACTTGTTGTGTCAGTAGGCAAACTGGAGTGGATGCAAGTCGCTTCCCAGACAGGAGCTGATATGTTTCATCACCAACATCTCAAGACACTTCACCACTGTGGATGTAAGTGCTACTGGATGATAGTCATTGAGGCGGCTCACCATGTTCTTCTTAGGCACCAGTATAATTGAAGCTTGCTTGAAGCCAGTAGGTACCTCAGACAGCTGAAGCGAGAGGTTAAAGATCCCAGTGAACACTCCAGCCAGTGGATCAGCACTGGTCTTTAGTACTTAGCCAGATACCCATCAAGGTGAATGCTTTCCATGGGTTCACCCTGACGTCGACCTCAGAGACCGAAATCACTTGATTTCACCGGGTAAGAGATCTTACTTGATTTCAGTTTTTTTGTAAGAGATATTTTTCAACATTGCACTCTATCTTTCCCTACTCATGCCCCAGTGGTAACATGACTGTCAGCATTCCATTATGTGAGGCAGTTTTATGTAAGGTCACTCAGGTTGGTTGATGACCTTGGGATCAAGTCAAGTCCATTAATAAAAAGATGACTCCTAAGGAGTCTTCAGGGACATCATATCTTAGCTGGACCTTTCTGAAGGCTCAGGTTTCCCAAGGCTCTCAACAATGAAATGGATGGCATTCTGTGGAGAAACCTTTGGGCATCCTTTCACACCTGGATCTTCCTCCCTGTACACATCAGGTATCTTGCTAGCTTTCAATTTCATCTTTCCTACTGGTTCCAGAAAATCTCTGTGAAGACCATTTGACATATAGGCACCGGAATTTATCAACATTGCTGGTTTCTCATGATGTACCTTTTAGAGATTCCTGTAATGATCAGGACTTTTAAATTAATCGAAAATGTTGCCAGTCCCTCAATAGATGAACAAGAAGATAGTTCCCTCGTTTTGAATGCCACATTTCTGGGAGGTACATATGACACTCTGAGTGATCCGAAACTGCTCTGAAGTTGTAGTGGCACGGACTGGAGAGTGTGGATCCTGGGGTCAAGGGCTACCCTCTATTTCCCATGTGATTCATACCAGTCACCATCATCATCATGTGCCGTGTTGTATGATGTGGGCGATCACGGTCCCTGATCATGATTGTTCTTGACAATTTTTTCTACAGAAGTGGTTTACCATTGCCTTCTTCTGGGCAATGTCTTTACAAGACAGGTGACCCTAGCCATTATCAATACCCTTCAGAGATTGTCTGCCTGGCGTCAGTGGTCACATAAACAGGACTTGTGATAGGCACCAACTGCTCCTACAACCATCCACACCTGCTCCCATGGCTGCACATGACCCTGATCACGGGGCTAAGTAGGTGCTGTAACCTGTCCAAGGGTGGCCTGCAGGCTAATGGAGGGAAGGAGAGCCTTACACCTCCTTTGGTAGAGACGTATCTCCACCCCGCCACCCAATTCATACCGGTGGACCCTTCATTAGCAATACCTGAGTGTGCAGACACAACAGAAGCAAAGTAAATACACGGATTGTAGTGGAAAACATAATATGAGGATGAGATTTTACTGTCTGCAGGCAGATGCGGAGATTTTTATTGCTACCTGCTGCATACTGCACAACCTTTCCTTTTTCTAAGACAAGACCTATTGGAGAAGGAAAAAGAGCATTTGACTGAGAGCCTATTTTGTGAGGCAGAGCAGCAGAAGTTCTGTTCAATATCATTCCTTGATTATACTAAGGAGGCAAGAATTATTCATTTAGGATAGAAGGAACCTGAAGAGTAAACCTTCCCCCATTGAAACCATAGTAAAGACAATAAGAACATAGGATATAGCAGCAGAACCAGGCCATTCGACCCATAAAGCCTGCTTTGCCATTCCATCATGGCTGATACATCCCTCTGAAACCCATTTTCCAGCCTTCTCCCTGTAACCTTTGACAACTTTGCTATCCAAGAACCTATCAACCCCCGATTTGAATATATCCAGTGATCTGGCTTCCACAGCCGTCTGTGATGATGAAGTTCACAGATTCACCACCCTCTGGCTGAAGAAGTTCCTCCTCATCCTTGTTCTAACTGGATGCTCTTCTATCCTGAGGCTGTGCCCTCTGATCCTAGACACTCCCACAATAGGAATTATCCTTGCCACATCCACTCTATCTATACATTTCAATATTTGATAGGTTTCAATGAGATTCCCCCCCACTGTTCTAAACTCCAGTAGGTACAAACGCAGAGCCATCAAACACTCCCTAGATATTAAATCTCAATTTCGTCACATCTGACTGCCCAGATCCACCTGCACTAAATATGGTACACCTCTTCTGCCACCAACCATGGGCATCTTTGTGCTGCTAGTGCAAGAAGTCAAGGTTCTCAGCGTACATCTCAATGAATCAGTAGTATTACATATTTTAATGAAGATTTGAGGACAAATCTTTTACACAGTCCATCATATAATCTATTTCTTGGCAGAGTTACAAGTAGAATGTCTGTATTTGGAGCACGGTGTGGGGCTAACAAATGACTGGCCCACTCATAGAAACCAACTGAGTGTAGTTAGGACTTTGAAGCTTTGTACATTGGCCTGGTGAGGGAACTGAGTTTGATCGCTTAGTATTTATAAGGTGTTGTGAGATTTCAAGTTCCTGGGTGTCAAGATCTCTGAGGATTTAACCTGGACACAACATATCGATGCCATTATAAAGAAGGCAAGACAGTAGCTATATATTTCATTAGGAATTTGAGGAGATATATTTCATTAAGAGTTTGAGGAGATTTAGTTTGTCACCTAAAACACTCGAAAACTTCTACAGATGTACTGTGGAGAGCATTCTGACAGGATGCATCACTGTTTGTTATGGGGGGGGGGCAGAAAGCCACTGCACAGGATCGAAAGAAGCTACAGGAAGATGTAAAATTAGTCAGCTCCATCTTGGGTAATAGCCGTCTCTATTTCCTGAGGAGACTGAGGTCCTTTAACATCTGTCGGACGATGCTGAGGATGTTCTACGAGTCTGTGGTGGCCAGTGCTATCATGTTTGCTGTTGTGTGCTGGGGCAGCAGGCACCAACAGTATCAACAAACTCATTCGTAAGGCCAGTGATGTTGTGGGGATGGAACTGGACTCTCTTACGGTGGTGTCTGAAAAGAGGATGCTGTCTAAGTTGCATGCCATCTTGGACAATGTCTCCCATCCACTACACAAGGTACTGGTTGGGCACAGGAGTACATTCAGCCAGAGACTCATTCCACCGAGATGCAACACTGAGCATCATAGGAAGTCATTCCTGCCTGTGGCCATCAAACTTTACAACTCCTCCCTTGGAGGGTCAGACACCCTGAACCAATAGGCTGGTCCTGGACTTATTTCCTGGCATAATTTACATATTACTATTTAATTATTTATGGTTTTATAATGCTATATTTATACTCTATTCTTGGTTGGGGCAGCTGTAATGAAAATCAATTTCCCTCGGGATCAATAAAGTATGACTATGACTATGAGCTTCCATAGTATCCAGGACACCTTCAAGAAGTGGTGTCTCAGAAAGGCTGCATCCATTACTCAGGACCCCCATCAATGAGGGCATGCCTTCTTCTCATTGTTACCATCAGGAAGGAGGTACAGAGCCTGAAGGCACACAGTCAGTGACTCAGGAACAGCTTCTTCCCCTCTGCCATCCGATTTCCAAGTGGACATTGAACCCATGAACACCACCTCACTTTTTTTATGTATTATTTCTGTTTTTGCACTATTGTAGTTTAACTATCTTATATATATACTTACAGTAATTGATTTATGTTTTCTATATTATTATGTATTGCATTGTACTTTTGCCAACTAAGTTAACAAATTTCATGACATATGCTGGTGATAGTAAACCTTATTCTGATGTAATTTACGCCTCAGGAGTGTACAGAATGGTAAGGATTGTTGCTAACCGGCATATCACGGTCATCAAGGTAGCGTAGTGCCACTATTACAGCTCAGGGTGTCAGAGTTCTGAGTTTAATTCCGATGACCTCTGTAAGAACATTTGTACATTCTTCCTGTTGTTTCCTCTGGGTGCTCCGGTTTCCCCTCACAGTCCAAAGAGCCTCTAGTTCGTAGATAAATTGGTCATTGTAAGTTGTCCTGTGTTTAGACGAGGACAATCAGTGGGCTGCTGGGCAGTGTGGCTGAAAGGCTTGTTTCCTGCTGTATCTCTACGTAAATAAATCAATACATTTATATTGGGTTTGAAATCTTGGATCTTCAGATGCTCTTTCCTATAGATGGCCAATGTCTGTCTTGTGAACTGAATGCCATGATTAATGTCTGTATGCACTGAGAGGTTATTCTCAAGATATGAGAAGTAGTCCATACTGTTTGGGGCCTCATAGGACCTACAGTGTTGCAGGCTGGCAGGTGATCTTTGTTTTGGGTTGTTTTATACATATGCATACATATTAGACAACATCTTTATTTTTAATAAAGCTTTTTAATAAAGAGGAATGATAATTATTTCTTTGGTAAGAAAGAAGTAAGATCATCCACAGGGCAGAAAACAGAGTGGGCTTCATCCGAACATTTTAAAATGAATACCATTAGAATAATTGGTGATCTTGAAAGGAGACTAAAATAACTTGGCAGAAAGGGGGAAAAACAAGACGAGGAAGCAAAAAATATTACATGGATGTAGATAAGGAAGACAAATACACAAGGAAGTAATAAGGAGTAGATCAAGAGAAAGAAGTAAAATAAAACAGGGGATTCCCAAATTTGGGATGGTTAGGCATATGAATTATTTCTAACTGTACTAAGAATTGTCTAAAGTGGAGAGTCTGCATAGTTTAATGTGACTAATATTCTTGATTATAATAGGCAAATTTTATACCCACCATCCAAGGACGTTAATGGTGAAGCTTTAAGATCTTTCCTAACAAACCTCAGGAAGCACCATGCAGAAAACACCAGATACAAATTAGTCTGCAATGGGCGGAAAATCTCTTTGGTTGTAAGGTGTCAAAAGCTAGATATTTTGCGTGAAAACTTCCACACACCTCCCCTACCCTCCATCAGTAGATATGTCTACAAACAGTTTTCATTCTCTCATGTCTCATTAGTTATTGCTATTTATTTATATTTGCATTTGCAGTTTGTTTTTTTCTGCACTCTGGTTGTCTTCCATTGATCCTGTTGTAGTTACTTTTCATTACTGAGTATGCCCACAAGAAAATGAATCTCTGGATAATAACATTTACTTTGAATTTAGAAAGTTACTTATTTTTTTATTTATTTGGAGATGCAGTATAGAATAGGCCCTCTGGCCCTTCCAGCCACACTGCCCAGCAACCCTGTCAAAGGCAATTTAACCTTAACCCAATCACTGGAAAGGTTACTTTAGCCAATTAACTTACCTGGTACATCTTTGAATTGTGGGAAGAAACCGGAGCATGCGGGGAAAGCCTATGCATGCCATGGGGAGGATGTACAGAGACTCCTTACAAAAGATGCCATGCTTGAACCCTGAACTCCGATGCCCTGAGCTACAATAGTGTTGCACTGAACACTACACCACTGTGTGGTAGTTTCCCTCAAGGCATCATGGAAATTCTGACTGAGCAAGCAAAGTAGAAATGGGTTTCTCAGGCAGGACAACCAATAAAAAAGCAAATACCAGAAGCATAATATCATAGCATTTGTCTGTCTTTATGAGGCTGAGTTGCTAGCTTGAGGCTTGACCCAACAAAGTTGGAAAGTGTGCAAGGGACCTGGGACTATTTCCCTGGAAGTCCAGTGCTGATGGAGAGAGAGGTGGGGAGGGGAAGGGGGGGGGGAGAGGGAGGGAGAGGGAGGGAGGGAGAGAGAGAGAGAGAGAGAGAGAGAGAGAGAGAGAGAGAGAGAGAGAGAGAGAGAGAGAGAGAGAGAGAGAGAGAGAGAGAGAGAGAGAGAGAGAGAGAGAGAGAGAGAGAAAGAGAATGTTAGTGTACTGTAACACTTGCTCCACAAGTTCAGATTGACACACGAACAAAAGGAGCGTCACTAAATTATATTCAAATAAAAGTCAAGACAAATTAAACAAACTGCAGGAGAGATGATCATAAGTTTGCAGACAATTAACTTAGGGAGAGGCAGCTGAACAGGCAGGAAGATCAAGAAGGGAATTGAAGAAAGTCAAACCTACATTACCACTTGTGTTGAGACAATTAGAATTAGAATCAGAATCAGAATCAGGTTTATGATCACCGGCATGTGACGTGAAATTTGTTAACTTAGCAGCAGCAATGCAATACATAATTTAGTAGAGAAAATAATAATAATAAATAAACAAGTAAATCAATTACAGTATATGTCAATTGAATAGATTTTTTAAAAAGTGCAAAAACAGAAATACTGTATCTAAAAAAAAGTCGGTTAGTGTCCAAAGATTCAATGTCCATTTAAGAATCGGATGGCAGAGGGGAAGAAGCTGTTCCTGAATCACTGAGTGTTGTGCCTTCAGGCTTCTGCATCTCCTAACTGATGGTAACAGTGAGAAAAGGGCATGCCCTGGGTGCTGGAGGTCCTTAATAATGGACGCTGCCTTTCTGAGACACCACTCCCTGAAGATGTCCTGGGTACTTTGTAGGCTAGTGCCCAAGATGGGGCTGACTAGATTTACAACCTCTGCAGCTTCTTTCAGTCCTGTGCAGTAGTCCCTCCATACCAGACAGTGATGCAGCCTGTCGGAATGCCCCCAAGGTACAACTATAGAAGTTTTTGAGTGTATTTGTTAAGATGCCCAAACTCCTAATAAAGTATAGCCGCTGTCTTGCCTTTTTTATAACTACATCGACATTTTGGGACCAGGTTAGATCCTCAGAGATCTTGACACCCAGGAACTCGAAGCTGCTCACTCTCTCCACTTCTGATCCCTCTATGAGGATTGGTATGTATTCCTTCGTCTTACCCTTCCTGAAGTCCACAATCAGCTCTTTCATCTTATTAACGTTGAGTGCCAGCTTGTTGCTGTGGCACCACTTTACTAGTTAGCATACCTCACTCCTGTACGCCCTCTCGTCACCACCTGAGATTCTACCAACAATGGTTGTATCGTCAGTAAATTTGTAGATGGTATTTGAGCTATGCCTAGCCACACAGTCATGTGTATACAGAGAGTACAGCAGTGGCTAAGCACACACCCGTGAGGTACGTCAGTGTTGATCGTCAATGAGGAGGATATGTTATCACCAATCCGCACAGATTGTGGTCTTCCGGTTTGGAAGTTGAGGATCCAATTACAGAGGGAGGTACAGAGGCCCAGGTTCTGCAAATTCTCAATCAGGATTGTGGGAAAGATGGTATTAAATGCTGAGCTATGGTCGATGAACAGCATCCTGACGTAGGTGTTTGTGTTGTCCAGGTGGTCTAAAGCTGTGTGGACAGCCATTGAGATTGCATCTGCCGTTGACCTATTGTGGCGATCATCAAATTGCAATGGGTCCAGGTCCTTGTTGAGGCAGGAGTTCAGTCTAGTCATGACCAACCTCTCAAAGCATTTCAATGCAGTACATAATATAGAAGGAAAAAAATAAGTAAATCAATTACAGCATATGTATATTGAATAGATTAAAAATCGTGCAAAAACAGAAATAATATATATTTAAAAAGTGAGGTAGTGTCCAAGGGTTCAATGTACATTTAGGAATTGAATGGCAGTGGAGAAGAAGCTGTTCCTGAATCACTGAGTGTGTGCCTTCAGGCTTCTGTATCTCCTACCTGATGGTAATAATAAGAAAAGGGCATGCCCTGGGTGAATAATGGACGCCGCCTTTCTGAAAGCGTGTAAAAGACAGAAAGTCATGGATGCAAAGCAACAGATAGGCTAAGGCAGGGATGGAAAAATGCCATATAACAGAGAGGGTAGGTGATAGATTTTGTAATTGAAAAGATACGAGAGGTGATTCATAAGTTCATGGCCTAAGGTAGAAGGAGTCAATTTTAGAAAACCTAGCACATTTATTTTTCAACATAGTCCCCTCCACACTTACACACTTAGTCCAGTGGTCGTGGAGCATACAGATCCCTTCTTTGCAGAAGTCAGCGTCTTGGACCTCCAGAAAGTGGTCCACAGCAGGGGTCGTTGATAAGTTCGTGGACTAAGGTAGAAGGAGATGAGTTATTAACTTCAAACTTTCTGCATAATCACTCAAAGAGTTGAACTGCATGTGTATGTAACCAGAGCTGTATAACTCATCTCCTTCTACCTTAGGCCACGAACCTATCAATCACCTGCTGTGGACCACTTCTGGAGATCCAAGACGCCAACTTCTACAAAGAAGGGATCCGTATGCTCCACGACTGCTGGACTAAGTGTGTAAATGTAGGAGGGGACTATGTTGAAAAATAAATGTGCTAGGGTTTCTAAAATTGACTCCTTCTACCTTAGGCCACGAACTTGTCAATTACCCCACGCATGTGATCAGTTGATTCAGTTTGAATAGTTTTGTTCGATCTTAGGCTGTAAGTAGAGGAGAGGAACTGATGATAAGAGTGGAAATCATTTTTAATGTTACAGATGATGACATTGTTCTCACTAGTCATCAAAGTGAAGTTGCAGCTCACCCAAGACATGCTACAAGTAAAGGCTTTGGAGGGATTGAGAAACAGGAATCAGTGTGTATGTGAAAACAAATGTCTTTTGATTTTAAAAAATGGTCCTTGTCAAATGTACAAAGTAACCACATAATGATTTCTTCTATTTCTTCAAAACTGACCTCAAAATCTGGATTTTAAGTTTGGGAATCTGGGAATAAAGGGGGCTTTTCTGGTTGGCTGCCAGTGACTTAGTGGTGTTCCTCAGGTGTCAGTATTGGGACGTTTCACATTGTTTGTCAATGATTTAGATAATGGAATTGATGGCTTTGTGACAAAGTTTGTGGATGACACAAAGATGGGTGGAGGGTTAGGTAATGCTGAGGAAGCAACACAATTGTAGCAGGACTTAGACAAATTGGAAGAATGGGCAAAAATGTGGCAGATGGAATACAGCGTTGGGAAATGTATAATAATGCATTTTGGTAAAAGGAACAACAGTATGGACTATTATCGAAATAGGGAGAAAGTTCAAACATCAGAGGTGCAGAGGGACTTGTGCAAGACTCCAAGAAGGTTAACTTACCGGTTGAGTCTGTGGTAAAGAAGGCAAATGCAATGTTGGCATTTATCTCACGGGGAATAGAATACAAATGCAAGGAGATAATGCTGAGGCTTTATGAGACACTAGTCAGGCACAAGGAGTCCAGAGGAGGTTCACAAGGGTGATTCCAGGAATTAAGGGGTTAACATATGAATAGAGTTTGGCAGCTTTGGGCCTGTACTCACTGGAATTTAGAAGAATGCTGAGGGATCTCATTGAAACCTACTGAATGTTTAAAGGACTAGATAAGGTGGATGTGGTGAGCATGTTTCCTACGGTGGGGGGTATCCATAACTAGAGGGCACAGCTTCTAAATTTGGGGGCGACCTTTTAGAATAGAGATAAGGAGGAATTTATTTTAGCCAGGGAGTAGTGAATCTGTGGAATGCTCTGCCACAGACTGTGATGGAGGCCAAGTCCATGGGCATATTTAAGGCGCAAGCTGAGTTTCCTGACTGGTCAGGGCATCAAAGGCTATGACGAGAAAGTAGGTGTATGGGATTGAGTGGTATCTGTGATCGGCCATGATGGAATGGCAGAGCAGACTCGATGGGCTGAATGGCCTAATTCTGGTCTTATGTATGCCAGGCTCTATTTCTTTTATGCTATTCTAACTCCTCATTAAACTAGCATTAGTTCTCTGGTTTGAAGATTATTGTCAGACAGTGAATACATCTACCCGGCTATGAATGTGTGGTAAAATACAATTATGTTGCTGATAAATGCCCAAGTTTTAGATGATGGATCTGCTTGCGATATATTAACATCTAAAATGGTAGCATTTCTTACAAAATCACTGGTTTGCTAACTTTTGACTTTTGTGCTGAAATCATTAAAATGTTTGAAGGGTAATACTATTTCGTTTGGCTGTATTCACAGATATTTGCGTATGGTTGAAAGAAAATTATATTTGAACCATTAAGGGTAACAGCTGTTCTTGAATCTGTTAGTGTAGGACCCAAGACTCCTGTACTTCCTTCCCAAATTAAAGGCTACATTTTTACTATTACAAACAACTATAACCCTAAAATATGCAAGTTTTAAAAATATTTTTGTTCATTTTATAGACCCCTGAAGCTTGAATTTTTATGTCCCCAAATTATTCTTTGTAACAATTGTTGTTTGTTTGTCACCTTTGCCCTCGATATCTCCTCAGCACACTTGCCAGATCGGAACTGGTTCAAAGTACTTACACATATTTTGATTCATTTTAAATAATTCATTCTTTTGTCAAACATTGTTTTTTTAATTTTCAAGTAAATTAGTTCCACCAAGGTGTATACACTTGTTCTGTAGCACATTATATCTCTTGCTAATCTGCTTTTATTTCCCCGTAATTATTTTGATCTGATTTTAGCAAATTCGTCTAAAATACGGTCTCTTCACATTGAGGGCACTCTTACCTAAATCCAGAATGTTATTCAGATGAAAAGCTCTATATTTGAATGCTTAAAGTCCTCTATATTTTGACTGCTATTCTTTGCCACTAAGTATAAAAATCTTGATCACAAAAATCACTGAGCACGAAAACAACCGGCAGCACCGAAACCTTACTGCCTCAAAGAATTTCTGCAGAAAAAGCTCACAAAAATGTTGTTCATTTCGCTCATGAATTGCCATTCATTTCCGCCACACTGTGTGCTCAGTGGCAAATCGATTACGAACAATTTTAATAAACAGCGGAATACAATACAAGCAAATGAATGCAGTTAATAAGCAGCCAGCCGTCGCCTGTCAGGCGGCTGCGCCCGATCTCATTCGGCAATTTCCGGAGAATACGAAATAATGTGCTTTCAACAAATATCGATCAATTTCTGTTAGATTGCCTCTAAATTAGCATAAAAAGCGAAATGTCCGGATTTCCATGCTACAAGTAAACCAAAAGGAAAAAAAAATAAATCGGGTCGTTAATCTCCGTCCGTTTCCGTCGAACGTAACCGAAGCCGCGACAAAGACGCGCCTTGAAAAATTAAAAATAAATTGTTTTAAAATGAGATTTGAAGTGACGTTTTTAAAAACACAGTGATGAATTCAGTTGTCCGGTAGTTAGTGACTAGATGTTTTGAGAAGGATTTGGGGTATTTTTACTGAAGCGCGGGGCCTTGGAAACGCGAGGGATTGCGGGTAAAGTGAATTGATATTCAAAATGGCGGATGGAGCGTCCAAAGATGAAAAGCCCGGTAATGGCTCTAATTTTACATATTCATATTTCAATTTAGCATAATTTATTTTGCCTTATTACTGTATTTGATTGCGGGGCGAGCAAAAAGAAAACTTTAATGCATTTATTTCTGGGAAATACACAGCCAGAGCGGCCGTTTCGACGAAGCGCATTCCGCCAGAATTTTTTTTTGGAAAAAATAAAATAAGAGAAAGCGAAATACAGAGATGGGAGGACAGTTTGACTAAAAGAAATATGCAAAACAAGGCGCGGAGTTTTACATTTTTTACTGTCTTTTTATCGATGCAAAAGCGTTCTATGCTAATTTCGGATCAAATATTAGCCTCGGCAGTGCTGAAGGGGATAAAATAATAGAAAATATTTCCGAGGGTTTTGTGGAGACGGGCAGATGCGGAGCGCCGAAACGGCTGAAGAAAGAGAACATCTTAAAAATCCGATTCTTGTTTGAGGGCGATCAAAATCTGAATGTGTAATATACGCTGAAGAGGGTTTGTTTTTAAATCGCAGGAACGCCCCTCATGTTTAGTTGAATAGATTTAATAACAAGACGTCCACGTTTGGTGTGTGTGTTTTTTTATTATTGACTTTGATCATTACTTTCACCAGTGTTGCTGTTGAGTTCAGGTGATGGAGAATGCAAGCGGGGATGTTTATTAAAATTTGCATCGAGGTTTTAATGAGCAGCCTAGGCCCTGACTGATTGTTTTACTTTATTTTTTAAACCGTTTTAGGCGTTCAGATTGCAAAGCGTAACCCCCGTGTTTATGGAAGCAGTCTGTTTTAACGCTTTTCTAATTTGATGTAATCTTAGACGTGTCGGATTTATAAACAACATGAGCAGTTAGTTGCGATTTTTAGTAAAGTTCTTTTAAAAATATTTTTACATTAACATTGTACATTTCATTTTTGATTATAAACATGAAAATGACTAACAAAATGAAAAACAAAGTGTATAGCATTTTATCTTTAAATGCAATCAAATAATATTTCAAGCATTGTCTTTGGAATGTTTTAAAATATGAAATAAATATTAACAATCAATGAAGTTAGTTTTATTCAAATTACGTTGGTATAAATTTGTATAAGCTGAAGCTCCACAGGTGAAATTACAAATAGACTTTTCTGTATTTATATTGCTGCTAGCCTGTGCCTTGATTACTTAGTATATATGAAAATGTGAAATAAATATGCAAAGTAACATACTTTGGACATGTCTTACAACTTGTTCCTTGGAACCTGGTGCCTGTTTCAAAGGATGTTGTATATGTAATTGCAAGTCTACTTTTTGTAGCACAGTCATTTCCAAAAAAAATGCATCCCATTTTTTTTCTAGTGTTTTAATGATTTTACTCATATTAGTGAAATTTGTGTAGATTGTTGCATCTCTTCCTCCAGCTCCAAAATTTCTCACGCATGTATGTTGGGTCACTTTATGTTCTGTGCAGGGGGTCCGTTAGAGTTTGTGTCTCTTTCATCTTTTTTAAGGAAATGTCAACTGTATTAATGGCACACTAATAGTACTAATGGGCACTGAGACTTGAAAGATTAATAGAGATATGATGGGAATCCTTGCATGAAAAATATTTTTTCATGTGGAATATTTTGGCCCATTTTACTGAAAAGAAAAGAACCGATTGATTTGCACTGAGAAGGTTGTGAGTAAATCAACTTTTCTATGTTTCCTGAGGTGTATGTTACTCCCTTTTAATGGTTTTGAGGCGTCCACTACTTTTGTCTATGGTCACAAGTAAGAAACTTGTAGAGTAGTAGAGCACTATTTTATGTGCTTGGGTCTTTATGATTGGTGTATTTTATAGATACGCTTTTGAGTTGAAAGTAATATTTTCATTTAATTCGCTTCTTGCTTGTAGAAACATATGAACCTTTTGGGCGATTAGTTTCAACACTAGAGTGGTTGTGTTTGAGTGTTAATGTGGAGATTAATGGGAACCTATATTCACTGTATTGTGAATAAAATAGGAGATGTTACCGTGAGTCTTGGTTTGAAGAGAGGGTGAATATATATAATTTAAAGTTTAGAAAGTATGAGGTGGTTAATATTTGAGTTTTGATTGATTCATATGGAGGGAAACCAAACCTTTGATGGAGGAGGAAGTGGAAGTTGAATAACTAATGTAGATTTTCCTGCATCTAATGTGTATGGAGAGAAATTGATGAATGGATACATCAGTGATCTTGATAACTTGGTTATAACAGTAGGAAAATTATATAGGGTAGCTTTAAGTTGATTTCACTTCTGGCAGACAATTAAATGAATTTAATCACTGGTTTAGTTCGATGTTTTGCTATTTTAAAGATGTAATTTAAGTATGTACACAATATTAATGATACTTGCAGGAGTTGATGTAATCAGCAGGGATGTTTACTGCATTTACTATACTTGGGGTGGGTTTAACTGCAAGCAACAAGAACTTGTTTTCCTCGACACCCCCTACAAAAATTGCAGCATGGATCATTGAATTTAACGTTTTGGAGGTTTTTTTTTGCTCTTTTCTTATTTGATCCAAGGCATTTGCTTCAGTTACCTGTTTTATTCTAAACAATTAATAATTTATCAGTGTAAATTGTAACACTTAAGATAAAAAATAAATAGTATTTTAATATATTTATTGAAAATGGTCAGAAATATTTTCTATATTTATTATTGTAAAAGATTTTACCGACTATTTGGGCAAATCTACTTTCTGAGTATCTCTTCCAGGAGGTGTGATTTGGGTGTACTGGTGTAGTTAGGAAGGTAGTGAGATTTATTTTTAGTTATTGTGTAATCTGGCAACTGCAGTTGAAACAAATTTTCCATCTGGAACAAAAGTGCAACTAAATTTTATATTGCTCATTTTAGCTTTGTTTAAAAGCTTGGTTCAAACCTTTCATACTAACACGGTTCATATTTCCACTGGCTTCAGCCTTAATTTTCTATTGGAATATATGCAGATGTACAGTCCTTTGAAGTCAGAAAATTTGAAGTAAGTTTATTATCAAAGTACATATTTGTTACCATGTACTACCTTGAGATTAATTTTCCTGCAGGGGTAAAAAGAAATACAATAGAATTTACAAAAGAGACTACAGATGAAGAGCGACAAGCAACCAAAGTGCAAAATAAGACAAATTGTGCAAATAAAATATAATGCTGAGAACATGAATTGGAAAAAGTCCTTGAAAGTGAGTCTGTAGATTGTGCAGTGAGTTCAGATGATTGAAGTTATCCACACCAGTTCAGGAGCCTGATGGTTGTAGGGTGAGCGTAAGAGAAATCAATATCAAGTTATACCAAGTTCTATAGTAGACTGTGAGTGGAAAAGGAAAAAAGGTGAGTTAGAGAGTTATACAGCATGGAAACAGGTCCTTCAGCCTAACTCATCCATGTTGCCTATGTTCCCAGAAGGTCAGTCCCATCTACCTGCATTTGTCCCATAGCTCTCTAAGCCTCTCAACCACAATTTCTAACAGCTCAATTTAAAAATGCATCACCCTTTGTGTGACAAAGTTGCAGCTGATGTACTTTTTTAAAATCTTTTGCATCTGATCGGAAATCCATTCCGTCTTGTTTTTAAGAATGAAAAAACAAAACTGAGCTTTCACCTTGTCTTTGCCCCTCATTATCTTGTAGATCTCCATCAGGTCATCCCTCAATTTTCAATTTTCTTGGGAATCAAATCCTAGTCTACTCAACTTCTCCTCGAGGTAGCATCTTGGTAAATCTTTTCTACACTCTTTCTAGTTTAATAATGTCTTTTCAATATCAAGGTGACTAAAACTTTACACAATACTCCAAGAGGAGCCTCACCAACAACTTGTCTAACTGCAACATAACTTCCCAATGCTGTACTCAGTGCCCTGACTGATGAAGACCAGTGTGCCATTCACTGCCCTCCCCCCATCTGTATACTTTGGTTCTGTTATTCTATGGAATGTTACATCTATAAATTAGCACTTCTGTAAAGCTATTGGTCCATGGCTAATCCATGCCATTATTGTCATTATTTTCATTGACCTTCTGTTTAGCAAGTGATTTCTTTAAAAGAATCAACTAATAAAGCTCCAATCATTGACTCAAAGATTGTATTAAGTAATGATATACTCTCCCTTACAAATTTCAATCCTCTGATGCCACCAATAGGATTCCTTAACCCTGTGTGTAATTCATCAATTATAATTCATAGGTTTTTAAAGAAAGATTCTGAGAATTAAAAACCTCTGGGTCAGTTGTAAGAAATGCAGTTAAGGAGTAAAGTTTGTTAATTTCATATGTAGTTTGCTTATTCCTAAAATTATCACAATGCAAAACTTTACGCAAGTCACATGGGTAACTTATTGGGTAAAGATGACTCATTTAAAGAATTATAGATGCTTTTTTCATTAACAGTAAGTCACAAAAGTTATTAAGCAGTTTGGTTGTCCAAGAAAGCAGCTTTAACTGCACAAAAATGTTTCATACCTCATGAAAAATTTTTTTTATGTTACCTTTAGTGTGGTTTATTGCTCCTGTAAAAATCAGCCAATCAATCTTAAGCAAGGCACTTGACATTTTTGGCCTGGAGGGTTAGTGAGGCAGGAGAATTGCTTTGTTCTATTTCGTATTCAGGTTCAGGGAGACATGGCCCCAGTAGGTGTCCTGATCCAGAAGCAGTTCCAGCGATTTGCTGAGTTCCTCTTTCGAAAACCTTCACTGGCAATCCATCATGCTTGTTATTTTTCCCAATCTCTCTGGACCACATGTTTGGAACAGTGAACAGACTGTTAGTCAACATTGATTGGCCCAGGCCTAAAGAAGTTGTTAGTAGAACCTATTAATGCAGAATCTACTCTGCATTTCTGCAAAATTACATTTTTTTTGTGTGGGAGTTGGTGGTTTGAGGAGAGGAGGTAGGCTAGGTGTTTGTTGCAATGTAGGTTTTCACCTGAAAAGATGTTTAAAATCATGTGGTACAAAATTTTAACCTAAATCAGATGTTTGCTAGTATTCTGTCCAGTGATTTTTGTCATTTTTTTTGTATATTGCAAAACCCAATGACCATTAAATGATGTTAAGAGACTAAATTTGTTGCAGTTGAAAATAACATCAGTTATTTTAGTTACTTTTTTTTTTATTCTTAACTGAAAACACAACATTCCTTAGTTAACTTTTGTGTGATGGATCCTTGAATGAAGAGTTAGTGTTTTCATGTGCCTTTCCCTTCTACCTCTATCCCACTTCCAACTAGTGTCTGAATGTGTTCTGCCGTTAAACTCAGTCATCAGTTCAGTGGAGTGGTGTAAGTGGACAGATGTTGCACTGTTTGTTGGTCATTAAGCTTGACTTTTTTGTTTTAAAGTGGATGCACAAAAGTCCTGCGTTTATACCTTTGCAACCACTTCCATTTGCCAATATCTGACTTAAAATAGATTTCTAACCAAGGAAGGAAATGTTGCCAATATCTCAGCAGAAATAGAGGTAGCAGAGATAATGGATGGTGTGAAAATTGATACGGAAGTGAACTGGAAAAGCGAGCAGAGCTTGAAGTAAACAATTTACTAGGTTGGGAAGGAATTTAATCAAGGAGTCTTGTGGGTAAAGGTTGTTGAAGGGCTTTCCATAATCCTACAGTCTGCCTTGGATATGAGAAGTATCAGATGTCCAGATAATGGCAAATGTGCCAACTGTGTTCAGAGTGATAAAAGTACATGCCAAGCACCAAATGAAGTCATTTAATCTTGGTGGAGAAACTTTTGCCAAAAATTATCAAAAGAAAATTAACAGGCACTCAGAGTTTTGAGTTAATAATCAACAGCCAGCAGAGGGATTTTATATTCAATGGGCAAATGTGCGTATGCACAAAAGCAGCACAGAACGAAAACAATCTCATTTTATTCTCCAAACAACAGGAATTCTGCAGATGCTGGAAATTCAAGCAACATACATCAAAGTTGCTGGTGAACGCAGCAGGCCAGGCAGCATCTATAGGAAGAGGTGCAGTCGACGTTTCAGGCCGAGACCCTTCGTCAGGACTAACTAGTCGACTGCACCTCTTCCTATAGATGCTGCCTGGCCTGCTGCGTTCACCAGCAACTTTGATGTATGTTGTCATTTTATTCTCCTCTGAGTCCCATCAACTATCTAAGTTTCTGCCATTCACCTACACGTAAAGACCAATTTACAGTAACTAATTAACATCATTGAATGTGAGACCACTGGATCATATGTATGTTCACAGGCAGATGCACACAGATGGATCATCAAGATTGAACATAATGTTGTGCTGGCCCTTTAACCTAGTCTAAGATCAACCTAACACATCCTTCACATATAGCCCTCCATTTTTCTTTCATTCATGAGCCTATCTAAGAATCTCAAATGTCCCTACTGTATCTGGCGCTACCACCACCCCGCTAGCATGTTCCACACACTGGGTGCACTCTGCAAAGAAAAAAAAACTATCTTTAACATTCCCTCCTATACTTTAAGCCAAGCACTTTAAAGTTATGCCCCTTCATATTAGCCATTTTTGCCCTGGGGAAAAAGTCTCTGGTTATTAACTCTATCTATGTGTCCCTTATGCAACTTGTACAGCTCAATTATGTTACCTCTCATTCTCCCATGCTCCAAAGAGAAAAGCCTTGGCTCACTCAACCTATCCTCATAAGATATGTCTTTAATCCAGGCAGTATCCTCACGTATCTCCTCTGCACCTTCTCTAAAGCTTCCACAGCCTTCCTATAATGAGACAGTCGGAACTGAACACAATACTCCAAATGTGGTCTAACCAGAGTTTATAGAGCTGCAGCATTGCCTCATGGCATTTGAGTGCCCACAAGAAAATGAATCTCAGGGTAGTATATGGTGATGTATATGTACTTGAATAATAAATTTACTTTGAACTCAATCTCCTGACTAATGAAGACCAACGCACCCATAGGCCGCCTTAACCACCCTATCAACTTGCACTACAACTTTGAGGGTCAATGGACTCTGTTTCTCCATACTGTTAAGAATCTTAACATTAAAGTTCTACCTTACAAGATGAATCTCTTCTGGACTGAACTCCGTCTGCCACTTCTTAGCCCATTTCTGAATCCTATCAATATCCCTTCGTAACCTACAACAGCCTTCTACACTATCCACAACACCAAGAACCTTTATGTCATTTGCAGATTTACTAACCCACCCTTTCACTTTCTCATCCAAATCATTTATAAAAATAAAAAAGAACGGGGGTCCCAGAACAGATCGCTGTGAAGCATGAGTTCTTACCCATCTCCAGGGAGAATATGCTCCATCTGCTACTAATTTCTGCATTCTATGGGTAAGCCAATTCTGCATCCACGTAGCCAAGTTTCCCTGGATACCATGCCCCCTTTTTTAATTTGTTAAAGAATTGACTATTTTGTCTTAATTTTTTAATGAAAGTTGGTACTGTTTCAGAATATAGGGCCAATGAATTAAAAAGGAAAATATAAATACACCATTGAAAGACAGAGTTAGTTTCAGCAGAAACACTTGTACAATGTGATTTTTAGAAATTTTAAACACAGAAGATTCTTCCCACGAGATAAGCTGCTATTATTAACCCCATAACATTCAGCCATTTATTGATATCGGACAGGCACAGTTGTAGCACTGCTGTTCTGAATACTTAAAAACAGGTGATTATTTTGGTCAAACTTGTGCAAGTTACCTGTAACATGGAATAATTTAGGAAGTCCAACTTGACTATACCTCTTCCCACCCGGTCTCCTATAAAAATGCTATTCCCTTTTCTCAGTTCCTTCATCTCTTGCTGCGTCTGTTCCGAGGATACGGCTTTCCCTTCCAGGACATCAGAGGTATCCTCCTTCAAATAATGGGGTTTCTCTTTCTCCACCATTGATGCTGTCTTCACCCGCATTGCCTCCATTTCCTGAACAACCGTGCTCACCCCATCTTCCTGCTGCCTTAGCAGTGATAAAGTTCCTCTTGTACTTACCTACCACCCCATGAGCCTCCTAGCACATCGTTCTCTGCAACTTCTGCCACCTTCAAAGGGATTGTACCACCAAACATATCTTTACCTCTTGCCCCTCTCTCCACTTCCTGCAGGGATCGCTCCCTCTTTGATTCTCTTACGCATTTGTCTCTCCCCCACTAATTTCCCTCCCGGCACTTATCCCCACAAGTGGCCAAAGTGCTACACCTGCCCATTCAGGGCCACAAATAGTCCTTTCAGCTGAGACAACACTTCACCTGTGAATCTGCTAGGGTTGTCTGTTTTGTTCGGCGCTTCTGATGTGGCCTCCTCTACTTTGGTGAGACCTGATGTAAATTGGGGAACTGCTTGGTTGAGCACCTCTGCTTTATCTGCCAAAAGCCAAACCTTTTAATTCTGATTCCCATTCCGACGTGTTGGTCCAAGGCCTCCTTTTGTGCCATGATGAGGCCACCCTCAGGGTGGAAAAGCAGCACCTTGTATTCCATCTGGGTGGCCTCCAAACTGATTGCATGAATATCGATTTCTCCTTCCAGTGAAAAAAAATTCCCTCCTCCTCCCCTCTTATGCTGTTCCTCACTCTGGCCTCCTACCTCTTCTCATCTGCCTATCACTTTCACCTTCGTGCTCTCCTCCTTCCCTTTCTCCTATGGTCCACTTTCCTCTCCTATCACATTCCTTTCTCTCCTACCCTTTTCTTTTCCCACCCACTTGGTTTCACCTATCACCTGGTTATCTTCCTTCCCCTCCTCCCACCTTTTTATTCTGACATCTTTCTCCTTCCGTTCCAGTACTGAGGAAGGGTCTCGGCCCAAGACATTGACTATGTTTTCATTTCCATAGATGCTGCCTGACCTGCTGAGTTCCACCAGCATTTTGTGTGTGTTACTTCCAATTTAGGATGTAGCGTTAGACTCCCGGCCTCCCGGACGGCCACATCTGCGCCAGGTGTGTCGAGATGCAGCTTCTTTGGGACTGCGTTAGGGAACTGGAGCTGCAGCTCAATGACCTTCATCTGGTCAGGGAAAGTGAGGAGGTGATAGAGAGGAGCTAGAAGCAAGTAGTCACACTGGGGCCTTGGGAGACAGATAAGTGGGTAACAGTCAGGAGAGGGAAGGACAAGAGTCAGATACTAGAGAATACCCCTATGGCTGTCCCCCTTAACAATAACTATTCTGGTTTGAGTACTGTTGGGGTGGGGGGACAGCCTACCTGGGAGAAGCAACAGTGGCCTCACCTCTGGCACAGAGTCTGGCCCTGTGGCTCAGAAGGGTAGGGAAAGGAAGAAGGCAGCAGTAATAGGGGACTCTATAGTTAGGGGGTCAGACAGGCAATTCTGTGGACGCAGGAAAGAAACACGGATGGTAATTTGCTTCTCAGATGCCAGGGTCCAGGATGTTTCTGATCGTGTCCATGATATTCTGAAGTTGGAAGGTGAACAACCAGAGGTTGTGGTACATATTGGTACCAGCGACATAGGTAGGAAAAGGGAGGAGGTCCTGAAAACAGACTACAAGGAGTTATGAAGGAAGATGAGAAGCAGGACCTCAAAGGTAGTAATCTCGGGATTACTGTCTGTGCCACGTGACAGTGAGTATAGGAATAGAGTGAGGTGGAGGATAAATGCGTGGCTGAGGGAGGGATTGGAGCAGGGGGCAGGGATTCCGATTTCTGGATCATTGGGACGTCTTTTGGGGCAGGCACGACCTGTACGAAAAGGACAGGTTGCGCTTGAATCCGAGGGGCAGCAATATCCTGGCAGGGAGGTTTGCTAAGGCTGTTGAGGAGAGTTCAAGCTGGAATTGCTGTGGGGTGGGAACCGAACTGAAGAGACAGAGGAAGGGGTGGTTTCACAAATAGAAAAAGCTTCGAGATGGTGTGAGAGGGAGGATAGGCAGGTGATAGAGAAGGGATACGCTCAGACCGATGGTTTGAGATGTGTCTATTTTAATGCAAGAAGCATCATGAACAAAGCGAATGAGCTGAAGAGCGTTGATCTGTACTTGGAGCTATGAAGTTGTGGTCATTACAGAGATTTGGATGGCTCAGGGGCAGGAATGATTACTTAGAGTGCCAGGCTTTAGTTGTTTCAGAAAGTTCAGGGAGGGAGGCAAAAGCGGTGGGGGTGTGGTACTGCTGATCAGAAAAGGAGGTAGTCATGGAGGGATTGTCTACTGAGTCTGTGAGGGTGGAAGTTAGAAACAGGAAGGGATCAATAACTCTACTGGGTGTTATTTACAGACCACCCAATAGGAACAACGACATAGAGGAGCAGATACATTCTGGAAAGGTGTAATAATAACATGGTTGTCGTGGTGGGAGATTTTAATTTTCCAAATATTGAATGGCATTTCCCTAGGGCAAGGGGTTTAGATGGGATGGAGTTTGTTAGGTATGTTCAGGAAGGTTTCCTGACACAATATGTAGATAAGCCTACAAGAGGAGAGGCTGTACTTGATCTGGTATTGGGAAATGAACCTGGTCAGGTGTCAGGTTTCTTGACGGGACAGCATTTTCGACATAATGATCACAATTCTATCTCCTTCACCATAGCATTGGAGAGGGATAGGAACAGACAAGTTAGGAAAACATTTAATTAGAGTAAGGAGAAATAGGAAGCTATTAGGCAAGAACTTGGAAGCATAAATTGGGAACTCGGAAATGTACGGCAGAAATGTGGCAAATGTTCAGGGGATATTTGAGTGGCGTTCTGCATAGGTACATTCCAATGAGACGGAAAGGATGGGGGGTGGGTACAGGAGTCGTGGTGTACAAAGGCTGTTGAAAATCTAGTCAAGAAGAAAAAAAAGCTTACGAAAGATTCAAATAATAGAGTAATGATAGAGATGTAGAAGATTATAAGGCTAGCAGAAAGGAGCTTAAGGATGAAATTAAGAGAGCCAGAAGGGGCCATGAAAGGACCTTGGCGAGCAGGATTAAAGAAAACTCCCAAGGCATTCTGCAAGTATGTGAAGAGCACGAGGATAAGACATGAGAGAATAGGACCAATCAAGTGTGACAGTGGAAAAGTGTGTATGGAACTGGAGGAGATAGCAGAGGTACTTAATGAATACTTTGCTTCAGTATTGACTACGGGAAAGGATCTTGGCGATTGTAGGGATGACTTGCAGCAGATTGAAAAGCTTGAGCATATAGAATTTAAGAAAGAGGATGTGCTGGAGCTTTTGGAAAGCATCAAGTTGGATAAGACTCCAGGACAGGATGAGATGTATCCCAGACTACTGTGGGAGGCAAGGGAGGAGATTGCTGAGACTCTGGCAATGATCGTTGCATCATCAATGGGGACGGGAGAGGTTCCAGAGGATTGGAGGTTTGCAGGTGTTGTTCTATTATTCAAGAAAGGGAGTGGAGATAGCACAGGGAATTATAGACCAGTGAGTCTTACTTCAGTGGTTGGTAAGTTGATGGAAAGGATCCTGAGAGGCAGGATTTATGAACATTTGGAGAGGTATGATATGATTAGGAATGGTCAGTATGGCTTTGTCAAAGGCAGGTCATGCCTTCCGAACCTGATTGAATTTTTTGAGGATGTGATTGATGAAGGTAGAGCAATAGATGTAGTGTATATGGATGTAAAGGATTTCTTCTTTTATGTTACTGCGTATGTTAATCAAAATGGCTTCTTTGTTATGTTAAATGCTGAGAAGGTTCTCTCGCTGCAGCTTGTTTGGGTTATATTTTTGATAAGGGAACAAATGAACCAGTGGGTGTCCATGTTATTTTTTTTGGGGTGATATTCTGTCTCATATGGCTGGGAAACGGTGTTTTTGGCGGGCTTTTGGAGGAGAGACCGGGAGTAAGACAGACGTGCTGGGAGCGCTCTGGTCGATCACTGTGGGTGGTCCTGAGCTGCGAGTCGAGGGGGTCGGAATGGATTGCAGGGTGAAGAAAGAAGGTCCCTGGTATTTGGGCTCCAACTGTGTGCACGAAGCAATTGAACTTTGATAAGTCTGGCACCTTTTTCTTTTCTTTTTATATTGTTTCTTTATTAATCTCGTAGTCCTAGTAAGATTTATCAAGTGTAATCTGTAAAATGTACATTGTGTGCTGGCTGATGATTGATGTTTGAGGCCGAATCAGGTGGCATTGCACAGCACCCTACGTAACCGGGAGACACGGTTGGGCAGCGGATGGGGTTTCCCCTAGATAAATACGAGCCGATATAGCTGAGCGTTACATTTGTGGGGGCCGACGTCCAGGATTGAATTTTCAGTAAAGAAGCGGAATCCAGCTGGGTGTGGGTTCGTACGAGTGCTGAAGTCATGACGTTGGAACTACCAGCGACAGTCCACGTCCGGGGGAGCCGGGGCCGTGGGGCCTCCACACCCTCTCGGAGGAAGAAAGTGAGGAGACACAGGAGGAGGAGCTAGATGAAACTTTCCCTGGATAAATGCCAGTTCTGTAAGCCGTTGGTTAGCTATGTTGGACACATAATTTCGTGAGATGGAGTGGCTACTGATCTGGCTAAGATAGACGCAGTGACCAGCTGGCCGAGACCCCAGAAGGTGAGCGCCCTGCGCTCGTTTTTGGGGTTCTGTGGATATAACCGGCGATTTGTGAAAGGATACGCTAAAATGAGTCACCCATTGAACCAGCTGTTGTGTGGCTATCCACCTGTGGGGAAGAAAAGGAAGGGGGACCGAGAGCAGGAGGATACTTGAACCTGTCAGAGCCCTTTGGATTGAGGTGGGATGCTCAATGTGAGGAGACTTCCAATCTCTGAAAAGGGCACTGACACAGGCTCCGGTGTTGGCTTTTACTGATCCCTGGAGCCCCAATGCGTCCCCCATAATAGTGGCTAGGAAGAAAAATGAAAAGTGCGTGGACTATAGGACCCTGAACTGGCGCACTGTCCCCGACCAGTATACAGTCCTGAGGGTTGAGGATGAGTTGGCCTGTCTGAGTGGTGCCCAGTAGTTTAGTGCCTTGGATTTGTTGAGGCATATGATGAGGTGCCCCATGCAAGGCTTATTGAGAAAGTACGGAGGCATGGGATCCAAGGGGACATTGCTTTGTGGATTCAGAATTGGCTTGCCCACAGAAGGCAAAGAGTGGTTGTAGATGGGTCATATTCTGCATGGAGGTCGGTGACCAGTGGTGTGCCTCAGGGATCTGTTCTGGGACCCCTTCTCTTTGTAATATTTATAAATGACCTGGATGAGGAAGTGGAGGGATGGGTTAGTAAATTTGCTGAAGACATAAAGGTTGGGGGTGTTGTAGATGGTGTAGAGGGCTGTCAGAGGTTACAGTGGGACATCGATAGGATGCAAAATTGGGCTGAGAAGTGGCAGATGGAGTTCAACCCAGATAGGTGTGAGGTGGTTCATTTTGGTAGGCCAAATATAATGGTAGAATATAGTATTAATGGTAAGACTCTTGGTTGTGTGGAGGATCAGAGGGATCTTGGGATCAGGTTGACTCTGTGGTTAAGAACGCATACGGTGCATTGGCCTTCATCGACCATGGAATTGAATTTAAGAGTTGAGAGGTAATGTTACAGCTCTGTAGGACCCTGGTCAGACCCCACTTGGAGTACTGTGCTCATTTCTGGTCACCTCACTACAGGAAGGATGTGGAAACTATAGATAAGGTGCAGAGGAGATTTACAAGGACGTTGCCTGGATTAGGGAGCATGCCTTATGAGAATAGGTTCAGTGAACTCTGCCTTGTCTCCTTGGAGTGGCAGAGGATGAAAGGTGACCTGATAGAGGTGTATAAGGTGAAGAGAGGCATTGATCATGTGGATAACCAGAGGCTTTTTCCCAGGGCTGAAATGGCTAACACGCGAGGGCACAGTTTTAAGGTGCTTGGAAGTAGGTACAGAGGAGATATCAGGGGTAAGTTTTTTATGCAGAGAGTTATGAGTACATGGAATGGGCTGCCGGCAACAGTGGTGGAGGCGGATACGATAGGGTCTTTTAAGAGACTCCTGGATAGGTACATGGAGTTTAGAAAAATAGAGAGCTGTGGGTAACCCTATGTAATTTCTAAAGTAAGTACATGTTCGGCACAGCATTGTGGGCTGAAGGGCCTGCATTGTGCTAGGGTTTCTATGGTTCTATGTAATAGTTATTGCTAGAAGAATTCATCCAGTATTTGCTGTTATGTTCTTTTGATTGACTGCAAATGAACAAAGTCAGCTTGGACACCTAGTGCAAGATAATGGACAGCTTCGTACAATGATTTTGACAATTGCATCCTCGCAATCTTCATTCTCTTTGTAACATTAAAGATGATTACCAATACCTTCAAATTCTTTGTATTTCCTAACATGTTACAGTCGTGAATGTGGTTCGGCAGGTGGGGCTCATCAGCTTTGGACGGCGGCCCACCTAAAGCTCTGATTTTAAACCTCCGCTGCCTTGCGGCCGTACCCACCCATGGGAAAAGCTTCGGGAGTAAACCCTGAGGAAGAAATCCTGAGCTGTGGTCCCTAAGGCAGTTTGTTGTTTACAACTTCACTCTGGCATCCTCTTGTGACGACACTGGTGCCAAGCTGTGTTGGTGCTTGCCCTTCCCTTGGACTACATCAGTGACCTGGAGAGGGGAAACCTGCTGCATAGGCAACAGCTGGTTCTTCAAATCTTCCCACCCAGGCTTGGATAATCTGTTGGCTTAAAGTGGAGAGCAGTGGGTCATGGTTAAAAATGTTTTCATTTTGAACGATGGCAGATAGTGTTGTTTCTCTAATAGTGCCACAGGATTTTATTATTTATATACATATCATTTATATATGTTTTGATTATGTGGAATGGATTATTTAGAGAACAAGCGCAGAACTTGTAGTTGATAAAAGTTGGGAGTGTGCTTAATTATGAGGCTGTAAAGGGAACATAAGTAATGGATGCAAGTTAATATGGCAAAGTGCAAAATATATTTGACAAATTAAGGAGTGTCAGTGGATTATGTGGTACATTGTGTGTGTACAGGAGTAGTGGAATGTTCCAAGACTTGAAAAAGTGATTAATAAAGAATTGAGATTTGGGGATTTGCAAACTACTAAATTTGGGAGGTGATGTTAACCTTGTGTAAAATATTTGTTAGACCGCAACTGGAATATCTTTTCGGAAGACTGCAAAGGTCTTGGAGAAGGTGTAGAGAAGATTCACTAGAAAGGTTCGAGGGATGAAAGCGTTTTGGTAATTGGTGAGATTGGAGAATCTATTTGAGAGGTGATTTGTTAGTGATGTCCAAGATCAAGATATGCTTAGATAAGGTTTCTTCTGAGACAGCCCCTTTCATTTCCATGCTTGGCTTTCAGGTGTTCCTTTGCATTAAATTAAGCCTCCAGTGCCATGCTGAACACTGTTGATCCAATTTGAGTAGTATGGACTAGGGATTTCCAGGAGTTCTTGGAGATGATACCTGACAATTAAACTTGTTCCAAGCTCTTTTTTTTAAAAAAAACTATTTCTATAGTCAAATATCATATCTACTTCTACATTTTAAGTGTGAAGGTATGTTGGCAAACTTTGAAAAAGGACACGAAAACAGAAATTGATAGAAATATTCACTATGTAGCATCTACACTGGAGAAACCATGTGCAGATTGCATGATTGTTTCAAGAGGGTGATGCTTGCAAGGCATCAGGTGTACGCCTTAATTACACCTTCACTTTTCCTTCAGTTAGTCCTGACGAAGGGTCTCGGCCTGAAACGTCGACTGTACCTCTTCCTAGAGATGCTGCCTGGCCTGCTGCGTTCGCCAGCAACTTTGATGTGTGTTGTGTGCGTTAATTACACCTCCTTGCTGACTAGCAACACGGGCACAACTCCCTTTTGCACATTGACTCTCATTTACCAAGTCCATGGTATGTACCAGCTTGGAAAATCTCCACAATATCTTCAAAAAGAAAAATTATACTCCTTATCAATAGCTCCTAATAATTAACTTTAGGAAACAGAAACTTGTGTATTTTATCCCTCTGGATGATATTCTTCTTGTGATTAGGGGATTAAAAACTGTTATTTGATGAGTTGGGTATATGATATGGACTGTAGAGTGATTGAGTAATGTTTATTACAACTTATAAAGTTCATTGGTCTATTCAAAACAATTAGTATTGTTTAAAAGTGAATTAAATTACAGTAAGCTCAATTTTTTAATAGTTCTCGGGCCCAAGATAGCATAATTACTAGACAGCACTTCTCAGAATGCACCACCTCTTGAAAAATGTCTCAGTGACTAGTGAGCAATACCACAGTTTAAGAATGATAGGAATGCCATAAGACAATTTAAAGAGTTTATCAGCAGTTGTCATTTGAATACATAGAGATTTTGACTCCTTGTTAATGCCATTTCCCCCAGGGTGGAGTATTTATTTTTTTGTGTGAACTTGGAAGTTGGTGACTGTTAATATAACTTTTCTCCAGATCTATTACTTCGGGTCCCTGAAACTTGCAAGTGATAGCTGTGTGGAAGATTGAAAGGGAAGGGATGAAGATGTTACAGTGAATTATTTCAATAGGTACTTGTAGGTAACAGCATCTTTCTTGTTTGCTTCTGTGACAACTTTGTTTATTATTATTACTTTGAATATTTGTTTTCTGCTTTGTGCTTTGGAGTTGTCATGTTGGTGTAGTTGCTGCTTGTGTTGTGTTATCCTGGATGTACTTGTACAGGTGCCAGAGGCTAGATAGTAGATATAAAGGTATTGAGAGATGAGGATGATTATTGGGATCTTGAGTTCATGTTCTAAGATCCTTCAAGTTAGCGGTATGGGTTGGTGAGGTTATTAAAAAAGGAAGCAGGATGCTTTCATTTTATAACTGAGGCATAGAACAGGGGAGTTTATGAAGGTTTTTCTGGAACAGTCTACAACACTTGCTAAACTGTGGTTCCAGTAATCAGTAGTATAGGAAAGAGAGTGATGCAGTTCAAAAGGTGCAAAGTACAGTTATAAGGATGTTGCAAATTGGGGATTATGGTAATGAGTGCACATTATTTTATTCGAATCACCAGCCACTAAGTACACACCAAGCTGCAGCAAGTTGCAGAAAGCATTTGAGCATGCCTGGAATGACAAGTGGCAGATGCAGCACAAAAATGCAAGATGATGTCTACCTCCAGGAGGGCAGAGATGGACTATTGATTTGAACCATATCTCAACCAGCTATGTAAAAATAGTTTTGGACTTGTGCTGTAATTTTTTTAATCTGTATTTTCCAGAATTGGATAATGTTTTTGATTTTTACAAATTGAGCTAAGTGTTCTCAATTCAAAATTGAATTGTGATTCACTTTTTGTGCTTTTTGAAGGGGCTTAACAAAGATACTGCTTTCTATCTTTTAATAAAGGCTTCACTAGAAGTCAAGAATGTAAATGCGCTTCTCTGAAAAGCGTTCACCCAAGAGAGAGAAACTCCTTTTGATTTCTAGGCTTATCTATTATCATGTTTCAGAGATTTCACAATATTTTCTTGCATTAATTTAACTGGTCACATGAGTTGGAGTAAGCCTACCATTGCCAAGGTAAGCAGGGAATGCTACACAGAATCCTTACTTCATAGACCAGCCACTGGACTGATTTACTTGCCAGCACTTGATTCCTTTTCAAAACTTCACTAGACAACTCCATTCTTCAGCTGAGTAATATGAATAAATTAACTACGGTGTTAAATGTTATATAATTTACTTAGTGTTTGAAACCGTTATGTTACAGAGAATGTTGTTTAGTTTTGTTAATCAGTGCTGCCTTGCATGCAGATATGCTGATGGAGGAAGGCTGTGCTGATATCAAGAAAAATTAGCCATGTGTGAAATACAGTTGATGTCTATTTGAAGTTGTACTGCGTTTTATTCGAGCATTCCTCTCATCCCACAATTGCATTTAATTTGACAGCCATCACTGAGTATCAACTTTTGGAAGGAATTGTGCAATTAAAATAGTTACCTTTTCAAATAAAATGAGAATCTGCCATAAAAAAAAATCAAGATTTCAGATTTATTAATCCCATTGTACGTCCACCCATACAGTGAAATGTGTAATTTGTCCGTAAGTGTTGCCACATTCTGGCACTGACAACATGCCCACAATGGCCAGCAGAACTACGCAAGCAGAAGCAGCAGCAGCACCAATATCAAAACATGCCCCTTCCCTCCCACCTACCCATCCACATAGACAGGCCTCCAACCCCAGGAAAGACTGCCTCTGTACCTCCAGTCCCTGGCCCAGACCTGTAGACATTGGGCTTCCGGCTTCCAACCTCCGGCAAGCCGACCTGAGTCTTCGACCTTTGGGCTTGACCTTCAGACTTGCCAGCTTTGGTCTTCGACTTCTAAGCTTCAAGGTTTCGACTTCACTGACCTCTGGATATCAATCCTAGTACTTGATGATCATATGGACCTCTGACCTCAGGACTTGCTGACGGGAGTTTCACCGGCCCTCGTCTGGGCCCCACCGACTTTGGTCCTGGGCATCACTGGTCGTCTTATGTTAAGCCTGCCAACCTGAACTCGATGTTTGGGGATTACTGGTCTTCAACCGTGGAGCACTCCAACCTGGACACTGACCTGTGGCTCTTGCCCCTGTTTCTCATTTAGTAGACAATGGAAAAGTGAAAAATCTGTGGGATGCGAGGAGTTAAGATATAGGAGTTCAAAGTAATTCGGTGGCATGAAATATAATGCATTGTTCAACATTAGTCTTTAGTTTTTGGAAATATTTATGCTATAGGGTTCAGACATTATTAAAGGCTTGCGTATGGTACAAAAGTTAGTATGTAACTGATAATGAAGAAGAAAACTGGGGAGTAGGACTGGCAAGGAGTATAAAAAAAAATGAGGTAATATATCTGGGGATGGAAAACAAGCTGAGCAAATGCTACTACAGGTGTCCCCCACTTTACGAAAGTTCGCTTCATGCCACTTCGCTTTACGGAAGACCTACATTAGTACCTGTTTTCGCTAACTGAAAGAAATCCAAGGAGGATTTTCGCTTCTACGAAAAAAGGTGCCCGCTTTAAACTTGTGTTTACCTCAAGAAAGACTACCATGACAGTGAAGCTTTGCGCGGGCAGGTGTGTGCGCATGCGTGTATGTGCCAATTTTTTTTTCTCTCTACAAATCGGTTTTGGCTAAATCTTCCCGACCTCTGATAAGTGAAACTACATTGTATATACGTTATTTATATAGGCTGTGTATTTATCATATCATTCCTGCTTTTACTATATGTTAGGTTATTTTAGGTTTTATATGTTATTTGGTATGACTTGGTAGGTTACTTTTTGGGTCTGGGAACGCTCAAAAAATTTTTCTCATATAACTTAATGGTAATTGCTTCTTTGCTTTATGCCATTTCGGCTTACGAACCGTTTCATAGGAACGCTCTACTTTTGGATAGCGGGGGAAACCTGTATATGAGAAGATGCTGAAATGTGGGGAAGATCATTGGAACCTTACAGAGCATATGCACTGATCCTTGAAGACATAACTGGTGGATAAGAGTTTTATAGGATTTTTGCTTTGGCCAAAAAATACCATAAGACAAAGGAGCAGAAGTAGGCCATTCGGCCCATCGAGTCTGCTCCACCATTTTATCATGAGCTGATCCATTTCCTCCTATTTAGTCCAACTCCCCCGCCTTCTCACCATAACCTTTGATGCCCTGGCTACTCAGATACCTATCAATCTCTGCCTTAAATACACCCAATGACTTGGCCTCCACTGCTGCCCGTGGCAACAAATTCCATAGATTCACCACCCTCTGACTAAAAAAATTTCTTCGCATTTCTGTTCTGAATGGGCACCCTTCAATCCTTAAGTCATGCCCTCTCGTACTAGACTCCCCCATCATGGGAAACAACTTTGCCACATCCACTCTGTCCATGCCTTATAACATTCGAAATGTTTCTGAGGTCTCCCCTCATTCTTCTAAACTCCAAGGAATACAGTCCAAGAGCGGACAAATGTTCCTCATATGTTAACCCTCTCATTCCTGGAATCATTCTAGTGAATCTTCTCTGTACCCTCTCCAACGTCAGCACATCCTTTCTTAAATAAGGAGACCGAAACTGCCCCCAGTACTCCAAGTGAGGTCTCACCAGCGCCTTATAGAGCCTCAACATCGCATCCCTGCTCCTATACTCTATTCCTCTAGAAATGAATGCCAACCTTGCATTCGCCGCCTTCACCACCGACTCAACCTGGAGGTTAACCTTGAGGGTATCCTGTACGAGGACTCCCAAGTCCCGTAGCATCTCAGAACTTTGAATTCTTTCCCCATTTAAATAATAGTCTGCCCGTTTATTTTTTCTGCCAAAGTGCATAACCATACACTTTTCATCATTGTATTTCATTTGCCACTTTGCCCATTCTTCCAATCTATCCAAGTCTCTTTGCAGACTCTGTTTCCTCGGCACTACCGGCCCCTCCACCTACCTTTGTCAGCAAACTTAGCCACAAAGCCATCTATTCCATAATCCAAATCGTTGATGTATAATGTAAAAAGAAGCGGCCCCAACACGGACCCCTGTGGAACACCACTGGTAACCTGCAGCCAACCAGAATAGTATCCCTTTATTCCCACTCTCTGTTTCCTGCCAATCAGCCAACACTCTATCCACGAATGTAACTTCCCCGTAATTCCATGGGCTCTTATCTTGTTAAGTAGCCTCATGTGTGGCACCTTGTCAAAGGCCTTACAGGATGAATTAGAATGGTATAAAATTTGTCAAGGATGGATTTTCAATCATGGTGCTGATCCATTATAAGAATGCTACATTTGAGAATCTACACAGGAGAAAATTCCACTTACATGGATGAACAAGGTGTGGATGTTTCTAGTGGAATGGAGGCTGAGTGGAAATACTATCAAGATGTGTAATATTTTATTTAGGAGGTCTAAATATAGGCCTCTCTTCAAGAAGTCCTTAACTATGGTGCGTAAATTTAAGGGAGGGGTTAAAGTTAGAAAGATTACAGGGGAATTTGAAGGGGGAATAGCCACCAGAAGAGTACTTGAAGTTTGGAGCTCATTTTGTGAAAGGTTGGTTGTGGCAGTAACCTTTATTACATTCTTTTCATGGATAAGCAGTTGATGTGTTAAAGCATTCAGGACTATGAGTCAAAATGTAAGATTAGTATAAGTAGCTTATAATTGACAGCATTAAAATGAATGGCTATGTAACCTCGTTTAGTTTTGTAAATTTCTGTGATTATATGATCGTGCGTATTTCAGTTGAAAAGGTTTGTCTCAATTATTTAATGGCTGTATGTTCACAGACACTTCCATAATGAAGATATTAAAACACCTACATCCAGTAACGTTTTAATCAGTGAAGCAACGTAACCCACATTCAGTTACCACTTGATGAATTTGATTCGGATTCTGAAACCAGGTAATTGCAATGCAAAGGGAAATACTGGAACGTGTAAGAAGTAAAATTTTAATTTTGTAACTTTCAAATATAGTCTGTAATTGATTTATTTTTAATGTATAAGCTGGCTCAGTAGCTTAGCAAAACCTGAATTAATGAACAATGGTAACATTAAGGGCAATGAAATTGCTTTCTATCTTTGAACATTTTTATGTTGCCTACGTTATATACCAATGAACCATGGGTTATACGCAGTTATATTTTCAAAGCCATCTGTAATGGAAAATGTTACATTTGTTTGGCCAGCAGGAACCAAAATTTTATTTCTTTCTTATCTCTGTTCTTTAAATTCAAACTAATCAGCAAATAAGAGACATGCTAAAAGGCTGAAAGGAGTTGCAAAGGCTTCAGGAGCTGGTTTGCTGTTTTATTTTATGGAAGTGGGGGAATGTTGTGTGACATTGATTCAATTGGAAAGTGTCTGCTTTATAATATTTTAGGAGTGAAAGCTGAATTTGCCACTGCCTTGTCTTGTATAAAATCCTACCAGAGCAGCGAGGGGAAAACTTTTGGTAGTACTTGAACTTTTTGATTGAGGCAGCATAAAATCACCTGCATGGTAACAAAGAAAAGCTACAGGAGGTACTCACTGTGGAACTTCATGCACTCTGCTATTATTTGTCTTTGCCAAATTGTGTTACATAATACTTAATATTAAATTAAAACTCAAATGTTAAATGAATCAGTTCCTGATGATGGCATTTAAGGGTTTGCAAAAGGTTTGCGGTGATAAACATTCTTCTCATCCTCTAACATATCTCCAGATACATCCTGTTTGATATGAAACCTCTATTAATAAAGTAGAGATGAATTGGAAACTGTGTGGCAAAATTAGAGATGCAAAGTTTTTGCGAAGCTAATTGCTGAATGATACTTGGAATCCACCACCCCCAACTGCTAATAAGAAAACACAACCTGGTTTTGCTGGGAATTCCCAATGTTTATCTTTCACTGCTGATATATTGGGTGATCAAAAGTTAGTCCATTGCCTTGGAAAAGGCAGTGTTAGTTCAGAATGCAGGTTTATTAATTTTTTCCAGTTCTGGTGTCATTACACCGTTGTGTTTTGAACACAATGGTGGGGGGGGGGTGGTAACAATCAAGATCACATGATACATTTTTGTGCTTAGTGGAACATGTTTTCTTTAGTAGATTATGCCCAATTAGTGCCTTGGAAAATGGTAACTGCAGAAAATTTGTGTACTGTACAATGGAAATTATGTTTATTATGTGATCTTTACAGTCTTGCAAATGTTTATTTTTTTGTGAAATCAAGCACAATTCTAGTTAATGACTAACGGTTTGAAAGTATTTGGCATGTGTTTAAAATAAGTTTTTGCTGAATTAATGATGTTATTTTGTATATATTTTAAATAGACATGCGTAAATTGTTTATATATTTTTTTTGACCTTCTGTGGTAAACCTTTATTGCTGTTGCCCACTGTAGCATTCAACTATCTTGCACTGGCACACCAATACATTGTGGACTTTATCTTCTGTTTTCCTAGTTGCCATAACATCATAATATTTGAGCTCTTTTTGAATTATTTTTCTGATTTTGGAATTTTTTTTTGTATGCCCCTTTATTGGTATAACATTTCAAATGAATTTTAAGTAGGAAATCCACTACTTAAAGACAACAGGAGTACTGCATCTTATTTACAGAGCTAACAATTTAAGACCTGTTTATTTTTGAGGAAACGGTAACTTTTTAAAGTTGCAGGTGATGAGTTTAAATGTTGTTCAAGAATAATATAATTGTTTGGATCAGCCTGAGATTTCAAATTTTTGGAGTGGGTTTAATAGAATAAACTGTCCATGATGATGGTTTTTGAATTAATGCATTTAATAATAAATATGCTGGTTATGTTTTTATAATTTGCCCACATTGTAACTAAGATAATCATTAGAATTATAAAACAATTGTTGACTTTTTTATTAATATTGTTGTATCAGTCATCTTGAACTTATGCAAACTAAATGTTTTTTTTGGCAGGAATGACAAAGTATTCAACAAGATGGGATTGCCTGTTTAAAAAAAAATATATATATATATGTATAATTGATCGTATTGTGGATATTGTTGCATATTGTTATATTTTGGCAAAGGACTTCCTTTTGAACTGATAGAATAAAGTGCCTCATTCAATCAGAATCAGTCACTTTGTTGCCAGTATGTGAAACATAAATTGATTGTGGTTCAGTGCCAAGCATAAAACACAGGACAATATCATAACAAGACAACACAATAGCAACTAACAATTTACAAGACAATAGTGCAAACAGCCACGAGCAATTAGCAGAACAGTCACATGACCAATGACAATAATCAAACTTAAATGTGAACATTAGAACAGACTCAATAATTATGCAGAATAAAGAAAGCAGAGAAGATCATTTCATGGATGTTGTGCGAGACATTCGGCGTATTACACCTGAGTGAATATTTTTGAGAAGCAGGATAGCTACAGGAAAGAAGCTTCAGAGATGATGTGTAGTCTTGGTGGCAATGGACTTGTAGTGTCTCCCTGATGGCAGTTTGGTGAATAGGTAACTGGTAGGGTGGGTGGAGTCAGTAGTATTTTTTTTTTTGGCTCTTCACTGTGCGAAGGAACAAGTCGTTTTAATGTCTGTAGCTGACAGCCAATGATCTCTGCTGAGTGGACCGCTCACTGCAACCTAGACTTGGAGGGGACGAGGTGGCGGGAAACCAAACTGTGATAGAGGTGGTCACTACACTCTCAATGACAATCTCAAGTATGAAATGTAGCCTGATTTTACATTTTTCTATTGCTAATGCCTTGATTATGTTGAGAAAAAACTATTTTTGATTATTCCATTTAAAGAAAAGGAATGAACTGTATCATAATAGAGTTTGAGGTATTAAAGTAATTTAAGCATGTTCCTAAAGAAAAGGAGGACACATTGAATGATTACGTTGCATTTGTACTTGGAGTACAAGTAAGGAATTGCATTGCAAGAATTAAAATGGAGACGACACAATAGATTTAGCAGAATAGAAGTGAAGAAGTAAGACTGCCTTCAATTAGGGACATTTGTGAATTAGTGTATAATAATGAGAACATTTGCAGAAAGTTCTATTCTAGGATTCCAGTTAATTCCAGTTAATTGAATCACAGTTTGCCTAAAAATTTCATGGAAGTAGTTAAAGTTACATTAACTGAGTAACAGGGTATTTAAATGAAATACAGAACAAACTGGAACATTACCAATACCATTACAGTAGTATAAAACTATGTATTAGTTCCTAATAGGTATCAACAGAGGAATTCGTCTAATGGACGCTACAATGCTCTTTTGACGTAAATGAACAAAATCAGCGCAGACACCCAGCGTAATTTTTTTTGGCTAGTGTCAGATCTATTCATGGCATCTTGCAAAGGGTCTGAAAAATTTTCAAGTCCAAATAAAAAAACAAAATAATTAAAAATCACTGTTTTTTGAATCCGTGTCGGTCTGCCCAGATGGATAACATAACACAAGCGTACACAACCAACGCTATTTAAAAACTATTTGCTCTAAGCACGGTGTAGTGTCTAACAGCCACACAAGTGCACATCGGCAACAGTTTCCTGCCCCAATTAAGCGGCATAGTATCCCAAATAAATGAAGGGAATCCTGGCAATTTTCACGATTTGTTTTTTGTTCTTCAAGTGTTGTCCCCAATAATTGGCTCCCCTGATTAATCGATGGCCTTATTAACTGGAATCCTCTGTATATTGAAGTAGTCTTTCTCACATGTTTAAAAAAGGAGAGACCTGGGCAAAGATTAGAATTGCAATATCAAGTAAATTTGTAGCACAGAAATAACCATTGCAGATGTGTAGGATTCTCAGTCATCTCACCATTAACTTAAGAACAAGAAATAGAAGTAATAGTAGGTCATCCATCTCTTTGTGATCTTCCATCTCAGTGTTGCTTTCCTGCTGTAACTCCATAAGCCTTAATTCCTTTAATATCCAAATTTTTATTGATATTGTACATTTTAATGAGGTCACTTTTTCTAAATCCGAGTGCAGACAGGCCAAGACTATTTTATCTTTATTCATGTGACACCTGCCATCTCAGGAAGCAGTCTGCTTAAACATTTGCTGCATTTTCCAGCATGGATTCTGCTACTTGGATCAAGCTGTTTTCTTTCTTCCTCCTTTCTTAAATACTAAGATGACAGTTGCTACTTTCCAGCCTGTGTGAACTGTTCTTGGGATATATGGTATTTTGAGGTTGGCAATGCATATATAACTTCTAAATTTTGTGTAAATTCTTTAGCAGTTAGCCATTATTGCTTAACTGTCAGTTAAATTCAGTTGCTTAATATACCATTGTCAACTGATGTCTCATACATTTGCATTTTTGTTCTATAACTGGTTTCAGATCAAAATCAATTACTTTCAATCTTTATATTTAGAGTTAACATTGTGATTAATGATCTGTATTAAGGACATTATGGGGAACAGTAACCATTTGTTTCATTATACTTAAAAGATTTAAAATAGCTTGTCTTTTTTTTTATCAATATCTTAAAAAAAAATCTTTCATACACTCCATAAATTTATCCTCCACATGTTTTCTGCTAATTTGTTATATCCAGCTTTATGTAGATTTAATATCTAGGGGGTTACTATTGACTAGAAACTCAAGTACATAATGTAGAAACTCAGAAAGCAAAAGCAGGTGAGGAGCTTGACAATAGACAATAGGTGCAGGAGTAGGCCATTCAGCCCTTCGAGCCAGCACCACCATTCACTGTGATCATGGCTGATCATCCACAATCAGTATCCTTTTCCTGCCTTCTCCCCATATCCCTTCACTCCGCAATCTTTAAGAGCTCTATCTAACTCTTTCTTGAAAGAATCCAGAGAATTGGCCTCCACTGCCTTCTGAGGCAGAGCATTCCACAGAACCACAACCCTCTGTGTGAAAAAGTTTTTCCTCAACTCCGTTCTAAATTGTCTACCCTTTATTCTTAAACTGTGGCCTCTGGTTCTGGAATGCCCCAACATCGGGAACATGTTTCCTGCCTCTATCGTGTCCAATCCCCTAATAATCTTATGTTTCAATCAGATCCCCTCTCATCCTTCTAAATTCCAGTGTATACAACCCCAATTGCTCCAATCTTTCAACATATGACTGTCCTGCCATCCCGGGAATTAACCTCGTGAACCTATGCTGCACTCCCTCAATAGCTAGAATGTCCTTCCTCAAATTTGGAGACCAAAACTGTACAGAATACTCCAGGTGTGGTCTCACCAGGGCCCTGTACAACTGCAGAAGGACATTTTTGCTCCTATACTCAACTCCCCTTGTTATGAAGGCCAACATGCCATTAGCTTTCTTCACTGCCTGCTGTACCTGTATGCTTACTTTCAGTGACTGATCAACAAGAGCACCTAGATCTCATTGTACTTCCCCTTTTCCTAACTTGACATGGTTCAGATAGTAATCTGCCTTCCTGTTCTTGCCACCAAAGTGGATAACCTCACATTTATCCACATTAAACTGCATCTGCCATGCATCTGCCCACTCATCCAACCTGTCCAGGTCACCCTGCATTCTCATAACATCCTCCTCACATTTCACACTGCCACCCAGCTATGATAAATAAATTTGTTATTAATAAATATGAATAAATTTATACCATTATTGGTAACAAGCAGTAACCTACTACTTCCCCTCCAAAGCTTTTCCATCATTAAGACACCAGAATTGAGATTTAAAAACTCATCATTTGCCTGAGTGCAAATCCAACTCCATCCAGAACAAAGCATCAGTTTTGAGTGGTGCTCAATCCACTACTGTGAACATTCACGCTCATTGTTGCTATTTACAAAAATGGATACAGCAACTTGCTTCCACTTCTTTGCCTTGTCCTCCCAAAAATGCAACCTTTACCCTGAGTAGGTGGCAGATGAGATATGATAAAACATTGTTGAATGCACTACAGTTACATACTCTTTGACCAATGATGTCTGTGCTAAACATGGACATAGGTCGCCGACAGCTGCTCGCCAGAGTCCTCTGTCCTGGGCCAGTCTTTCAATCTGTCAAGGTGTAGCCCATCGAAGACCCTTCCTCTCCCAGGGACAAGGTCTTTGGAGCTTCTGTAGCGCTGGAATTTTATAAGATGGGCTCAGTATTTCAGTGGAATAAAGGAAATTGCAGTGGCGTGAGAGGGGAACTGACCAAGGTTGACTGGAAAGAGACACTAGCAGGAAGGACAGCTGGAGTTTCTGCAAAAAAATGAGGGAAGTGCAAGCTATGTTCCAAATAAGAGGAAATTTTCGAATGGAAGAAGGACACTACCGTGGCTGACAAGTGAAGTCAGAGCCAAAGTAAAAACAAAAGAGAGGGCATACAAGGAAGCCAAAGCCAATGGACAGATAGAGGATTGAGAAGCTTATAAAAACTTGCAAAAGGAAACTAAGAAGGTCATTTGGAAGGAAAAGATGAATTATGAAAGGAAGCTGGTGATTAATATCAAAGAAGAACCTAAAAGCTTTTTAAGTATATAAAGGGTAGAAGAGAGTTGAGGGTAGATATAGGACCAATAGAAAATGACCTTGGAGATATTGTAATGTGAGATGCAGAGATGGCAGAGGAACTGAATGTGTATTTTGCATCATAGGGGAAGATATCTGCAGTATACTGGACATTCAAGAGTGTCAGGGAAGTGAAGTATGTGTAGTGAAAATTACGACTGAGAAGGTGCTCAGGAAGCTTAATAGTCTGAGGGTGGATAAATCTTCTGGACCTGATGGAAAGCACCCTCGGGTTTTGAAGGACATAGCTGGAGAGATTGCGGAGGCATTAACGATGATCTTTAAAGAATCAATAGATTCTGGCATTGTACCAGATAACTGGAAAATTGCATATGTTACTCTGCTATTTAAGAAGGGTGGGAGGCAGCAGAAAGGAAACTATAGACCTGTTAGCCTGACATCAGTGGTTGGGAAGTTGTTGGAATCAATTGTTAGGGACAAGATTACAGAATACCTGGATGCCTATGACAAGATAGGCCAAAGGCAGCATGGTTTCTTGAAAGGAAAATCCTGCTTGACTAACCTACTGCAATTTTTTGAGGAAATTACAAGCAGGATAGACAAAGGAGATGTAGTAGATGTAGTGTACTTGAATTTTTAGAAAGCCTTTGACAAGATGCCACACATGACGCTGCTTAGCAAGATAAGATCCCATGGAATTACAGGGAGTTACTAGCATGGGTGGAGCATTGGCTGATTGGCAGAAAGCAGAGAGTGGGAATAAAGGGATCCTATTTTGGCTGGCTGCCAGGTGCCAGTGGAGTTCCACTGGGTCGGTGTTGGGACTGCTGCTCTTTATGATGTATGTCAATGATTTGGACTATGGGATTAATGGATTTGTGGTTAAATTTGCCGATGATGCAAAGATAGGTGGAGGAGTGAGAAGTATTGAGAAAACAGAGAGCCTGCAGAGAGACTTGGATAGTTTAGGTGAATGGGCAAAGAAGTGGCAAATGAAATATAATGTTGGAAAGTGTATAGTCATGCACTTTGCTGGAAGAAATAAATGGCAGACTATTATTTTGATCGGGAGAGAATTCAAAATGCAGAGGTGCAAAGGGACTTGGGAGTCCTTGTTCAGGATACCCTAAAGGTTAACCTCCAGGTTGAGTCAGTGGTGCACAAGGCAATTGCAGTGTTGGCATTCATTTCTAGAGGTATAGAATATAAGAGCAGGGATGTGATGTTAAGGCTCTATAAGGCACTCGAGACCACACTTGGAGTATTGTGTGTGGTTTTGGGATCCTTATTTTAGAAAGGCTATGGGTTACCATATGAGGAATGTCTGGCAGCTTTTGGGCTGTATTCCCTGGAGTTCAGGAGAATGGGGGGGGGGAGAATTTCATAGAAACATTCCAAATGTTAACAGGCTTGAACAGATTAGATATAGCAAAGTTATTTCCCATGGTAGGGGAGTTCAGGACAAGAGGGCTCGATTTCAGGATTGAAGGACGCCCATTTAGAGCTGAAATGTGAAGAAATTACTTTAGTCAGAGGGCGGTAAATCTATGGAATTTGTTGCCATGAGCGGCTGTGGAGGCCAAGTCATTGTGGAGGAAATAGAGAGCCATTTAAGACAGAGATAGATAGATTCTTGATTAGCCAGGGCATCAAAGGGTTTGGGGAGAAGGCAGGGGAGTGGTGATGACTAGAAGAATTGGATTAGCCCATGATTGAATGGTGGAGCAGACTTGATGGTCCTTATGGCCTACTTCTGCTCCTATATCTTATGGTTAAAAGGCCATTGTTCCTTTTGACTTTTTTTTATTTTCAAGAAGTAAAGAACTTGAAGTTGTGATTCTTTTCTCTCCTACTTGCAAATTCTCGAGTGTAATATTATGCTAAACTTTTATTTTATTTCCAGTGTTCTGAGTTTTTTGCTGTCAAATGCTTTTCATCTGTGACTGCTAATAAGTAATCACAGATAATGTGCAATCTGGTAAAAAGTTTAACTTAAAGAATGAATAAGTACACAGATGTTTCGTAGTTCAAGTCAGACAACACAGTTATTTTTATTGTGACAAATGTTAATCTGCCATAATTTCTCATTGCTTTTTCTGCTACAGGAAATTGAAGAACTCAGTCATTTGGTCAACGTTCACAAAGTCTGTTGGGGCAGAAGGGGATTTTTTAGTTAGTTCCTTCTGTTAATAGGATGTAGTAATTGGTAATGTTTGCTTTGTGGTCATGTTCTATAGCAAATTTATTCTGACTTTGACTTTAGTTAAAACATCTGTCTGTTTAATTATGGCATCTAGAGGGCTTTGTACTGATTATTAAATGGGGCTGCACCTGTTTTGCTTAAAGCACAACTTGTTTGGTAAAATATACCTTTTTGGTTTGCCAAGTACTTAAGTGTGCTGTGGTCATTTATTGTTAAGGTATACACTTAATGGCCATTTTATTAGGCACAGGAGGTACCTAATAAAATGATTGCTGAGTATATTTCTGTTTGTTCATGTGGAGAAATTTGTTTAGCCTGAGGGTGGTAAATTTCTGGAATTTATTACAATGGGCAGTTGTGGAGGCCAGGTCGTTGGCTGTATTGAAGGCAGAGCTCGATAGGTTCTTTATTGGATACGGCATCACAGGTTACGGGGAGAAGGCCGAGGAGGGGAAAAGAATCGGCCATGATTGGCGGAGTAGACTGGAAGGGCCAAATGGCCTAATTCTTCTCCTGTGTCTTGCGGTCTTATCTTCAGCTACTGTAGCCCATTCACTTCAAGGTTCAATCTTTTATGTGTTCAAAGATGCTCTTCTGCATACCACTGTTGTAACGCGTGGTTAATTGAGATTAGCTTGAGTTAGCCTGGCCATTCTCTTCAGACCGCTTTCATTAACAAGGTATTTTTGCCCACAGAACTGCTGTTCACTGGATGGTTTCTATTTTTTGCACCATTCTCTGTAAACTCTAGAGACTGTTACGTGAAACTCCCAGGAGATCAGCAGTTTCTGAGATGCTCAAGCCACCCTGTCTGGCACCAGCAATCATTCCACAGTCAAAGTTACTTAGATCACATTTCTTCCCCATTCTGATGTTTGGTCTGAACAACAACTGAATATTTTGACTATTTGCTTTTATGCATTGAGTTGCTGCCACGTGATTGGGTGATTAAGATATTTGAATTAATAAGCAGATGTATAGGTGTACCTAATAGAGTGACCACTGAGTGTATATTAGAGCTCTCCACTTCACTGAATTTTTTTTTTATTTGGATACCACAAGTGCCAAATATGCAATTTTCTTTCTGTATTATGTGGAAGTACATCCTTGGTCCATATGTGGAAGCAACTAACTTCTGAGGTTGAAAGATATTTCAATTATTGATTGCAGTAAATCTGCTTAGATATAGTATCATTGCTTGCAATATTTTTATCTAAAATTATAAACCAATTTTATTAAAATCTAATGAGCAGATAATTGAATTCATTGGAAATTTTTGTGCATTCATCTGAAATTTACATCTTCAGTACTTAGTACTTACATTCTCATCGCTCAGTACTTAGACATTATTTAATGTATGCTGGTTAACATTGCCGCATTTCTGCTAATATCCCATTGTGCAATTTATCACTTAAGGTTTAAAAACTTGTGTAACAACTGCAAACACTTGTGTAGTATGTATTCAAATAGTTGTCCATTGTGAATGCTGGTCATAAATTTACACCAGATATCAGTAATGTAAATTAATATACAAATTTATAACAAATACTAATTATTTCAGAGTTAATAGTTAAGAGATTGAGGGATCACTGTACGTCACTGCCCACAAACGAAGATTATAATTTTCTTCGTTTCTTAATTCAGCTGTACTGATGATGCCATCTTCCACCAGTGCGTCTTGTATATCTTCCTTTCGCCTCAGTTGTGGCATCCCCTCCTCCAGAGTTGTCAAAGTTCTCAACTTTGCCAGTTTAATTTCTAGACCAACTCTACCCCACTCTTTCCAACCAGTTTAAGAATAGATTTTCTTCTGTTCTTATCTTCCATCCTACCAATTTACACATTTTCCTTAAGTTTTGATATTTTCAACACGATGGAATAATAGATACATTACCCAACTCCTTTAGCTTTCTGAAGGGACCATTCGCAGATACTTTTTTCCCATGAATTTCCACATCTCCTCATGGTTATGTGCAACATCAACCATAGTTGCAACTGTACATTTCATTTGAAGCAGTGATTTACTTTCACTTTCAACTTTGTATATTGCATTTGTTGCCAAAAGCACTTGCTTGGATGTGGTTATTACCACCTGCTTTAAAAAGTCCATTCTCATCGCTGTATCTAAGATAAACAAGGTAACGTGCCTTACTGACTACTGCCCGGTGGCTCTGACATCTACCATCACGAATTGCTTTAAGGAGTTGGGTACAGCATGCCTCAACTTTAAATGCCTAGCCAACCTTGACTAGCACTGAAACAGGTCCTCACTGGATGCAGCCTGCCTGGCCCTACACTCATTTCTGGAGCATCTGCACAGTAAAGACCCCTACATTAGACTATTGCCTATCGATTAAAGCTCTACCTACAATATGATAATTCTGAACAAACTCATCACCAAACAACGAAACCTGGAATTCACCAGCTCCCACTGCATATAGGTCCTCAGCTTTCTAACTATAAGACTGCAATCAATAGGGATAGGCAGTAACACTCATGACTATTCATAAAACTGTTGCTCCACAAGGTTGCTTCCTTAGCCCCTTACCCTTTTCTCTATACCCACAATGTATGGTAAGATTCTGCTCTATCTCTTCTGTAAGTTTTCAGATGATACAACTATAGTGGGCTGCATCTCGGACAACAATGATCTGCCATATGGAAAGGAGATGGAGAGTTTTGTAACATAGTGTCATGACAACAACCTTTACCTTAATGTCAGCAAAAAGAGTTGATCATTGATTTCAGGAAAGGGAGGTGGAGGGAGATGTACATCCCCCTGTTTATATCAATGATGCCGAGATTGAGAGCTTCCATTTCCTAGGAGTGAAAATCACCAATAACCTCTACTGGTACTGCTCCAACCATGTTAATGCCATGGCCAAGTAAGCTCACCAGTACCCCTACATTCTCAAGATGCTAAAGAAATTGATATGTCATAGAATGTATTCTATCTGAATGTATTGAAGCCTGATATGACAACTCAGGCATTGCTGTGACTGTAAAAAAAACTGCAGAGAGTTGTGGACACAGCTCAGCAGATCATGGAAACCAGCCTCCCCTCCATGGACTCTTCTTCTCTCTGCCTTAGTAAAGCAGCTAGCATCATCAAAGACCCTGCCCACTCTCTATCTTCTCTCTTTTCTCCCACTGGGCAGGAAATACAAAAGCCAATATACCACTAAGCTCAAGACAGCACTCTCGCTGTTATAAGCCATAAGACATAATTGGCCACTTGGCCCATCGAGTTGGCTCCACCATTCCACCCTGGTTGATATATTGTCCCTATCAGTCTCATTTTCCTGTCTTTTCCACATAACCTTTGATACACTGACTAACCAAGAATCTGTCAACCTCTGCTTGAAATATACTCAGTGACTTAGCCTTCACAGTGGCCTGTGGCAATGAATTCCACAGATTCACCACCCTCTGGCTAAAGAAGTTCCTTCTCTTCTGTGTTCTAAATGGACCTCCCTCTAATCTGAGGCTGGGCGCTCTGGTACTGGACTCCCCCACTTTAGTAAACATCTTCCCTCATCCATTCTGTCCAGGCCATTTGATATTCGATAGGTTTCAATAAGATCCCTCTGCATTCTTCTAAAGGGAGATAGTGGATCTGAATGTGTGGCTGAGGAACTGGTGCAGGAAGCAAGGATTTATATTCTTGGACCACTGGGGTATGTTTTGGGGTAAGGATGAATTGTAGAAAAGGGACGGGTTGCACCTTAATAGGCGGGGGACCAGCATTCTGGCAGGCAGGTTTGCCACTGCAACACGGGTGTGTTTAAACTAAGTAGTGGGGGGGGGGGGGGGGGAGGGGACGAACTGGAAATATAAGGATGGAGTTATAGGGAAAGTGAGAATAAGAAAAGTTAAGAAGGACAACAGAATCAACAGAGCAGAAAGCTCAAGAAGGGATCGTACAGTATGGCCAAGTGAAATAGGAATTGATATGAAAGGTGAGGGGAGTAATGAATTAAAAGTATATATGAATGCACGAAGTATGAGAAATAAAGTAGATGAGCTTGAGGCACAGTTGGAAATTGGTAAGTATGATGTGGGAATAACAGAGACATGGCTTCAAGTGGACAGGGCCTGGGAAATGAATATTCAAGGGTATACGTCCTATTGAAAGGACAGGCTGATGGGCAGAGGGGGTGGGGTGGGTCTGTTGGTGAGGAATGATATTCAGTCCCTTGTGAGGGGGGACATAGAATCAGGAGACGTAGAGTCAGTATGGATGGAACTGAGAAATTCTAAGGGTAGAAAGACCCTAACGGGAGTTATCTACAGGCCCCGAAACAGTAATCTGGATGTAGGGTGTGAGTTGAATCAAGAGTTAAAATTGGCCTGTTGCAAAGGTAATGCTACAGTTGTTATGGGGAATTTCAACATGCAGGTAGACTGGAGGAATCAGGTTGGTACTGGACCCCAAGAAAGGGAGTTTGTGGAGTGCCTCCGAGATGGATTCTTAGAACAGCTTGTACTGGAGCCTACCAGAGAGAAGCAAATTCTAGATTTAATGTTGTGCAATGATCCGGATTTGATCAGGGACCTCAAGGTAAAAGAGCCATTAGGAGGTAGTAACCATAATATGATAAGTTTTAATCTACAAATTGAGAGGGGGAAGGGAAAATCAGAAGTGTCAGTATTACATTTGCACAAAGGGAACTATGGAGCTATGAGGGAGGAACTGGCCAAAGTTCAATGGAACAATACCCTAGCAGGGATGACAGTGGAACAACAGTGGCAGGTATTTAAGACCATAAGACAAAGGAGCAGAAGTAGGCCATTCGGCCCATCGAGTCTGCTCCGCCATTTTATCATGAGCTGATCCATTTTCTCCTATTTAGTCCCACTCCCCCGCCTTCTCACCATAACCTTTGATGCCCTGGCTACTCAGATACCTATCAATCTCTGCCTTAAATACACCCATTGACTTGGCCTCCACTGCCGCCCATGGCAATAAATTCCATAGATTCACCACCCTCTGGCTAAAAAATTTCTTCGCATTTCTGTTCTGAATGGGCGCCCTTCAATCCTGAAGTCATGCCCCCTCGTACTAGACTCCCCCATCATGGGAAATAACTTTGCCACATCCACTCTGTCCATGCCTTTCAACATTCGAAATGTTTCTATGAGGTCTCCCCTCATTCTTCTAAACTCCAAGGAATACAGCCCAAGAGCAGACAAACGTTCCTCATATGTTAACTCTCTCATTCCCGGAATCATTCTAGTGAATCTTCTCTGTACCCTCTCCAACGTCAGCACATCCTTTCTTAAATAAGGAGACCAAAACTGCCCACAGTGCTTCAAGTGAGGTCTCACCAGCGCCTTATAGAGCCTCAACATCACATCCCTGCTCCTATACTCTATTCCTCTAGAAATGAATGCCAACATTGCATTCGCCTTCTTCACCACTGACTCAACCTGGAGGTTAACCTTGAGGGTATCCTGTACGAGGACTCCCAAGTCCCGTTGCATCTCAGAACTTTGAATTCTTTCCCCATTTAAATAATAGTCTGCCCGTTTATTTTTTTCTGCCAAAGTGCATAACCATACACTTTTCATCATTGTATTTCATTTGCCACTTTGCCCATTCTTCCAATCTATCCAAGTCTCTCTGCAGACTCTGTTTCCTCAGCACTACTGGCCCCTCCACCTACCTTCGTCAACAAACTTAGCCACAAAGCCATTTATTCCATAATCCAAATCGTTGATGTATAATGTAAAAAGAAGCGGCCCCAACACGGACCCCTGTGGAACACCACTGGTAACCGGCAGCCAACCAGAATAGTATCCCTTTATTCCCACTCTCTGTTTCCTGCCAATCACCCAACGCTCTATCCACGTGTGTAACTTTCCCGTAATTCCATGGGCTCTTATCTTGTTAAGTAGCCTCATGTGTGGCACCTTGTCAAAGGCCGCCTGAAAATCCAAATATACAACACTCACTGCATCTCCCTGGTCTAGCCTACTTGTAATTTCCTCAAAAAATTGTAATAGGTTTGTCAGGCAGGATTTTCCTTTAAGGAAATCCATGCTGAGTTCTGCCTATCTTGTCATATGCCTGTAGGTACTGTATAACCTCATCCTTGACAATCGACTCCAACAACTTCCCAACCACCGATGTGAAGCTAACAGGTCTATAATTTCCTTTCTGCTTCCTTGCTCCCTTCTTAATTAGCGGAGTGAGATTTGCAATCTTCCAGTCCTCTGGAACCATGCCAGAATCTATTGACTTCAGAAAGATCGCTAATGCCTCCGCCGTCTCCACAGCTACTTCCTTCAGAACACAAGGGTGCATTCCATCTGGTCCGGGAGATTTATCTACCTTTATGCTATTCAGCTTCCTGATTACTATCTCGGTCGTAATTGTGACTGCGCACACTTCTCTTCCCTGCTACCCTTGAGTGTCTGGTATACTGCTGATTTCTTCCTCAGTGAAGACTGATGCAAAATACTCATTCAGTTCCTCCGCCATCTCCTTATCTCCCATTACAATTTCTCCAGCATCATTTTCTATCGGTCCTATATCTACTCTCACCTGTCTTTTACTCTTTATATACTTGAAAAAGCTTTTAGTATCCTCTTTGATATTATTTGCTAGCTTCCTTTCATAGTTAATCCTTTCCCTCTTTATGACCTTCTTAGTTTCCTTTTGTAAGCTTTTAAAAACTTCCCAGTCCTCTGTCTTCCCACTAATTTTTGCTTCCTTGTATGCCCTCTCCTTTGTTTTAACTTCGGCTTTGACTTCTCTTGTCAACCATGGTTGCATCCTTTTTCCATTCAAAAATTTCTTCTTTTTTGGAATATATCTGTCTTGCACTTTCCTCACTTCTCGCATAAGCTCCAGCCACTGCTGCTCTGCCGTCCTTCCTGCCAGTGTCCCTTTCCAGTCAACTTTGGCCAGTTCCTCTCTCATGCCACTGTAATTTCCTTTACTCCACTGAAATACTGACACATCAGATTTCGGCTTCTCTTTTTCAAATTTCACAGTGAACTCAATCATGTTATGATCACTGCCTCCTAAGGGTTCCTTCACCTCGATCTCTCTATTCGCCTCAGGTTCATTACACAATACCCAATCCAGTACAACCGATCCCCTAGTGGGCTCAACAACAAGCTGTTCTAAAAAGCCATGTCGCAGACATCCTACAAATTCTCTCTCTTGAGATCCAGGGCTGACCTGATTTTCCCAATCCACTTGCATGTTAAAATCCCCCACAATTATCATAACACTGCCCTTCTGACAAACCTTTTCTATTTCTTGTTGTAATTTGTAGTCCACATCACTGCAGCTGTTTGGAGGCTTATAAATAACTGCCATCAGGGTCCTTTTACCCCTGTGCTTTCTTAGCTCAACCCATAAAGATTCTGCACCTTCCGATCCTATATCACCTCTTTCTAATGATTTAATATCATTTCTTACCAATAAAGCCATGCCTCCCCCTCTGCCTACCTTCCTATCCTTCTGATACACCGTGTATCCTTGGACGTTCAGCTCCCAGAGACATGCATCCTTTAGCCAGGTCTCAGTGATGGCCACAATATCATACCTGCCGATCTGTAGCTGTACGACAAGATCATCCACCTTATTCCTTATGCTGCGTGCATTTAAGTATAACACCTTAAGACCAGTATTTGGTAGTCTTCGCTTTGATTTCACTGCAACTTTATTGCACTGCAACTCATCCCAATGGCTACAAATTTGCCCCATCACCTGCCTGTCTTTCCTGTCATCTTTACTGCTCACTATCTTAGATTTATTTCTGTTTTCCCCTTCCTCCGCTCTATCATTTCTGGGAATAATGCAGTAGGTACAGGATCAGTTCATTCCAAAGAGGAAGAAAGATCCTAAGGGGAGTAAGGGGAGGCCGTGGCTGACAAGGGAAGTAAAGGACACTGTTAAAAGTAAAAGAGAAGAAGTATAACAAAGCAAAGATGAGTGAGAAGCCGGAGGATTGGGAAACTTTTAAAGAGCATAACTAAAAAGGCAATACGCAGAGAAAAAATGAAGTATGAAGGTAAACTAGCCAAGAATATAAAGGAGGATAGTAAAAGGAAAAAAAAATAGTTTGAACCAAAATTGGGTCCTTGAAGACGGAAACGGGTGAATTTATTATGGGGAACAAGGAAATGGCAGACGAGTTGAACAGGTTCACTAGGGAAGACACAAACAATCTCCCAGATATAATAGTGGCCAAAGGACCTAGGGTAATGGATGAACTGAAGGAAATTTGTATTAGGCAGGAAATGGTGTTGGATAGACTGTTGAGTCTGAACGCTGATACGTCCCTGGGACCTGATGGTCTGCATCCCAGGGTGCTTAAGGAGGTGGCTTTAGAAATCATAGATGCATTGGTAATCATTTTCCAATGTTCTGTAGATTCAGGATCAGTTCCTGTGGATTGAAGGGTGGCTAATGTTGTTCCACTTTTCAAGAAAGGAAGGAGAGAAAAAACAGGGAGTTATAGACCGGTTAGCCTGACGTCAGTGGTGGGAAAGATGCTGGAGTCAATTATAAAAGATGAAATGACGACACATTTGGATAGCAGTAACGGGATCGGTCTGAGTCAGCATGGATTTACGAAGGGGAAATCGTGACTAATCTTCTGGAATTTTTTGAGCATGTAACTATGAAAATGGACAAGGGAGAGCAGTGGATGTAGTGTACCTGGACTTTCAGAAAGCCTTTGATAAAGTCCCACGTGGAGATTAGTGGGCAAAATTAGGGCACACATGGTATTGGGGGCAGAGTATTGACATGGATTGAAAATTGGCTGGCTGACAGGAAACAAAGAGTAGCGATTAATAGGTCCCTTTCCCAATGGCTGGCGGTGACCAGTGGGGTACCGCAGGGTTCAGTGCTGGGACCACAGCTGTTTACAATATACATTAATGATTTAGATGAAGGGATTAAAAGTAACATTAGCAAATTTGCAGATGACACAAAGCTGGGTGGCAGTGTGAAATGTGAGGAGGATGTTATGAGAATGCAGGGTGACTTGGACAGGCTGGGTGAGTGGGTGGATGCATGGCAGATGCAGTTTAATGTGGATAAATGTGAGGTTATCCACTTTGGTGGTAAGAACAGGAAGGCAGATTATTACCTAAATGGAGTCAAGTTAGGAAAAGGGGAAGTACAACGAGAACTGGGTGTTCTTGTATATTAGTCACTGAAAGCAAGCATGCAGCTACAGCAGGCAGTGAAGAAAGCTAATGGTATGCTGGCCTTCATAACGAGGAGAATTGAGTATAGGAGCAAAGAGGTCATTCTGCAGCTGTACAGGGCCCTGGTGAGACCACACATGGAGTATTGTGTGCAGTTTTGGTCTCCAAATTTGAGGAAGGACATTTTTGCTATTGAGGGAGTGCAGCGTAGGTTCACGAGGTTAATTCGCGGGATCCATTTCGGAAACCTCCCTCCCCTTTCTTGATCTTTCTGTCTATATCTCTGGAGACAGCTTATCTGCTGATGTCTAAGCCTACGGACTCTCACAGCTACAGGGACTATTCCTCTTCTCACCCTGTCTCTTGCAAAAATGCCATCCCCTTTTCGCAATTCCTCCGTCTCTGCCGCATCTGCTGTCAGGATGAGGCTTTTCATTCCAGGACGAAGGAGATGTCTTCCTTTTTTAAAGAAAGGGGCTTCCCTTCCTCCACCATCAACTTTGCTCTCAAACGTATCTCTCCCATTTCATGCATATCTGCTCTCACCCCATCCTCCCGCCACCCCGCTAGGGATAGGGTTCCCCTTGTCCTCACCTACCACCCCACCAACCTCCAGGTCCAACATAATTCAACGTAACTTCCGACACCTCCGACAGGATCCCACCACCAAGCACATCTTTCCCTCCCCCCGCCCTTCTGCTTTCCACAGGGATCGCTCCCTACGTGACTCCCTTGTCCATTTGTTCCCCCCACCCCATCCCTTCCCACCGATCTCCCTCCTGGCACTTATCCTTGCAAACGGAACAAGTGCTGCACATGCCCTTACACTTCCTCCCTCACCACCATTCAGGGCCCAGACAGTCCTTCCAGGTGAGGCGACATTTCACCTGTGAGTCGGCTGGTGTGATATACTGTGTCCGGTGCTCACGATGCGGCCTTTTATATGTTGGCGAGACCTGATGCAGACTGGGAGACTGTTCCGCTGAACACCTATGCTCTGTCCGCCAGAGAAAGCAGGATCTCCCAGTGGCTACACATTTTAATTCCATGTCCCATTCCCATTCTGTTATGTCTATCCGTGGCCTCCTCTATTATCAAGCTGAAGCCACACTCAGGTTGGAGGAACAACACCTTATATTCTGTCTGGGTCGCCTCCAACCTGATGGCTTGAACATTGACTTCTCTAATTTGCATTAATGCCCCTCCTCCCCTTCCTACTCCATCCCTTATTTATGTATGTATGTATGTGTTTATTTATTTATTTAGCATTTTTTCCTTTTTTTCTCTGTCCCTCTCACAATCACTCCTTGCCTGCTCTCCATCTTCTTCTGGTGCTCCCCTCCCCCTTTCTTTTTTCGTAGGCCTCCCGTCCCATGATCCTCTCCCTTCTCCAGCCTCGTATCCCTTTTGCCAATCAACTTTCCAGCTCTTAGCTCCATCCCTCCCCTCCTGTCTTTTCCTATCATTTCGGATCTCCCCCTGCCCCTCCCACTTTCAAATCTCTTACTATCTCTTCTTTTAGTTAGTCCTGACGAAGGATCTTGGCCCGAAACATCGACTGTACTTCTTCCTATAGATGCTGCCTGGCCTGCTGCATTTCACCAGCATTTTGTGTGTGTTACTTGAATTTCCAGCATCTGCACATTTCCTCGTGTTTGGACTTTCTGTCCTATTCATCATCCTTTTTGACTTTTCCCCCATGTTGCACTTAAAATATTCCCCCTGACTGCAATTTTGCCCTATCTTCTGCCTGTCCATCCTTGGTCTCACAAAACACTGTATCGACTTGTATACCAACTGACCCATTCTCAGCCCTGTCACTCTGGTTCCCATCCTCCTGCTACCTTAGTATAAACCCACTGTAACAGCTCTAGCAAATCTGGCCACGTGGATATGGTCCCTTCAGGTTCAGGTGTAACCTGTTATTATTTTTGTACAGGTCATACCTTCCCAAGAAGAGATTCCAATGATCCAGAGGTCTAAAACCCTGCCTCCTGCACCAATTCCTCAGCCTCCCATTCATTTGTACCATCATCCTATTCCTGCCCCGACCAGCACATGACACTGAGAGTAGTATAGAGAGGTCCTATTCTTCAGCCATTTCTCGTACTCCCTATGCTTTCTGTGCATGACCTTATCCTTCCCTGTTGAGCCTCAGAGCTAGCACAGTTCCGCTGGCCTGACTGCTACTGCTGCTGCTGTGCCCTGATAGGTTAACCCTTCTCAGCAGTTTCCAAAGGGGTATACTTGATGCTTAGTGGAATGCCCATAGTGGAACTCTGCATTGATTATGGTCACCCATTTACTACCTGAAGCCTGCACTCTGGGTGTGACCATCTCACTAATAGACTCATCTATTAAGTATTCAGCCTCCCAGTTGGTCCTGAGTGCATCCAGCTTTAGCTCCAATTTCTTGACTTTGTCAATCAGGAGCTGAAGTTAGGTGTACTTCCTGTGGGTATAGTCTAGTATAGTGTAGGGAGACTTTTATGTACCCTGAAGTCCCTCATCTCATGGGAGGAGCATTCTACCACCTGAACTACACCTGTTATACCTTTTAGCTTCTCAAATTTAAGTTCTAGCCTGTGCCTGTCCTTGCCCAAGCCTGTTGAGCCAAAGTCTGACCATTCTGAACACTGTCCATTTGTACAATGGTCACTCCACCAATGGCCTCTCTCCTCAAACCTTGCTTCATTTTATTGGCCCTTGCAAATTAATCCCAGTTACTATTAAGCCAAGTAATCCTCATCTGCAGACAGGTCCTGATGGGCCCTGTTTGCTTTTTGAAACTGGTGTGTAAAGTCCACAAGGAGCTGTCTTTAACTTGCTCCGCAGACAAGTCATGACAGGCCCTACTTGTGTTTTAAAAGACTATTAAATAGTTCTTTAGTACTCTTAACCTCACAGTCTACCTCATTATGATCTTGTGCCTTATTGTGTCTACCTGCAATGCACTGTAATGAATTGATCTTTAGGAACAGTAAATAGATGAGCTTTTCACTCTACCTTGGTACATGTGATAATGGTAAATCAATTACAATTTCAATTTGGTCCATATGGATTACTCCAAGTATCTAGTCAGCTTTTATTCTCCATTCCACTTGCTGAGTCTTGCATTTGGTATCTCATCTTCTAATTAGGCACATTTATGGATTTCTCTTTCTTTCCCCCTTGTCTGATAATTTCAGTTTTCATTTGCTGTTTTCCCTTTGTACCTCACTAAATCCTTGCCATTCTCTTTCGGCTGGATAGCAACCAATTGTGTTATTCAGCCTCTGCTAGTCTTTAGCTAATCATAAATATTCCATTTTTGTCTCTTGGCAGCAGTCTCACCTCCCCCACATACTTGTTCTCGGTCTTTTAAGTTATTTTGGATGAAAGGTAGTTGATCTGAAACATTAACACATTTTCTGCAGGGGTATTTCAAACTATTTACTTTGGAGCCTTAGAACAGTTAATTTAGGGTTTCAGCAGCAGATAAACTGAGTCAGGTAACTGGGCAAAATTGTGGTAAGGATTAAGGCTGAGAAGGTCGTTGAGTATTTATTTGGGTGGACATATCTTTGGGTGGTTTGCAGTGGGACATTCTGCAGCAAACTTGTTTTGTGCGTCAAGTGATAATGTAGATAGTGCTGAACACTGAGGTGAAACTCACTGTTACATTGCTTCCTGGGCTCCTTTCTGTTGTCTCACACACACGCCATATGCTGGAGGAACTCAGTAAGTTAGGCAATATCAATGGAGAGGAATTAACAGTCGACGTTTCAGGCTGCAGTCCTAATGACATGTTTCAGCCCTAAATATCCATTGTTTATTTTCCCCCTTAGATGCTGTCTAACTTGCTGAGTTCCTCTAGCATTTTGTGTGCATTGCTCTAGATTTTCAGCATCTGCAGAATGCCTTGTGCTTATTCTTTGTGCTGAGCCGAGGCCTCTGTCAGTTAGAGTTGACCATGGATATTGCATCCTAGCCGTATAGGTACACAAGCCTGAGCTGTACGATATGAAGAGCAAGCTGCTGCCCACTTTAAAAACCCAGTCTCTATAAAAGAGGGGTGCCACCTAGCAGAGTGGTCATCGTGGGAGAGGTCGTCATTGAAGTAGTCTGAGGCAGACTAGTAAGCCTTTGGCTCAACAGGCGCAGGCAAGGTAAGTCGGTAAGCTCATTCCTTATTTCATAATTAAATATTGAGAGAATAGAGGGTATGTCTACAGAGCCAGTGTTCTGCTCTGGATGACAGATGTGGGATTTCCAGGGACTTCTAGCCTTCCCGCTGGCCACATCTGCAGCAGGTGCAGAGAGATTCAGCTTAGAGACTGTGTCGGAACTGGAGCTGCAGTTCGATGACCTTGAGCTTCTTCGGGAAAGTGAAGCAGTGATAGACAAGAGCTACAGGGAGATAGTCATCCCAAGGCTGCAGGAGACTGATAAATGGCTGACTGTCAGGAGAGGGAAGGGAGAACATCAGATAGTGGAGAGCATCCCTGTGGCTGCCCTCCTCAACAATAAGAACTCCATTTTGAGTACAGTTGGGGGGGGATGACCTTCCTGGGGGAAGCAACTGTGGCTGCGCCTCTGACACGGAGGCTGGCTCTGTAGCTCAGAAGGGTAGGGAATTGAAGAGGATGGCAGCAGTAATGGGGGACTCTAGTCGGGGGCAGATAGGCGATTTGGTGGATGCGAAAAGGAAATACAAATGGTAGTTTGCCTCCAAGGTGCTAGGGTCTGCGATGTTTCTAGACGTATCCACAATATCCTGAAATAAGAGGGTGAGCGCCCAGAAGTCATTGTACATATTGGTTCCAACGACATGGGTAGAAAAAAGGAGGAGGTCCTGAAAAAAGAACACAGGAATTAGGAAGGAAGCTGAGATGCAGGACCTCAAAGGGAATCATATATAGGCCTCCAAATAGTAGCCAGGATGTGGGGTTGAGATTGCAAAGGGAGCTGGAAAAGGCGTATAACAAAGGTAATGACGCAGTTGTAATGGGGAGTTCAATATGCAAGGGGATTGTTAACAGTGGGTTGGTGTCAGATGGCAAGAGAGGGAATTTGTTGAATGCCTGTGAAATGGCTTTTTAGAGCAGCTTGTACTTGAGCCTACTTGGAGAGGCTATCATAGATTGGGTGTTGTGTAATAACCCAGATCTTATTAGGGAGCTTAATGTCAAGGAACCTTTAGGAGGTAGTGATCATAATATGATTGAATTCATACTATAGTTGGAGAGGCAGACGCATATGTTGCATGTATCAGTATCACAGTGGAATAAAGGGAATTATAGAGGCATTAGAAAGGAATTTGCCAAGGTGGATTGGAGGAGGATACTCCTGGGGAAGACAGCAGAGCAGAGGCGGCTGAAGTTTCTGAGAATAGTTCACAAGGCGCAGGATAGATATGTCCCAGAGGAAGAAGTTCTCAAATGGCAGGGGTAGGCAACTGCGGCTGACAAAGGAAATTAAAGACTGCATAAAAGCCAAAGAAGGAGTATGTATGGTAGCAAAAGTAAGTGGGAAGTTGGATGATTGAGAAGCTTTTAAAATCCAGCAAAAGGCAACTAAAAAAGCTATAAGAAGGAAAACAAAAATGAAGTATGAGGGCAAACTAGCCTATAATATAAAGTGGGGTACCGAAAGGTTTTTTTTTCAGTTATATAAAGAATAAAAGAGAGGCAAGAGTTGATATTGGACCAGTGAAAATGATGCTGGTGTGGTAATAATGGGGGACAAAGAAATGTAAGATGAACTTAATGAGTACTTTGCATCTGTCTTCACTGTGGAAGACACTAACAATGTGCCAGAGGTCCATGAGCGTCAGGGAGCAGTTGTGTGTGCCATTGCTATTATAAAGGAAAACTTGCTTGGAAAAAGGTGGACAAGTCACCTGGACCAGATGGATACATACCAGAGTCCTGCGAGAGTTGCTGAAGAAATAGCAGATGCATTGGTTATGATCTTTCAAGAATCTCTTGATTCAGACATGGCCTTGGAGGACTGGAAGATTGCAAATGTCACTCCACTCTTTAAGAAGGGAGGATGGCAAAAGAAAGGAAATTATAGGCCAGTTAGCCTAATGTCAGTGGTTAGGAATGTGTTGGGGTCTATTATTAAGGAGGTTTTGGGGTACTTGAAGATTAATGATAAAATAAGTCAAAGCCAGCATGGTTTCTGTCAAAAAAAAATCTTGCCTGACAAATCTATAAGAGTTTGTTGACGAAGTAACAAGCAGGGTGGACGAGGGAGAGGCAGTGGATGTTATTTACTTGGATTTTCAGAAGGCATTCGATAGGGTGCCATACGTGAGGCTGCTTAATAAAATCCTATGGCATTACAGGAAAGGTACTGTCATGGAGAGAAGGATGGCTGACAGGCAGGAGGCAGTGAGTGGGAATAAAAGGGGCCTTTTCTGATTGGTTGCCTGTGACTAGTGGTGTTCCTCAGGGGTCAGTATTGGGACCGCTACTTTTGACATTGTTTTGTCAGTGGTTTGGATAATGGAATTGATGGCTTTGTTTTTTTTTGGTGTGTGACTGTGTGTGTGCGAGTCTGTGCGTGTGCATCTGTCTGTGCGTGCGTCCGTGATGTCTTTTTCATGGCTTGAATGATTGAGAAGCTTTTAAAATCCAGGTTTGTTGACGAAGAATGAGGAATTGATGGCTTTGTAGTAAAGTTTGCTGATGATACGAAGATAGTTGGAGGGGTAGGTAGTGCTGAGGAAGCAATGCGATTGCAGCAGGACTTAGACAAATTGGAAGAATGAGCAAAAAAGTGGCAGATGGAATGCAGTGTTGAGAGATGTATGATAATGCATTTTGGTAAAAGGAATAATAGTGCAGACAGTTATCTAAGTGGGGAGAAGGTTCAAACATCTGAGATTCAGAGGGACTTGGGAGTCCTTGTGCAAGATTTCCAGAAGGCTAATTTACAGGTTGAGTTTGTGGTAAAAAAGGCAAATGCAATGTTGGCATTTATTTCAAGGAGAATAGAATATAAAAGCAAGGAGATAAAGCAGAGCCTTTATAAGACATTAGTTAGGCCACAGTTGGAGTGTTGTCAACAGTCTTGGGGCCCCATATTATCAGAAAGAATATGTTGTCATTGGAGAGAGTCCAGAGGAGGTTCATGAGGATGATTCTGGGAATGAAGGAGTTAACATGTGAGGAGCATTTGGCACCTTTGGGCCTGTACTCATTGGAATGCTGGAGGGTTTCATTGAAACCTACCGAATGTTGAAAGGACTAGATAGGTTGGATGTGGAGAGGATATTTCCTATGATGGGGCTATCCAGAACTAAAGAGATCAGCCTCAGCCCCAGAACAGAGGTAAGGAAGAATTTTTTTTAGCTAGAGAGTAGTGAATCTGTGGAATGCTTTGCCGCAGACTGTGGTGGAGGCAAAGTCCAAGGGTATGTTTAAGGCAAAAGTTGATAGTTTCCTGATCGGTCAGAGCATCAAAGTGTAGGGTGAGAAGGCAGGTGTATAGAGTTGAGTGGGATCTGGGATCAGCCATGATGGAATTGTCGAGCAGACTTGATGGGCTGAATAGCCTAATTCTGCTCCAATGTATTATGTAGCAAGCTCCCCCTCTCCACACATCTGATGAACCCAAAGGAGACCGATACAGTTTGGTACTGCAGTGTCGTGGTGGTTGCCAGTCAGCACTGAACTCCACGTAAGACTGTATTCTGGACTCCAGCTCCAGATTTTTACCTTGCAGTTTACTCCCGAAGCCTTCCCTATAAGTTGGTATAGCTGCAAAACAGTGGAGGTTTAAGATCAGAGTTTTCCTTTTCCTAGATGAGCTGCCTACCACAGCTGATGAACCCGATCTTTCTGACGTGACTGGTTTTAAGGCACCAATAACCCTGCCTTTGCCCCTTCTCCTGTCTATAGAAACAGTTCCGCTGGGCTTAGTAGCTAAGCCGCATGTGAAGGCCTGGAGCTGTACTTGGTTGTCTGAGATGTATGCCATTGGGCTTGTCCCCATTACCACCCACAGCTAAAACTACCTTAAGGAACCTGTCCTTTGTGTTGTTTGTATATTTGTACAACAATTGAGGCATTCTGTTATGTTCCTCTCTGGATAATTGAGAGTTTGTACTGTGGTGGACAAAAACCTGAATGGAGGATTTTGGACTGCGGTTTGCAAGGATGGGCATATCTGACTACAGTAGATCCAGAAAATTTAAGAACAGAAGGTAGGAGCAGTGAAGTATTTTTGGCAGAGAATTATGAAGGCTTCTGGATAATAATACACTATATTCTGTAGTTGAATTTGGCACTTGGTGCCTTAGCCATGTGTGCTTGAGTATCAGTTCAATTTAGGGGAGCAAGACTTCTGACACCAGATTCCATACAAGAACAGTAATATAGCTTTCATCAAGAAATATACTAATTGCAGATTATGTTTTAGGTTCATTTGGAGAGTATCATATTTTTGGGAATGTGTTACAAATCTAGTATGACAAACCTGGTTCAGATAACCATATTTGCACAATTGTCTGCACATTGGTACAATTACACTTATTTCATTGAAGACTACTACATATACATTTTCTCAGTAAATTGTTATTGAATATTCTGGCAACTTCTCAGCTTGCAAACTTTTGAGGTGGAGGAAATTTATTTTACAAAAGGGATTTTCAGAAATAACAATTGTTTGCTGTATTATATATGTTAACCTAATAGTTTGCAGGAACGTTATGCTTGTGGAAATATTTTTTTGGGGAAAATATTAAAATCAAATACACATTGCTCCTGTTTTAATTTAATGAATTGAGCTGTTAATGTTGAATTATTTTTGAACTTGGCAATTAACATGCAAATATTCTGATACCTTTTTAATAAATTGAACAGTACGCTTAATTGTATGCAGAACGAGTTTCACTCAGACATCAGAGAAGTTGCCAGCTTGTTAATAGAACAGAGATGTGCATTATTAATGCCTTATGGAAGCGCTGATTACACTACATTATGGAAATCAGTAGCTGCAATCCTTATTTTCATTTAGTAGTGAAAATAAGAGAATTATATGGTCTCTGCTCCCTGACAGTTGAAAACCAGCCAAGTGCATTAGCACCGAGGACCCTGTAACATCTTTCTTATTGCCAAAATTGCCTAAGCCTTCATAAACTTCAGAGTTTTTTTTTCTCCACCTGCTCCTCTTTTCTTGCTCTTTTAAACCTTTTAATCATCATCATGGGCAAACCAAATTTGCCATTTGAAGGGGGTGAATTTAATGCAAGGAGGTGCTTAATTGATTAATCAAGATATGGAATTTGCATTAGTATTTGCATGCTGGTGATTAATATCTCATACCCATTGATTTACATCTGAATAAGTTTTGGTAGTATGCAGTGCTTTTTATCAGTCAGTTTTTATTAAGATTTAACTTGGGGGAAATGTTAGTCATGTGCATTTATTTAACTCCTAATTATATTTTGTATATTTGCTTTGCTATTGAAGAAATTTTGCTGCTAAATCTTAAGTGAAAAAAACAGTGGTCTTAGTTGATGTTTGAATTGAAAATGACAATTTTAAAAAAGTTTGTTCAGTTCACTCTAATTGTAATGTGATAGGATATTATTTGGCTGGCACCAGGGCAGGAATGGATTCTCAATATTCCTGGATTTCAGTGCTTTAAAAGGGATAGAGAGGGGGGAAAGGGGAGGAGGGGTGTCATTACTGGTCAGGGCTGCTATTACAGCTACAGAAAGGGTGGGTATTGTAGCGGGATCCTCTTTTAAGTCAGTATGGGTGGAAGTCAGGAACAGGAAGGGAGCAGTTACTCTATTGGGAGTATTCTATAGGCCCCTTGGTAGCAGCAGAGATACCAAGGAGCTGATTGGGAGGCAGATTTTGGAAAGGTGCAAAAATAACAAGGTTGTTATCATGGGTGACTTTAACTTCCCTAATATTGATTGGCAGCTGATTAGTTCCAAGGGTTTAGATGGGGCAGAGTTTGTTAAGTGTGTCCAGGACGGACTCCTGTCACAGTATGTTGACAGGCCGACTAGGGGGAATGCCATACTAGATCTAATATTAGGTAACGAACCAGATCTCTCAGTGGGTGAGCATCTGGGTAACGAACCAGATCTCTCAGTGGGTGAGCATCCGCTCCCTGGCCTTTAGCATTATCATGGAAATGGATAGAATCAGAGAGGACAGGAAAATTTTTAACTGGGGAAGGGCAGATTATGAGGCTATAAGGCTAGAGCTTGCGGGTGTGAATTGGGATGATGTTTTTGCAGGGAAATGTACTATGGACATCTGGTCGATGTTTAGGGATCTCTCGCAGGATATTAGGGATAAATTTGTCCCGGTGAGGAAGATAGAGAATGGTAGGGTGAAAGAACCATGGGTGACAAGTGAGGTGGAAAATCTAGTCATGTGGAAGAAGACAGCATACATGAGGTTTAGGAAGCAAGGGTCAGATGGGTCTATTGAGGAATATAGGGTAGCAAGACAGGAGCTTAAGAAGGGGCTGAGGAGAGCAAGAAGGGGGCATGAGAAGGCCTTGGCGAGTAGGCTAAAGGAAAACCCCAAGGCATTCTTCGATTATGTGAAGAACCAAAGGATGACAGGAGTGAAGATAGGTTCGATTAGAGATAAAGGTGGGAAGATGTTCCTGGAGGCTGTGGAAGTGAGCGGGGTCCTTAATGAATACTTTTCTTCACTATTCACCAATGAGAGGGAACTTGATGATGGTGAGGACAATATGAGTGAGGTTGATGTTCTGGAGCATGTAGTTATTAAGGGAGATTAGGTGTTGGAGTTGTTAAAATACATTAGAACTGATAAGTCCCCGGGACCTGATGTAATATTCTCCAGGCTGCTCCACGAGGCGATGGAAGAGATTGCTGAGCCCCTGGCTAGGATCTTTATGTCCTCGTTGTCCACGGGAATGGTACCGGAGGATTAGAGGGAGGCAGATGTTGTCCCCTTGTTCAAAAAAAGGTGGTAGGGATAGTCCGGGTAATTATAGACCAGTGAGCCTTACATCTGTGGTGGGAAAGCTGTTGGAAAAGATTCTTAGAGATCGGATCTGTGAGCATTTAGAGAATCATAGTCTGATCAGGGACAGTCAGCATGGCTTTGTGAAGGGCAGATCGTGTCTAACAAGCCTGATAGAGTTCCTTGAGGGGGTGACCAGGCATACAGATGAGGGTAGTGCAGTGGATGTGATCTACATGGATTTTAGTAAGGCATTTGACAAGGTTCCACACGGTAGGCTTATTCAGAAAGTCAGAAGGCATGGGATCCAGGGAAGTTTTGCCAGGTGGATTCAGAATTCGCTTGCCTGCAGAAAGCAGAGGGTCGTGGTGGAGGAAGTACATTCAGATTGGAGGGATGTGACTAGTGGTGTCCCACAAGGATCTGTTCTGGGACCTCTACTTTTCGTGATTTTTATTAACGACCTGGATGTGGGGGTAGATGGGTGGGTTGGCAAGTTTGCAGATGACACAAAGGTTGGTGGTGTTGTAGATAGTGTAGAGGATTGTTGAAGATTGCAGAGAGACATTGATAGGATGCAGAAGTGGGCTGAGAAGTGGCAGATGGAGTTCAACCCGGAGAAGTGTGAGGTGGTACACTTTGGAAGGACAAAGTCCAAGGCAGAGTACAAAGTAAATGGCAGGATGCTTGGTAGTGTGGAGGAGCAGAGGGATCTGGGGGTACATGTCCACAGATCACTGCAAGTTGCTTCACAGGTAGATAGGGTAGTTAAGAAAGGTTATGGGGTGTTAGCTTTCATAAGTCGAGGGATAGAGTTTAAGAGTCGCGGGGTAATGATGCAGCTCTATAAAACTTTGGTTAGGCCACACTTGGAGTACTGTGTCCAGTTCTGGTTGCCTCACTATAGGAAGGATGTGGAAGCATTGGAAAGGGTACAGAGGAGATTTACCAGACTATGGATTATGATCAGAGATTAAGGGAGCTAGGGCTTTACTCTTTGGAGAGAAGGAGGATGAGAGGAGACATGATAGAGGTATACAAGATATTAAGAGGAATAGATGGTGGACAGCCAGTGCCTGTTCCCCGGGGCACCACTGCTCAATACAAGAGGACATGGCTTTAAGGTAAGGGGTGGGAAGTTCAAGGGGGATATTAGAGGAAGGATTTTTACTCAGAGGGTGGTTGGTGCGTGGAATGCACTGTCTGAGTCAGTGGTAGAGGTAGATACACTAGTGAAGTTTAAGAGATGACTAGACAGGTATATGGAGGAATTTAAGGTGGGGGGTTATATGTGAGGCAGGGTTTGAGGGTTGGCACAACATTGTGGGCCGAAGGGCCTGTAATGTGCTGTACTATTCTATGTTCTAAAACTATTTTCAGAAATGTCAGAATCAGGTTTATTATCACTGGCATGTAATACAAAATTTGTTAACTTAGCAGCAGCAGTTCAGTGAAATACATAATCTAGCAACGAGAGAAAAAATAATAAAATAATTAGAAATAAGTAAATCAGTTATGTATATTGAATAGATTAAAATAACATGAAATAACAGAAATAATGTATTTTTCTTTAAAAAGTGAGGTAGTGTCCAAAGATTCAATGCCCGTTTAGGAATCGGATGGCTGAGGGGAAGAAGCTGTTCCTGAATCGCTGAGTGTGTGCCTTCAGGCTTCTGTACCTCCTGTCTGATGGTAACAGTGAGAAAAGGGCATGCCCTGGGTGCTGGAGGCCCTTAATAATGGACGCTGCCTTTCTATGACACTGCTCCCTGAAGATGTCCTGGGTACTTTGTAGGCCAGTACCCAAGATGGAGCTGACTGGATTTACAACCCTGTGCAGCTTTTTTTGGTCCTGTGCAGAAGCCCCTCCATACCAGACTTTTGAATTCTGAATGCAGCCTGTCAGAATGCTCTTCATGGTATAGGTATGGAAGCTTTTGCGTGTATTTGTTGACATGCCAAATCTCTTCAAACTCAAAAGTATCCCCTCCTTTATTACTATATCAATATGCTGTGTCCAGATTAGGTCCTGGGAGGTATTGACACCCAGGAACTTGAAGCTGCTCACTCCCTCCACTTCTGATCCCTCTATGAGGATTGGTATGTGTTCCTTTGTCTTACCTTCCTGAAGTCCACAATCACCTCTTTCGTCTTACTGACATTGAGTGCCAGGTTATTGCTGCGGCACCACTCCACTAGTTGGCATATCTCACTCCTGTATGCCCTCTCGTCACTACCTGAGATTCCGCCAGCAATAGTTGTATCGTCAGCAAATTTATAGATGGTATTTGAGCTATGCCTAGCCACACAGTCATGTGTATACAGAGAGTAGAGCAGTGGGCTAAGCACACACCCCTGAGGTGTGCCAGTGTTGATTGTCAGCGAGGAGGATATTTTATCACCAGTCCGAGCAGATTACCTTCCTTGTGATTAAATTTAGTAAATTGACGTTGTCAGAAGAAACTTTCTGCATCCACTACTGCAATGGATTGGATTGTGTTGATGGCTAATAGGCAGTTCTGTAGACAATTGTGTAGTGTGCAGATGCATACAATTTCCTGCCCCGTCCCTGAACATATTGGCATTCCATGTTATTGAGTTGAGGGCAGGATATTCAATGAAGTTGCAATGCAAGGCTAATTTCTTTTGGGGCTTCCTGAAGTCATAATACTGTATAAATGCTAGCCTGATATTTTTTATTTTACTACTTTCTGTCTTGAGTTGCTGGCTGCAGAATTCTGAATAAGATTACATGGTCTTTAGAATTTTGTGCATCAAGTAGTAAAGACTCTCGGTTTGCAGCCTTGAGTTTAGATAAAAGCTGAACTTTTAATTACTCTAGTGCATCCGCACATTTTAATTAAACTGTAACTCATCAGATTTAATCTTAATCAGAATGGACAAAAGGCACAAACCATGCGGATTTGTACATCTGTTAATTATGAAATGCATCTATTAAGCATGTTTTTATTGCATCATCTCACAGAGTTTCATGGGTGCCAACTTTCACAAGACCATACAGTCATTAAGAGTTGGTGTGGTGGGGGTGGGGGGGTTGTTTAATGAGTTTTACAAAGGAGGTAGATAGAATGGTGGAGTACTTCACTGAAAGAATTCAGATCTAGATGGTGAGATATTTGAAGTCTTTCCTATCATAGGTAGGTTGAAAGTTCCTTGGAGAATTGAAAGACTGGAAGAGGCTACTGACAGTAGACTGGGATCATTTGTGACCTGATTGATTATCAGGGCACCAAAGGAATTGCCAGTATTGTCCTAGTGATGTTCAAAATAAACATTAAAAAACAAGGTTTATAAATGTGATGATGTAATTTACAAATGTATTTGTTGAATTTGACCACCAGCTTGCTTATTTTATTGTTTGATACCTTTTTGCTTGGCAAATTGAATGTACTTTTTACATTGAGTGCTTTGACATTTCAGTTCCGGCTTCGATTGCTATAGCTGACCTTACTCCACTGGCAGAATATCAAAATGATTCTGTAATTCAGTTTTTGAGTTATACAAGTAAATGTATTACTGTGTTCTAAACCAAATTATAAATTGCTAAATAAATAGCATTCTTAAGTTGTTTTTAATGGCATTTTTTAAATATTTCAATAGAACTTGAAATCACTGCAGGAATTATTATTTCTACTTAATTCTGTATTGACATGGAAAGCTATATAAATTTGATCTTCAATAGAATGATTTATTTTTTAACATTTGATTAGTACTATCAAAGGAAGTTAAGTCTACTAGGTAATCCTTCCTGAGTAATAATATTGGTATGAGAGAGAAGAGAGGAAGAGTTGGTATGAATAATTTATGAATATTGTCTCTCATTGTTCATGTTCTTCTGTTTTGCATAGAATCTAAAATGAGCAATCCGTCAGAATCTATCAAGCCTTCCTTGGATGGCAATGAAGGGAGCACAGGTAGGGGCTGTTTTAACCGTAAAGAGTTGAATGATTTTTTAAAAACTTTTAGGGTATAATTCATGTTCCATTTTGTATAAATGATATTTTTTGGTCCCTGGACATTTAAGTTGTTTGTAATGTCTCACTTCATGCTGTATAACTCCAGTAGGTTATACTTTCACAGCTCCAACATACTTCTGGTTAATTGGATACATTGGGACCAGTACATTTTGGCCCAATTAAGTGGCTAATCCAGTTAGCTGAAATTTCATGGATATTGTTAAAGGGCATAAGAAAGACAAACTGCTGTTTAACTGAGTAATTAATTATGCATTTAAATGAAACAGAACAAATTAGAATACTGCCAATACTACTACAGTATTATAAAACTGTGTATTAGTTCCTAGTAGTTATCAACAGAAGAATTAATCACTGCTGTGTTTTTGGTTGGCTGTAAATGAACAAAATTGGCACAGACACCTAGTGCATATAATAGACTACCTTAATTGTCTTCCTGCATAAAGTCAAAATAAAAGAAAAATAAAATTAGCAAAATTCACTAATTTTTGAATTGGAATCCGCCAGCTCAAATGATATATAATACAAACACACGCCACTGATGCTGTTTTAAAAACTGTTTGCTCTGCAGTGTCCAACGGCAGTTTCTGGTGTCTCCAAGCCTGAATGCTTGAAACCACAATGAGCAAAACTGCTCTGAATTGTTTTACTGCTTATTTCTCGCCATCTATCAGTGACAAAAATGACTATTTTGAACACAAACTTCCGTAACTGATGCTATTTCAAAGCTGTTCGTTCTAAGCACAGTGTAGAGTCTCATGGCCACATGGGTGCACATGACTGATGCTAGTTAACCAGTTTTCTAGTACTAGAAACTGTTTGGCAACAATCTTCTGCCCAATTAAGCAGCGTAGTGTCCCAAATAGATGTAGCAAATCCTGCCTGTTTTCTTGATTAGTTTTTGTTCTTTAAGAGTTCTCCCAGAGAAGCAGCTGCCCCAATTAACCAGAATCCACTGTATATTATAACTTGAATATAACATGTATAAATAACCTTGATGGGAATGTTTAGTAAGTTAGCAGGCAACACAAGAATTGGGAGAGCTGCAGAAAGTAGACGTTTATCTAAGAATACAGAGGGGTAATGATTAGCAAGAAAGTTGGGCATAGCGGTGGCAATAGAATTTAAATCAAACAAGTGTGAGGTAATGCACTTTAAGAAGTCAAATGCTAATAGAAAACATTAAGTAATTAAGAGAGATGTTAGGAGCACTGATGTACAGGGAGACCTTGAAGTACAAGTCCATCATTGCCCGAAAGTAGCAACATACAGTTGTTGGATAATTTAGTGAAAAAGACATTTGGTAAGCTTGTCTTCATAAGCTGAGGCATTGAATGTATAAGTGGGACATCATGTTGAAAATAAAACATTGATTAGACTCCACATAGAATATTGTGTGAAAATCTGGTTGCCTGACAGCAGGAATGAGTTAGAGGGCGCGTTTAAAGTGAGCGGAAACATTTTAAAGGAGATCTGAGGGATGAGATTTTCACACATAGGGTATTGAATATATGGAATGAACCGCCGTTGGAAGTGCTGCAGGCAGATAAAAATACAACATTTAAAAGATGGGTGCTTAGATAGAAAAGGTGTCAGGGTTCCCAGCGTGGAGTCCACAGACTCCTTGCTTAATGGTATTGACCCATGGCACAAAAAAGATTGGGAACCCCGATCCCTGGGTAAAATGAGGCAAATAGGATTAGTGTAAGCAGGCAGCTTGGTTGGCATAGACAAGTTGGGCTAGAGAGCCTAGTTCTGTGTTCTATAACTATAACTATGATTTTATGGCGTTTTTCTTTATTTACCTCATTTGCCTGAAACATGGAATGTAGTACAAATCAGAATTTCATTTCTCATTGTAACTGTAAACTGATACAAATACAACTGCAATTGTGGCAAGTTTATTGATTTCCTGTTAGTTTTGGAGTGAAATTCATACACTATTAATATAGAATCAAAAAACTGATTGCAAGAAATCTGAAATACAAAACGACAGTGCTGGAACTAAGAAAGAAGTTAATATGAAAGTAAAAGCAGAACATTTTTGTACAGGGTTTGCTGTACTTGGTAGGATGTTGATAGATGCCTATTTTACTTCTAATTATTTGCTTTGTAGTTTATATATATACATTTGTATGATTCAGTGAAAAACTGCACATGAAGACTGACGAATTGTGCAAGTACAAAAAGGAATAAGTAATAATAATAAATAAATTAAAAATACTGAGAATGCAAGTTGTAGAGACTTTGAAACTGAGTCCATAGTTTGTGTTTAGTGATCAGTTCAGTGTTGTGGTGAGTGAAGATATCCAATCTGGTTCAGAAACCTAATAGTTGAAGGGTAACAACTGTCCTGAACCTGGTGGTACAGTTATTCTTTACTGGTTTCCTGCTCTCTAAGATTATTCTCCCTGAAAAGCCATTAAATAGCACTTTTTAATCAGAGGAGATTTCGCAGATGCTGGTAATCCAGAGCAACAGATACAATATGCTGAAGGAACTCAGCAGGTCAGGCAGCATCTATGGAGGGGAATAAACAGTCAATGTTTCTGGCTGAGGCCATTATTCAGGACTTATTAGACCACCTTCCTAAGTCTCGATGAAGGGTCTCAGCCCAAAACGTTGACTGTTTATTCCTCTCCATAGATGCTGCCTGGCCAAAATAGCAATTTTATTGAAATGAACTGAGATAATTTGTCATTGAAAGTCTTGGAATTAGAAAACATCAAAAGTGAAAAGGTGATATCTTGAGTATACTGTACAATGCCTACTACTGTAAACTTGAATGGTTTTTGAGGCCTGTTGCTTCACTGCAACAAGGGAGATTAGAGCTCAGAGTTTCAGTTTGCATGAGCATAAAAGAATTATGTGTGGTATACTAAATATGAAATAAAAACAAAAAAAAATCAGAAATACTCAGCATCTGTGGACAGAGAAATTGAATTAATGTTTCAGATTGGTGATCTATCATCCAATTTCACTGGCAACTCTCAACAGAATTTCTAGAACAATAAATCATGGATATTTATTGAATATTTGATATTTCATATGTGATGGCTTTCATAAGACCAGAAGGAACATAGGAATAGAATTAGGCTACTTGAACTACTCAAGTTAATCCTTTCATCCCTGGAATCATTTTCATGAACTTTCTTTGGACTCTGTCCATTGGCAGCACTTCTCTTCTTAGATAAGGGACCTAAGTTGCTCAGACTACTCCCAAGTGCAGTCTGACTAATGCCTTACAAAGCCTTAGCAACACATCCTTGCTCTTAAATTCTAGTCCTTTCAAAACGAATGTTAACATTGCATTTGCCTTCCTTACGATTGATTTAGCCTGCCAGTTAACCTTTAGGGAATCCTGCACAAGGACTCCCTAGTCCCTTTGCATCTCTGAGTTTTGAATTTTCTCCCTGTTTAGAAAATAGGCAGTGTCGTTATTCTCTGCCAAAATGCATGACTATATACTTTTCTGCACTATATTACATCTACCATTTCTTTGCCTGTACCCCCAATCAGTTTAAGTCATTCAGCAGACTTCCTGCTTTCTCAACATGACTAGCCATTTCACCTATCTTTGTATCATTCACAAACTTGGCCATAAAGCCCTCAATTCTGTCATCCAAATTGCAGTTTTTTAACTCTACCCACAAGGGTTCCACACCTTCCGATCGTATGTCACCTCATTCTAAGGATTTGATTCCATTTTTTTACAGAAGAGCCATCCACCCCCTCTACCCCCCTGCCTGTCCTTTCAATACAGTGTGTATCCTTCAATGTTAAGCTCCCAACTATGATCTTCTTTGAGATATGACTCAAGGATGTCCACAGCATTAACTGCGCTACAAGATCATCTCCTTTATTCTGTATACAGTGTGCATTCAAATATAACCTTAGAATATGCATAGACGTAGGTTTTAGTCTAGGTAAAGCAGTGTGAAACAGTACCTTAAATAATGCTTTGATTAGGAAATCTTTGACTGTACCATACTGAAATTTAACAGTATTTTCTTTGTCATTGCAATCAAGATTAAAATCTGTGCCATCTTAAGGAATATTTTCCTTAAGAGTATTTTTTTTAAGTCATCTGTTTCTATTTACATATTTCAGTTATCAATCTGTGATATATTTCCAGACACAATTGTAGGACCTTTTACGATATGCATCTGTTGAAAGTTAAAGAGATATTCCAGTAAGCCAGAAACTTAAATGATTCAAATAACAGCATGAGTAACACATCTATTTCTGCCTGTGAAAAGATAATTTGAACATCAATTTATTTCCTGAGAGCTGTGCGATGCTTAATTATGGAAAGATTGTATGAAAATGGACATGATTTAATATCTTTCTTACATAAGTACTTCACACTCTTTATACAAGTAGTCACTGGAGAGGCAATATAAAAATCCCAATCTTGTCCTCTGGTTCTATTTATATCTTTGCAGTTGGCAGCACAGAACTACTTGGGAAGACTTGCTTTCTTTTTCTTTTGTTTTCCCTGTTTTCTTACCCTTCTCCTTCGTGCTCTTTCTGTCCACTTTTTTTTTGAATTATTAAGATCAAGTTTATTGACATCTGACTGTACAATGAAGCAAAACAATGTTCCATCGGACCATGATACAGCCACAAAACATATTTCACACACAGCACATAGAGCAAAATACTACTGCAAGTAAGTTAATAAAATATAATTCAGAGTGAATGTAGTGCCAAATACATGTAAATGGTACAGTAAACAGCTTGCTGCTCTAGTGATGACATCTAGGGCAGCAAGTTGTTTACTGAGGGAAGATGCTCCACCATCATCAGAAATGGGAGCAGGAGTTACCCCAACTGTCCTTCAAGTTGCTGTTTCATTAAGAAAGAACGTGGTTGATCTGATACCTTAACTTCACATTCCTGTTTCAAATGGCTCTTGATTCCCCTACAGCCCAAAGATCTATTTTGGCCTTCAATATATTCACTGACTTATCCCTCGTTTAGTACAAGTATCTCCGAAGATTTATAATACTCTGGAAGAAGAAATTCCCTCTGTCTAAATTTATTTTGAAACATGATACCCAAACTGAGATTCCACACACAGCATAAAACACCCTTACAAGGCACTGCAGGAATCTGGAGCAACACAAAATGCTGGAAGAATGCAGAGATTCAGGCAACATTTGAGATGGTGTGATTGGCGGTAGATGAGGAGCTTCCTGACCTGCTGAGTTTCTCCAGCGTTTTGTGTGTGTGTGTGCGTAAGTACACGCGCACGCAAATAAATAAGGAATGAGTATCGAGAACATGAGAGGATGAGTCCTTGAAACTGAGTTCATAGATTGCAGGAACGTTTCAAATGATGGAGCAGGTGAAATTGAGTGACGTTATCCCCTTTGGTTCAAGATCCTGATAGTTGAGGAATAATGTTTGTTCCTGAATCTGGTGGTGAGGGCTGTGAGGTTTCTGTACCTTCTTCCTGATGGCAGCAGCAAGAGGAGAGCGTTACCTGAGTGGTGGGGGTCCCTGATGATGGATGTTGCATTCCTGCAACAAAGCTTTGTGAGATGTGCTTAATGATTGGGGGTGGGGGGGGGAACTATATCCCGCACTTCCCATTTCTACCTCCTACCCAAGATCCACAAACCTGCCTGCCCAGGTGGACCCATTGTCTGAGCTTGCTCCTGTCCCACTGAACTTATTTCCGCATAGCTCAACACTTTTATCCCCCCTTGTTCAATCCCTTCCCACTTATGTTTGTGACACTTCTCACGTTCTGAATCTTTTCAATGATTTTAAGTTCCTTGGCCCTCACCGCTTTATTTTCAACATGGATGTTCAGTCCTTATATACCTCCATCCCCCACCAGGAAGGTCTCAAAGCTCTCGACTTCTTTTTGGATTCCAGACCTAACCAGTTCCCCTCTACCACCACTCTCCTCCGTCTAGTGGAATTAGTCCTTACTCTTAACAATTTCTCCTTTGGCTCCTCCCACTTCCTCCAAACTAAAGATGTAGCCATGGGCACCCGCATGGGTCCCAGCTATGCCTGCCTTTTCAATGGCTTTGTGGAACAATCCATGTTCCAAGCCTATACTGGTATCTGTCCCCCTCTTTTCCTTTGCTACATCGACGACTGCATTGGCGCTGCTTCCTGCACGCATGCTGAGCTCGTTGACTTCATTAACTTTGCCTCCAACTTTCACCCTGTCCTCAAGTTTACCTGGTCCATTTCCGACACCTCCCTCCCCTTTCTTGATCTTTCTGTCTCTGTCTCTGGAGACAGCTTATCTACTGATGTCTACTATAAGCCTATGGACTCTCAGAGCTACCTGCACTATTCCTCTTCTCACCCTGTCTCTTGCAAAAATGCCATCTCCTTCTTGCAATTCCTCCGTCTCCGCCGCACCTGCTCTCAGGATGAGGCTTTTCATTCCAGGACGAAGGAGATGCCTTCCTTTTTTAAAGAAAGAGGCTTTCCTTCCTCCAGCATCAACTCTGCTCTCAAACGCATCTCTCCCATTTCACGCACATCTGCTGTCACCCCATCCTCCTGCCACCCCACTAGGAATAGGGTTCCCCTTGTCCTAACCTACCACCCTACTGGCCTCCGGGTCCAACATATAATTCTCCGTAACTTCCACCACCTCCAACGAGATCCCTCCACCAAGCACATCTTTCCCTCCTCCCTTCCTTCTGCTTTCCACAGGGATCGCTCCCTACGTGACTCCCTTGTCCATTCGTCCCCCCCATCCCTTCCCACCGATCTCCCTCCCGGCAATTATCCTTGTAAGAGGAACAAATGCTACACATGCCCTTACACTTCATCCCTCACCACCATTCGGGGCCCCAGGCAGTCCTTCCAGGTGAGGCGACACTTCACCTGTGAGTCGGCTGGGGTGATATACTGCGTCCGGCGCTCCTGGTGCAGCCTTCTATGTATTGCCGAGACCCGACGCAGGCTGGGAGACCATTTCGCTGAACACCTACGCAACATCTGCCAGAGAAAGCAAGCTCTCCCAGTGGCCACACATTTTAATTCCACATCCATTCCCATTCTGATATGTCTATCCACGGCTTCCTCTACTGTCAAGATGAAGCCACACTCAGGTTGGAGGAACAACACCTTATATTCCGTATGGGTAGCCTCCAACCTGATGGCATGAATATTGACCTCTAACTTCCGTTAATGCCCCTCCTCCCCTTCACACCCCATCCCTTATTTGTTTGTTTAATATTTTTTAAAATATTTTTTTTATTTCCCCCCCTTTTTTATCTCTCTCTCTTTTTTTCTCCCTCTGTCCCCTCACTATAACTCCTTGCCTGCTCTCCACCCTCTGGGCTTCCCTCCCCCCTTCTCTTTCTCTCCTATTGGGAGGGGAGGAGAAGATGGTAGCATGATGCAGTGTGCGCGGCCGCTCCAAAATGATATCGTATTTGTAAGTAGGTACCGTGCACAATCCTGATTTGATGGAGACAGACGCGAGAAGCATGGAGGAACATCTGGAGAAACTTCTGAAATGCCTGCGATGGAGAATCTCTGGAGGGGAAGGCCCCAAATCCTTGGCTTTGCCTATTGCCTGTGGCCGGGGCTGGGGTCGAAGCGCTTGGCAGAGATGGTGCTCGGTGTCGGAGGGCTGGTCGGAGGCTCGAAGTTTTCGGACGGACTCAAGAGTCAGCTGTGGTCTGGTGCTTCCAGGGTGCTGCATCAGCAAGTTTGTGGCGCTAGAAGCTCATGACAGGGAGAGTTTTTCTTCTACCGTCTGCGTGAGATGATGGGACTTTTGAGAGACTTTGAGACTTTTTTTTTACTGTGCCCATGGTCTGTTCTTAACAAATTACAGTATTGCTTTGCACCGTTGTAACTATATGTTATAATTATGTGGTTTTTGTCAGTTTTTCAGTCTTGGTTTGGTTGTGTTTCTGTGATATCATTCTGGAGGAACATTGTATCATTTGTTAATGCATGCATTACTAAATGACAATAAAAGAGGACTGTGTGTCCTCATAATCTAAATCTAAGCTTCCTGTTCTATGATCCTCTCCCTTCTCCAGCCTGGTATCCCTTTTGTCAATCAACTTTCCAGCTCTTAAATCCACCCCTCCCCTCCTGTCTTCTCCTATCATTTCGGATCTCCTCCCCCCCCCCCCCCACTTTCAAATCTCTTACTAGCTCTTCTTTCAGTTAGTCCTGACGAAGGGTCCCGGCCTGAAACATTGACTGTACCTTTTCCTATAGATGCTCCCTGGCCTGCTGCATTCACCAGCGTTTTTTGTGTGTGTTGCTTGAATTTCCAGCATCTGCAGATTTCCTTGTTTCAGGACCATATCCACTACTTTTTGTGGGATTTTCTGTTGAAGAGCATTTGTATTTCCATGCCAGGCTGTGATGCAACCAGTCAGTATTCTCTCCACTACGCATCTATAGGAGTGCATCAGAGTTTTAGATGTCATGCAGAATCTTTGTAAACTCCTAATGAAATAGAGGCGTTGCAATGCTTTCTTCGTAATTCCTCTTGCAGGCCGGGTCCAACATATTTGATGTTATCTGCTCTCAGGACGAGGCTTTTCATTCTAGAACTACTGAGATGTCCTCCTCCTTCAAAGAAAGGGGCTTCCCTTCCTCTACCGTCAACACTGCCCTCAACCGCATCTCTTGCATTTTGCCATATATGCACTTATCCCATCTTTCTGCCACCACACCAGGGACAGGGTTCCTCTTCTCCTCACCTAACACCCAACTACCCTCTGCATTTAGCACACAAGTCTCCATAACTTCCGCATTCTCGGCGATGAGATACCATCACCAAGCACATCTTTTCCTCCTGCCCGTCTTACTCAATGTCAGCAGGGCCAAGGAGCTGATTGCTGATTTCAGGAGGAGGAAACCAGAGACCCATGAGCCAGTTCTCATCAGAGTACCCATGGCTACACCTTAGTTTGAAGTAAGTGGGAGGAACCAAAGGAGAAATTATTGAGGTTGAGGACCTGTTCCGTCAGATGGAACAGAGTGGTGGTGAAGGGGAACTGGTTGGGTCTGTTGTCCAGAAAGAAGTGGAAGCTTTAAGGCCCTCCTGATGGGAAATGGACGTGTATAGGGACTGGACATCCATAGTGAACTTGAGATGTCTGGTGCCAGGAAGCTGGAAGTTATTGAAAAGATCAGGAGCATGTGAAGTGTCACGGACAACAAACAACAGAAACCACAGACATTCAGTATTTAAACAGGTACATCTGGATGCTTTTCATGGGTTCTCCCACCTGAAGGCTGCTTGCATGTCAGCCTCAGAGAGCAAAATCAGATGATCACTGGGGCTGTGGGAATTCGTGATGGTTCCTCCATGTTTTGACGGTCAAGGCTAGCATAGAAGGCATTGAGCTCACCTGGTAGCGAAGCCCTGTTGTTGCCTGTGTTGTTTGATTTAACTTTATTAGAGGTGATAGGATTCAAGCTCTGCCACAGCTTTTGACCATCCTTCGATAATTCAAGTCCGGAATTGTCACTTCACCCGTGAGATGGTTTTCTGGAGATTGAACCTGGACCTCTTGTAACTTGGTCACCAGCTTTGAATGCCTCTGATCGGGCTCTCATGATTGCGGATCTCATGGATCATCCAGGGCTTCTGATTATGGAGGACTGAATGATTTTGTGTGATCACCCTCTTCTACAGCAATTTTAATAAAGTCCAGGACAACCATGGTATGTTCATACAGATCTACAGATTAGTCCTTGAATATGGCACAGTCTGCTGATTCAAGGCAATACTGTGGTCATTTCTCTGCCTCATGCAACCACTTCTTTGTTTTCCTAATCACTGGAGCTTTGCTGTTTAGCCTCTGCCTGTATGCAAGAAGGAGGACAGCAAAATGATCAAATTTACCAAAGTGCAATCTGGGCACGGAATAGTGGGCATTCCTTAGCTTAGTATAACAAAAATATTTTACATAGCCCGCAGGATGCCACAGTGGTTCACCAACACCATCTTGAATTATATCTTTCAAATCCCTCAGAATCTTTCATTGGGATTTTCCATTCTTGAGTTCTTGTCTATGCTTTCTGCTGTTTGAACTTTCTTCCTTGATCGCAGTAGCTCACTCAGCATGACATCTATTTTCTTGTTTATTGTCATAATCTATGTGTCTGATCACATGATTTTTACTTCCATTGTTACTCAGGTTTGCTGTTCATTTTTATTGGAAACATTTTACTTATGCTCTTTCACGCATGTATTCTTTCACCTCCTCAAATGTTGCATCTTTTCTTTCATATTATGTATTTTTAGGAATTTCTCTTCTGTATGTCCATAATGGAAATTGAAGAAATAGGGAATTGATTGGAGTTACTTGAAGTTAATTTGAAAAGTGGAAATATGCAGGTAAGCTAGCCAGTAGTATAAAAGAGGATAGCACAAGGTTTTTTCAGATATATAAAGATTAAAAGAGGTGAGGGTGGATATTGGATTGCTGGAAAATGACACTGAAGTGTTAGTAAAGAGGGATCAAAGAAATGGTGGACAATCTTAATAAGTGGAAGGCACGAGCAGTATACAAGAAATGTTTGAGTGTTGGGGAGAAGTGAATTTCGTTGCTATTACCAAGGTGAAGATGCTTGGGAAGCTGCTTAGTGTGAAGGTAGATAAGTCACCTGGATCAGATGGGCTGCACCCCAGGGTTCTGAAAAAGGTAACTGAGGAGATTGCTGAGGCATTAGTCATGATCTTTCAAGAATCATTAGATTCTGGAATGTTTCCGGAGGTCTTGAAAATTGCAAATATCACTTCCATTTTTTAAGAAGGGAAGAAGACAGAGAAAGGAAATTATAGGCCAGTTAGCCTGATTTCAGGATGTTGGAGTCCATTATTAAAGATGTGGTTTTGGTGTACTTGGAGGCACATGATAAAATAGGCCAATGTCAGCATGGTTTCCTTAAGGGGAAATATTGCCTGGCAACTCTATTGGAATTCTTTGAGAGAATAACAGACGGGATAGACAAAGGAGATTTAGTGGATGTTCTTTATTTGGATTTTCATAAGGCCTTTGACAAGGTGCAGCATATGAGGCTGCTTAACAAAACAAAGCAAAGTATTACCAACTATTACAGGGGATATACCAGCATGGATAGAAGATCGGTTGACTGGCAGGAAGCAAGGAGTCAAAATAAAGGATTTCTGTTCTGGTTGACTGCTGGTGACTAGTAGTGTTCCATTGGGACCAGTTTTTATCCAAATAATTTGGATGACAGAATTGGTGGCTTCATGGCCAAGTTTGCAGGTAATGCAGATGGTAGGTGGAAGGGTATGTAGTGTTGGGGAAGCAGGGGGTCTGCAGTAGGACTTGGATAGATTGGGAGAATGGCAAAGAAGTGGCCGATGGAATATTGTGTAGGGAAGTGTATAGTCATGCACTTTGGTAGAAGGAATAAAAGAATAGGCTATTTTCTAAATGGGGAGAAATACAAAAAGCAGAGGTGCAAAGGGATTTGAGAGTCCCTGTGTAGGATTCCCTCAAGGTTAACTTGCAGGTTGAGTTGGTGGTAAGGAAGGCAAAGATAGCGTTCTTTTCGAGAGGACTAAAATATAAGAGCAAGGGTGTAATGCTAAGCCCTTATAGAGCATTGGCCTGACCCCACTTGGGAGTATTATGAGCAGTTTCAGGTCCCTTATCTAAGAAAAGATTTGCTGACAATATAGAAGGTCCAGAGAAGGTTCAAAACAAGGATTCCAGGAACAAAAGGGATAACTTTATGTCTCGGGCCTGTACTCTCTGGAGTTTAGAAGAATTGCAGGAGTGGGGGATATCTCATTATAACCTATCTAATATTGAACGAGTGAATGTGGAGAGGATGTGTGCTGTAGTGGGTGAGTCTAGAACCAGAGGGCACAGCCTCAGAATAAAGGGTCATCCATTTAGAAGAGTGATGAGGAGGAATATTGTTAGCCATTGGTTGCTGAATCTGTGGAATTCATTGTCACGGATAGCTGTGAAGGCCAAGTCAGTGAGTATATTTAAAGTGGCCTTTAGTCATGAGAAACTCCATGTGGAAGGAAGTAGCTCTTTTTGGCTTTTTCCTTTGCCCATACAGGCTTTCCCTGCCATCCGAAGGTAGAGCGTTCCTATGAAATGGTTCGTAAGCCGAAATGTCGTAAAGTGAAGAAGCAATTACCATTTATTTATATGGGAAAATATTGTGAGCGTTCGCAGACCCAAAAATAACCTACCAAATCATGCCAAATAACACATAAGACCTAAAATAACAGTAACATATAGTAAAAGCAGGAATGATATGATAAATACACAGCCTATATAAAGTAGAAATACTTTTCCACAATCATTACTGAACTGTTCGCCGAAACGAAAATCTCATGCAAGCGCTGTTGGCAAGAACACTCTCTCCAGTAACCTTTAAGCTATGAAGCTGCCAAATCATACCAAATAACATGTAAAAATACACAGCCGATGTAAAGTAGAAATAATGTATGTACAGTGTATATCACTTACGGGAATCGGGAAGACAGCGCCGAGCACACGATGGTGCGTTAGGCTGAGTCGGAGTTTGGGTGGTGCAGGGATCCCCCCACCCTCTGGGCCGCCGAGCGATACATTGCCGCGAAGAACGCAGGGGTCCAGCGGTAGCCAGGAGGTACACAGCACATCTTTAAGAAAAAAGCTGAAACAAACATGCTAATTAATTAGGTGCGACCCGTAATTGTCGGCCCAGATCAGAGGCGATTGTCAATTGCATCGCCTCTGATCTGGGCTGACAATTACGTGGTGGCGGCACCTAATTAATTAGCATGTTTATTTCGGCTTTTTTCTTAAAGATGTGCTGTGTGCCTCCTGGCTACCTTTGCATTCTCCGCGAATCGGTATCTGTCCGTGGCCTGGGGGTTGGGGTGTCATCTTGTCGACTGTTTCCATTAGAGCAGGCAGCTCATCTTCTTCTATCTCAGCCCACCTCGATGTCGAAGGTCGAGGTTTGTCGTCTGCTGTGGCTGATGTGGAAGGCTTGCTTGACTGCTGAGCCTCGCGCATTTTTCTATCACACAGTTCTTTATTAAGGACTCAAACCATCCTGCAAATATCCCCTAAACCGATGTACCCTTTCAAAATTAAAGTCGTACTTTATCATTACTCATTCGGTTTCCATTGTTATCCTTTTTTCTTCCAATTGCTTCAGCCCTTCATCTGTCAGCTCTTGGTCATGGGATGCCAAAACCTCTTCAACATTATGTTCATCAGCTTCCACGAGCCAAACTCACATTGTCCTTACTTCGTTCACCACGATCAAAACGCTTAATTATGTCTAGTTTTACCATAAGTGTAACGCCCTGATGCGCTCTTTCAGGCTTTTCCGATACCATAGAACTCATCTTGCAAACAGCTGCTCACAGGCACGTGTTAAAGCAAAGCATTTGCGAATCCGGGGGAGAGCGGCTGCTCGGGGCGCGCTGAATTTTGTTTTTTGTAACAGTGGAAACACCTACTGAAAGCGAAAATAGGGTACTAATGTAGGTCTTTCGTAACAGTGAGGTTTCGTAAAGCGAACGTTCGAAAAGTGGGGGACACCTGTATTTACTGTTACTGTCATATAATTTTTCTTTCTTTTGTTTACTCATCATCCTTGGTAATTTCTGCCCACTGCAACGGGATTCCACAATCAGTTATATTTTCTCTTTCCTACTAATTTCTGCCGGGACCGTTCTTTCTATGATTGTCTGACACTTTCCCCTGCAATCATAGGAGGTGCAACACTTGTCCCTACACCACCCGAATCATCACCAACCAGGAACCAAAACAGCCCTTTCAGGATTCACGTTCACCTTCTCCAGACTCGTCTACTGCATCCTTCTTTTCTCTCACTTGGCTGTATCTGCACATCCAATCCCCTCCTCACCTGGATCTGCCCACTGTCTGCCAGCCACTGCCTCATGCTGGCTGTTTCTTCTCTCCTGATGTGGGTCTTAAACAGAAATATAAATCATCTCTGTATCTCCATAGGAAGTTCCTAATCCACTGAGTTCCTTCAGCAGTTTATTCTGTGTGCATTACTCTTCAGTAGCTTTTGTCACTTTTGGGGGTTTATACACTATCATTCTTCTTCAGTTCTTGTGAGTTTGGAAGATTCTGGAACTATCCAGTTTTAATTCTCTCCTCTTTGTTGCTCACAATGTCACTTTTAGATGGTGTATTCCCATCCCTTTGTTTAAGTTCCTGTGCTGAATTTCACATGGTGTACTTCAGGAAGCGAAGAGGTTCACGAGAGGAAAGCCCTGAAGTACCAGTCCTTAGTCCAGGAGTTCAGGGACAAAGGATGGCAGACATGGCTATTCCCCCATGGAGATCAAATGTATTGGGTTCCCAGCAAGGTCAGCATGGAGGTTGCTGTCTGCGCTGGGCCTTGATGAAAAGAGCAAGAACCAAGCAGCTCACAGGATGGGGGAGGAAGCAGAAAGAGCCTCTTGCTAGTTATGGAGCAGGCGAGAGGAGCTGAGCTAGAAGTCAGGAGCAGATGGGCAGTGACTTGGTCACCACTGCTGACCCATCAACTGGAGAGTGTAGTGGTCAAGGGTTGAAACACTCTGTGAAGGTTGGGCACCAGCTGACGACATCTGCTCCTGGCCAAAGACTGTGATTACCTCATCAGGTAACTGTAGAGAGCACCTCGGTGTATAATGCAAGCAAATGTGTAACTTGCAAATCTTCACCCCTATTTTATGAATGTATCTACATCTCACCATTTGTGCATCCTAGTGAAGTATTTAATTGCTTATGATATTGTATGAAATTGTCATTAGTTCAGATGAAATTTGATGTGGTCCTGAATAACACGAATGAGTTTTTCACTTGAATGGACTGACTGAAATTTTGATTTATCAGGGATATAATCTGTTAAGAATTAAACGTCATAGCTAATGAAGGAAAAGCAAGTATAAGAAACAAAACAAGCTATCAGAGTAGGAAAATCCTCTTATGCTATTATGTTGAGAAAATAAGTAAACAAAATGAATAATACAAGTGTTTTGGAAAAAAGATGCTTTTGTTGTAATTAAATTTTAAGCCCAACTTATCTGCATATGTAAAATTTCAATTGGTGACTCATTTAAAATATTTGAGTGCCTTTTGCCTATTGATTGATTGCCTTCTGTAATCAAAGGTGTATTGCTGTACAGGAGCTCAGGTATGCCATGCTAGTCTATACATTTATTTTCTCCAGGTTTTGGTTTCCAATCTGTTTATGATAAATGTTTCCATGTAGTTGCCTCATGACCACAATCTAGGATTGGTGCATGAAATCTGGAAATAGAAGGGAAATTAAGAGGATAGAAGGAAGTGCTGAACCACTGTGAATTAGGTTAAAAGAGATGCTTGAAGAATAATTTAGCTTCATGGTCATTAAGTTCAAATGTAATACATCTAATTTATTATTATCATTTTTTTCTTTTTTTGTTAGTAAAAATGTTGTAAGGCTGGGGTTCCTAACCTGGGGTCTATGCAACTCTCACTTATTGGTAAGGCTCATTGGTATAAAAAAGGTTGGGAACCCCTGCTTTAAGGTATTGTAAGCATGTCTACTACCTGAGTCTTGAGTGGGAGTCCACGTATAATTCCCACCATTTTCTAAAAAGTTAGTAGTAATGCAGAGATGTTAACTAATGGTACTGTGTGTAGCTGTATCATTTGACTTTGGAAAGGGTTTAGGTTAGGCCCTTGAATTGTGATGGCAAAGATCATATTGACTGACAATATTAAAAAGAAAGAGCTGCCTGCCATTGGGATAACAAGTGGTCAGTAACCTTGACGTGTAAACCAAATCTAACTCCTTCAATTTCACCTTTTTCCTCTCTTTATGTTTTTGCTCTCTCCAGGTGCGCAAACAAATGGGCTGGACTTCCAACGGCAGTCCATTCCAACAGGAGGGCCAATTACAACAGCTCAGGCCTTACTAGGACAACTACAGCAGGTATAATAGGCTATCGTTGGGGAGGAAAAGTTTTATAATATAAACTTACTTATTGAGGAGAACTGAATTTTGGTGAGAGTATGGAATCTTAGAATTCCTATGTTATTTCACTGTCAAGGTAATAATACGGATAGAATTAAATGGAATTAACTAAAATGTACCTAATTGGCCTTCATAATTTTATGCCCAAGTATATATTTTGGTTCACTTGCACTAATTCAACATACCTTTATCCCAAACCATACCACGTCCACATGACTGATTATGCTCCAATATTGGGCTATTGGTTTCCATCTGCTGGTGCTCACGTTATGGACATTGGTGATGGGGGAGGTTGGCAATGCATTGAGCCTAGATTCTTATACATAAACACAAGAGATATTGCAGATGCTGGAAATTCAGAGCACATTAATGGAGATGAATGAACAGTCAATATTTCAAATTCTATGCCGGTTAAGGCAGTGGGAAGATGGGGTGAGGTTGGATGTTTGGGAAGTGGAGGATAATTTTGCCTCTAACTTCTACCCTACCCTTAAATTCACTTGGTCCATTTCTGGAATCCCCTTTTTCCTTTCTAGATCTCTCTGTCTCCATCAATGGAGACAAACTGTATACAGATATCTTTTATAAACCTACCAACTCCCACGGCTATCTTGATGATACCTCTTCCCATACTATCTCCTGCAAAAATACTATTCCCTTTTCTCAGTTCCTTCACCTCCACTATACCTGATCCCAAGATGAGGCTTTCCTTTCCAGCACATCAGAGATATCCTCCTCCTTCAAACAGCTGGGGTTCCCTTCCTCCACCATTGATACTACTGACACCCACATTTCCTCCATTTCCTGAACATCTGCCCTCACCCTATCTTCATCAAGAGGGGATAGAGTTTGTCTTGTTGGTGAATGGTCTCCTCTAGTGTCACAATGAGGCCATTCTCAGGTTGGAAGAGCAATACCTCATATTCTGACCAGGTAGCCTCCAACCGGATGGCATGAATATTGATTTCTCTATAAATTTTCCTGCTCCCCTTCTCTCTTCTACAACTCCCCACTCATTCTCCCCCCCGCCTTACATCTTCACCTCACCTGCCTATCACCACTCCCCGGTGCCCTTCCATTTCCCCTTTCTCCCATGGTCCACACCTCTCCTATCAAATTCTTTCTCCTCCAGCCCTTTACCTTTTCCACCTATCACCTCCCAGTATTTTGCTCCATACCCCTCACCCACCCTCCTGACTTCCCTCATCACCTTTTAGATTGTACTCCTTCCCCTCCCCCACCTTCATCTGGCTTCCTCCCCCCCCCCCCCATTTCCAGTTCTGATGACAGGACTCAGACTCAGGCAGAAGCATCAACCATTGCCATTGATGCTGCCTGACCTGCTAAGTTCTTCTGGCATTTTGTATTTTTTTTCCTCATATGTGAAAGGTACTTGTGATTATATAAATCCATTATTAATCACTTGGCCAATAGGTAGTTGAAGAAGTAAGTGAGGCCTTATTATTTTACAGAAATATAATTTATTTGGTGAAGACAAGTTCAAAATTTAAAGATTACAAAGTCCAAAGTCAGCAGTAGTGAAAGTAAAAGTTATTCTTGCTTTGATGCCATCAGCCAGCCTAAGATTTTGAAGAATGCCCCACTTTTGCCTTGGTATGTTGTGGCCTGGTTAGCCTTATTCTGATCACAAATTGATCATATTGAAATGAAGAGCTTAGTAGCATTGATCTGTGTAAAGATTTTATGTTTAGATTGTTGATGCTCAATTGGGCATGACTTCAGCAATACTGTATTGGAGATTCTTTCTGTGATTTATCTATACCTTTCATGAACTTTAAGGTTAAGAATTTTATTTTGAAATAATTAAGTGGTCCTTGCTCTGTGGATCATTTAGAATTGTGCTGTCATTTTGTTTTTTAAAAAAAGAAAAAGCTCTTAAGATATAAGATGTAGTGAAGCAATTTATTGCAACTGAAAATTTGAATTTGTTGTGTACAAATTTATTAGAGTAAATCCAAATGTTCTGTACTTGAGTAGTAGCACTGGTGAGCATTCTCTGAATTCTGCTCTATGAGTGACATTTATAATGTATACAGTATAAAATTTGTTACAGTTGCCTTATGAGATGGGTGAAATAAGTATTAAGTGCTTTTCATTCCAACAAATAAAGTGTCATGATTTTTAGTTTTCTTTATCTGAATGATTTGACCTGTCTAGGTATGCTTGTAGTGACAGGGTGTTAAGTTGAACCGTGTACATCGCCCAATTACCCATAGAAGATGCTGCTGTTGTGCATTTCACTATAAATGACAAGAATTGCTCCATTTTGATATTTGACCTCAACTGTACTTTTAATCAAAATACTTTGGTAGAAAGTTGTTTTGTAGCCTGAATGTACTGAGTTTCAGTTTTTGTGTATTCTTTTGTTGTATTTTGAGATTCTCCATTGATCGGGTTCTGTATTAGATTTAATTGGCCTCAAATAAGCCCCTAGTCAAAATAATCTTGGTTCTCTCAGTTAAACCTATTACTATTTTAGCATAAAACTTAAATCTACTTTCATGAATGTGGAATAACAGTCTTTGCAGAAAAATGATAGAAATACCTATTGATATCCATAAAGATGAAAGACCAATTCTGTAATAAGTTTGCAATCATCAATAGGAATTATAGAGTCATAGAGCCATACAGCACAGGAGCAGACCCTCCAGCTCATGTCCGTGGTGATTTTTCTATCTATCTGTACTTGTCCTGTTTACCTGCATTGGGAACATATTCTATGCCTTGCCTATTTAAGTGTCTGTCTAAATGCCTTTTAAACTTGTAACTTCTCAAGAATCAATTTATTTTTGTATGTCAGTTTTTTGTTAATTTCTTCCGGTTGTCATCTTAATCAAAATGATTTTCTCATTGTATGTGTATACTGCATTGTCATTTTCTTGTCACTTTAGGTTAACTACATGTCAGATGTGATGAACAGATACTTTTATGTGAGTTTCCACACGTATCACATTTACTGAGGTTATTGTTTGGGTGATGTGCACTGGCAAGATTTGAAAGGCATTTCAATTAATATAGCAGCTTTTCCTGGTGAATATTTTGATATGAAAAGAACCTCTTACCATATTCTAAGCTGGAACTTATTATGTTATTGGAGATCAACTACTTTAAATAAGCTGGCAACTTAAATAATACTTTGAGAAGAAATATTTATTAAGTGAATACCAGGGATGAACCTTCTTAAACTGCAACACTACCTGACATTTTAGATGTTTTAGTGGAGATCTTTTGGAAATCTATCACAGACTTGATTGATTTTCCCAAGCCCTTTTCCAGTAAGAGTTTGCAATTTATACATTTTTGAAAAAGTTGAAGATTGATCTCTGGTATGCTCATCTTAAACAAAGATCAATGTTGTAATATACTATAGCAAAGTTATGAATGCATTCAGTCATAATCAGAATCTGAATCATGTTTAATATCACTAGTATGTTGTGAAATTTATTGTTTTGCGGCAGTAGCACATCGCAATACATAATAAAAATTGCAAAAAGAGAGGGGAAAATAGAGAGATAGTGTTCATGGATTCCTTGTCCATTCAGAAGTCTGGTGCAGGGGAAGAAGCTGTTCATGAAACATGGAGTGTGTCTCTTCAGGCTCCTGTACCACCTCCTTACTGGTAGCAATGAGAAGAGGGCAGGTCCTGGGTTTTGGGTGTCCTTAATATCAGCTTTTTGAGGCTTACATTTTGAAGGTGTCCATAATCCTGGGGAAGCTAGTGTCCGTGATGGACCTGGTTGAGATTACAACTTTCTGTAGCTTTTTCCGAACCTTTGCAGTGGCTCTTCCATACCAGACAGTGATGCAACCAGTTAGAATGCTATCTGTGGTACATCTGTAGAAATTTGTGAGTATCTTTAATGACATACCAAGTCTCCTTAAACTCTTAATGAAATATAGCTGCTGTTTTGTTTTCTTTGTAATTGCATCAATATGTCAGGCCCAGGATAGATCTTCAGAGATGTTGGAACTTGAATCTGCTCACCTTTTTCACTGCTAATCCCTCCTGAGGACTGGTATGTGTTCGCTCGACTTCCCCTTGCTGAAGTCCACGATCAATTCCTTGATCTTACTGATGTTGAGTACAAGGCTATTGTTAATAATTACATTGTACCAAAGAAAATGGTGCTGTAGTTGATTTGATGTAGTTATAAACTATTAGATTTACAAGAAAAATATTCATGATGCTATTTACATTTTCAGCATTTTTGAAAGTACAAGGTAACTTCAGTAATCTTTATGTGATTGTTCTGAAATCTTAATGCTATGGCATTTTCATTGCTGAGTTCTTTTACCTTTTCAACTTGCCAGATTCTGTTTGCGATCAACCCTATAATCACAACACAACCCTTTTGTGTGTTTTGCCCTGTTTCCATTGCTACTTTTAAGATTCCTGGAACCCTTTTTCCTCAGTACTTGTTTTAGACACAGCAGAGCCCTTTTTCTTTGCTTATCCCTTAAGGTAGCTTGAAAATTTATTATGCTACTGAATTACATGTTCAGCAGATCAGACAACATCTATGGAAAGAAATAAAAAGTCAACGTTTCAGGCTGAGACCCTTCTTCAGGACTTGAAAGGAAAGAGGAAGCCAGAATGAGAGGGAAAGTAGTACAATCTGGAAGGTGATATGTGAGGGGGAAGGTGGGGGGGGGGGTCGAAGTGAGAATCTGGGAGTTAACAGTTAGAAAATGTAAAGGGAAGGAAGAGGGGCATCAGAAAGTGATGATGGGCAGATGGAGAAGAAGTAAGAGGAGAGTCTGAATGGGGAATGGTGAAAGAGAGAAGGTGGGGGGGAGAGAAATTATCGAAAGAGAAATCGATGTTCATCAGGAGTAACATTTAGTAGTCTGTGAAAATCTGCTGGCCTGGCATTGGTTCTGATGGTGTTGAATTATCAAGGTGTTATTGTATTGTCAACTGGAATAATTTTTTTTCTGTATACTTTTACTTTTGCAGTCCAGCAAATTTCAATTCCCACATAATCAAATAACATTAATGTTTTTAACCTTCTGAAATCAATCAAGCATTGAAAATCTCAAGTGTCTGCACCTCTCACTTCTTTAAAACCCTCAAAAATTTGCTGTTGTACCAAGCTGTTGATTTGGTCAACTGAATATATGTTAAACCCTAGCAGCATATGACTTCATTGCAAAGAATGGCCTGACTCTAGGACTTAGAACTGTACAACACAGGAACAGGTCCTTTGGCACACAGTGTCTGTGCTGAACATGATACCAAATTAAACTAATCCCTGTATTTTCATGGGTCTAGTTGAGAGCCTCTTGAATGCCACTGTCGTGTCTGCTTCCCTTACCACTCTGGCAGCATGTTTCAAACACTTAGCCTTCTCGTGTGTGGGAAAGAAAACAATTGCCCATACACCCTATTTTAACTCTTTCTCCCCCCCCCCCCACCCTTAAAGTTATATCCTCTAGTGTTTGACATTTCTACCCTGGAAAAAGGTTCTGGCTGTGTACCCTATCTATGCCTCTCATTATTTTTTAAAACTTCTATTAGGTTTCCCCTCTGGTTCCAGCTCTCCAGAGGAAGCAATCCAAATTTCTAATCCTGTTTTCAGCAGAAAATCCAATCTCTAGTCTGAAAAGCAATCTCTGAAGGACTTTTTAGTGACCGCTTTACTTTTATGGCGTGACATTCTTAGTCAAGATAGTTATCTGCCACTCTCACGGTACAACCAACAACAATTTGATCATCTATTTCTATTGCAGTGGTAAAGGTAATTAAATGAATAAATGGTTGGAAACTTAAAAAATTTTCATGTGAAGGTATGCTACCCTTTGTGATGAGCATTCCTTTAAGTTTAAATTAATGGGATATTCTGCAGAAGTTGAATTGGAGGAATGATTTAAAGTATTTCAAGCAAAGACTTAACTTTCATGGTGATTAGGTAGTGCTTTTTTAGGACATGAGTTTACACTTGGAGAATTTAGCTGAAAAATTCCAATATTTTATATTTTCCAATTTTATATTTATCCAATATTTTGTGTGTTTTGCCCTGTTTCCATTGCTACTTTTAAGATTCCTGGAACCCTTTTTCCTCAGTACTTGTTTTAGACACAGCAGAGCCCTTTTTCTTTGCTTATCCCTTAAGGTAGCTTGAAAATTTATTATGCTACTGAATTACATGTTCAGCAGATCAGACAACATCTATGGAAAGAAATAAAAAGTCAACGTTTCAGGCTGAGACCCTTCTTCAGGACTTGAAAGGAAAGAGGAAGCCAGAATGAGAGGGAAAGTAGTACAATCTGGAAGGTGATATGTGAGGGGGAAGGTGGGGGGGGGGGTCGAAGTGAGAATCTGGGAGTTAACAGTTAGAAAATGTAAAGGGAAGGAAGAGGGGCATCAGAAAGTGATGATGGGCAGATGGAGAAGAAGTAAGAGGAGAGTCTGAATGGGGAATGGTGAAAGAGAGAAGGTGGGGGGGGGAGAGAAATTATCGAAAGAGAAATCGATGTTCATCAGGAGTAACATTTAGTAGTCTGTGAAAATCTGCTGGCCTGGCATTGGTTCTGATGGTGTTGAATTATCAAGGTGTTATTGTATTGTCAACTGGAATAATTTTTTTTCTGTATACTTTTACTTTTGCAGTCCAGCAAATTTCAATTCCCACATAATCAAATAACATTAATGTTTTTAACCTTCTGAAATCAATCAAGCATTGAAAATCTCAAGTGTCTGCACCTCTCACTTCTTTAAAACCCTCAAAAATTTGCTGTTGTACCAAGCTGTTGATTTGGTCAACTGAATATATGTTAAACCCTAGCAGCATATGACTTCATTGCAAAGAATGGCCTGACTCTAGGACTTAGAACTGTACAACACAGGAACAGGTCCTTTGGCACACAGTGTCTGTGCTGAACATGATACCAAATTAAACTAATCCCTGTATTTTCATGGGTCTAGTTGAGAGCCTCTTGAATGCCACTGTCGTGTCTGCTTCCCTTACCACTCTGGCAGCATGTTTCAAACACTTAGCCTTCTCGTGTGTGGGAAAGAAAACAATTGCCCATACACCCTATTTTAACTCTTTCTCCCCCCCCCCCACCCTTAAAGTTATATCCTCTAGTGTTTGACATTTCTACCCTGGAAAAAGGTTCTGGCTGTGTACCCTATCTATGCCTCTCATTATTTTTTAAAACTTCTATTAGGTTTCCCCTCTGGTTCCAGCTCTCCAGAGGAAGCAATCCAAATTTCTAATCCTGTTTTCAGCAGAAAATCCAATCTCTAGTCTGAAAAGCAATCTCTGAAGGACTTTTTAGTGACCGCTTTACTTTTATGGCGTGACATTCTTAGTCAAGATAGTTATCTGCCACTCTCACGGTACAACCAACAACAATTTGATCATCTATTTCTATTGCAGTGGTAAAGGTAATTAAATGAATAAATGGTTGGAAACTTAAAAAATTTTCATGTGAAGGTATGCTACCCTTTGTGATGAGCATTCCTTTAAGTTTAAATTAATGGGATATTCTGCAGAAGTTGAATTGGAGGAATGATTTAAAGTATTTCAAGCAAAGACTTAACTTTCATGGTGATTAGGTAGTGCTTTTTTAGGACATGAGTTTACACTTGGAGAATTTAGCTGAAAAATTCCAATATTTTAGTCCTGAAAATTGGCAGTGGTTTCATTGTCCTGTTAACCAAACTCAATAATATTAAGGAAGTATTTTTCCAATCTAATCTAACCTGTTGTTAGCATATATTTTATATAAAGAGGAGACTTTGTTTTGAAAAACATTGTAAATGGCACAAGAAAATGCTAAAAATATTATTTTAAAATTTATTATCCTATGCAGGTCAAGGTCGGTCTCATATGTCAAAATTACACCTTTCATCCTCAACCTTCAAACTATTTGCACAACTCTGTTTCAGAAATGCAGTCTATTTCATTGTAATATTAACATGGATGTAATGCCAAGGTGAATCATTTGTCCAACTTCAAACAAATTTGACACTGTACAGTTGTCTAGTTGAACATCAAAGAAACTGATGGATCTCTATTTTAGTATAGTGCAAATCTTGCCAAGTGTTTCTTCTCTGCAGGCATAATCCATATCACTTAGGTTGGGTCTTCCTGGAACCTTTCAACCATGCATCGACCACGTTTAAACTTTGTATAAAAAATTTAAGTCATCACCCAGATCACTTCCCTCACCACTTCAAATGACGGCAAGAGGGAAATGAGATGAATGGCACGTATACAAAACCCAGACTCAACTCCCTCAAACATAACCTTTCATATACTTTTGACTATACTGTATTTGGAGGTGTCATGGCTCAGGTGATCTATTCATAATTTTTGTTTATTGTTAAGGATAAATTCTCAATGCAGAGTTACTACAATTGCATTTCTGTCTTAACACTTGTCCATCTTTTTGTGTCCTTATTCTCATCTCTTGCTTTGTATTTGTGTATTGATTTTTTTTTTTGCAGAGATGAATTGCCTGATTTTAATCCAAAATAAAATTCTGAATTGGATCTTGTCTGTTATCCAAGAGACAGAAAACTGGATATTATACTTTTTTCCATTTCATGATTTAGAAAATTTAAAAAAAATTACATTTGAAGGCTCTGACAGATGTTTATATATACTGCATAAATGGTATTGGTTTGCTACCCAGCCGTAGTTAGATAATGACATCTTTAATGATATCAGCATAATTATTTCCTAAAAAAAAAGGACGTTTGCCTACTCTGTAAGGGGCAGATAGCTTGTTTGCTGGAGAGTCTTTATTTTTAAGTGACTCTTCTGCAAAGAGGATCTGGCTTTGATTCGTAGTTAATCATATTTTATTTTTTACGAATTGCTGAATACTTAACACAGTTAAATTTTAGTTATAACCATCTATTTTTGTTGAATGTTGACTTTAGTGGGGAGATTTAAATGATTGAATGCTATTTTCTTTATTTCCATTAATTTTCTCTACTCTTCAAAATGTTGATTGCTATGATCTAATTTCAAATTTGTGTCTCATTTCTCCAGAGCCAGCAAGTGGCAATTATTTGAACATAGATAGTGTCTTAGCTGACCTTTAAGATAGGTATATTATGTTTTGACCTGGTATTTGTATATCCTCATTATGCAGCAGTTGCTTATTCGCATTTTCCCGTCATGAATGTTTGAGCTATAAAGCAAACTTTATATGCTGAGTGCTTCTCAGACTTTGTTGTATGTAAAACAGATGGTAATTAGAAATCCTTGTGTCATGGTTAGGCTTCATCATTTGTTCAGACTTCTTTTCCAATTCCATGAAATCTACAGTGACTAATACTGTCGCACTTTCCCCCTGATCCATTTATGTCTTGGTTATACTGCTCCGCACAGATTTCATTTGCTGGATTCTAACATATTAGGATTAAGAGCCATTATACATCGCTGTACAAATTTTACAGCAAAGGAGGTTATTCATGTCTACGCTGGTTCTTTGAAGGAACTATACAATTTGTTTAAATTCCTATAATGTTTTCCCATACCCTGTAATTTTCTTTTTAAATGTATATCCAGTACCCTTTCAAAAATTATAAATTATAAATTTCCTTACAGCGTAATCTTAATTCTGTGGACTTCAGTTTGGTTAACATATAATATGTGATGTTTGTGCTATTTTACTGGGTTAAGTTTATAAATTCCCTCTATTACACAATTTGACAGTTCATTTATGTGTAACAATACTGAGCCCCCACTGATAAAGCTTTCCTGTCTCCCTCCCCACCTGTCCAAATTATGTACAAGATTATTATGATGAGGAAAACTATCAGAACTTCTACCATGTCAGAATTACCTTTATCTCACTACAGTTTTCATTCCATTATGTATCCTTCAATTCTCTGGCATCAGGAAGTTTGAAAGATTTTAACCAGACCTTTTTAATCTCCCCAGTTTTGCATACCTTTGACAATGTAGGATATTGATGCATTGGCTGGCATGTACGTCCATTCAAACAGAAATAGCTACCAAAGATTACAAGAGATCCCTGAGGCTTCAAGAGCATCAAGGCAATTTAGAATGTTCACAAAACTGCAAGTGTACTCTTGATTCTGTAGATATAGGTGATAGCAGATGTTGGAAAAAAGGGTGGTTGACATTTCAAGTCAAGACTCTGCATTAGGACTGAGAGCATTGATGAAAAATAGCCAATACATAGAAATGGAGTCAGGTGGGGGAGGGGAAGGAGGAGCCTATATTGGTGCAGAGGCTGGAAGGCAGTGGCATCCGTCAATAAGAATGCTCACCATCAGCTGCAGCTGTGAAGATCCCTGCTGCACCCGGTGGCCCTGTGATCTCTGTGGATGTAACTAGTAGAGTGGATAGGGGAGAACCAGTGGATGTGGTATATTTGGATTTTCAAAAGGCTTTTGACAAGGTCCCACACAGGAGATTAGTGTGCAAACTTAAAGCACACGGTATTGGGGGTAAGGTATTGGTGTGGGTGGAGAATTGGTTAGCAGACAGGAAGCAAAGAGTGGGAATAAACGGGACCTTTTCAGAATGGCAGGCGGTGACTAGTGGGGTACCGCAATGCTCAGTGCTGGGACCCCAGTTGTTTACAATATATATTAATGACTTAGACGAGGGAATTAAATGCAGCATCCTGACGAAGGGTCTCGGCCTGAAACGTCGACTGCACCTCTTCCTACAGATGCTGCTTGGCCTGCTGCGTTCACCAGCAACTTTGATGTGTGTTGCTTAAATGCAGCATCTCCAAGTTTGCGGATGACACGAAGCTGGGCAGCAGTGTTAGCTGTGAGGAGGTTGCTAAGAGGATGCAGGGTGACTTGGATAGGTTAGGTGAGTGGGCAAATTCATGGCAGATGCAATTTAATGTGGCTAAATGTGAGGTTATCCACTTTGGTGGCAAAAACAGGAAAACATTATTATCTGAAAGGTGGCCGATTAGGAAAAGGGGAGGTGCAACGAGACCTGGGTGTCATTATACACCAGTCATTGAAAGTGGGTATGCAGGTACAGCAGGCGGTGAAAAAGGTGAATGGTATGCTGGCATTCATAGCAAGAGGATTCGAGTACAGGAGCAGGGAGGTACTACTGCAGTTGTACAAGGCCCTGGTGAGACCACACCTGGAGTATTGTGTGCAGTTTTGGTCCCCTAATCTGAGGAAAGACATCCTTGCCATAGAGGGAGTACAAAGAAGGTTCACCAGATTGATTCCTGGGATGGCAGGACTTTCATATGATGAAAGACTAGATCAACTAGGCTTATACTCGCTGGAATTTAGAAGATTGAGGGGAGATCTTATTAAAACGTATAAAATCCTAAAGGGATTGGACAGGCTAGATGCAAGAAGATTGTTCTCGATGTTGGGGAAGTTCAGAATGAGGGGTCATAGTTTGAGGATAAAGGGGAAGCCTTTTAGGACCGAGGTTAGCAAAAACTTCTTCACACAGAGAGTGGTGAATCTGTGGAATTCTCTGCCTCAGGAAACAGGTGAGGCCAGTTCATTGGCTATATTTAAGAGGGAGTTAGATATGGCCCTTGTGGCTAAAGGGATCAGGGGGTATGGAGGGAAGGCTGGTACAGGGTTCTGAGTTGGATGATCAACCATGATCATACTGAATGGCGGTGCAGGCTCGAAGGGCCGAATGGCCTACTCCTGCACCTGTTTTCTATGTTTCTATGTCTCGGAGGCCGATGTTAAGCTGCCTTTAAATAGGGTGAACCCTCGCAAGGCAAAAGGCCCCAACGGAGTACCTGATAAGGCTCTGAAAACTTGTGCCAACCAACTGGTGTCAGTATTCAAGGGCATTTTCAACCTCTCACTGTTATGGACGGTAATTCCCACTTGTTTCAAAAAGGTAACAATTATATCAGTGCCTAAGAAGAATAATGTGAGCTGCCTTAATGACTATCGCCCAGTAGCACTCACATTGACAGTGATGAAATGCTTTGAGAGGTTGTTCATGACTAGACTGAACTCCTGCCTCAGGAAGGACTTGGACCCATTGCAATTTGCCTATTGCCACAATAGGTCAATGGCAGATGCAATCTCAATGGCTCTCCACACAGCCTTAGACCACCTGGACAACACAAACACCGACGTCAGGATGCTGTTCATCGACTATAGCTCAGCATTTAATACCGTCATTCCTCTAATCTTGATCGATAAGTTACAGAACCTGGGCCTCTATACCCCCCTCTGCAACTGGATCCTCGAAGTCCTAACCAGAAGACCACAATCTGTGCGGATTGGTGATAACATATCCTCCTCATTGACGATCAACACTGGCGCACCTCAGGGGTGTGTGCTTAGCCCCCTGCTCTACTCTCTATATACACGTGACTGTGTGGCTAGGCATAGCTCAAATACCATCTATAAATTTACTGATGATGCAACCATTGTTGGTAGAATCTCAGATTGAGATGAGAGGACATACAGGAGCGAGATATACCAACTAGTGGAGTGGTGTCACAGCAAGAAACTTGCGCTCAATGTCAGTAAGACGAATGGTATGTTATGTAGGACTAGATGTTAATATCCCTTATTTGCACTCCCGAGACATGCTGCCTGGACTCTGTGGGGTGGCCAAGTGAGTGATGGCATCTCCTAGGTTATCAAGTGGGCACTATCTTTCCTCAGTGTTTCACTGATAGGCCCACGACACCTCCGGAGGGTTCAGCAGTGAATCCCGGCATCCCAGGCTCACCCCCTAGATGCCTTTCACTCACTTGGGGGCTTGGATGGAATCCTTTCTCTTCATCCAGAGCCACTGACTACCCTTTTCAGCAGCTCTGGAGAGGTCTTTGACTGCTTGTTGGTGTGTCTTCCCTCGCACTCCCAACTCTCGGAGTAGTCTTGATGTTGACGTGGCTACAAATCCTTTGCGGCCTACTTCGACCGGTCGGACCCTTGCTGTCCAGCCAGGTTGTTGCGCATTGGCTGCAAGCTCAGCATACCTCAGCTTCTTGTGCTCATAAGCCTCCTCCACCGCATCCTCCCAGGGCACTGTAAGCTCAGCGTACCTCAGCTTCTTGTGCTCATAAGCCTCCTCCACCGCATCCTCCCAGGGCACTGTAAGCTCAGCGTACCTCAGCTTCTTGTGCTCATAAGCCTCCTCCACCGCATCCTCCCAGGGCACTGTAAGCTCAGCGTACCTCAGCTTCTTGTGCTCATAAACGAGATGGAGTGAGGCCGACCATAGCACAAGGTCTGGTCTGAGGTTGGTTTCCGTGATTTCAGTTGGGAAGCAGAACCTCTGGCCTAAGTCTGCCACCATCTACCAATCATGTGCCCCGCCTAGCCGCCCGGTGTCTGGTCTCGATGTATTGAGTCTGGTTTTCCCAGCTGGAGGTGACATCGGATGTACGACAATGCTGGCAGGGTTTGCAAGACATTACTTCCTACAAAGCGAAACCCAATGGCAGCAATGCTTCACTATCAGTTGAACTCAGTGCCTCCTCTGCCAGTTTTGAAAGGATAAATATAACTATAGCTGTGAAGATCCCTGCTGTACCCTGACCTGTGATCTCTGTCTCAGAGGCCGATGTTAAGCTGTCTTTAAAAAGGGTGAACCCTTGCAAGGCGGAAGGTCCCGATGGAGTACCTGGTAAGGCTCTGAAAACCTGTGCCAACCAACTAGCGGGAGTATTCAAGGAATTTTTCAACCTCTCACTGCTACAGGTGGAAGTTCCCACTTGCTTCAAAAAGGCAACAATTATACCAGTGTCTAAGAAGAATAATGTGAGCTGCCTTTATGACTATCACCCAGTAGCACTCACAACTACAGTGATGAAATGCTTTGAGAGGTTGGTCATGACTAGACTGAACTCCTGCCTCAGCAAGGACCTGGACCCATTGCAACTTGCCTATCGTCACAGTAGGTCAATGGCAAACACAATCTCCATGGCTCTTCACATAGTGTTAGACCACCTAGACAATACAAACACCTGTGTCAGGATGCTGTTCATTGACCATCATTCCCACAATCCTGATTGAAAAGTTACAGAATCTGGGCCTCTGTACCTCCCTCTGCAATTAGATCCTTGACTTCCTAACTGGAAGACCACAATCTGTGCGGATTGGTGAGAGCATCTCCTCCTCTCTGACGATCAACACTGGTGTACTTCAGGGGTGTGTGCTTAGCCCACTGCTCTATTCTCTCTATACCCATGACTGTGTGGCTAGGCATAGTTCAAATACCATCTATAAATTTGCTGATGATACAACCATTGTTGGTAGAATCTCTGATGGTGACGAGAGGGTGTACAGGAGCAAGACATGCCAACTAGTGGAGTGGTGTCGCAGCAACAACCTGGCACTCAATGTCAGTAAGACGAAAGAGCCGATAGTGGACTTCTGAAAGGGTAAGTTGAAGGAGCATATAGCAATCCTCATAGAGGGATCAGAAGTGGAGAGAGTGAGCAGTTTCAAGTTCCTGGGTGTCAGGATCTCTGAGGACCTGACCTGGTCCCAACATATCGATGCAGTTATAAAGAAGGCAAGACAGTGACTGTGTACTTCATTAGGAGTTTGAAAAGATTTGGTATGTTAGCAAAAACACTCAAAAACTTCTGTAGATGTCCTGTGGAGAGAATTTTGACAGGCTGCATCACTGTCTGGTATGGGGGTGGGGTGCTGCTGCAGTGCGTTGTAAATCTAGTCAGCTGCATCTTGGGTACTAGCCTACAAAGTACACAGGACATCTTCAAGGAGCGGTGTCTCAGAAAGGCAGCGCCCATTATTAAAGACCCCCAGCACCCAGGGCATGCCCTTTTCTCACTTACCATCAGGTAGGAGATACAGAAATCTGAAGGCACACACTCAGTGATTCAGGAACAGCTTCTTCCCCTCTGCCGTCCAATTCCTAAATGGACATTGAACCCATGAGCACTACCTCATTTTTAAAATTTACATTATTTCTGTTTTTGCATGATTTTAATCTGTTCAATATACAAATACCATAATTTATTTATTTTCTTGAATATTATGTATTGCATTGAACTGCTGCTGCTAAGTTAACAAATTTCATGACGCATGCTGGTGATAATAAACCTGATTCTGCTTCTGACTCAGCACATCAGGGCCGTGCCCTCTTCTCATTATTACCATTAGGGAAGAGATGCAGGAATCTAAAGATCCACACTCCACAATTAGTTCCCTATTTACATGGAAACTTAGATTTTATTAGCCAATCTTTGTTTTGTATAATTAAGTTAGTTACTCCGTATAGTGAACATATCAGGGAACATACACTCAGACAATGTTTTGTCTAGAATCTTATTTTGTGATAAGTTGAGAATTGGCATGTTAATTATATTCCCTGGCCATTGATTGGACTCTAATTATGAAGAGTCAGCTCTCCCCATTTCATTATTGCTTTCAGTTTTAAATCCATTGTGAATATAAATTGGGTAGCAGGTTATCCTTGGGCGAGGTGTAGCATCTGCTCAGTCCCCCAATCAAGGTCATTAAAGCCATGTGAGCAGCTGGTGCACATTACATCCTGGTTATGCAACCACTGATGCCAGGCAGACAGTCTCTGAAGAGTATTGATGAAGGCTGATGTCACCTGTCATATAAAGACTCTGCCCAGAAGAAGGCGATGGCAAACAACTTCTGCAAAAAAATTTGGACAAGGGCCATGATCACCCACATCATACAACACAGCACATAATTAATGAATTAATATAAAATTTAAAAAGAAACACTGAAAAGTACAGAAAAAATGCTAGAAACACTGCAGGTCAGCCTGCATCTGTGGAAAATGTTAACATTTAAGTTTGAAGACCTCTTTTGTTAGACCTTAATTATATTGATCAATAAAAGAAGCAATAATGAAGTTAATATGACTGAAGAATAGCTGTTGGGGTTATTTGCTTAATGGAAATTTGAAAGGGAGAGAGACCCTTTGTTCGTTTCAAACTCGCCACCATAGGAAATACTTAAAGAAAATAGTACAAAGGTTCATTTATTATGAAGGCATGTATCCATGTACAACTCTGAAATTTGTTTTCTCCAGATAGCCACAAAACAGAAAGAACGTGAAAGTTGCTCAGAGAGAAACATCAACGCCCCCCCATGTCAAAAAAGAATAGCATCCCGATCATCAACACCCTTCCCCCACCCACACACACACACACAAAATGGAACAGGAGCATCAACACATCCAATAAAAACAACCCCTCCCACACAGAAAAGCTAACAAAACACAACAGAACATCAACCCACAAACACCCTCCCCTCGCACAACAAAACAGAAAAAAAACAGGTGATAACAAAACACAATATAAAAACCATAAGACTGAAGAAGTCCAGAATCCATGAACAAAGAACCACGATACCATCCTATGATATCATGGGTATTATCAAGAGAGGAACACCACATGAGGCAGAGAGGCCTACCTGCCTGCACAGTGAGCCACACAGTGATAGGCCGCTCATAGAAACCTCCTCGGCAGTGAACGAAAGGAAGGCAGTCAGCTCTGAGCTCTTGCTTGCCTTTTGCATTCGCCTCGATTTCTCAATCTTCCTCAGTACTTTAACCAGCAAAATGGAGTTGAACATTGTCTCGCACCCCATCTCGGAAGTTTCTTTGTGTCGAGGCTGTCCTAGTATGTGCTCACTTCTGGAATCTTCTCAGAGACAGCAAAGTGCTGGGTCACTCAGATGATCTCCATTCTGTAAATAGCAGGGTCTAACAGTACCAGAAACACATGTAAAGTGAAAAAACAGATGTAAGAGAAGTAGAAATGACATTTTTGTGAGCTATCTTGAAGATGTCGACTGCAGGAGCATTGTATGCTGGCAGTATCTTGACTGGAAGATGTATTGATGTATTTTATGGAAAACACCAAAAGTGTGTGTGTGTGTGGGGGGTGTGGGGAGGGGAACACATGCTGCTAAGATTAGATGAGGTGGCAAAGACATGAATGACCCAGAAAGGCTAAGTGACCTTTTCCTATAATTTCCACAAAAAAAACATGATTGGATATTTACAATATTGGATGCTACACTTTTCATCACCTCCAAAGTGGACAACAGTTCATACAGTTCTTGTGGTCTTTTGATCAATTTTGGTTTTTTTTGTGCCCTATGTGTAACTATAACATTGGAGAAGTGAGAGCAATTTTATATTTAATTGCATTAGCAAAGTGAATATTTTGTGGCATTTTGTCTTAGTTTCCTTTAAAATATGACCCATTAACGTAATGGAGATACTGAACTTTTCATTGTATTTGTTTCAAGAGCTCAAATAATAATAATAGTCATTTTCACCCCAAATTTGTTCAAAGGTACAGGAATTGCAAAGTATTTAAACATTTATTGATATGTTAATTAAATCTGAAGAGACAAATGTAACACTGCTTGCTGCTGTACTCAATGCCATTTTGCTGCTCCATTTGCTACTGTTGTGCTGCCTCCAGGATGTCCTTCATGGCTTCTGTTCCTGGCTCTTTGCTGTTTGACTTGTCATGGGCACCACGATACTGCAGGGGTTAGCACAACACTTTTGAAGCTTGGGGCCGAGAGATCATAAGACCTAGGAGCAGAATTAGGCCATTTGGCCCATTGAGTTTGCTCCCCATTCCATCATGGCTGACTCATGACCCCTTTCAACCCCATTCTTGTGCCCTTTCACCTTAAGCTTTGACACTGACTAATCAAGACTGTATCAACCATCGCTTTAAATATACTCAAATGATGTGGTCTCCACAGCCATCAGTGGCAATGAATTCCACAGATTCACCACCCTCTGGCTAAAGAAATTCCACCTCATTCCTGTTCTAAGTGGACATCCCTCTTTTCTGAGGTTCTGCCTTCTGGTCCTTGACTCACCTGCTATGTGAAGCATCCTCCATGTCCACTTTCCCTAGGTCTTTTGATATTTGATTGGTTTCAAAGAAATCCTTTGATTTTTTTTTTCTCTCTGAATCCCAGTAAGTACAGGCTCAGAGCCATCAAACGCCCCTCATAAGTTAATCTTTTCATTCTTGGTATCTTATCTTGTTAAGAAGTCTCATGTATGGCTCCTTGTCAAAGGCCTTCCGAGTAAACAACATCCATTAACTCTGTCTGTCCTGCCTATTGTTTCCTCAAAGAATTCTAACAGATTTGACAGGCAAGGTTTCTCCTCAAGGAAACCATGCTGACTTTGGCCTGTTTTATTGTGTTATCCGTTACCCTGAAATCTCATCCTTAATAATGGACTGCAACAACATTCCAACCACAGAGGTCAGCCTAACAGGCCTATTAATTTTCTTTTTTCTGCCTCTCTCCCTTCTTAAAGAATGGAGTAGCATTTCCAATTTTCCAGTCCTCCAGAACCATTCCAGAATCTAATGATTCTTGAAAGATCATTACTAATGCCTCCACAATCTTTTTCAGAACTCTTGGTGTAGTCCATCTGGTCCAGGTGACCTATCTACCTTTAGACTTTTCAGCTTTCCAAGCACTATTTCCCAAGTAATAGCAACTACATTCACTTCTGCCCCCTAACACTCTGGCATACTGTTCGTATGTTCCACACTGAAGACCAATGCAATATACTTAGTAAGTTTGTCCGCCATTTCCCTGCTCCACCCCCCTCCCCCACCCTATTACTACCAATCCGGGATCATTTCCCAGTGGTCCGAAATTCAGTCTCACCATTTTTTTTACTCTAAGTATCTGAAAAATCTTTTGGTGTTCTATTTTATTATTGGCTGGGTAACCTTCATATTTCATCTTTTCTCTCTTTAATGCTTTTTTTGGAGCCTTCTGTTTTTAGACGCTTCTCAGTCCTCTAACTTCCCACTAATTTTTGCTATATTATATGCTCTCTCTCTTCATTTTATGCTATCTTTGACTTCCCTTGTCAGCCATGGTTACCTCATCCTCCTTTTAGAATATTTCTTTATCTTTGTGATGTATCTATCCTGAACCTTCCTAATTACCCCAAGAATCTCCAGTCATTGGTGTTCTGCCATCATCTCAGCCAGTATTCCCTTCCAATCACTTTGGCCAACTACTCTCTCATGCTTCTGTAATTCCCTTTACTCCAATGCAATACTGATACTTTATCTCCTCCCTCTCAAACTGCTGGGTGAATTTTATCATATTATGATCACTGTTTCGTAAGAGTTCTTTTATCTTAAGCTCCCAAATCAAATCTGGTTCATTACACAACACTTAATCCAGAATTGCCTTTCCTCTAGTGGGCTCGACCACAATCTGCTCTAAAAAGTCATCTCATTGGCCTATGTCATTTTTTTTCTCTAAGGATTTGATTTCATTTTTTACTAACAGAGCCACCTCACCCCCTCTGCCTATCTGCCTGTGGTTTTGATACAATGTGAATCCTTGGATGTTAAGCTCCCAACCATGATCTTCTTTCTGCCACAACTCAGTGATGCCCACAACGTCATACCTGTCCATCTCTAACTGTGCTATAAAATCTTCTGCCTTGTTCCATATACTGTGTGCATTCAAACATATCTTCAGTCCTTTATTCATCAACCTTTTTGATTTTGCCTCCATAGTGCACTTCAGCTTATCCCGCTGACTGCAATTTTGGCCTTTCATCTGCCTTTCCTGCCTCACTCTCTCACTACACATTGCGTCTACTTGTATGCCAACTGCCCCATCCTCAGCCTAATCACCCTGGTTCCCACCCCCCTGCCAATTTAATCTAGACCCTTCCCAACAGCTGTAGCAAACTTGTACGCATTAGTCCTCCTCAGGTTCAGGTGTAACCTATTACTCTTGTACATGGTTCCCCCCCCCCCACCAGCCTAGAAAAGGTTCCAATTATCTAACGACGTGAAATTCTGCCCCCTGCACCAGTTCCTTAGCCACTTAATTCATCTGTTCTCTTATCGTATTTCTGCCCCGACTAGCACGTGGTACCAGGAGTAATCCATGATGACCCTGCTCTTCAGCCTCTTCCATTAATTTCTGTACTCATTGTGCTGGACTCTTCCCTTTCTATCTATGTCATTGGTAGGAATGTGCACAATGATCTCCGTCTGCTCACCCTCTCTCATGAGAATATTCTGCAGCCGCTCAGCAACATCCTTTGATCTTAGCTTCTCCGAGGCAGCACACCATCTTGTTATTCCTTTCGTAGCCACAGAATCTCCTGCACATCCCTCTCTATTGAATCTCCTATCACTTTCACTGTACCCGATTTTACTCTTCCCTGCTCGGCCTCTGAGCCGGCCACAATGCCACTGGCCTGGCTGCTACTGTTTCACTATCACAGTTGATTGAAGGTAACTGTAGAGGCATGAGAAAGGAGCTGGCCAAAGATTATTGGAATGGGACTCTAGTCTGAAATATATTAGAACAGCAATGGCTGGAGTTTCTGGGACTAATTTGGAAGACGCAGGATTAGTTCAGTCCAAAGACAAAAAAAGCATCCTAAAGGTAGGACGAGGCAACTGTAGCTAACAAGGGAAGTCAAAGACAGCATAAAGGCAAAAGAGAGGGCGTACAAGTTATTGGGAAGCTCTTAAAACCAACAGAGAGAAAAGATGAAATATGAAAGTAAGCTTGCAATAAAGTAAAATAGGATACCAAAACATTTTCCCCCAGATATCTAAGAGTAAAAGAGAGGCAAGAGTGGACAATGGACTACTGGACAGTGATGCTGGAGAGGTTGTAATGAGGAACAAGGATATCGCAAACAAACTGAATAAGTATTCTGTGTCAGTCTTCGCTGTGGTTGACCACCAGTAACTTGCTACAAGTTTGAGGGAATCAGAAGGCCAAAGTGAGTGTAGTTGCAATTACAGAAGGTGCTTGGGAAGCTGAATGGTCTGAAGTTTGATAAGTCACCTAGACCAGAGGGACTCCACCCCAGGGTTCTGAAAGCAGTGGAATTGCTGAATTGTGCAGGCATTAGCAGTGATCCTTCAAGAATCGAAGGATTCTGGAATGGTTCTGGAGGATTGGAATTGTCACCCCACTGTTTAAGAAGAGGGGATGCAAAAGGCAGGAAGTTATTTGGCCAGTGAACTTGACTTCTGTCTTTGGCGAGATATTAAAATCCATTATTGAGGATCATAAGTTTCTAAGTACTTGGAGGCACCTGATAAAATACGCCTGTCAGATCTGTTGGAATTCTTTGAGAAAGTAACAGGATAACTGAAGAGAGTCAGAGGATGTTGTTCAGTTGGATTTTCAGAAGGCCTTTGACAAGGTGTCATACATGAGGTTGTTGGACAACATGGGCACATACCAATTGTATTACAGGAACGATAGTAAATAGACAGGAGATTGGCTGACTGGTAGAAAGCAAGGAGAGGGAATGAAGAGGGCCTCTTCTGGTTGGCTGGCTGTGACAAGTGGTGTTCTGTTGGGTCAGCTTCTTTTCATGTGATACATTAATGAACTGGATAATGGAACTGATGTGTTTGTGGCCAAATTTGTGGATGATGCAAAGGTAGATAGAATAGCAGGTTATGGTAAGGAAGCAGGGAGTGTGTAAGGGGGAGTGTGTAAGGATGTAATACTGAAGATTTATAAGGTGTTGGCCAAGCTGCTTTTGGAGTATTGTAAGGAAATTTGGGCCCCATGCCTGAGGAAGGGTATCCTGGCATTGAAGGGTTAATGTATGAGGAGCATTTGATTGTTCTGGGCCTGTACTTGCTGGAGTTTAGAAAAATGCAGGGGGAGGGGGTGGAATATCATTGAAACCTATCAAATATTGAAAGCCCAGAATAGAGTAAATATGGAAAGGATGTTTTCAATTGTGGAGCGTCTGGGATCAGGGGGCACAGCGTTAATGGAAGGAAGTCAGTTTAAAACAGAAATGAGGAGGAATTTCTTTACCCGAATCTTTGGAATTCATTGCTATACACGGCTGTGGAGACCAAATTATTGGGTGTATTTAATGCAGTGATTGATGTTCTTGATTAGCAAGGGCACCAAAGGTTACAGGAAGAAAGCAGATAAATTGTTTTATCTGTTTACCAGTTGTTTACAATATATATTAAATGCAGCATCTCCAAGTTTGCGGATGACACGAAGCTGGGCGGCAGTGTCAGCTGTGAGGAGGATGCTAAGAGGATGCAGGGTGGCTTGGATAGGTTAGGTGAGTGGGCAAATTCATGGCAGATGCAATTTAATGTGGATAAATGTGAGGTTATCCACTTTGGTGGCAAAAACAGGAAAACAGATTAATATCTGAATGGTGGCCGATTAGGAAAAGGGGAGGTGCGACGAGACCTGGGTGTCATTATACACCCAGTATAATTATAGTCCTGACGAAGGGTCTCGGCCTGAAATGTTGACTGCATCTCTTCCTAGAGATGCTGCCTGGCCTGCTGCGTTCACCAGCAACTTTTATGTGTGTTGCTTGAAATTCCAGCATCTGCAGAATTCCTGTTGTTTGTCATTATACACCAGTCATTGAAAGTGGGCATGCAGGTACAGCAGGCAGTGAAAAAGGCCAATGGTGTGCTGGCATTCATAACAAGAGGATTCGAGTACAGGAGCAGGGAGGTATTACTGCAGTTGTCCAAGGCCTTGGTGAGACCACACGTGGAGTATTGTGTGCAGATTTGGTCCCCTGACCTGAGGAAAGACATTCTTGCCACAGAGCAATTACAAAGAAGGTGCACCAGATTGATTCCTGGGATGGCAGGACTTTCATATGATGAAAGACTGGATCAACTAGGCTTATACTTGCTGGAATTTAGAAGATTGAGGGGGGGATCTGATTGAAACGTATAAAATTCTAAAGGGATTGGACAGGCTAGATGCAGGAAGATTGTTCCCGATGTTGGGGAAGTCCAGAACGTGGGGTCACAGTTTGAGGATAAAGGGGAAGCCTTTTAGGACTGAGATTAGGAAAAACTTCTTCACACACAGAGTGGTGAATCTGTGGAATTCTCTGCCACAGGAAATAGTTGAGGCCAGTTCATTGGTTATATTTAAGAGGGAGTTAGATATGGCCCTTGTGGCTAAAGGGGTCAGGGGGTATGGAGAGAAGGCAGGTACAGGGTTCTGAGTTGGATGATCAGCCATGATCATACTGAATGGTGGTGCAGGCTCGAAGGTCCAAATGGCCTACTCCTGCACCTATTTTCTATGCTTTTATGTTTCCTTTTTTAAATGGGATTGAGAAGGAAAATAAAATCAGTGGTGATGGAATGGCAGAGCAGACTTGATGGACTGAATGGCCTAATCCTGCTCCTATGTCTTGTGTATTATCTCTGATCCTCCTTTCCATCCTGCTAGTAGCTTCAGCGATTCTATTAAACTGGAAATGATCAGCAGGACAGGCAGCATTTGTGGCAATGAAAGAGAGTTAATGGTTTAAGTCAATGGTTTTGGATCAGAATTTAGCTGCTTTTCTCCACTGTTCACAGAGTATGTCTAATATTTTTTTGTCCCATTTTGGATTTTCAACATTGGTATGCTTTTCACTATTTCCAAGCTGCTGTTATGATCATTTGATTGTCAGTCTGCTTGGTGAGGAGAAAGTCTCTTGTTTGATAGTTTAATTAAAAGTCAGTTGTAATTAGGGCACTTTGGAACTGTTGACACAGAGGTAAGCTGTACAAACTGGTTGCATTATTGTCTGCACTCAGTAGGCACTGCACTTCCCAGCAACAACTCTATACTGGATTCTCTTGAGTTTGTGTCAAGACACATCTGTGGGAAGGATTACTATAAAGAGGATAATGGGTTAAAGTAACAGATGGAAATGGGGAAATTTTCAATGAAATTTGGCAAGGGAAAGTAAAATATGGCACTGTCTACAAATGATTGTTTGGAGTCTGATAAGGAAAGATAGCAAGGATGGTGAGAACTAATTTGTGCTAGATAAACTCATTTGTGTTTGACAAACTTAACAGACATAGATGCAATATATTTGAATACTAAGCTTACTTAAATCACGTTTTTTTTCGCAAGTTGCAATTCTAATTAGGTCACACAATAAACATTTTTTACTCTGATATTGCAGGTGCAACTTCCTGGAACAACTTTGCAACCAACTCCTTCACAAACATTAAATTTACAGGTAGGCAACTTTTATTATGGACCTCTTTCTGTCCTTAAATAGATTCAATGAACATTGGAGATATTATGGGTGTGTCTGGTGCAGAATTAGCCGATTCATTGATTGGAAAGGGATTGTCTTGTTTGCTACTGGTTGTGATTGCTGGGCAGCTTTCTGTTTTGTGAGGTTAGCCATGTCCAACAAGATTTTACCAAAGTACAGAAGGCAGCCTAAGTCTCACAGATGGCAATATGACACTTACAGACTTCAATTCTCCGTGCAGCGAGTGGAATTGCACATGTGCACCTGAAAAAGGTGGGGAAACCCTAAAACAAACCATTTATTACTTAGCAGGATTCGATTGGCCTTGCCATAATCAGGTGGTTTGAAAGCATTAACACTGAGATAACAGCACTCTTGGATCATGGTAAAAGATTGACATGACCGGCAAAACCATCCTTTATACAATCAGAAACCAAACTCTTTCTACCAGCTCAAAATTTGAGATCTCAAACAGCTTTAGTGGGTTAAAATGAATGAAGAAAATGCTAGTTCATCGAGTTGGAACAAGTTTTTCTTTAAGTGAAGTTGGAAATTAAGGTTGGATAGGATGAATAAAGAAGTAGATAACTTAACATTTATGAGTTTTTTATTTGCTGATTCCTTTTATTTGATAAGTGAGCACATTGAATGAAGAAGGCATCAGTAAGATTTATTATTACTGACTTATTTTGCGACAGCAGTACATGCAAAGATAAAAATAATACTGTGGTATGACTCTTCAGTTACATGCACAACCAATGCCGTGTGGGTACTCTAGGGCTTTTCTGGTGTCCTGGACGATAAGGCTGTAAGGTGTTTTTGGTGGGATTTGTTCATCCAATTGCTTGAGAGTTAGAGAGGAAAGTTAATAGATTTTTTATTTTGGTCTATCAATCAGCTAATTCCGAAGAGGCCTAGTGGCCTCCTTTGCTTTGAGCACTATTTGGTTCTAATTACTGATGTCCCCACTCTGTGGGCATGGAGCCGTAGCCAAGATGATGACATCATGGATGATTAATTTCTACAGAGTGGGATGCGAGAGGTCAATGATGGTTATACCTCAATGGTTATAGGGGGTTCTACAGTTAGTGGAGTAGAACTGAGGAAAAGAACAAAGGTAGAACAGGAGTAAAGTTGATACATAGTGAATGATCAATTTTGTTATGGGGTTTCAGCTCTGAAACTATAAATGACCAAGGCCATGTGAAAGGTGTCCCAGGCTGTACTAGAAGCATGGGAAGAAATTACAGAAGCTTTGGTTATTATTTTTCAGCCAACCCTAGCTACAGGAATGTTTCAACAATTTCTAATCTTGTACAGTTGTTCACCATGTGGAACGGATCAACTGTGTTGGTTTAAATGCAGTGACAGGCATATTATTCAAATCTTTTCTAAGCAATTATCTAAAACTCAGTTTAGAAAGTCCCAGATGAATGAGAGCCAGTCAAATAGACTTCTGAAGGGACATTCATGTTTGAGGCAACAGGATGGTTTTATGATGTAGACAACATTGATTTTTGCAAGGTTTTTATATCAAAAAGTAAAGATAGATGGAGTCTAAGGAAGGCTGGTCCATTGGATCCAAAACTGACTGTGGATGTAGAAACTAATAAGTGACGGTGATAATTTTTGTCACTGGAAGGCTGTTCCATTGGGGTTTCATAAGCACAGTATTCATTAGCATCTCCCTTTTTGTGCATATTTTGGCCTTGAATAGCGAGAGGATGGTAGGATGTTCACAAAGGTTAGAAAAAGATCAGCTGTGGGTTGACTTTGAGGTAGAAAAGTTTGGCTTTTCCCAGGAAGACATTCATTTTCTGGGCATTAGGTTGAAAAGTGGCAAGTGGATTTTATTTCAGAGAAGTACATAATGTGTTGTATTTAAGGTGGTCAGAAAAAATTAGTGAATGTAAAATAAATTGGAAGGTCTTGAGAAGTGTGGGGAAACGAAAAGACCTTGGAGTGGATGTTCGCAAATCCTTAAAAGAAGTAATACGGCTCGGCAGAGTGCTTTTTAAAATATAATTTAACAAAAAACATACACAGGATGCTTTCAATTATTAGCCTTAAACGGTAAGAATGGAATTATGCATAGTGCTGATTAAGTTGACATTCAAGTGCAGTTCTAGGCATTATAAAAAAGACATAATGATAATGGAGATGGTACAGAAGATATTCCATGACTAGAATATTTTAGCTACGAGGAAAGATGGGACTTTATTTGAGAAGTGAAGAAAGGAGACATCTGAAATAGATTGAATTGAGGAGCAAGAATAAATAGGAGGGACTTGCTCTCTTAGCTGAGGAGCCAAAAACTTGGATTAGTTGGGAAGGGTTGAAGGCATATATATTAAAAGGAAATGGTAGAAAATGCAAGAAAATAGGCTCAGGAGTAGCCCAACAAGCTCTTGAAGCCTGCCCTGGCATTCAGTATGATCATTGCTGATCTATGTTAGCCTCAGCTCTTCTGTGCCATTTCTCCACATATCTTAATTCCATGATTTATTGAATATCTACTCTGCTCTGCTCTAAATACATACAATGATCCATCTTCTGTCATCCACTGGGACAAAGAATTCCAGGGAATCTCAACTTCTGTGACAAGGATTTTTTACTACTTCACTTTTAAATGACTGGTCCCTTAATTATGTAACTATATTTTCTTGCTTGACTCTCCCGCTTGTCATAATATTTCAACATCTACACTGTCAATTCCCCTTGGGATCTTATTTGTTTGAATTCTTCAAAATCCAAGGAATTTGACTGGAATTACTTAAGTCTCTTGGTGTGAGAACTGCCTTGTCCCAGGAACAAGTTAGTGCATCTCCTTTCTACAGCTTCCAATGTTACTATCTCTTTTTATTATTATCTTTTTATGGAGCAAAAATTCACACTACATTCCAGCTGTAGCCTCAGCAGCACAACTGCAACAACCAACCCATCCCTCCATCCTCATTTTAAACTACAACCTCTTTCAAATGAAGGCCAATACCGTAAATTCCGGTGTATGAGCCAAGAATTTTGCCCTAAATTTTGGTCCTAAAATTAGGGAGTCGGCTTATACAGAGGGTGCCAACTTTAGGAAAATGAATACACGGAAGATAGGTCGTATTTATTGGCTGTTTTACAAAAGAAAATACATACGCTTATGAAATCTACACAAAAGATCTACAAAACACATTTTGTTTCTCAATTTACTTGTACACACTATTGTCGTCAAACGTTCAGAGGTTGAAACTCTCACACTCTTCATTATCGGACTCTCCGAAAATCGCGTCCCATTCTTCGGCAGTCACCATATCATCGTAAAGATTGTCACTTTCTGCTTTGACTGTCATTTGCAGCTTTACTGGCTGCCAAATCTCCATCGTCTTCTTCCCAAAGCAAATGATCTTCAGTGCCATCCAAAGCATTGCTGATGCTGCACTTCTTGAAGATCTTCACAATGCACTTGGCCTTCATTTTCTCGCACGATTGCACTACCCACTCGCAAACTGTAGCTAGAGATGTGGCCCTCATATTTCCTGCTGGTGTGAATGACTGATTTCCAGACATCATCCATTCGTTCCACTGTCGACGGATGAATTCTTTGAATGGTTTGTTTAAACTCACATCTAGTGGCTGGAGCACGGACATCAAACCACTGGGTATGACTGCAATGTCCGTATTTTCAGTTTTCAATGCTTCTTTGTCTCACCTGACAAGTGCGCTTTGAACATGTCCCAGACAAGTAGTGACTTTTCCTTCCTGAAACCTTCGGGACATTGACGCCGCACCTCTTTAACCCACTTCGAGCAACCTGCTTCGTCCATCCAGCCGCGTTGTTGAACGTAAACAACAACATCCCGTGGGTATTTTTCTTTCTTTGGGAATATTTTTCTCTTAAAAATCACCATCGGTGGTAGTTTGGTCCCATCAGCCATACACGGTAACACGACAGTAAAATGTTGCTTCTCGTGTCCAGTTGTTTTGACAAGGACTGCTTTCTCCCCCTTCTGATTGACAGTGCGGTTGGTTGCCAGCAAAATCAAAGTACATTGGCGTCCCATCCATGTTACCAATCAGTGAGTGCGGGTAAGAATGTGCCTTTTGATGCTTGATTACAGACGATTAGAAGGCTGCAATCTTATTCTCAGGGTTGCTCGGCAATTTCTGAGCAATCTTTGTTTTTTGTCTCAACACAAGATCACATCTATTCGTAAATTGGGTGCACCAACTTCGCGTAGCTTTGAAATTTTTGCTGACCTCACGGTGTTTTTCGGCCCATTTCAATGCTTGAACTCAAATCATTTCTCTGCTACCAGTGTATCCAGACAATCGCTGGTGATTCATCCACTCTAAAACTTTTTCTTCCAGTTGGCAACTGGCATGTTTTCCCACAGTATGCACATTTTGTTTTTGGCATTTCCCTCAGCTTCCCTCTGCCCTTCTCCACTCTCTCACTTGTTTCTCATTTACACAAAACTTCTTAGCAGCTGCAGAATTATTCGTTCCTTTAGCAAAATCAACAGCCTTCAGCTTGAAGCCAGCATCATATCGCATTCGTTTTAATCTTTTGTACATGGTGGTCGTAAGCTCAATACTGAGTACACGTACTGATCCCGCCACCACGTGTTATGTTTTAATGAGATTACGATGGGCGCTAAATGGTTTCACGGTGGTTACATTTCAGAGGATTCTTTACCATTGAGAACCTAATCCAAAACTTCCCTCCCTGATTTATTTATTAAGAATTCGCTTATAACGCTCTGCAGTGTGTAGGCCTATTTTCTTAGCAGGTACTGGTTCACAAAATTTCCAGGTTCTGGATCCGGCAAAGCTCCGGCATGTGAGATCTTGTGATCTTTTCTGGTTAAATCAAAAACTTCTACAAAAGGGGTCGGCTTATGCAAAGGTAACATGAAAAAGTCACTTTTTTAACCTTGAAAGTGGGAGGGTTGGCTTATACACAGGAGTTTACGGTATACCATTTCAATTGCTTGTTCAACCTGCCTACAATCTTTTTGTGATTTGTATACTAGAACACCTAGATCCCTCTGTACTTCACTCACTTGCAGTCTTGTGGAGGGAAAAGTGGAGGATGAGGAAAAACATTTTCACAGTGGTAGGGGTCTGGAATTTGTTTTCCAAGAACAGTGAATGTATAAATGCTAGCTGCGTTTTAAATGTGTCAATGTGGGAGAGCTGTGACCTGCAGGATTATATATCAGGATGAGGAGTTTAGGTTTTGTGACTTTTGATAGCAAGTTATTGATGAGCTAATGGGATCCTGGATAATGTAGATTTTCTTTGGTTCTACATGAAGTTGCATTCTTCTTTGAGGCAAAAACTCAGTTCATACCAAATCTGTGTGGGCTTGTCCAGGTAGTGTTGCCAAAGGAATACTTCTGTGAGTGTCTAAACCAAGGTTTGGATGTAATTGACGATGCTATCCATTTGGGATTGGGATTAATTTATTTTTGCCACATACACTATTATTTTTGCATGCTGAAAAGTGTGTCCTGCATATTATTCATATGGATCGAATCATTACAGAGTACATTGAGATAGAACAAAATAAGACAATAACAATTAAGAATAAAGTGTAACAGCTGCAAAGAAAGTGCAGAGCAAGTAAACAATAAGCTACAAGATCATAATGAAGTAGATTGTGAGGACAAAAGTCCATTTTATAGTAGGGAATCATTTTGATAGTCCTACTACAATGGGGTAGATGTTTTCCTTTGGCATGGTGATACATACTTTCACGCTTTTAACTACCCTATCGAAGAAGGTAGAGAGAGAATGTCTGGAGTGGGTGGGGTCTGATTATGCTGGCTGCTTTACTGAGGCAGCAAGATGTATGTGCAGTGTCCATAGAAGAGAGGCTAATTTCTGTCATGTGCTGAGCCGTGTACACAGCTCTGCAGCTTCTGGTGGTCATGGGCAAAGTAGTTGCCATACTAAACTGTTATGCATCAAAATAGGATGCTTCCTATGGTGCATTAGTAAGAATCAGCTGGGACATATTAAATTTCTTTAGCCTCTCGAGGAAATGGAGGCATTGGTGAACTTCCTCAGTCATGATGTGCATGTGGTTGGATCAGGAGAGGCTCTTGGTGATGTTTACTCCTTGGAGCTTAAAGTGCTGAAACTCAACACAGTTGATGTAGACAGAAAAGTATGCATCTCCCTCTCCCCTCACTTCTTGAGGTTAATGACCACCTTTCTGTGAGAGGAAGATTGTAGTCATGACACTCTACCAGTTAGCTCTCTGGCTTCCTCCTGTGTTCTGATACCGTGGTGTCATTTGTAAACTTGGAGATGGAGCTAGAGCAAAATCTGGCTGCACAGTTATGAGTGTACGGGGCTGCGTTCCAGACCTTCTGGAGCACCAGTGTTTAGAATAATTGTGGCAGAGGCGTCGTTACCTATTCTTATTGTTGAGCAGGAAATCAAGCGAAACATTTACAGTGCAATATGTTGAGTTCCATGTCTTGGAGTTTGGAGATGAATTTAGTTAGAATTATACATAGTATTGAAACTGCAGCTGTAGTCAATAAACAGTAGTCTAGTGCAGGTGGCTTTACAATGCAGTTGCTTCAGAGATGAGTGTAGGGCTAGGGACATAGCATCCACCATGGCCTTATTTAGTCAGTAGGTGAATTGCAGTGGGTATAGGTTTTCTGAAGGCTGGAATTCATTTGTTTCTTAAAGCAGATGGTCTTCTCAAAGCAGACGAGAACCACAGATTGAAACAGTGAGAGGTTAAAAATGTCTACAAAATCCAGACATTCCACCTCTCCCGAACTTCCGGGAGTCTCCCGCAAATTAATAGTGGCTCCCTGATGCCCGCAAATTATATGCAATATCACGGAAATCAATTTTTTTGAAAGCGAGCGAGAGAAAAGCAAGAGAGAGCGCGAGAGAGAGAAAGCAAGCGAGAGCGAAGGCAAGCGAGAGAGAAAGCAAGCGAGAGTGCTTGAGAGCGCGCAAGGGACCACGAGAGAGAGCGAGCGAGAGCGCGCCATGGCAGAGTGTTCCAAAAAATATATATAAACGTACGTCACCCCAGACTACACTAAAGTGTACCCCTGTCTAATAGGGTCAAAATAATGACAGTGTTGCTCGCTGCACTGTTTGCAACGGTGACTTTTCTATTGCCCATGGTGGGATAAGACTGTAAAAGACATGTTGAGGTGAGTTTAACAGGTGTCATTCGTTCGTTAGCATAGCTAACGTTATTTAAACTAGCTGGCCAGCTACTAAGCAGCTACTCTATTGCAGACATCTCACCTCTCCCGGAAGTCTCCCACAAGTTGATGGTGCTACCTCCCTGAAATGAGTTTTTGCAGGGTGGGATGTCTGAAAATCCCACCAGCTGATCTGCATTGGATATAAGGTCACGGCCAGTAATGCTTTCCGTGGGTTCAGTCTTTGGAAGACTAACCTTGCGTCCTCAATGGTGACTGTGGGTTCAAGTGGCTTGGAAGCTGATATACCCATTCTCTTCTGTGTAAATCATGCAATGAATACGTTAAGCTCGTCAGGGAGGGATGCGCTGTTGTTAGCAATGTTGCCCAACTTCATTTTGTAGGCTGTTAGAGCATGTAGGCCCTGCCACAACCGATGGCTGATTTAGGACTCGATCTTGGATTAGTATGATCTCATGGCATTAAAATTAGGGTCACTGGATTTTAATGCTGCAGACCTAGGCTTCAGTAGGGAGTGAACCTGGTTCATCCACGTGAAACCCTGGTTTCCTTGAGCTGCGCAAGTCCAGGGAATACACACTCCGGTCCCACCAAATCCATGAGATTGGGACATCTCTCACACTCAAATAAGAGAAAATCTGCAGATGCTGAAAACCCAAGCAACGCACACCCCACTTTGTGTGAATGCTCTGTAATTTGCTACTTTGTTACAACTCGGCACACTGCATATGGTTAAGGAATTATATTTATGAATATTAACTAAGGGTTAGTAAAGAAAAGAAAAAAAAACCAAAAAGAGCCTATTATAATTAAATAGTCAAATGTGCACAGGTTGGAGCTCAACTCGTCCAAAAGTCATATTCACTGATCCCCAGCAGACTCCCTCACCTTGCTCCATTGAATCACGGTCCCCACTGGTCGAATCTTACAACTGGTTCTCTCCAGCGTCTTCTCTCTTCATCTCCTGCCGAGCCAAGACCCCAGCTTCCACCAATGCCAGGCACACAAAAAACACCCTCACCTGATTGGCTGGCTCACATTCCGAAGCACCTGTTATCTCTAAGCATAACCCAAACACTGAAAGACTATTACGTTAGCAGTGAGACCTTTACCGAGACATTAGACATGGTTACTGGTCTGGGAACACTTGGAGTGTCCTCTTTGGTGCACAGTTCCCAACATTCTTACTCAGACCCTGGGTACAATGTCTAGGAGAGTCTCAATAATTCCCCAATCCACACGTATGTCTGGTTAGCAGTTTTTAAAAAATTTAAAGATTAGCTTTATTTATCATGTACGTGGAAACATACAGTGAAATGTGTCATTTGTCTAACAGCCACACAGTCCAAGGAGGCAGCCTGCAAGTGTCACCCTGCCTTTAGAGCCAACATAACATGTCCACAACTTACTAACATTAAGCTCTGCATCTTTGGAGTACGCAAGGAAACCAGAGCACCCAGAGGAAACACGCAGTCATGGGGAGAACGTACAAACTTCATATGGACAGTGGCAGAATTGAACCCTATTCACTGGTGCTGTAAAGTGTTACGCTAGCCACTATGTTACCATGCCACTCTTAAAGGAAAGAAGATCCTTGTTTGTATATCAGCTGAGTGCTTAAACTCCTTAAGAGTAATGGTGACCTGTTTTGTACATGGCTTTTTAAAATCTTATTTGCTAAAGATTCCTCATTACAATACTAACATAGCCACCTGTTTGAAAAATTGGACGGAGCCAACTTTAATAAGTATCTAGACATTGCTGGGGAGATTCTGCTAGAATGTGACTGAATTGCATGCCACCTCATCCTGATGTGTTTTGTGGCATCACAGGATTGATTGTTGCAGAAAGACTATCAAGAATATGATGCATGCTGTGTATCATTAATCTGAATAAAGCTAATGATGTGAGGCCGTGTGGGAATTCAAGAAAAACTACCATCACTGGAACACTTCCCCATGATTTGATTCCTCCATTCTGCTTTGTCTCCAAGCATTAGCCTTGCAAGCTGGCATAAAGGGATGTGACTGGGCTTCCAACCCTCTCCCATTTTTTCAGTACGTGTGAAAATGTTACTTCAAGACGCAGCTATCACATGCATAGCATCCAGTATTTGAAAGGTGGTAATACCTTCCCTGATGCTCCTCCTCCTCCTTTTTCTCATATGGTCCACTCTCCTCTCCTGTCAGATTCCTTTATCTCCAGTCCTTTACCCTTCCCACCTACTGGGCTTCACCTATCATCTTCTAGCTATCCTCCTTCCTCTCCCTCCACCTGTCTATTCTGGCATCTTTCCAGCCTGAAAGAATGGTCTCGGCCTGAAATGTTCAACTGTTTGTTCATTTCCAGGGATGCTGCCTGACTTGCTGAGTTCCTCTGACATTCTCTGTATGTTGCTTCAACTTCTCTTGCCACTTTAAACAAAACTATGCTGAGCTTGTACACTCAAAGGAGGGCCTACAAACGACTGTACTGCTGTTCCATAGCTTGTATTAGCCTGGGACTAACTGAACATTGCTGATTCAAGAAGTTCAGTCATCAGCAAAGGTGTGTGTTGTCAGAGAGGAACTGGAAAATGTAGAATATTTTGCCTATGTTGGAAGCTCTGTCTCCAAAAATCAAACATTGAAACCTGTGCGAGATCACCACCTCACTCTTATGCCCTCCTCCTTCCCTTTTTCCCATGGTCCACTGTACTCTGCCATTGGATGCTGCCTGCTTTACCTTTTCCATCTGTCACCTCCCAGCTTCTTACTTCACCCCCTCCCTCTCTCCTACTCGCCCATGCTCCCCCTAACCCCTGACTTCACCTGTGACTTGCCAGCTTGTACTCCTTCCCAGCACTCACCACCTGCCACCTTTCCTTTCTAATATGATGGAGAGTCTTGGCCTGAAACATCGATTGTTTATTTCCTTACATAGATATTGCTTGACTTGCTTAGTTCCTCCAGCATTTTCTGTGTATTGCTCTGGATTTCCAGCATCTGCAGAACCTCTTGTGTTTATTCTTCTCCACCTTCAGAAGTTACTGCTCTTGTGGATTGCTGATGGGCATTACTGATTATTGTATCTTATTTATATAAAACTAAAACACAAACTGATGGGAATTACCAGTAGCAACTGATTCAGAGGGGGTTACGAGTGCTGGTCTAGATTGATAACTTACTTTAATTTGTGGTGTTTAAAACAAAGAACATCTGTTAATTTCCAGAAAATATATATTTGGATTATTAAATTTTATTTGTGCTTTATAATTGATTTTAAATGGAAATACTCAGCATCTTCCCTGCATCCAGCTCTTCCCATCTCAATTAAACACTGAACCACCTTAATTTAATTGAACAAATACTTTTTTTAAGCTAATCTTTCCAGTTGGTTCAGCACTGTGCTCTTTTTTCCCTCATTGGAATTCAGCTGGCTCTTCTTTTGGCTATTACAGAATCATACAGCCCAAGAATAGGCAAGAATTATTTTTAAGTAAAGTTTCGGTACAGAGTAGGAAGGATTAAATTGAAATTATTTTACTTTGCCAGCAGATGGCAGTAGCTATCTTAAATTGTAATTTTTTGTAATCAGTACCACCAAATCTGTACACACTAAGAATGTGCCTGTAAGTTGAACTTTATTTTGTAAATGATTGTTAAATGTGAACTCTATTGACCTCAAGTTTTTGAATGTATAATTATGAAGGGAATGAGATTCAAGGTAATGAGATAGCTTAGTTGATTGGGGAACAGAAGGGCCAAGTGAAGGGAAGGTAGGGGTATGGAAATTAAACGTAAGAGATTTTGTAATCAATGAAAATAGAAGTCTGAAAGATGTTTACTGAATTTAAGGTCTGTATCCTTTTTCAGTTGTAGCATCATTTAAAATCACTTTTAAGGAATAAACACTTCAAAGCTGGCAATGGTTTGTTCATTTTCTGTTGAGGCTGAACTTACATAGAGTCATAGAACACTACAGCAGAGAAAACAGGCCCTTCAGCCCATTGAGTCTGTGCTAAACTATTACTCTACATAATCCCAATGACCTGCACCTGGACCGTATCCCGCCGTATTCATCCCATTCAAGTATCTGTCCAATTTTCTCTTAAATGTTGAAATCATATCCTCATCCACCAATTCCACCTTGGTGGAATTTCTACCACCTTGAGTGTAGAAGTTCTCCCTCATATTCTCCTCAGACATTTCACCTTTCACCCTTAACACATGGCCTCCGTTTCTAGCCTCAGTGGAAAAACCCTGCTTGCATTTAGCCTATCTATACCCCTCATGATTTTGTATACCTCTATCAAGTCTCCTTGTTCTCCTTTGTTCTAGTCCTAATCTATTCAACCTTTCCCTGTAACTTACTTATAACCTAAATGCTTTGCATAATTTTGAAGTTCTGTAGAACAGATTAGTTGCAAACTTTTTGGAGATTTGATTGGTGAGAAAATTTTTGTTTCACTTTTGAGATGGATTATTTTTTGAGAGGGGTAAAATGTAGTGTTCATCAATTTTCTGTCGTTTTGGCTTGGGGCTGTAAATAATTAAACTGGCAGGATATATATTCAATTTTCACAAGTTAATTAATTGCCCTGAAGTAATTTAATGAAAAAACAAAAATGCTGGAAAAATTCAGTAGGTTAGGCAGCACCTGTGCAAAGAGAAGCAATCAAAGTTTCTGGTCTACATTTCTTCGTCAGATGTTCAGGAAACAATAGAGGTAACTGAGGTCAATGAAGCTGAAAGAAATTGGCATAAACATTAATGGAATTGTAGACTGTTAAATCCCTAGGAGCTGATGATGTTTGTCCTATTGTTTTTTTAATGAGGTGATCAAAGCTGGTTCTCATTTCTCAAACTTCCACAGATTCTGGAACACTTTTCACAGAGAGTAACAAATACAACTCTGCAATGTAAAAAAGGAATGAGAGAGTTGAAAATGTGGAAAAGTTGGATATTTTATGTTAATGTTCAGAAGGACACAGGTGAATTGTGTACAAATCACTGAAAATTAGTATTCAGATTCAGCAAACGATTAATATATAATAATATGCTTATAAGTGTAGAGATGCCTTGGTTGATTACATAGAAACCTGGGTGGTTGCAAGTAAGATATGTCTTCAAAGCAAGGGAATTCTCAGAGCAGGTAACAGGTGGGGTTATAAAATGATGGGAGAGTAAAACTGACCTTATACCCTTCAGAGATTAGAGGAGATAATTTCATTGCCCTGTACAAAGTCCTTAATGAATCTGACAGGTAAAGGGATAGTAGATGGTTCCTTTCTATTGAAGCATTGAGAAGCAGAAGACACAGTGTTAGCAATTCAGAAGAGAGATGAGAAGCAAGTTTCACGCACACACAGATTTTGGAATCCACTACCTTAGAGGTTCGTGGATCGTAGTCGCGAGTATATTCAAGAGAGTGACATAATTTTTAGTTACTATGGAAAGCAAATAATCCAAGAGTAGTACAGGAAAGTGGTGTTGAGGTAAAAGGTCATCCTTGATCTTTTTGAATTAGAGTTAGGATAAAAGACCAAATAGCCTAGCTTGCCATTTTTTTTTCCAGCTTCCAGCTCATTTTACAAGCCTTCCACTGTGGACCCACCAGGAAACAAGGACCTGCTTCTCCTGCTCCTTCTCCCTCAAAATTCTATGTGCCACCCTCTCCGCTATGTGGAGATACTTGTGGGCCTTGTCACAGTCTCTGTCAAAGCTCTGGCCCTCTCTCTCCTCTGCCTGTCAAGGACCTTTCATAAGTTTCATCCTCCACTGGATTCATGCCTTTAAGTGCCCGTTCTTTCTCCTTCCTTGTATCTAGGAAGGGTTGGAAGCTTGCTTGTCTCTATACTGTGGATTCCATGGTCTCAAAATCCAGCTCCAGCCTGGAACTCAGCTGCCACTACCTGAAGACCAAGACCTTCTTCACTGCTGCTGGGCCCCTGGACTCCCCTTCCCCCACCACCACTCTCCAACCACAGATCTTTCAGGCTCCCCTCATCACTACTCACTCTTTCTCCCACCCTGCCTTTCCTGTACACCCCAACCTTTCCTATACTCCCCAACTTCTCCCCATCTGACACCACCAACCCTCTTTCCCCCGCCCCCCCATTTGATCACAGCTCTAATCTCTGCTGTGTCTTCAGCATTCCGTCTGAACTTCCCTTCTCTGAGACGGAATGTTCTGTCCTCAGCAAGGGCCTTACCTTTCTCCCCCTTCACTCACACCTTAGTGTGTTCCGAGCATTTCTTTGGGGAGAGTTTCCCACCCCGCACCGATGACCCATTCTCTGGTTCTCTGCCTCCGCTCGATCTTTTCTTCTCTAATTGCAGAAGAGACATCAACTGGCTTGACTTCAGCACTCCTCTCTCCTCCTTGAACCTCCCTCTGAACGCATTGCCCTCCTCTCTTTCTGCAGTCATCCTAACCTTACCATCAAACCCGCAGACAAAGGCAGTGCTGTTGTAGTGTGGCAGACTGACCTCTACCTTGCTGAAGCCAGGCAGAAATTCTCAGATGCATCCTTTCTTACCCCTTGAAAAGAGCTCCACTCTGGATCATCAGAAAATTGCCTCTGATACTATCACTAACCTTATCAATTCTGGAGAAATCCCATCTACTGCCACCAACTTATGGTTCCCTTACCCTGCACTGCTTGTTTCTATTTGATACCCAGGAACCACAAACCTCACTGTCCGGGTAGGCCTATTGTCTCTGCCTGCTCTTGCCCTATTGAACTTGTGTCCTCTTACCTCAACTCCATTCTGCCCCCCTTGGTTCAGTCCCACCTACATCTGTGGTGCTTCTAATGCTCTTGATCTCATCACTAACTTTCAATTCCCTGGCCCTAACTACCTCATTTTCACCATGGATTTTCAGTCTCTATACACTTCTATTCAGCATCAAGAAAGCCTTAAAACTCTCTTCTGTTTTTTTCAACAAAAAAATTAACCATTTCCCCTCCATGACCACTCTCCTTCCTCTGGAAGATTACCCTCAAAAGTTTCTCCTCTGGCTCTTCCCACTTTCTCCAATTTCCAGGGTACCCATGGGCGCCTGCATGGGCCCCAGCTATGCCTGCCTTTTCGTTTGCAATGTGGAGCAATCCATGTTCCAAGCCTTCCCTGGTAATGCTCCCCAACTCTCCTGTGCTACTTTAACGACTACATTGGCGCTGCTTCATGCTTGCATGCTGAGCTCATCAATTTAATCAACTTTGTCTCCAACTTCCATCTTGCCCACTCACTTGGTCCATTTCTGACACTTTTCTCCCTTTTCTCTCTGTCTGCTGATATCATTTATAAACCTACTGATTCTCTTTTCTCAGCTTCTTCGTCTCCACTGCACCTGTTTCCAGGATGAGGCTGTCCTTTCCAGGATATCAGAGATTTCTTCCTCTTTCAAAGAACGAGGTTTTCCTTCCTCCACCATTGATGCTGCTCTCACCTGCATCTCCTATATTTCCTGGACATCCATGCTCACCTCATCTTCGCACCACCTTAACAGTGATAGAGTTCCTCTAATCCTCACCTGCCGCCCAATGAGCTTCTGCTTCCAGCACAGCATTCTCTGCAACTTCCAACATCTTCAATGTGATCCTACCATCAAACACATCTTTATCTCCTCCCCCCCCCCCCCCGCTATCCACAGGGATCACTCCCTCCGCGATTCCCTTGTCCAGTAGTTCCTTCCCACTAATCCTCCTCCAGGAAAGGCCTACTCACTCACCTCCTCCCATGCCTATATTCAGGGCCCCGAACAGGTCTTCCAGTTGAGGCAAAATTTTACCTGTGAATCTGGTGGATTGTCTTTTATATCTGGTGCTCCTGATGCAGCCTCCTCTACATTGGTGAGACCCAGAGTAAAGTGGGGGATTGCTTTGTCAAGCACCTCCACTCCATTTGCCTAAAGCGGTATTTCCCAGTGGTCAACCATTTTACTTCCTATCCCTATTCTTGTTTTGATATGTCGGTCCATGCCCTCCTCTTCTGCCACGAAGAGGTCACTCTCAGGGTGGAGGAGCAACACTTCATATTCCACCTAGATAGCCTCCAACCTGATGGTACGAACATTGATTTCTCCTTCTGGGAATTTTTTCTCCTCCCCTTCCTTCTTCTATTCCCCACTTTGGTCTCTTACTGCTTCTCCCCAACTGCCTCTCATCTCCCCCAATGCCCCTGCTCCTTCTCTTATCCCCCTGGTCCACTCCTCTTCTATCAGCTTCCTTGATTTCCAGACCTTTACCTTTCTCACCCACCTGGTTTCAACCATCACCTTCTAGCTAGTCCTCCTTCCTCTCTCCTCACCTTTTTATCCTTGTTTCTTGCTCCTTCCTTTCCAGTCCTGAAGAAGGTTCTCAGCCCGAAATATCGACTGTTTATTCATTTCCATAGATGCTGCCTTGTCTGCGTTCTGCTTGTGTTGCATCTTTTTCTCATCTCCTTATGGGCCAAATAAAGCTTCAAGGAAGCACTTTATGCTGATTTTTACTTGCACTGTAATGGGTCTATATAGCACTGTGAGGAAATTATAATGTCTTTTTTTATATGTTTCATGAACTTAAATACATTAAATTAGTCACATTTAAAATAAGTATTTTGTAGTTGTTGAGCTTGTATAGAAGTCTTCATAATGCAAATCATAAACACAGAAGATGCGGCAGATGCAGGAAATCCAGAACAATATGCACAGAATGCTGGAGGAACACAGCAGGTGAGGCAGTATTATTAACCGTCAATATTCAGGACTGAGGCACTTCAGGATGTCCTGATGAAGAGTCATAGCCCAAATCGTTGACTGTCTGTTCCTCTATATAGATGCTGCCTTTGCTGCTGAGTTCTTCCAGCATTTGAGTGAGTCGCTCATAATAATGCAAGTTTTCTTACTGTCTCCAAGAAGGAAATATTGCCACATTTTGTCAAGTAAAGTAATTATGAATTATTTAATCAAAAATGATTTTCCATTAAATGTAATTAGAAATTTTTCTCCCAAGTGTGAGTACACAAATTGTATGTTATGAAATTTATAAATCTCATCATGAGTAAAAATTTTAGCAATGAAGTCTCAACACTTTCATTTTTCCAGTTGCTGAAAGATAACATCATTTAACCACCGTTATCACAAATCTGAAACAAACCTGGATTTGCCACATTTACAGATCTAGCTGAGCTACTCATTTTTCATACTGGCACGAGAAACTAATTGTTTTATTGTTACAGCTCTCTGTACTTTTATAGCTGCCTTTACCACTTGCAAAAAAAAATTGATCCTCTTTTTTAAAGGCAGGAGATGCAAAAGCTAAAAAGCGTGTACTACCAGGCTCAATGACAGCTTCTTCTCCACTGTTATAAGACTATTAGATAGTTCCCTAGTACAATAAGATGACTCCTGACATCATACTCTACCTCCTTATGATCTTGCACATTGTCTACCTGGACTGTACTTTCTCTATAGCTGTTAACACTTCACTCTGTATTCTGTTATTATTTTATCTTGTACTACCACAATGCAGTGTATATGAATTGACCTATATACGAACAACATGTAAGACAGGCTTTTCACTGTCTGTCAGCACATGTGATAATAATAAGCTAATGTCATTTCATAGCTTTCGTTTGTTGTTTGCTGCTCATTATCACTTCTATCCATGTCTAACTGCCTATCAGTTCTGTTCTCACTAACTAGCATTTCTTCCCTTAGTCACCCCACTGCTTTTCAAGGATCAACTTTATTTGCCATATACATTTACATGCATCAGGCATTTTCAGTCTTCCAAACAGCAGCTTCGGACTGATTTTAATTACTCTCTTAATATTCCTGCCTTTGGCTCAGGAACTGTTTTTATTCAGCATGAAATGCTTGGGACATTTTCTGCTTTTTCAGTGTAATATATCTGCTTATGTTGAATATCAAGTTTCAGTAAGCATCTGTCTTTTGCAAGTGATAATGTAACAATACGTGGAGAGCTTAAGTAATTTTGTTATTTCCCTCAGCACATGATTTTTTTTTACATTAACCGCTGTATCTCCTGTGGCACTTGCATTTTCCACACAATTCTAATTCTGAAAAACACAACCTCATTCATTTTATCTGGGTAAAAACTAAGAAAAATATAATCCAAAAATGTTATGAACTACTTTAGTGTCACCAAATATCAAATAATTAAGAAATATTTAAAGACTAGGGCTTCAGCCTTTACCTTTCAATCACATCTCTCTTAATGAGGGATTTTGAGGTGAGTTTGTAGTTTCATCAAACTTCGAAAAACTATTTGGGCATGGATTCATATAAAAATAGTGGCGCTTAATTTTCAGTTGCACTGAACTGGAAATTTAGTTTGTAGATTTAATCCATGAACTGACCCTTTCAGGGTTTACTTTCTCAAGACATATGTCCGTAAGAATTAACTAACTAGTTCCATTTTGGTATTTTTAAGGTAAAAAGTGAGGAATCGGGGGATTCTTCGTCCCAGCAGACAACAACTCAGCCTTCACTGCAGCCATCTTTACAGACCACCCTACCACAGACACAGCTTATGCTTGCTGGAGGGCAGATCACTGGGGTATGTTGAGGCTATTTTCAACTAAAATTGAATCAAAGGATCCATACTTAATTTAATTTCTGAGGCTTACTGAAGCAATTTTGTTACTCCATTGAGTTAAATTTTCACTAGCCAAAAATTTTCAGGTTGCAAAGAAGCCATTTAAAAAAGAATAAAATTCCTTCATTTTTTCACCAAAGTAGAAACATTTTGTTGTCTAATGAGTATCCTTTTAGTCAGCTTGGAAGTTGATTTTAGTATGGTTACTAATACTCAAATTACTTAATATATACTGTTTAGAGACATTCAATTAATACACAAATCTGAGTGACCTCCTGTTAGCTTGCTATTCAGTACATTAAATCACAAGACTTGTAGTTTGGACTCAAATACCTATGTGAGGTGAACTAGTCGGGCTCACTTTGATGCATCAAGTCTTCTTAGTTCTGAAGTCGGGGTTCCTCATTTTGTATGCTTTTGCACCAAACCTTCAGATTTCTGGAGCCTCTCAAACCTCAACTGAACCAATCAATGCAGGAAAGCATGGAATAGCTTGCTTCTGAGAGTTTCAAAATATAGGTCTCTTCCCCGCTTTTAAGTATTTCACTGTTTTAACCAAGGCCTACAATTATCTCTTATTCCCATAGTAACAACGAGCTCTTTTGCTCACTTTTGAGGCCTTTGATACCGTTGGAAATATTTCAGTTTCTTATCTCAGTACTACGAAATGGCCACTGCTATATTTTAAGTTATTAGGCCTTAGAATCCTTGAGCTCCGCAAGGCCAGGAACTCCCCACTGAGAACAGTGAACATGAGAAACTTTTATTTTGCAGCCCTGCTTCCTTATCTTGTAAAGATCGGGTTTCTGTCTGTACCTTGTGGTTTGATTGTCACAGATCTCATGGTGGCTCCTGATTCATAATTTTGTGATCAATCAGTACTGGAGAACTGTCCATTAGCATTCTCGGAGGACTTCACAGATCTTTAACTACTCTTGAGTCTGACCTGATCAAATTGAAACCTACTGTGGGATGGTTTTTAACTCTTTTCTCATCTCTCAATAACCTGTTACTCATTTTTTTTTCTCATTATTCTTTGAAGAGAAGTTTAGCCTGTTGCTACGTGACTCGAGTAACAAGATGAGTAAAGCTGAATGCTTTGCTTTAATTCTGGTGAATGCACCAAAGTAGAAATTCAAATTTGCTTCTTTATTTGCTCTGGTGAAGTATTAAAAAAATAACTTGGTCTTCTTCTCATGAAGAGCAATGTTTTATAATAGCTAGAGATTTTAATCATTGTTAATGACGTTATAAATAATAACACAACTGAAGGAAATAAAAGCGTACATGTCCTTATTTAATATCATATGATCCTAGAGATAGACAGAAACAGGCCCATAAGACCTGTTGTGACGATTATTCCCAGGCTCTATTCATACTCACCTTACTCTTGTCTCTTTATTTAACTTTCCCACCACCAGACTGCTCAATTTTGTGATTTGACCTTCTTAGTTGTCTTTTAACTGCTCTCTTCATTTGTCATTTCCTTCTTCACTGGTTGCCCCCTTCTGTCAAAGACGAGCTGTAGTGCCACTTACCTGCAACCTTTACACCCATCAGTTCATTAGTTTTCTCTTGTCAAGACTGATCTTTGTTTCCTTGATCCTTCCTTATCCAACCCCAGTGGCTTTAATGTACTCTCGGCCCTTCACATGACACTCAACTTGTTCTTTGATCATTCAGCTGCATGTGTTGCCTCCCATTATAATTTTGTAGCGTAGCATTCTTCCTCTTTTGAAAACTGATTGACATCATTAATTCAGTCAGTAATGTTGAAAGTACCATTTGAACTGTTAAGTTAACTTAGTTTTGAATAAGTGGAAAATTTAAGTACATATTTCCCAGTTTACAGGACGAAAGACATATGAAGTTAAATTTGTGAGGGTTAAGATAAAAGGAGGTAGACAAGTCTGAGTAACAATTGCACTAGGTAGTGTATATGTCAGAAGTAAGACTGCACGTGGCTAGTGCTTCTAACGTTGGGAATAAGGAAGGTATTCTCTCTATTGTGCCTCCATTACATTTTTGGCCGTATTTGCTCTAGTTCAACTAAATGTCCCCAAACAGGAAAGACTGCTGGCCCAAGGCTAGAAACCTGGATAGGCAGTCGTATTCCAGTTACGTAGACAGGTGATAGGAAGAAGTTGGTTGAATAACTCAGAATATTGGACATCTATATTTTCAAATCACGTACGAAGTTAAACCCAAGCTCTGGCAGGTTGTTAAAACAAAATAGAAGACCTTTATAAGTGTCTACATGGTACTCGACATAACATGGGTATGCCTCTTACTATTCCAGAAGTGCATCAATCCCAGATGGTAAAAGGTGAGGGCATTCTGATATTATGCTCTGAAGATGATTATGCAGTGTAACACTGGAGCAACTGACTGTATATTAGAAGGTCAATGGATGAGCTTGGGGTGGCATATGTTGATCTTCACAGATAATAAAGCCTACAACATGGAGGAGTCGTTGTAATATAGTTACAGGAGTATTTGCCTGGAGGACTTTGAATATTTGTCTCTATTTGCTATGTGGTATGTAAATGCAGAATCAAGGAATATATGCTGCTCCTCTTTGTGATGCTGTGAACATGAAAATAACTACTGTTATTAAGTACTGCCGAGGAAAATGTGCTCCATATAATTCTAAATTGTGTATGTTTATTTTTCTCCACCAGTTAACATTGACAACAGCACAGCAGCAGTTGTTAATCCAGCAAGCACAGGCCCAGCTACTGGCTGCTGCAGTCCAACACTCAGCAAATCAGCAGCATAATGCCACAGGAGCAACTATCTCTGCCACAACAGCGACTCCTATGGCACAAATACCCATCACTCAACCAATCCAAATACAAGTATGTGAGCACATGTTTTATTTTTTCTGCTTTTTATGAGTTAGAATACTTCCCTTTGAAGGAGTTGATTTGGAATGAGTAATTACCCAAATTAGCAATTCATGAAAAACTTTCAAAGCAGGCTTGCAGAACTAAAATAAATTTTGTGAAGAATCAGATTAATTATAAATTGTAAAAACAAAAAAAATCACGCTTGTCTAGATAAATGTGATTGTTCCAAATGATTTGTGCATAGGAACGCAACTCCCGAATGTAAGAAACCCATTTGTGGTTTAAAAAGAAGGAAATAATGGAATGTCATTAGTATATTGTGGCATGTTTTTTTAAAATGCTATTGGATTACAAAATTTCCATTAATTTCAACAACATTTCTCAAAACGTTTCTGTAATGTTTATAAAAAACATTATCTTAAATTATTTAGCTGATTCTTGGCTTCTCAATTTGCAAGTGGCATATTCAAAAAATATAACATAAAATGCTTGACTTGCCAGCAACCCTCAAATTCTTTGTATGAATAAACAAAATGAAGGACTTGATGCTTCTAAGAAACTGTTTGGTTAAAATGTTGAGTTTATCAAATCACTCCAGATATATGGAACATTAAATAGTACAGCAAAGGAACAGGCCATTTGGTGTACAGTGTTGCGCTGAACTATTAAGCTAATTAATGATGCCTAATTAACTCATCCTTCTGCCTGCACATAGAGCAGATCTCCATAATCTACATATTCATGTATCTATCTAAGACCTTCTGAAGTGCCTCCATTGTATCTGCCTTCACCTTCACCACCATTCTGGGCATAACATTCTAGGTACCCACTGGGTTGTCGGTACAAAAAACAAACTTGTTTTGCATAACTCCTTTGAACTTAATCCCCCTTAACTTAAGTGCATGTACTATTAGACATAACACTAAGGGAGAAAAGATACCAGCTTGCTCTGTCTTTACTACAAAATATCCAGTATTATCCCTATTTCTCTTTGACAAAAGAACCACATTAGCTACATAATCCTCTGGATCTTTGTCTGGGCTGGAGAGCGCAAGATCTTGGTTAAAGCCCAGCAGTCTCCTTTCTCTCAATAACCTGGAGTACATCCTATCAAGCCCAAAGTATTTGTCCATCTTAATGTTCTTCAAGAGACCCAAGACATCTCCTTTTTCTTCTTGACCAAATTTACCATCTTTCTTGTCATCCAGTGTTCCTTACTTGGCATTTCTTGTCCTTCCTTCTAACTGGAACGTACGGGTCCTATAGTCTGCAGTTGGTCTTTACCAAGCTCCATCTATCTGATGTAGATTTTCTCAGCTGTTCCCAATCAACTTTCCCTCACTCCTGCCTAATACTTCACAATTTGCCCTAGCCCAATTTATTGCCTTCCTGCAATGTCTATATTTATCTTTTATCATTGTTTCCCAAGTCTTCCCCCATAGAATGGTCAACTACCTGGTCAGACTCACTTACTGATAAATGGATTACTTGCACCCTGTTTTAAGAAACTGCCACAGATGCACAAAACAAATAGGAGTGGGGGGCAGTTCATAGTATAATTCCCATGAAGTGATTGCATCTTTCTTATTTTTGAATTCTACCCATGTGTACTCAGTGGTTGAGGCCTTTATTCTGTCCCCTCTAAAGTTCAACTGTGATATTGTCCCTGATTAATAGCATAGCTACCTCCCCACGTAACTCCTTCTGTATATTCTCTCGTACTCTTCTGAGGCGTTATAAGGCATTAGTCAGGCTGCATTCATAGTATTGTGAACAGTTTTGGGCCCCTTGTTTAAGATGGGATGTGCTGGCATTGGAGTGGATCCGGAGGAAGTTCTTGAGAATAATCCTGGGCGTGAAAGAGTTAATGGTGTCTCTGACTCAGTACTCACTGGAGTTTAGAAGGATGATTAGGGGATCTCATTGAAACCTATCGAAGATTGAAAGGCTCAGTATAGTGGACGAGGAAAGGATGTTCCCTTTAGTTGGGGAGTCAAGGACAAGAGGGTGCATATTCAGGATACAAGCACGTCCCTTTAGAACAGATTGAAGAGGAACTTCTTTTGCCTGAGAGTGAGAAATCTGTGAGTTCATTGCCACAGATGGCTGTGGACGCCGACTCATTGGTTATATTTAAAGCGGAGGTTGATATGTTCATGATTAGTAAGGGCATCAAAGGTCACAGGGAGAATGAAGTTGAGAGGGATAATAAATCAGACATGGTGGAATGGCGGAGAACACTTGATGGGCCGAATAGCTTAACCCTGCTCCTGTTCTTTTGGTCTTGCATTGAAACCTTGTGGAACATTAAGTATCCATTCCTATCCTTTTCTCAACCAAGTCTGTTATAATCGCAACATAATTTTTTCATGTGTATTGATCCATACTCTAAGCTCACTTCCTTTACCCCTAATACTCATTGCATTAAAATAAATAAACATGCCCTTTGCTCCATTGTGTATATTACTCTTCTGCCTGCCTTTCCTCATAGACTTACTGGTTCTGACATCTACCTTCCTCTCAATCCCTCCACTTTCTGACCTCGTATTCTGGTTCCCATTCAATTCTGAATCAACTTTGAGCCTCTCATCCACCTTGCTGTTGCTTTGGATTGCACTCCTTTGCCAAGCAAATCTGCCCACTAGATATTGTTCCCTATTTATTGCAGTTGCAACCCCCCTGCTCCCCCCAACCTCTTTCCTAGTCTCTTAAATCACTCTGGAGAGGCTCAACCTTTTTCTACCAATGTATTGTGTGCACAATAACATCTCTCCACTTACCTTGAAAATGCTACGCTACTGCTCCGAGACATCTTCAACCCTGGCACTAAGAGGCAACAAGTCATCCTGGAGTCCCTTTTGCAATCTCCTCTCTGCCTTCCTAACTCTCAAATCTCCTGTACTGTAGTCTTGTTGGATCCATTTTGTTTATAGAAACAAATGCAATGATTGAGTCTATTTGTGCTTTCTAAATGCTTGGCTTTTAGAGCAGTTATTTTAGGTTTGAAAACTTGTCAGAATTAAGAGATGGGTTTCTAAAAATTCATAGTTAAATTAAATATAGCCTGACTTTATATTTTGTAAGCATGTTTCCTTCTTATCTCCTCACTAACCCAGTTTTAATTTTAATATGGAGGCACAGAGGCTGCTGATGCTGGAGTCTAGAGCAAAAAAAAAACAAATTGCTGGAGAAACTTAATGGGTCAGGCAGCATCTGTGGGAAATGCACAATCAATCCAGGTGCTAGATGCAAGGTCTCAACCTGACTCATTGACTGCGCATTTCCCTTCATAGTTGCTGCCTGACTCACTGAATTCATCTGGCAGCTTGACTTTTTCTAATTATAATGATATGTCTCCAATATAAGTATAGTTTCTCAAATACCTTTTCTGTATTTAGAGAGTCATTGAGAAGTACAGCTCAGAACCAGGCTCTTTGGCCCATCTAGTCCAAGCCAAACCATTTAAACTGCCTACTCCCATCAACCACCACTGAGACCATAGCCCTCCATGCTCCATGTACCTATCCAAGTTTCTCTTAAACATTGAAATCAAGCTCACATGCACGACTTGTGCTGGCAGCTCATTCCACACTCTCGGCCCTCTGAGTGAAGGAGTTTCCCACATGTTCCCCTTAAACTTTTCACCTTTCACCCTTTACCCATGACCTCTGTTGTAGTCCCATCCAACCTCAGTGGGAAAAGCCTGCTTGCATCTACCCGATCTATGCCCCTCATAATTTTGTATATCAAATTTCTCAATCTTCAAGGAATAAATTCCTAGCGTATTCAATCTTTCCTTATAACGCAGGTATTCTAGATCTGGCAACATCCTTGTAAATTTTCCTTGTATTCGTTCAACCTGTTTTCATCTTTCCTGTAGGTAGGTGACCAAAACTGCACACCTAACTCCTCTTGCACATCTTATTAGTACCTACATGGTCCACAACCTCTGACTATATACCCTCCCACTTGAGTGCTGAGGACTCATTCCAAGGTTTACTGGACCCTGGCACCCTGGAGGCAACATACTATCTGTTAATCTTGCTCTCGCCCACAGGATCTCCTTTCTGTTCCCCAACTAACGAGTCCCCTACCACCACGGTGCACCTCTTCTCCCCGCTTCCCTTCTGAGTCACAGAGCCAGACTCAGTGCCAGAGACCTGACCACTGTGTGTTTTCTCAGCTTGGTCATCTTCTTCACCCCCACCCCCAACAGTATCCATAGTGATATACCAGTTGTTTTGAGGGGGATGGCCACATGGGCACTCTGCACTGGCTCCTTAACCCCTTTCCCCTTCCTGACTGTCACCCACTTTCCTGTATCCTGCACCTTGGGTGTAACTGCCTCTCTGTCCTATCAGTCACCCCTTCAGCCTCCCAAATGATCCTGAGTTCATCCAGTTCCAGCTTCAGTTCCTTAACATGGATTGTTAGAAGCTGCATTTGGATGCATTTCTTGCAGTTGTCATTGGGGACAGTGGAGGTCTCCCTACTTTTCCACATCCCACAAGAGGAGCATTCGACTACCCAGCCTGCCATCTCTACTGTCCTAACTGAGCAAGTGTAAATAAGGGAGGGGGAAAAACTCTACCTCGAGCTTTACGTTTTTAGTTTCTCTGACTGAAACCTCTCCTCGTTGAAGCCTCAAGGAGCTAAAGCCTCAAAATCACCACTCTAACTCTGTCCACGCCAAGAATGGCCGCTGCCCTTGCCCCTGTCTTCCTTTAATTTGTTCTTGTTAATCAATCCTAAATGCCAATAGGTTACTGGTCAGGACTCCAAAAAAACTGCTGCGAGTTGCTGCCTTTCATACACGGTCAGCAGACTTGAGTGAAATTCCCTTCTTTCAAGTTTCTGATCTCCTGATTGGCCACTGGTCAAACACAAGTAAAGTGTAATTTCAATATGTCTTGTATGGTGGGTGAAAAACATTGTGATCAGTCTTTGGGGCAAAATTATTATAATCCAATTTTTTTAGAGATTGATAGGATTGAACAAAAAAATCAGTGGGCTAGTTGATGGTGTTTATCACTCAAAACCATAAATCTTAAAACTAATCTGCACTAACCTTTCATTCACATTGTGTATTTAGGTTTACTAGAGTTCTTCTACTCAATTAATTAAAAGTTGGTCCTCTAAAGAAAATATTTGTTTTAGATTTCCTTCAAACACTTTTAGATATTTTTTGTTTTTTTAGATTTATGCAGTTTTCAACAAGGTTGACGAACAGTTTATATTATTATTGGAGTAGACTGTTTCCTATAACTTGACTTTTTTGTAAGAGGTTGGAATTGCTTTATTCATCTGTGAATGGCATCAGCCTAGTGTCATAGATGACCATTTCAGAAAACTAACTAGTTGTTGACTTATGTTAAAAGTATATCTTGAATTCAATAAACTGAATATACTTAATTGGGATTTCTATACAAATTAACTGTCGAGTATCAGATTTTGATTTAATTGTTAGAAATCAAAATGCACATTTTGCATTTTGGGATATTTGAAGTAACTATTATAATAGTTGTTTTATGATTCTGTAAATCATTCAGCTGCGTAAATTGTTCTTGGCATATGCTTATCTTAAAATACAGCACTAATTCTCTTGTAGGATCTGCAACAATTACAGCAGTTACAGCAACAGAACTTGAATCTGCAGCAGTTTGTTCTGGTGCAACCGGGTCACCCAATCACCACCAACCTGCAACCAACGCAGTTCATCATCTCACAAACTCCACAGGGACAGCAAGGTGAAGGGCGTTTTTAACATGGAATTAAATAAAATCTGGGAAAATTGCTGTATTTTGAATTTTGAGATGTAGGAATTAAGAATGTCATATCTGAAAGGAGTTTTGGATTCAGAGAACAAAATTAGCTACAAAGTTAACTGGTTATTCTCATTTCTGAAATTTTTACCACGAGCTAGTATCTTCTCCTGGCATATATCTTAAAATTTTCTTCCACATCCATGACAGTGGTAATTTGTGATTATTTATGTTCCTGTGGTATCAGCCAACACAGTCAAATTCACCAGATTATATGATGTCTTTCACCTTGAGCTATAATGCTCTTACTTTGTTCAGATTGATTACAATACATGCATCTAAATGTGTGTGTGTGTGTGTGTGTGTGTGTATGTATGTGTGTGTATATATATATATATATATATATATATATATATATATATATATATATATATATATATATATATATATATAGCAAGCTGAAATACATGAATCATATAATTAGACTGTTACATACTAGGCATTTCTCTGAAGGGATATTTCTGGGAAATAATATTTTGCTTCTCAGTTTTGAAAGTTTGTTGCAAATTGAAAAAGAAGTGTAATAGATCTATAAGATGCTTATTTGATTGCTGCAAGTTTGTTTCCCCAGGGTAATAATAAGAGGCTTGTTAACCTGTTAACAATACCCATTTAGGTTAGAAAAATTTTGATTTCTTAATGGCTGTGAACAAACAATAAAGATCTAACGGTTGTGTCAAGAGAACTATGGTCAGGTCTCTGGGTGTTTCTGTGTTGTTCTCATGGTTTATACAATGCCACATCTAGCTAAGTGTTTGTATATTCTATAATTTGGAAACATTTGAGTGACATTAAGACATCATGGATAGGATGGAAGAGGTTGCTATTGTGCAACAAAATATGTGGCAATGTTGGTCTCATTCCTTCAGACTGAGTCTGTCCATCCTACAGAAGTAACTAAAATCATTCAACTCAATGATCTACTACGGCTTTGTATTTTGTGTTTGAAATCTCTTTTTCCATTTTTAGTAATGAAGTGGAAGATACGACAGAAAACTTTGCCAAATATGCTACTTATGATTATGTGTTATACCAAAGAGCAATAAATAGACATAATTTAGAATAAATCAATTTTAGGATAAATGGGTGCTAATTTAACATTCTTAGAGCATAAGACTTAGGAACAGAATTAGGTCATTTGGCCCATTGAGTCTGCTCTGCCATTCGATCATGGCTGATTTATTTTCCTTCTCAACCCATTCTCCTACCTTCTCCCTGTAACTTTTGATACTCTTGCTATTAGTGAACTTATAACTCTGCTTTAAATATACACAATGACTTGGCATTCATGGCTATCTGTGGCAATGAATTCCAGATTCACCAACCTTTGGCTAAAGAAATTCCTCCTCATCTCTGTTCTAAGGGAATGTCCTTCTATTTTGAGGATTGCCCTCTGGTCCTAGACTCCTCCACTGATCAATATTCATTAGGTTTCAGTGAGGTTCCTCTCCTTCTCACCCCCATTCTTCTGAACTCCAGCAAGTGCAGGTCCAGAGCTATCAAACGCTCCTCATACATGAACTCTTTAATTCCCAGGACCATTCCTGTAAACCTTCAATGGATCCTCTTCAATGCCAGCACATCCTTTCTTAAATATCGGGCCTAAAACTGCTCGAAGTACTCCGACTGTAGTCTGACTAACATCTTATAAAGCCTTAGCCTTGCATTCTTCCTTTTATATTCTAGTCCTGTGGAAATAAATGCTAAAGTTTCATTTTTCTTCAAGTCAAGTTTATTGCTATTGAACTATATACATGTATGTAATGTAAATAGACATATAATGTATATAGAAATGAGACAATATTTCTTCGATCCAGGTTGTAGAGCACAGTAGTACACATAACACACAATAACTTTTGAAGGCGTGGATCATATCTACAAAACTTTCTTACTACCAACTCAACCTTCAAGTTAATTTTCGGAATCTTGCACTATGACTCTCAAGTTGCTCTGCTCCTCCAATTTCTGAATTCAATCCTCATTTAGAAAATGATCTATGCCTTTATTCCTTATCTGAAGATACATGACTATACACTTCCCTATACTAAATTCCAGTGCTATTTCTTTCTCCATTCTCTTAATTTGTTCAAGTCCTCCTGCACACTCCCAGCTTCCTCAACAGTATCCGCACCTCCACCTCTTTGTATCATCCACAAGCTTGGCCAAAAAGCCATTAATTCCATCATCCAGATCATCAACATAGAATGTGAAAAGTAGGGGACCCGACACTGACCCCTAGGGGTCACCATTAGTAACCAGCAGCCAACTAGAAAAGGCTCCCTTTATTTGCACTCTTTGCTTTCTGTCACTTAGCCAAATTTCTGTCCATGATAGTATCTTTCCTATAATACCATGGGCTCTTATCACCAAAATCAGAGCGAGAAAGAGAAGAAGAGGTTATCTGCAAAAGCTGATGATCCAAGGTTCAAGAAGGACAATTGCAATTTTATTCCAGTGGTGGCAAAAAGAAACAACTGTTGGATGCCCTAACTATAGAAACACATTAGTTTTTCTTTTACACAGTCAATAACTCACCACATGTGTTTATTAGGTACCAGATATAAAGCTGCCTCCAGAACTGTAACAGTTGATAGCAAATTTGTATTTCCAGTATTTGACATTTTGTTACAAGTTTTCTTTGTTCATCAATCTTATAATTGATCAAAGGTGCTCAAGAATGAATGGGTTTGCTTATGTCTTTCAGTTGTGCATACAGTAATTAAAAAAATTACGTACTTCTATTTTCATTTTAGGTCTCGTACAAGCCCAGAACCTTCTACAACAACTACCTCAGCAAAGCCAAGCCAACCTCCTGCAGTCTCAGCCAAGCATCACCTTCAGCACGCAGGTCAGTTTTTTGGGACTAGAACAGTACGCTAAAAATCTCCTTAATATGTCAGAAGTTTTACAATGTTTCCTTGTTTTTGGATGGACAAAACTTGGCGTTACACTTGAAGATGCACTATAATATTCCAAATAGCTAAGAATTTCAGATCTTTTGTATAATTCATCATTTGCATTTATTTTAAGTCATTCAGAATCTCAGATAAAGATGTTATTAAGTCATGATATTCCACAAGATTAGTTTCATCTTTGTTTTCGTACTTGTAGTTTAAAATTTATATGGTGTGTCAATTTTGTTGCCCTTCTTGGTCAGTCTTCTAGTGTAACTGAGAAGTACATACATTTAATGAAGATGAAACAGGGCAAGTTTAGGATACATTCAACAGGTTCAATTTAAGTATAACTTTGAGGAGATACCAGCTATAAATTACCCACCTTAGCATGCATTGCTAACCAAGTGCATATTTCATTGAGAGTAGTTGGAATTTTTATGAAGGAAGCATGAAAGATCTCTAGTCTTTATTTTTCATCTTCTTTAATCATATAAAAAGCTGTTGTTTCTGCTTTTGAAAATGTTTTGAGAACTTTGACTTAAGGGGCAACATGAGAAAGGGACATCTTCACCGTATTTCAGTGTTGATTTTTGATGCAAGTTGGAACTTGTGTTTTAGCTCCAGAAGTTTCGATAGGATTAGAGTAGCTTTGCTGAAAATGCAGATCTCTCTTCTGCTCAGGAATTTGGTATAAGGCTGTGGTTAGCTAGAGTCTTCTGTGCAAAGGAAGATGTTTGCAGTTTGAGATGAAAGCTGCAGAAAGTGAAACAGTTTATAAACTCCAGGCGAGTGAACAGTAGAGCTGATTTTCACTGGCAGAGTGAAATAATGTTATATTGCATGATGCCATTGGAGAAAATACAGCATTGAATGCATGGCAGGTATGTATTTATATTTTGCTGTCACAATAAAAGCACTATATATAATTGATATGAGTATTAGCAAACTGAACTCATTTCAGGAAAGCAGGAGCTCCAGCTTAGAACAAGTGCAAGAAAATTTTTCAGCAAAAGGTTATCAATGACTGTGGAGCAAATAAGACATGGATTTAAAAAAAGCATAAAAAAATCTTCGGTTAATTGGGGCAGCTGCTTAATTGGGCTAAAAATATACTGGTTCTGATAAGTTCCAGTTAACTGTAACCCACTGTACTTGTAAAGCAGATGGAAGAAATTTCTGGAAAACATCGGCTGTTCCCAGGATGTTCTTGTGCTGAAATTTCTTTGATCTGAAATGTTAACTGTTTCTGTTTCCACAGATGCTGCTTGACCTGCTGAGTGTTTCCATTATTTTCTAGTCTTACCACTGATTTCTATCTTCTGTAGATTCATCGTTTTTCAACTTTTCATTGCTTCAGAAACTTGGTTTTAGTGATCCACTATGACCTTTTACACAAAATCTTGCAATTAGTGAAAAGTTGGGGGGGAGGGGTTTTCTTGCATTATTTCCTTTGAAAACAATTTAACTGGACTTTTGTTTTTGGAATGAATGATAATGTTAATTCTAGTTTTAAAATTTGTCATTTTATTAAAGAATTCATTTGTAAGTCTATTCTTGCCCTTAGACCATAATATATCGGAGCAGATTTAGGCCATTTGGCCCTTTGAACTTGTTCTGCCATTTCATCACAGCTGATCCAATTTTCCCCTCAGTCCCAATCTCCTGCCTCCCTCTTCGCTCCTCCACTGCTCCCCTATCCCTTCGTGCCCTGACCGATCAAGGATCCGTCAACCTCTGCCTTAAATATTTATAAAGACTTGGGCTCCACAGATTCACTACTTTCTGCCTAAAGAAATTCCTCCTCATCTTCGTTCTAAAAGGACGCTCCTCTATTCTGAGGCTGTGTTTTCTGGTCTTAGACTCTCACACCACAGGATACATCCTCTCCATATCCACTCTATCCAGGCCTTTCACCATTTGATATGTTTCAGTTAGGTCACCTCTCATTTTTCCGAATTCCAGTGAATACAGGCTCAGAGCCATCTAATGGTCTTTATATGACAAGCCGTTTAATCCTGGAATAATTTTTGTGAACCTTCTTTGAACCTTCTCTAGTTTCAGCACATTCTTTATAAGATAAAGAGCCCAAAACTGCTCACAATACTTCAAGTGAAACCTCATCAGTGCTTTATGAAGTCTCAACATTACATCCTTGCTTTTATATTCTAGTCCTCTTGAAATGAATGCTGACGTTGCATTTGCCTTCCTCACCACAGACTCAACCTGCAATTAATCTTTAGGGAGTCCTGCACAAGGACTCCCAAATCCCTTTGCATCTCAGATTTTTGTACTTTCTCTCCATTTAGAAAATAGTCAACCCTTTCATTTCTTCTATCAAAGTGCATGACTGTATACTCACCGACACTGTATTCTTTTTTTTGCTCATTTTCCTAATCTGTCTTAAGTCCTTCTGTAGCCTCTCTATTCCCTCAAAACTATCTGCCCCTCCACCTATCTTTGTATTGTCTGCTGACTTTCAACAAAGCCATCAATTCCATCATCCAAATCATTGACATTTAATATAAAAAGAATCGGTCCCAACACAGAACCTTGTGGAACACCACTAGTTACCGGCAGCCAACCAGAAAAGGCTCCCTTTATTCCCACTCTTTGCCTCCTACCAATGAACCACTGCTTTATGCATGCTAGAATCTTTCCATTAATAACATGGGCTCTTAGCTTGTTATGCAGCCTCATGTGTGGCACCATGTTAAAGGCCTTCCGAAAATCCAAGTACACAACATCGACCGAGTCTGCTTGTTATTTCTTCAAGCAATTCCATCAGATTTATCAGGCAAGATTTTCCCTTGAGGAAAGCATGCTGATTACACCCTATTTTATCATATGCCTCCAAGTACCCCGAAACCACATCCTTAGCAATCAACTTCAGCATCTTCCCAACCACTGAGGTCAGACTAACAGACTAAATTTCCTTTTTTCTGTTTCCCTCCCTTCTTGTAGAGTGGAGGGCTATTTGCAATTTTCCAGTACTCCGGAACCTTTCCAGAATCTAGTGATTCTAGATCATTCTAGAATCTAGGCTGATTAACGTATCATGTTTTTAAATCTCAGTTGTTATAAAATTGATTCTTTTCAGCCAGCAACACCAACACGCACAACTATATCAACGGCTCCTATCCAGTCGGTACAACAGAGCCAGTCGACACCAAAGCGCGTAGATACTCCTAACATAGAGGAACCAAGTGACCTTGAGGAACTTGAGCAGTTTGCCAAGACGTTTAAGCAGAGACGTATCAAACTTGGGTTCACTCAGGTAGGAAAACAAGTTTTTATTTGTGCGTGATTTGATGCAATAGTTTGCATATTGAACCACTGTATTTTCTCCAAATAGATTAAATTGTTGAATGCAACTTAAAATATTACTGATAAATTGAAATAACAACTGCATTCCAGACATAATAGATTGGTTATTTGACTTTAGTGTTTTGTGTGCACTTTATAATGAGCATAGAAGCAAGTTGTAATGCTGTGCAGGGGCACATAAAATCAAAAACAGAAACTTTTTAGTCCTTAAGGTCTAACATATATAGCAGCAGTAAACCTTACAGCCTTTGAGCTGCAGAAGTTTTGATTACAATCATAGTTATTACCCCACAACCTATGTACCCATTTTCTCCTATCTTTAATTCCATTATCTAAATAATTATGCACTTCAGCCTGAATGTATGCACTAACTTAATATCCACAATTCTTTGAGACAAAATTTTAAAGATTTAGAACCCTCATTGAATACTTCCTCCTCTTTTCCATCCTGTTTGTCACTTATTTTGGTCTGTGCTTTCTGAATCTGTATTCACCTTCCTGGGGAAGCAGCTTCTCAATGGCTGCTCTATTACTGATAACTGCACTTGGAATCTTTTGTTTCAATGAGATCACCTTTCATTCTTCTGAGCATAATGTGTATAGACTCACACTGTCTTAAGAGAACCTATTTCTACTGAGATAATTCGCTCTCCAATTAATTTATTGCCCAATTGTTTATTTGGGCATGGAGATCAAAACTGCACACAGCACTTTCTGTATCTCAGCAAAGACCTTATATAATTGCAGAAACCTGTACTGTTGAAAATCAACTCTTAAAATAAAAGCTAGCAAACTACTTTAACTTCTCAACTGCTTGCTATCTCCATATATTAAGTTTTTGCATGCCAGAGTTTACCATAATTACTTAACTCGCCATATAACTTGTTATATAGAATTTATAAATTATATTTAATTGGAATATTCCTTCCAATTCAAATTGAAGGAAAAATATGGGAAGTTGAAGAGAGAATGAGCAAAAATCTTTATTAGGGACAGAGGATTTCAGCTGCAAGGTTTGACTGGTACAAAGAAGCTTGAGTGGAAATTTTTGTGTGTGTGTACACCACATATACACTCATGCTCACACTCACACTCACGTTTGGTTTAGATTGGGTATATGGAGGTATTGGAGATGTGCTGTTCCCATCTGTAAAGTGTTCAAGATTTAAACCTGGGGTGTCTGAAGACAGAGGTCATAACTTTAAGCTGAGGAGCAAGATGTTTAAAAGGAATTGGAGAAAGAATTTGTTTTCACCCAGAGTGTAGTTACAGTTTAGAATGCACTTGCTGAGGAGGTGAAAGTGTCAGGTGTTCTTAACGTTTATTATTGTCACATGTGCTGAGATATGATGAAAAACAGTTTTTTTTCAAGACATCCATTTAGAACATAAGTACTCTGAGGTAGTACAAGGGAAAAAGCAATAACAGAATGCAAAATATAGTTTACAGTTACAGAGAACATGCTTGTCTCTGCTTTGTTCTCTGTCCTTTAGTCACTCCTTTATCTGTAAAGCAATAGAAATTCACTCCTACATATTCATGGCTTTGCAAATTCCTCACTCGATTACCATCAAAACAGGGTATCAGTCCCGACTCAATCAGGAGTGCAGAAGGGTTTGCAAGGGCTTACTAGGCATACCTGGAATTGCTGAGGTGCCAGTCAAGTGAAGCTGTGATGTAAGATGTCAGCATGCTAAATACCAAAAACAATATACAATAGATAGAGGCAAGCAATCTCATAACCAGTGGATCAGATCAAAGCTTTGCGGTTCTACCACATATTAAACAGCTAATGGAAAGAAGAGGTTTCAAGAACATCTAGTTTTTAATATTGATGGGACCAGCACGTGATGCTAAACCTCGAGCTGAATAGATGATCTGTCTCTGGCTCCTACAGAGATGCTCACCATCACCAAAAGAGTCTGCAGCGACTTTGATTCATTCCGTGTTATGCCATGAAATGTCTTGAAGCACTGAATAAAAAAAAGTGATGTGACCAGAAAATATCCCGGCCTTAATACTGAAGAACTGCTCCAGAACTAGTTTTGCCTCTAGCTAAGCTGTTACAGTACAAGGACAAAGCTAGTATCTACTCAACAATGTGTAAAATTAACTTTGTTTCATTTACAAAAATGTGAGATAATCTGGTGAATTGTTCTCGAAGTAGTGCATTCTCAATCATCAGCAAAGTGGTAGACACATATCAGCTCTTATCAAGGATGGCCAATTTGGATTTCACCAAGACCACCTGGCTCCAGAACTCCTAACAGCTGTTGGATCTGGTGATAGTGACCCAAGGTTCTTAGTGAATTTAGAATGAGACATAAAACTTGGTGGTTATGGCTGTTTTTTTAATTAAATGTTATAAGACCAAAGAAATGAGCAAACAAACGAAGACGAAGGAAAAGAAGTCGTGGTTATCTGTAGAGATGATCAAAATTCTAGTGATAACAATTAATCTATAAATAGCAAGATTCAAATAGCATGACACCTGCTGAACAAAACTGAGAAGCTTGTAGAAAAATACGGAATCAGCTATACTACAATAATTGGAGAATTGGCTGAACAATTACATGCTCATTACACTGTATACAAAACGTAGTCACCTAAGCTATCTGGTTAGATCTCCAAAACCTGCAACTTCTGCCTTCAAGATGGGGAAAGGCAGCTGATGTGTGGGAAACAACCAGTTACAAGTTCTTCTCCAGTTTACTGATCATCACTTGCAAATGCACTGCTCTTCCTACTACGGTAGGAAACTTTGTCACGTGGTGTGAGCAGAATTATCTGCAGCTTAATGTGGAAAAGACTAAGGAGCTGGTGGTAGACCTGAGGAGAGCTAAGGTACCGGTGACCCCTGTTTCCATCCAGGGGGTCAGTGTGGACATGGTGGAGGATTACAAATACCTGGGGATATAAATTGACAATAAACTGGACTGGTCTAAGAACACTGAGGCTGTCTACAAGAAGGGTCAGAGCCGTCTCTACTTCCTGAGGAGACTGAGGTCCTTTAACATCTGCCAGACGATGCTGAGGATGTTCTACGAGTCTGTGGTGGCCAGTGCTATCATGTTTGCTGTTGTGTGTTGGGGCAGCAGGCCGAGGGTAGAAGACCCCAACAGAATCAACAAACTTATTCATAAGGCCAGTGATGTTGTGGGGATGGAACTGGACTCTCACGGTGGTGTCTGAAAAGAGGATGCTGTCTAAGTTGCATGCCATCTTGGTCAATGTCTCCCATCCACTACATAATGTACTAGGTGGGCACAGGAGTACATTCAGCCGGAGACTCATTCCTCCAAGATGCAGCACAGAGCATCATAGGATGTCATTCCTGCCTGTGGCCATCAAACTTTACAACTCCTCCCTTGGAGGGTCAGACACACTGAGCCGATAGGCTGGTCCTGGACTTATTTCATAATTTACTGGCATAATTTACATAGTACTATTTAACTATTTATGGTTCTATTACTATTTATTATTTATGGTGCAACTGTAATGAAAACTAATTTTCCCCGGGATCAATAAAGTATGACTATGAATATTCCTTCATTGTTGGGAGCTTTAAATTCTGTGGAAGTGCCTTCACCAGAAGAATTGTAGGGGTTCAAGTAGCTGTTGCACTACAACTTTCACAAGACCTAAACCTGTCAGCCATGTCAGTGCAGTATAGATATCAGAAATGAATTTAAAACATCTTTGGTGTTGACAATCACATCTATTCTGTGTCCTCTATGTGCCCTAATGGGAATACTTTTTATGGCTATTCGCCTATATCTCCATTAAATCGCTTTGACACCATTTCTTTTGAAACTCTTTTCCTGACCATGTGCCTCTTGTGTTCCCTGCCAGTCCTTTTGCATGTTTCGTTTTTTTCTCCCCCCTCTCATTTCCCTTTTTCAGTTCTGATGAAGGGTGCCCCATCTGAAAATTTTAACACTTTTCTCTTCCCACATATTAAACCTGACCTGAGTGTTTCCAGCTTTTTATCCTGCTTTGTGATTAGTATCCATTTTTATTTTACATCTATAATAAATGCGTCGTTAAACACAGTATTATACCTTTAAAAAAAAGAGAAGGTAGACCTACAAAGAAAATGCACAGAATACTTTGGGAAAAATAAATAGTGTTAAAGCTTTAGCATTTCGTTGGAATTGTTCGGATAAGCTTTATAGTACAGAATGCTGGTTGGATAATTATATGAGTCCACAGTAAGATTCTATGTTTATGACTTTTTGGGATTGCAGTAGCATTTCTCTGAGATTTGGAATTCCTTGACAATTGCATTGATAGGAATTCATTCCTTATTTACCATTATTCTTTCTTCTTGAGTGTAGTTACAGCAAATTTTACTCTAAAGGCAGCAGGGTCCATGTTGGAATGAACTGAATATATTTCAGAACTCAATTCAGAACTGAGGCCCACTGTGTCTCAGTTGATTTTGTTCTTCCAACCAATGTGAGAAAAGAATAAACTGGTCCCCTAATAAGGATAAGCTGGTATTAAAATCAAAATTCTCTTTTAGTAACATGCACAAAATGCTGGAGGAACTCAGCATGTCAGGCAGCATCTGTGGAAATGAATAGACAATTGGCATTTTGGGCTGAGACCCTTCATTTCCAGCATCTGCAGATTTTCTCATGTTCATAATTCTCTGTTAGGTGTGTTTGTGTTGTATATACAGTATGCACTACTGTTTTTGTTTAAAGCTCAAGTCAAATTTAATATTTAATTAAATTCAGCAAATTGTATTAATTAGCAGTAAAAGAGTAATCTATAATACTACAATGGTATTATGAATTGTTAATTATTTAATATAGTGTTGTGAACATTGCTTTATTTATAATGTTCTATTAACTGTTAATTTAGGTAAATGGAAGAACAGCAGTAGAAACTAATCTGGCATTGCATTTTACTTTAGGCTTTGCCCTTTTAAAAATGATGTAATTAACAAACATGTTTAAAGTAATTTCATTTTGACTAATTAAGGAAATATTTCATAAACTTTTGAAAGTAGTAAACTAAATTTTTCTATTTAACCAGAGAATAAGTTAATAACGTACTTGCCATAGCTAGTAAGGCCAAAAGTATAAGTGGTTTATCTAATATATACTAACAACTAGAGCAACATGTACGAACTGCTGGAGGAACTCATCAGGTCAAACAGCATTTATGAGGGGAGTTAGCAGTCAACGTTTTGGATCAAGACCCTTCTAACTTTTGGTAATCTCTCACCCACCCATCTCCTCCCTCAGATGCCCCTCCTTCCCTTTATTCCATAGACCACTCTCCTCCCTATAGATTTTTTCTTCAGCCCTTACCTCTTCCACATATCGCTTCCTAGCTTCCTACTTCATCCCCTATCCCACCCATCTTCCTCCTCACCTGGTTTCACCGGCCACCTTCTCATTCTGGCTTTTGCCCCCTTCCTTTCCGGTCTTGATAAAGAATCTTGGTCTGAAACGTTGACTGTTTATTCCCTTCCATGGATGCTACCTGACTTGCAGAGTTCCTCCAGCATTTTGTGCGTGTTGCTCAAGGTTTCCAGCATTTTCAGAATTTTCGTGTGTTACTAATAAAGAGACTTTTTTTTGTTTTGAAAATTGGCAAGAATTTGATTTTCTTTTAAACGGCATCTTTCTTGTATGCATAAAAAAAGGTGAGGTGTGGCTATGGCAACTTTGTGGCTACATTTACCTATTTTTTTCATTATCCTGCTGTTGTTGAAAGATAATATCAACATTACCACATCTTGTTCATTCTGGGAAATGCAATTCATTTTTGTGCTTCTACCAAGTGTCTTTTACGAAATAAAATTTGGAGTGTTTTATCTAAGTAAAATTTATCTGTTTAGATTTTGGTATTCGTTACTGTTGAAATGTTTATATTGCATGAAATATTAAAGAACTTTTACTCCATTCCCCACATCTCTTGTTAGGGCGATGTAGGACTTGCCATGGGAAAACTCTATGGAAATGATTTCAGCCAAACTACAATCTCTCGTTTTGAAGCCTTGAACCTCAGCTTTAAGAACATGTGCAAGCTCAAACCATTGCTTGAAAAGTGGTTGAATGATGCAGGTTTGAGAGCTTTTCCCACTTTTCTCTCTATTTCTGTCTTGAGGGAGGTTGGAGAGGAAATTGCTGATGCCACTGTGGAGATGTATTTGCTTCATTGTTAGCCACTGAAGTGGTGGTCCCAAAGGCCACTCATGTAGTTTCATTGTTTAAAATGCATGAATAGGACAAACTAAGGAACAACGGGCCAGTCCACCTGACGTCACAAGTGGGGATATCACTGCGGGAAATTTTGAGGGAATAGATCTACCGTCATTTGGATAGGGTTTGATTAGGAGGAGTCAGTATGGCTTTGTGCCTGGGAAGTTATGCTTAATGAATCTTTTAAAGTTCTTTGAAGAAGCAACCAAAAGGGTAGATGAGGGGAGAGTAGTGGATGCTTTCTGTTTAGACTTTAGCAAGGCCTTTAACAAGGTCTGAGATGTAAGTTGCTCTGGAAAGTTCAGTCCCATGAAATCAAGGGATCTAACTGGGTTGGGTGGATAAAAAATTGCTGAGAGGTAGAAAGCTGAGGGTATGATGGAAGGTTTCTCAGGATGGAGCCTGGTGACTAGTGGTATGCTGCAGGGCTCTGTGTTGGAAACCTAGTTATTTGTTACTTACATAAATTATTTGGATGCAAGTGCATGAGGCTTGATCAGTAAATTTGCGGGACATGAAGTTAAGAGTCATTGTTGATAGTGAAGAAGGTTATCACAGATTGCAAGAGGATCTTGATCAGTTAGGGAAGTGAGCCAACGGATTTCCATACAGTTAAGGTAAGATGATGCATTTCAGAATCAAAATAATGTAGGACACTAGGCGTGGAACGGAGGGACTTGGGAGTGCAGTTACTTGGTTGGTTGAAAGTGATATTGTAGGATGGTGGGGAAAAAAGGGTTTAGTATGCTGGCCTTCATCAGTCATTGTGTTAGGTAGAGGAATTGGATATTATGTTGCAGTTACAGTATACAAGTCATTGGTGAGTACTGTGCACAGTTTGGGTTACCCTGTTGGATATAGTTAAACTGGAAAATATGCAGAGAAGATGCACTTGGATAGGTATATGGAGGGGTGTGGCTCAGAAAGCTATGGGCTAAATGTAGGGAATTGCGACCAGCTGGGTGGTCACCATGTCACCGATAGCTGGTTGGGCCAACGAGGTGTCTGTGCTGTAGCCGTAGCTGTTTGTAACTCTAAATGAAAATAGTTTTTATTCTTGATTTGTTTACAGAACATTTAGGGGCATGGATGGGAATTATTCCATGTATTTGAGACTCAGTAGAAAAATACAGTAAGAAACTGAAAAGTACAATAGTTATGTTGTTAGTACAGAATCTTTTAATATATTATTTCCACATAATATTGAAAGATTACTTTGAGTTAATATCTAGATCTTGTGTGTCTCACTATTAGGATTTTCTTGGCAGCATAAGAATGTTGGGGAGAATCTGCATAAAAGCTGAAAGTTGCATAAACTCTTGCGAGACGACAATATATCTAGTGACTTGAGATTCCATTCAAAGGCAGCATTATTGTCAATGATGCTCTTGTGGTCTGGTACTCTGTTGCAACTTTGAAAAGCTACTTTTTTATTTTAGTAACCTCAGCAGAATTTTTTTTTAAATTTCAAAATATACTTTATTCAAAAATAGAATTATATACAATAAACCATTCAATGACTCTCAGTCCTTTACATACGTTTCCATTATGGTCTCTAGATATCCATACTTTTAGCCACCCACGTGGCACTCCGTTGGTTCACCACACCATTGTTGAAGGGTATACTCCCCGCCACCCGACCCCTCCCACTCCCGCGGGAGAAGAACCCTAAACAGTGGTCCTTCCCCACCGGGCCCTTGCGGTGGCTGCACCAAGTTTCAGTGTGGTAATAAAGACGTGCATTTCTGAAGGAAATTGGGGTTTTTAAAATTTAAACATACCTTTGTTTTTCTAGCATCCTGGTGATCACATTAAAGCCAATGACTGTGTGACTGTATGAGTGTGATATTTGCATAGTTTTCATTGATCCTTTATTTGAGATGTGTCATGATCTGGCCTGGGAAAGAAGAACTTTCCTCACAAGTTAACTGAGTAGTATAGACTACAATTCATAATCACAGTGACAATTTTTTTCTTGTCTAGTGGGTTACAAGTTTTATGCAGCCAACTTATTTACATCATTTATAACAGTCCTATCAGTATGTAAACAGTTGGGAATAGGAATTCCTTGGAAAGTAAACAAAAGAAGGTGATAATAAATTGGCAGTGAGTATATTGTTGCATCAAAACCACAGGTGAACATAGGAGCTTAAAGTCAGTATGCACACAACTACAGTTCTGTCTCCATGCCTCACGTATGGGGTGAAATCTTTCCCCTAGATTTCTCTGTTAAATCTTCTTTCCTGAAATGTGGCTAGGATTGGAAATAACTGCACCAAGTAGCATTTTATTCAAATTTAGTTGAACTTCCTGGCTTTTGTACTCTCAAAGGCATTATTAACCATAAAACCATAAGACATAGGAGCAGAATTAGGCCATTTGCAGCATTGAGTGTGCTCCACCATTTCATCATTGCTGACTTATTTTATTATCCCTCTCAACCCCCATCCTCCTGCCTTCTCCCCGCAAGCTTTGGCACCCTGACTAATCAAGAATCTATCAACCTCCAATGACTTGGCCTGAACAACCGTCTGTGGCGATGAATTCCACAGAATTACCACCCTCTGTCTGGCTAAAGAAATTTCTTCTTATCTCTGTTTTAATTGGGACCCCTTCTATTATGAGACTGTGCCCTTTGGTGCAAGACTTGCCCACTATGGAAAATATCTTCACCACATCCACTCTATCTGGGCCTTTCATTATTTGATAAGTTTCAATGAAATCCACCCTCAGTCTTCTAAACTCCAAAGAGTACAGGTCCAGAGCCAACACATGCTTGTCATATGTTAAGACTTTCATTTCCAGAATAATTTTCGTGAACCTCCTCTGGACCTTCTCCAATGCTGGCACATCCTTCCTTAAATGTTGGGCCCAAAACTGCTTATAATATTCTGAATGTAGTCTGCCCAACATTGTATAAAGCTTAAGCGTTATGTTTTTGGTTTTATATTACAGTCCTATGGAAAGAAATGCTAACATTGCATTGTCTTCCTTACTATCAACTCAACTTACAAGTTATTTTTTTGGGGAATCCCACACTAAGACTACCATGTCAATTGAACATTGGCAAGCAGGTTATTGATAGGCATTCTTTGATGGCACCATAGGTACCATCTTTGATGTTTGAAAGTAGGGTGATAATTTTTGAATTGGATTTGTCTTGCTGTTTATGAGCTGGATACCCTGTATCTTTTTCTGTTTTGTCTCATAGAGTTGCTGGAACATTTTGGTTAAAGATGCTGCCAAATCTAGAGAAGAACATTAAGACTTTGGCCAAGATGTTGTAGTAATGCCTATGTCCAGAATGCTCCTCTATTTCTGATTATCACATGGAATCAATAGAATCATATGATGACTGGCTTCAGTAATGCTAAGCCTTCAGGCTGTGGAAGATATTTAATTGGTGCACAATTTCATCTAAGAGTGACTTTCGACTTTTCATTCATGTCTTTTGCACCCATTATCATTTAAAAGGTAGTGTTGTTCACAAAGTTTCCCTCATTAGTTCTTTAATTGCTTTTGACCAATGGGGACTGGATTTTGGTAGGACAGCATAGCTGAGAACTGATTCAGTAATTTGAGGTTTTGCTTCACTCTCACATGGACACGACTTTTGTTTTGCAAGTATGGAATCTCATATTATAGATCATCCTGCTGCAGTGTACAAAACTTCGGTTTGGTCACACTTGGAGTATTGTGTATCATTTTGATCGCCACACTAGGAAGGATGTGAGGCTTTGGAGAAGGTATAGATGAGGTTGCCTGGACTGGATTGTATTAGCAATAAAGAGCAAACAAGAACTGTGTTCTCTGGAGGGCTGGAGACTGAAGGCTGAACAGATGGAAGTTGATTATGAGAGGTATGTAGAATGTAAATAGAGTTATTATCTTTTGTGGAAATGTTGGGTGGCACAGTGTCCAACATTCAACCAGCTGTGGATGCATTTATCGGTAATGTTGCCCAAGTTGTACTGAAAGGACCACAAAACATCTGCTGAGTGCCCTGAAATTACAACTCAAGACAAGCAAAACTGATTTTGTTTTGCTTTTCAAGAACATACTACATCATTTTAATGTATTTGAGCATTCCTGCATAACAGTCTGGGGGATTGATCAATTTGGGACTGAAGTATAAGGAGTGCAAATCATTTAAATTTATGTACATGACCATTAAATTGCCATAGAGTTGCTGAAATATTTAAATGAAATGATCAAATGGATTGAAATCTTTTTTCAGTTTGATTTCCTTATGTTCAATATTGTTTTTGCTTTTGACAGAAAATTTGTCAGTGGACTCTACACTGTCAAATCCCAGTTCCCTGGCTTCTCCGGGTCTGGGAATCGAAGGGCTGAGCCGCAGGAGAAAGAAACGCACCAGCATAGAGACCAATGTTCGAGTGGCCTTAGAAAAGAGTTTCCTGGAGGTCAGTCACCAGAAATGAGATTCTCAGTGATACAGAAAACACTTCACAATTTGATTTGGGGCTGTTGACTTACTGATCATAGCTGCTTGTCAAAATACACCTACTTAACCAAGTTGAATTTATTTTCTTTAATTTGATAGCATTAAGTGTTTTGCTGTTGAGCTGTGGTTAATGGTAAGGTGATGCCTTATTTATTAAGGCACTCCTCATTGATTTTATAAGTATTTATATGGAGAAAAATAGACATTTGCTTTATTTTTGTATGCCAATGAGATACCAAACCACAAAATTGGCTGCATCTAAGCTTTATCTAAAATCAAATCAGTACTTAATATTAACTATGCTGTGAATGCCATTCATCTTTAAGGCCCCATTCATGTATTGAAGAACTGATGTACACTTCTTTCCTGCTCATGAGAAAAATTAATGTCATTTAATTTAATAGTTTTCTTTTGTCTGTCTAGTTTTTACTAAGAGGTGACGTTAATTTTGAACGAATAAAAGAAAAAAATCAGGCAATTCCAATGATGCATAAGTACTATAAATTGTCCAGTAATTTAAAAATGTAATTAATTTTAGCTTGTAATATTAAATGGTAATAGAATATTAATATTTAAAATAGTGTAACGGTATGTTTTACCTTTTTAAAAAGTATGGTACTGTTTTTTTAAAAAAGAGCTTTGCTTTTGTAACTTATGATGTTATGTCAAATTCTCATCTACTTGTTCAATTCCCTCCTTTGGACTGGCCCTCCCTTTTTCTAACCACCACCAATTTTATAACTCTCCAGTTCTATTACTTTGTATTTTTCCAACTCCAGACTTTTACATAGAACAGTAAAGCACTGTTGTTCCCATCTTGTGCCGATCTTGATGCCAATTTGTACCAAGCATTCTCCACCTGTGAATCATCTATATCTCTCCATTCCATTCATTTTCATGTGTTTACCTAAAAGTCTTTGATATCACTCCTACCCCCGCCCCCAAGAAAAAGAAAACACTGCCTGCTTTCCCTGGTAACTTATTCTGTGGGGGGGGGGGGAATCACTTGCCTCTCATATTCCTTTACATTCCCCCACCCCCCCAAAGAGTGTTCTCTGATGTTTGACATTTCTACTCTGGGGAGGAGACTCTGACTGTATACTCTATTGATCTCTCCCATAATTTTAAATACATCTGTCAGGTCTCCCCTTAGCCTTCAACACTAGAGAAAATGGTCCAGGTTTGTCAAAACTTTCCTTATAGATCATATCCTCTAAACCAGGTAACATCTTGGTAAATTACTTCTGTACTCTCACCACTGTCTCTACATACTTCCTATAATGTGGCAACAAAAAATGTACAAAATACTCCAAGTGCAGTCGGACTAAAGTTTTATATAACTGCAGCATGATTTTGTTACTGTTACCAATGAAAGGAAGCAAAACTTCCGTGTCTCAATTTCCTTTGCTTCACTAGTGGCAACTGAATTAAAAGCTTGACTGTGTTCACTGATAAGTTATCATCTGAAAATAGTTTTTGTTTGAATGAGTAAGGGGTAATATCTGTGGAACAATGTATGCCCAAAAAATGATGAACAAATCTCTAGGAGTATCCTGATTTTTAGTCAGTTTCCATGGAATTCAAACTACAGGAGTTTGACTCATGACACTATCTATATCACTGCAGGTGGAGGGAGGGCACAAATGGGCATCTGCTAAAAATGTCAGGACAGGAGCATAATCTAGCAGCCACCACTTCGAATTACAGCTCGGCATAGTACATATGAGCAATGTCAAGTTCAGAGAGATTGGAGAGAGGGGTAAATATGGAGGAATTTGACACCAAGTCAGGAGTCATTGAATATGTTAAGAGTTTGATGGCAGTGGGGAGATTTGGATGACTGCCAGGACTAGAAACCAGCATCCAAGCCTTAGTCCTTGATTTGTTGCTTGATGTCATCTTCTCCAGCAGATGACATGATAGGCACTCAACATATTGTGCTCTTCACTCTACACCTCACCATTGTAGGTATAATTCTTGGCTTGGCTCCATTTCATCCGGAGGGAGAAGGTGGGAGGACACAATCAAGTGGCCATATTATATTCCCTTGTCTGCAGTTGATTTGTGCTCTATGTAAACAGCAAAGTTAAGGTGTTTGCTACTACTGTGTGTCTCTTTCTAGAGAGAGCTTTGTGCAAACTCAAATCGAGTTGGAGTTCACTGCATTGAGTGAGCTCAGTCCCGGGCCATTTACTGCCTGTGACAGATTGCTAGTTACCATTGCAATTAGTGTATAGGTTTTCGCAAATAAAATGAAGTGTGATGTTTTATGTTTAATGAACTCCAAAACCTAAACACAGAAGTGTGCTAAAGCTCTTAACATAAAAACATCATCGTGTCGGATCAGCCTCTTAAAGTGAAACCCCAATTCAATGTTGGTGGTTGTGAATTATGTACATTTCTCCCAATTAGGTTACCCTACATGTGTTAGGTTGCTTTGTTAAAATCTATGCAGAACAAATACATTGTTTTGGAGGGATAGAAAGGTAGGAGGAGGTGGTGGTGTGGCTCTGCTGCTAAAGAATGGCATCAAATCTGTAGAAAAATGTGACATAGGATCGGAAGATGTTGCATCCTCGTGGATTGAGTTAAGAAACTGCACGGGTAAAAGGACCCTGATGGCAGTTAAGTACAGGCTTCCCAACAGTAGCTGGGATGTGGACCACAGATTACAACAGAAAATAGAAAAGGCATATCAAACGGGCAATATTATGATAGACATGGAAGATTTCAACATGCAGGTCAATTCGGAAAATCAGATTGGTAATGGATTTCTAGAGAGTGAGTTTGAATACCTATGAGCTTTTAGAGCAGTTTGTTGTTGAGCCTTCTAGGGGATCAGCTATACTGGATTGCATGTTATCTAATGAACCGGAGGTAATCAGGGAGCTTAAGGTAAAAGAACCCTCAGGAGACAGTGATCAAAATGTGATTGACTTCACCTTGAAATTTGATAAAGAGAAAGTAAAGCAGTAGTAGTATTTCAGTGGAGTAAGATGCATTACAGTGGAAGAGACAGGAGTTGGCCAAAGTAAATTGGAAGTAGCTGATGGCAGGGGTGACAGCAGAGCAGCAGTGGTGAGAGTTTCTGGGAGAAATGGGGAAGGTGCAAGATAGATGTGTTCTAAAAGCAAAGAAATACTCAAGTGGCAAAATAGTACAACCATACTTGACAAGGGAAGGCAAAAGTAATATAAAAGCAAAAGAGAGGACATGCAACAATACAAAAAATAGTGGTAAGACAGAGGGTAAGGAAGCTTTTAACACCCTACAGAAAGCAACTAAAAGAGTCATTAGGAGGGAAAAGATGAAATATGAAAGCAAGCTAGCAAACAATATCAAAGTGGATAGTAAAAGCTTCAAGTATGTGAAAAAGGAAATAAAAGAGAGATGAGAGTGGATATAGGACTGCTAGAAAATGAGGCTGAAGAAATAACAACGGGATAAGGAGGTGGCAGATGAACTAAATGAGTATTTTGCATTAGTCTTTGCTGTGGAAGACAATAGCAGTGTACCAGATGTTTAAAAGGGTGCGAGGGAAGAAAAGTAAGTGCAGTTACTATTAGAAGGGAGAAAGTGCTCAAAAAGCTGAAAGACCTAAGGCACCTGGAGCAGATGAATTGCACCCTGGGGTTCTGAAAGAGTTAGTGGTAGAGATTGTGGAGGCATTAGTAATGATCCTTCAAAAATCATTGGACTATGGCATGGTGCCAGAGGACTGGAAAATTGCAAATATCACTCCACTCTTTAAGAAAGGAGGAAGACAGCAGAAAGAAAATTATAGACCAGTTAGCCTGACCTCAGTGGTTGGGAAGATGTTGGAGTCAGATGTTAAGGATGAGGTTATGGAGTACTTGGTGACACAGGACAAGATAGGACAAAGTCGGCATGGAAAATCTTGCCTGACGAACCTGTTGAAATTCTTGGAGGAGATTGCATGTAGAATAGATAAAGGGGAGGCAGTGGATGTTGTATATTCGGACTTTCAGAAGGCCGTTGACAAGGTGCCACACATGAGACTGCTTACCAAGTTAAGAGCTCATGATGTTACAAGAAAGTTACTGGCATGGTTAGAGCATTGGCTGACTGGTAGGAGGCAGTGCATGAGAATAAGAGGAAACTTTTTTAGTTGGCTGCAGTGAGTAGTGGTGTTTCACAGGAGTCAATGTTGGGACTGCTTTGTTTTATGCTGTATACCAGTGATTTAGTTAATGGAATAGATGGCTTTGTTGCCAAGTTTGCAGATGATACAAAGATTGGTGCAGGGACAGGTAGTGATGAGGAAACAGGTAGGCTGCAGAAAGACTCAGACAGATTAGGAGAATGGACAAGAAAGTGGCAAATGAAATAATGTTGGAAAATGCGTGGGCATGCACTTTGGTAGAAGAAATAAATGAGCAGACTATTTGATAAATGGGGAAAAAAATCTAAAAATCTGAGATGCAAAGGGACCTGGGAGTCCTTGTCCGGAACAATCGAAATGTTAACTTGCAGTTAGAGTCAGTGGTGAGGAAAGCAAATTCAATGTTAGCATTCACTTCAAGAGGTCTAACATACAAGAGTAGGGTTGTGATGCTGAGGCTTTATTAGGCACTGGTGAGGTCTCACCTTGAGTATTGTGAACAGTTCTGGGCTTCTCATCTACGAAAAGATGCACTGGCATTGGAGCAGATTCACAGGAGGCTCACAAGGATGAGCAACACACACAAAAAATGCTGGTGAATGCAGCAGGCCAGGCAGCATCTATAGGAAGAGGTATAGTTGACGTTTTGGGCCAGGACCTTTTGTCAGGACTAACTGAAAGAAGAGATAGTAAGAGATTTGAAAGTGGGAGGGGGATGGGTAGATCCAAAATGATAGGAGAAGACCGGAGGGTAGGGGTGGATCTAAGAGCTGGAAAGTTGATTGGCAAAAGGGAGATTGGCAAAACCTGAGTGTGGCTTCATCTTAACAGTAGAGGAGGCCGTGGACAGACATCAGAATGGGAATGGAACACCTACGCTTTGTCCGCCAGAGAAAGGAAGATCTCTCAGTGGCCACGCATTTTAATTCCACGTCCCATTCCCATTCTGATATGTCTATCCACGGCCTCCTCTACTGTAAAGATGAAGTCACACTCAAGTTGGAGGAACAACACCTTATATTCCATCTGGGTAGCCGCCAACCTGATGGCATGAATATTGACTTCTCTAACTTCTGTTAATGCCCCTCCTCCCCTTCACACCCCATCCCTTATTTATTTATTTAATATTGTTTTAATATATTGTTTATTTTTTCCTTTTTTCCCCTCTTTTTTTTCTCCCTCTGTCCCTCTCACTCCTTGCCTGCTGTCTACCCTCCAGGCTCCCTTCCCCCCTTCTCTTTCTCCCCAGGCTTCCCGTCCCATGATCCTCTCCCTTCTCCAGCCTTGTATCCCTTTTGTCAATCAACTTTCCAGCTCTTAGATCCACCCCTCCCCTCCTGTCTTCTCCTATCATTTTGGATCTCACCCTCTCCCTCCCACATTCAAATCTCTTACTATCTCTTCTTTCAGTTAGTCCTGACGAAGGGTCCCGGCCTGAAACGTCGACTGTACCTCTTCCTATAGATGCTGCCTGACCTGCAGCGTTCATGAGCATTTTTTGTGTGTGTTGCTTGAATTTCCAGCGTCTGCAGATTTCCTCATGTCTGCATTCACATGGATGAATTGGGAATGAAAGGGTTATTGTATGAGGAACGTCTGATGGCTTTGGGTCTGTACTTGCTGGAATTTAGAAGGATGGAGGGGTTGGGGAATCTCATTGGAACCTCCCGAATGTTGAAAGGCCTAGACAAGGTAGGTGTGGAAAGGATGTTTCCCATGGTGAAGGAGTCTAGGACAAGAGGGCACAGCCTCAGGATAGAGGAGCGTCCATTTAAAACAGAGATATTTCTTTAGTCAGAGGCTGGTGAATTTGTGGAATTTATTACCACAGACAGCTGTGGAGGCCATGTTGTTGGGTGTATTTAAGGCAGAGATTGATAGATTCTTGATTGGATACAGCATCAAAGGTTACGGAGAGAAGGACAGGGAGTGGGGCTGAGGAGGAAAAGAAAGAATGGGTCGTGATTGAATGGTGGAACAGACTCGTTGGGCCACATGGTCTAATTCTGCTCCTGTGTTTTATAGTGAGAATTTAACTTTTCTAAGCTGTTTTTCTCTGTTCTGTTCAAATAACATTTTAATTTAAGAAAATATCCTTGATTGCTGTTTGCTTTAATAGCAGAGAAACATTGAACTGACAAACCTAATGGATGTAAATGAGACTGGAATCAATGTAATTTATTTGTCAGCATTTAGGTGTTTGTGCTGATTAGTAATACCTTTTTTTTCCCAATGAGAATTTGGTGAGCATTGAAACCAGTGTTTCCCTTTGAAGTTTCCAAAACCAAATAAATAATGTGAAGAATTTTATTGATTTGAGGCAATATCTCTCTGCAGGAGCATATCCTACTTATTTAGGTATGTAGAATTTGGGTATGTATTGGCCAGAGTAGAGCGAATATTAAAAAAAGCAGTTGCTCAAGATACTTATACTTCAAGATATGTAGATCTTGAGATTAGGGATCAAAGTTGTACCTATTGTTGTAATATCTTTAGCAACATTGTTTCTATGTACTTAACACATTTGAGAATTAGAAACTATGTTTCAAGTTCCATTTTTGCATCATGAGTTCAAATTACTTAATAATCCAATCCCTCCCCAGTCAGTGGACATTGAGCATCCACAAGGGATGGCAGCAATTAGATCTGCTAAAGCAAATGAGATTACTTTATATTATAGTGTACCAATTCAGGCAGATGGGGCTCATTAGCCATCGTTGGCAGCTCACCTAGAAGGAAAATTCCCCACTCATGCGGAAGGGTTTGGAATTAAACTCCGAGGGGAAGAATCCAGAGCTGGAGTCTCCACAGCAGTCCTACATTGAGTTCAATGTTGACTGGCAACTCCTGCGATGCTGCTGCTATCAAACTATATCGGTCTCTACCGTTCCTTTGAGTTTATCTGATTCGTGGGGTGGGGGGAGCTCGCTACATGGGCAACAGCTTGCTCTCCATATTGTACTGCCCAGACTTGCATAACTAGACAGCTAGGATGCAATATCTGTGGGGAACGCTTTCTAATGGAGGCCCTCACCTCACCAATGTATGTTGCTCTTCATACGCACAGTTAATGTCAGAGGCTTCAGGGTTGACAGCACTTGGATTTTCTTTTCAAGCCTGATTTAAAAGTGATAATTTGAATCCTAGTGATGGGTAATGGCTATAAATATTGGGCCTTCATCTGAATGTGTTAATTTTCAACATCTTTAAATTGATTCCCTTTTGGAAAGAACCAACTATTTTTATCCAGTCCAGATTTTTACCAAAGTATTTTTTGTGCAGTAGAGTTGAATTACTTCTGAAAGAATTATAATACTTCTAGACTACTCTGGTGGTTCAGTTCTTTCAACCCCTTAACCCACTTTTCATAATTTATTGAGAACACTTCTTGTTGCTAGAATGTGGTGTATTGTAGGTAAATAGGGTATATTGAATAGAATAGTATTTATGATGCATTTTTGTAAGGAGGAATGTATTAACTAAATAATTTCATTTATTAGATTGCTGTTGATCCATGGAGAAATCTTGGAGCATTGACTGGTAGCATTAAATATGACTTATCTTGTACAGTGTTTAAAATATAATTTAGATTTGTTCTGTGTCAACCGTTTGCAAGCAGCAGTGATTCTCATATTTCTACTGATCTCATTCCAAAATGGTTTTAAGTATGAAAATAAAACTGATTTCAAAGAAGCAAGCTACATTGGATGCCACGAATAACTGCTGTATATCAGGTGATAAAATGTGAATCAGTGCCATTAGATATCTTTTAGAAATTTAAAGCTAATATAGTTTTTTATTAAAAAAAAACTTAAATTGCTGGGCAATTCTACTAATTTTGCACCAAACTGCTAGGATTTTTCTCAAGGTGTTAGGAAGTTTGGGACAACCTCAAAAATGCACTGAACCCTAGTCTATTGTAATTCACAGGAGTTTTCCTGTCTGGTGTTCCAGTTTAGCAAAATGAAGCACGAACTTATTGCAGTTTCCAAATACTTATACTTGGATACATATCTGCAGTAACCCTGCAGGTTTATGGAAGGGAATTGCTATGATAATATAAGCAAAGTAACAGTTCTTTATTTTTTTGAATTACAATTTATTTTCACTGTTGCCTTATATCTTAATAATTTAATCTTATAAAATTTTCAACGTTTTAATGCCATATGTATATTTTGAGTGTCAATTAGCAAATTCTAATAGTGCTTCCAGTTTTAGTGCTGTGGGCTTCTTCTGACTCTGTCTTAGTAGCATTATGTTGATCAACCCGTTATTTGTGAAGCATCTTGCTAGTTTCGATCAGGACAGCTTCAGACAGGAAACTGATGCCAGTAGATTTAGAAGTAAGGCTATACTTAAAAGGTTTGCAGCATGCATGGAGAAATCACGGTTGTTCTTGCTCAGTAAAAAAAAAACTGTCATTATGTGCTACATATAGATAAAGAGACATTCATTCACATTTGTGGAAAAATCATTTTTGCAGAACCAAAAGCCTACCTCGGAGGAGATCATGATGATTGCTGATCAGCTGCAGATGGAAAAGGAAGTGATCAGAGTCTGGTTCTGTAATAGACGCCAGAAGGAGAAGCGGATAAATCCTCCCAGCAGTAACAGTGGCACTACCACTACTACCAAAACGAACTTTAACAACCCCACCTCCATGGTAGGAGAACATTTATAGAATATAATCTAAATAATATATTGTATATCACTTACACTTATTACAAAATTTAATTAGCAGAAGTCCTTTATGCAACTTGGCTCAAGTAATGTATGCAAAGCCTTTGATGTACACAAAATTGATATTTGGTGCAGTAGCAATTAGTAATTCTCACTGAAATAGTTAGTGCCATTAGTTTAATATGTGTAAGAAAATAAAACAATGTATGAAATGCAGACAATATAAACAGAAATTTGAGTTATTCACATGAATATTTAGCATTTATTAATGTATTAGATTATGGATAAAGTTTTGTTCAACTAGATTGCCACCAAAGACAGTCGATCACGTTGAATATTTCATTAGTTGCTGAATTGTGATAGATATTTAAGGAACTATCTACATGTGAAGAGCATTTACTGTTAATATTCACTCTGGAAATGTGTCATTGACAAATCAAGAAGGTATCGTCAATTGTCTGGTGAAGATGATGGCAGGGTATTGTCTTCATTGCTATGTGCAGGACTTTTTCAACTAAAACTAGCACATGTGGCTAAAATGTCATTGCTGTGGCGACTCACTGTGGTGAGTTTAAAATAACGTTTGGGCAACAGTGTTTTTATATGACAGTTTTGACCATTTTATGTGGTAGTTTCTGAAGATGTGCTGTGTAATAATCTCATGAGTTGCTTTGTGTAATCACAAATAGCTAATGACTCCAAGGCTTATAGTTTAGTTCTTTTGCTGTTATATTTCCGGATGCATTTTTTTTTTTGAAACTTTTTTGGAGTTAATACTGAATTCTGCAACCTTCCAAGTTCTGTGTTTGTAAATTGCAATTAAACAATTGAATCTGCTAATGTTTGCAAGAAATGTGCAAAAGGCAACAAACTGTGCAAATGCAGAAAGAAAAGAAACAAAATAATAACAATAAATAAAAAAGCAATAAATAATGAGAGCATGAGATAAAGAGTCCTTTAAAATGAGTCCGTAGTTTGTGGGAGCAGTTCATTGTTGGGGTGAGTGAAGTTATCCCCTCTGGTTCAAGAAGGGGTCATAACTCTTCCTGAACCTGGTGGTGCGGGACCTGAGGCTCCTGCACCTCCTTCCTGATGGCGACAGGGAGATGAGAGCATGGTCTGGATTGTGGGGATCCTCAATGATGGATGCTGCTTTTCTGTGAATGTGCTGTTTGTAGATGTGCTGAATGGTGGGGAGGGCTTTACCTGTGATGGACTGGGCTGTATCCACTACTTTTGATAGGCTTTTCCATTCAGGGCATTGGTGTTTCTATACCAGGCGAGAATCAATCAGTTATTTTCCCTCGTGCTACTATAGAAGATTGTCAAATTTTAGATGACATACCAAAACTTCGTAAACTTCTAAGAAGGTGAAGGTGCTACCGTGCCTTCTTTGTAATGGAGCTCTCATGCTGGATTCAGGAGAGATCCTCTGAAATGATCATACTGAGAACTTTAACATTGTTGACTGTCTCCACCTCTGGCTCCCTGATGAGTGGTTCATCGACCTCCGGTGTAACATGGTGTCAGCAAAATGAAAGAGCTGGTTATTGACATTAGGGAGTGTGGTGGTGCACGTGCTCCTGTCTTTGTCAGCAGTGCTGAGGTCGAGAGGGTTGACAGCTTCAAGTACCTTGGAGTGAACTTCACTCATACCCTGACCTTGTCCTGGTAGATGCCACAGCCTAGAAAGCTCAGCAATACTTCTGCTTCCTCGGGAGACTAAAGAAATTTGGCAGATCCCTGTCACGTTCACCAATCTTTTATTGATGCAGCATTGGATGCATGAGGGCTTGGAATGGCAGCTGCTCTGCTCAGGACCACAAGACACTGCAGAGAATTGCGGACACAGCTCAGCACGTCATGGAAACCAGACTTGGCTCATCTCATTGCCTCTGCAAAGTGTTCGGCATGTTCAAAGATCCCCCAACCACAACTGATATTCTTTCTTCTCCCTTTTCCCATTGAGCAGAAGATACAAAAGCTTGACAGAACAAACCACCAGGCTCAGGGACAGCTGTTCTGAGGTTATTCACAAGTTCCCTGGAATGTTACAGTTCAGATTCAGGTTCATTTATTTACCAAAAGTACAGTGGAATGTGTTGTTTGCATTAACAACCAATGTAACCTAAGGATGTGCTGAGGGCAACACGCAAGTGTCACTACAATTCCAGCCCCAACATTGCTTGCACATTATGTTCGGCAGAACAACACAGACAAGCAACAAAACAACAGAGAATCAGGCCCCTTTCCTCTCTCACACCCACCTACACATACAGATAGTCTTCAGACCCCACGACAGGCCTCCAGCCTCCAAAGGACTTGTGGACTTGCAAACAACGGGCCCCTGACTTCCCCAGTGGAGTTCAGATTCATAGACCCAGGGCATCAGCCTTCAAGCTTCAACTTCCAGACTCTTGAATGACCTTCACCTTAAATCTTCATTATTGACCCCAGGACTCCGAACTCCAGTTCCTGAACTCCCGACTCACTTACCTAGGGAGTCACCGGCCATTACGCCTCCTGCTTGCACAGGCATCTACCCACTGACATGGGGAACTTGACAAGTCCTTGTCATCAGTTCTTGACAGCCTGACATCCACAGTTGTCCTTCATCGCACATCCAGCGCAGAGCGGAGACCCAAACTCCGGATGTCCTTCGTCCCATGTCTTTGGCCTTGGCCTTTGAGTGCAAAGCTGAGGCCTAGACTCCAGATGTCCTTCGTCCCGTGTCCTCGGCCTTGGCCTTCGAGTGCAAAGCTGAGGCCTAGACTCCAGATGTCGTTCGTCCCGTGTCCTCGGCCTTGGCCTTTGAGCGCAAAGCCGAGGCCTAGACTCCAGATGTCCTTCGTCGTTCATCCTTTCCCTGGCAATCAAGCACGGAATGGAGTCCTAGACTCCAGCTTGACCTCCAGCTCCTCGACATCCTTATTCCTAAGCTCAAATCTGAATCCTAACTCCCCTCTCTGTCCCCAAAACCGTAAGTTCAAAGTAAATTTATTATCAAATTACATATATATCATCATATACAACCCTGAGGTTCATTTTCTTGTGGGCATACTCAATAAATCCATAGTGGAATAATAACCATAATAAAATCAATGAAATACTGCACCAACTTGGGCATTCAACCAGGGTACCAAAGACAGCAAACTGTGCAAATACAAAAAGAAAGAAGTTAATAATAAATAAAAAATATTGGGAATGAAATGGAGAGTCCTTGAAATTGAGCCCATAGGATGTGGGAACATTTCAATAATGGGACAAAGGAAGTTGAGTGAAGTTATCACCTTTGCTTCAAGAGCCTGAAGGCTGAGGGGTAATAACTGCTCCTGAACCTGGTGTTGTGAGTCCTGAGGCTCCTGTACTTCCCTCCTGATGGCAGTGGCGAGAGGAGAAAGTGGCTTGGGTGGTTGGGGTCGTCGTTGAAGGATGCTGCTTTCCTGTGACACCACTTCACGTAGATGTGCTTATTACTGGGTAGGGCTAACGTGTGATGGACTGGTCCGTATCCACTAACTTTTGTAGGATTTTCCGTTGAAGTGCATTGGTGTCCATCCCTATAAACCAAAAAAAAAAGCCTGACTCACAATCTTGACGGAGGTTATAGCTCAGCGCCATCTTGACTGGATGGACCCTTGACCTCAGAATGTACCTCATTTTGATCTTGCTCATTATTGTTTATCTGCACTTCACGTTCTCTGTAGCTGGTGCACTTAATTTTATATTCAGTTGTTACTTTAGCTTGTACTATCTCAATGCACTGTGTAATGCTTTGTTCTGTGTGCAAGGCAAGCTTTTCACTATACCTTGGTACATGTGACAATAATAAGCCAATTCCAATTCTAAATTTATGATCAAGAATGATTTTTTTAACATATTCAGAAGAGTAAACATGGTAGACTGTGAAACTAATAAAATTGCATTAATGCCGAAGGAGAAGCTGAGCTCATCTTCAAATATTGGCTCTGGTATCTTCAGAAGATTTTGCTCTTAAGTTGAGTGTATTTGCAGCTCTATTTCAGAGAGCAGTGAAGATAGAATTGCTTCAAATAAGATTAACTCTGAAGTTAAATGGAAAAAATGTAAAAAAATATATAAAATTGTTCTCAGATACACATTCTGTCAGAGGAATGGATATTTAGCTGTGTAATTTTCAGATGACATATAAGGATTTTTCTAACCCGTTTCTATTTAGTTTTTGTTACCTGATTGCTGGAGCATCAGACTTTAAAACAATAATAGCCTTTGGTTTTTTTAGGGTCATGCAAGCCTTCAGCCAGCACTTTTGTAGGCATAGTCGAATAGACTTGTCCTTTTATGAAGAGTCTGGCTGGAAGGAATCTCGTTCCAATTTTCATCCAAAGCTTTTCAGAAATTATACGTAAAGCCTATTTACATGTAAGCCAAAGGGACAGGCAGATAGGCAGAAGGAGTGGGGTGCCTCTGTTAGTAAAACAAAAAGAAGTCAAGTCCTCAGAAATAAGTGACATGGAATCAGAAGATGTAGAATCTTTGTAAGAAACTAAGGGTAAAAAGTCTTTGATGGGAGTTATATATGGCCTCCAAACAGTAGCCAGAATGTGGAGTACCAAGTACATTGGGAGATGGAGAAGGTATGCAAAAATGTCAACGTTATGATACATCTGATACAGCTACTGCTCTTCAACCAATTCATTGTTGCTAAGTTGTATTTGCATACTGAAATTGTTAATAAACCTGATTCCATTGGTTTATTATTAGTTCCCCAAGCATCTGAGTGATGTATTCTATTTGTCTTGTGAGTGGAGCAGGCAACTTCTAGCCCAAGATTTAGGAAAAAATCTTCTGTAAGGCCCCATTCCTAGGAATTATTCTTAGATTGATAAGTCAAACCAGCGAACTGCTTCACTGTTTGATGGTTAATAATTAAAAGTTGTAAAATTGTGATCATTAGCCTTTCTTAACAATTACTGTAAGCAAAAACATAAAACGTGTTCACCCTCCTTGAAACTTTTCATGTTTTATTGTTTTACAACATTAAATCACAGTGGATTTAATTTGGCTTTTTTTTGTACACTGATCAAAAGAAAGAGTCTTTCATATCAGATCTCTACAAAGTGATCTAAATTAATTACAAATATAAAACACAAAATAATTGATTGCATAATTACTCACCCCCTTCAAGTCGGTATTTAGAAGATGCACCTTTGGCAGCAATTACAACCTTGAGTCTGTGTGGATAGGTCTTTATTAGCTTTGCACATGTGGATGCTGCAACTTTTCCCCATTCTCCTTTACAAAACTGTTTAAACTCTGTCAGATTGCATGGGGGATCGTGAGTGAAGTGCCCTTGTCAAGTCCACCCACAAATTCTCAGTTGGGTTAAGGTCTGAACTGTGACTTGGCCACTCCAGGACATTAACTTTGTTTTTAAGCCATTCTGGTGTAGCTTTGGCTTTACACTTGGGGTCATTGTCTTGCTGGAAAACAAATCTTCCCCCAAGTCGCAGGTCTCTTGCAGACTACATCAAGTTTCCTCCAGGATTTCCCTGTATTTTGCTACATTCATTTTACCCTCTACCTTCACAAGCCAAAAAACACAGTCTGATGGCCAAAAAAAAACTCAATTTTGGTTTCATCAGACCATAGCATCTTCTTCCAGCTGACTTCAGAGTCTCCTACATGCCTTCTGGCAAACTCCAGGCGAGATTTCATGTGAGTGTTTTAAATGAGTGGCTTTCTATGCCACTCTCCCATAAAGCTGTGACCGGTGAAGCACCAGGCAACAGTTGTTGTTTGCACAGTCTCTCTCATCTCAGCCACTGAAGCTTGTGAATCCTTCACAGTTGTCATAAGTCTCTTGGTGGCCTAGATCCCTTCTTGCATGGTCAGTCAGTTTTGAGGACGGCCTGCTCTAGGCAGATTTATAGCTGTGCCATATTCTTTCCATTTCTTGATGATGGATTTAACTGTACTACAAGGGATACTCAGTGACTTGGAAATTTTCTTGTATCCATCTCCTTTCTTGTGCTTTAACCCTTTTGTGGAGTTGCATGGAGTGTTCTTTTGTCTTCATGATATAGTTTTTGCCAGGACACTGACTCACCAGCAGTTGGACCTTCCAGTTAGAGGTCGGTTTTTACTACAATCAATTGAAACATGGTGATCTCCATTTAACTAATTATGTAATTTCTAAAACCAGTTGGCTGCACTAATGATGATTTGGTGTGTCATATTAAAGAGGGGGTGAATAGTTGCAAGATCAGTTATTTTGTGTTTTATATTTCTAATTAATTTAGATCACTTTGTAGAGATCTGTTTTCACTGTGACACTTCAAGTGTCTTTTCTGTTGATCAGAGTCAAAAAAGCCAAATTAAATCCACTGTGACTCAATGTTGTAAAACAATAAAACATGAAAGCTTCCAAGGCACTGCAGAAGTTATCTGCTTCTATCACTTTCCCTGGCAGTGCATTACAGGGACTTACTTTTCTCTGTATTAAGAAAACTTACTGCACAAATCTATATTAAAAGTTTCCTCCTCTTACCTTGAAGCACTCTAGAATTTGGAATTTGCACCCTGGAAAAAGACACTACCTACCTTGTTTGTGCCTCCTATAATATTATATTCTTCTGTCAGGTTGCCCCTCAGCCTCCGACACTCCAAAGAAAGCAATTCAAAATGGCATCAGGTTTATCAACAATTTGAGTAATGCAAATTTACCAGTAGTAAAAAAAGAATCCGTGTAATTTCCTATGTCTGCTTGATATCTAGCTTTTCCTTCTCGTGCTTCTCCTTTCCTTACATATGAAATACTGCTAAATTGAGCTTCTGCAATGTCATATTCATTGGACTTTGTGTTTACAGACCCCATGCATGTCAGTACTATTCTTTTTTCCCCACTTTCTCCTCCAGTGGAACATCTGTAACTGCAAGTGGTTCTTGGACCTAAGATGTGCCTAAGATTAAAAAGATTCTAAATCTCATCGATTTGCATTAAGAATTGGTCAGTTTCAAATGCAGTTGATCTGCTGTGCAATCAGATTGACTGTCACTACTTTCAGATCCTAAGGTGTGAGAGGGTGATGAGAAGAATGGTGAAATTACTATTTGGCCATCTTCTCATTAATTCTTAGTGAAAGCCATACATTGGCAAAAATTGTTTATTTTTATTGCTTTCCTTAACTGATGTATGATTCATGAAAATCAGAGTTGTCCTCAAACTTAGTCAACATCTGGTGTCAGAAAAAAAATTAAATGTACTTTGCCAAAACAATGATTTTTAAAGTTGTCCATATGCTATTAATAATCATCTAATTGTGTCTCTACTCTACAGATGAACATGACTGAATGTTGTTAAATGTTTGGATTATATTTTTCTTTTAAATAGGTTAGCACTAGTAACCTTGTGACAAGTAGTACACCAACTACTCGGGCTGTAAATGCAATGCAGATGCCTGTGTCCAGTGCCGGTGTAACAAGCTTCAGCATTTCAGGTGAGAAGTTGCTGCTAATCAAGCTAATATAGATAGATTATCTGATCCCATTTGTTCTAACGTACCTTTGATTTTAAATCCATTTTAATAGCGGTGATGAAAATCTGCCTTCTAAAAAAACAAAAACAGTTTATCTTTGGGGACCAGCTAAAAGAGCAGCCAAATTCATTCTGATTTACCTTATGAATTGGGGAGGAAACTGCTCCTTCCTTTGTAATTCTTTGTAATCTTAGTGAATGGAGGTACACTGTCAGTTCAACTGCCCTTTAAGTAAAAGACTATGTTTTGGGCCGAAACTCTTCACCAGAACTGCTGAAGGGTCTCAGCCTGAAACGTTGACTGTTTACTGTTTTCCATAGATGCTGCCTGGCCTGCTGGGTTCCTCCAGCATTTTATGTATGCTGCGAAAGGTTATGTAGTAGCTTTTATATTAAGTAGCATTCTGAATGTTACTTCAGATTTATGGGAATGATGATTTTTTTAAATTAATTTGTTCTCCTTCATTTTCTGTTTCAATGTGATGAAAGCATACAGGTGTGAACGTAGGATAGTATATCACAGAAAGAGGTCCTTTGCTCCACGATATGCTGAACTAATTAGATTAGTGATCAAATACCCAAATAAACACATCTGCTCTATCTATGAAATGTCCATATCCTTCCATTTTTAGCACATTCACGTGCCTACCTATGAGCCCTTTGATCACCTATGTATTAGCTTTTATCACTATGTCTGGCTGCACATTTCAGGCATCCATTACTCGTTGCGTAAAATAAACTTTGCCCCACACATCTCCTTTGAACCTTTCCCCTCCTATTTTAAATGCATACTCTGGTTTAGGATATTTCATCCCTGGGAAAGTGATACTAACCTCTATCAGATCTTACCTCAGCCTTCCTGATCCAAAGGAAAACGACCCAAGTCAGCTCAACCTCCTTTTGTAGCACGTGCCCTGTAATCCAGGCAACATCCCCACAGCCACTTCTTCACCCCCTCCAAAGCCTCAAAATCATTTCTATAATAGGACAACCAGAACTGAATGCGGCCTAATTAGAGTTTTGTAAAACTGCAACATAACTTTCCTTTTCTTGAACTCATTTCCTTGACTAATAAAGACAAGCAACTGTACATTCTGCAGCTGGTCATTAAAACCCCTCCATGTGTGGACTTGTCCAAAAACTGTTCCCAGTTAACTCTCCTGAGTTCCCACCTAGTACAGTCATGATTTGCCTACACCAGTTAAATACTCTCCTGAAAGATCCATATTTAACCTTATCTATAGCTATCTTAAAACTTCCAACATCCTCGACTCTGGCACCAGAAGGTAATACACTGCCTTCTTTTTTGCAGTCGCGGAATCGCCTTTCTGTCCCCCTAACAATTGAGTCTAGTCATTATTGCTCTCCATTAGCCTTTCTTAACAATTACTGTAAGCAAAACATGCCTTCAAAAAGTATTCACCCCCCTGAAACTTTTCATGTTTTATTGTTTTACAGCATTGAACATCGAACATATAGAACAGTACAGCACAGTACAGGCTCTTTGGCCCACACTGTTGTGCCGACCCTTAAACCCTGCCTCCCATATAATCCCCCACCTTAAATTCCTCCATATACCTCCAAAATTGAACCACAGTGGATTTAATTTGGCTTTTTTTTGACACTGATCAAAAGAAAAAGACTCTTTCATATCAAAGTGAAAACAGATCTCTGCAAAGTGATCTAAATTAATTACAAATACAAAATACAAAATAATTGATTGCGTAAGTATTCACCCCCTTCAAGTCAGTATTTAGTAGATGCACCTTTGGCAGCAATTACAGCCTTGAGTCTATGTGGCTAGGTCTCAGCTTTACACATGTGGACACTGCAGTTTTTCCCCATTCTTCTGTACAAAACTGCTCAAGCTCTGTCAGAATACATGGAGATCATGAGTGAGTCCACCCACAAATTCTCAGTTGGATTGAGGTCTTAACTCTGACCTGGCCACTCCAGGACATTAACTTTATTGTTTTTAAGCCATTCCTGTGTAGCTTTGGCTTTATGCTTAGAGTCATTGTCTTACTGGAAAACAAATCTTCTCCCAAGTCGCCGTTCTCTTACACACTGCATCAGGTTTTCCATCAGGAATTCCCTGTATTTTGCTGCATTCATTTTACTCTCTATCTTCACAAGCTTTCCAGGGCCTACTGCAGTGAAGCATCCCCACAGCATGATGCAGCCACCACCATACTTCACAGTTGGGATGGTGTGTTTTTGATGAAGCGCAGTGTTTGGCTTTCGCCAAACATAGCATTTAATCGGATGGCCAGAAAGCTCAATTTTGGTTTCATCAGAACATAGAATCTTCCAGCTGACTTCAGAGTCTTCCACATGTCTTCTGGCAAACTCTAGCCAAGATTTCATGTGAGTGTTTTTCAATGAGTGGCTTTCTCTTTGCCACTCTCCCAAAAAGCTTTCGCGGAGTTGCTTGGAGTGTTCTTTTGTCTTCACGGTGTAGTTTTTGCCAGGATACTGATCGCCACCAGTTGGACCTTCCAGATACAGGTGTATTTTTACTACAGTCAATTGAAACACCTTGACTGCACATGGTGATCTCCACTTAACTAATTATGTGACTTCTAAAACCATTTGCCTGTACCAGTGATGATTTAGTGTGTCATATTAAAGGGGGTGAATACTTATGCAATCAGTTATTTTGTGTTTTATATTTGTAATTAATTTAGATCACTTTGTAGGGATATGTTTTCACTGTGACAATTCAAGTGTCTTTTCTGTTGGTCAGTGTCAAAAAAAGCAAATTAAATCCACTGTGGTTTAATGTTTTAAAACAATAAAACATGAAAATTTCTGGGGGGGAGTATACTTTTTATAGGCACTGTAAATATAATTGCAAAGAAAGCACCACAGCATCTCTAATTCCTCAGGAGTTTGCGGTCATCAAAAACGTTGGTAGACTTCTATAGATGTGTGGTACAGAGTGGACTGATTGGCTGCATTACTGCTGGGTATGGGAACGCCAGTGGCTTTGAGCAGAAAATCCTACAAAAGGTAGTGGATTCAGCCCAGTACATCATGGGTAAATCTCTCCCAGCCATTGTGCACAATCTACATGAAATGTTGCTGTAGAAAAGCAGCATCCATCATCAGAGAACCTCATCACCCAGGCCATGTACTTTTCTCACTGCTGCTATTGGGTATAAGATACAATTGACTCAGGTCTCGCAGCACTAGGTTCAAGAACAGTCCCACCCTCAACCATCAGGCTGTTGAACAAAAGCGGATAACTACACTCATTGTATTTCTCGTGTTCCCAGAACCAATGTCTCACCAGCAACTTTGATGTGTGTTGTCTCATTTTAAGGATTCTTTAACTTGTTATTTCATGCTGTTTCATTTCATACTCGTTATTTAAAACTATTTATTTATATTTGCATAGTTTGCTGTTCATTGATTCTCTTTACAGTGCTGTTCTATAGATTTGCTAAATATACCTGCAGGGAAATGAATCGTGGGTTTTAGATGGTGACGTGTATATGCTTTGTGTCCGTGAATATTTAACTGAGCCGAGTTGCAGCTCCTGACTGACCATATGAAGCAAATGGTGATGGCGTTGGATACACTTAGGATCATCCAGGATACTGAGAACACCATAGCAAGAATTTTAGTGAGACAGTCACAGCTATGGGATAGGCCGCAGATTGTTGGGTGACCATGAGGAGAAGTAAGGAGTAGACCAGACAGTGGAGAGGATCCTCTAAAGTTCAAACCTCAAAGTAAAATTTATTGTCAAAGTACATACACGTCACCATTTGCAACCCTGAGATCATTGGCTGATTTCCCATTCCAAGTCCAAGGCCAAGACAAAGGATCAGTGCAGGAACCTGGTCTGAATTCCCTTTGGTAAACCAGGATCTTTATACTATGATCCATGGTGGTATATTAAGCTGATTTTACTCCCACTTATCCAGCTTTATTGAATAATGACCAGGAGGAAGAATCTAGCCTGATTTCCCCACTTGAGTGCTGAGTGACTGGATCATATACCAGTGCTGGAAGATGTTGTGGTTTACTATATTAGCATGCAGCCCATGGGTAATTAGCAGTAGCAGGATCTATCCACTTAAACACAGAGCCATAGGTTTGCAGAACTAGATTGTTTGCTTCATTGAATCATTGTCAACTCTATGAAACAACAATCCAACTGGTCCAATTCCCCGTCAACCCCAGCACTCCCTTTGTTTACCCCTTACAAATACATGTCCAGTTCTCTTTTAAGTACTGAAAATAGATTGGATCAGCTGACCAATTGAAGGCAAGATGCTTGAGGGGTGATCTGATAAAGGTACATAAATTATGAGGGATTTTGATATGGTAAACAGAACCTTTTTCCCCATGGTAGCAGTATCAAGAATGGAAGGGCATGAGTCTTAACAGGGAGAGGTTTTAATTAGGATCTGAGGTCTTTTTATACACAGAGTGGTTGATATCTGAAATGTGCATTCAGAGGAGATGATGGAATCAATATCAGTTGCTCTGCTTAAAAGGCATTTAGGTAGGCACTTGAACAGATAAGGCAGAGGAGACCACAGTCCTAATGTGGGTAGATGGGATTGGTGCAAGTGGGCATAAAGCTTGCCATAGACACAGTGAACTGAAGGGCTCATTTCTGTGCTGTACAACTCCATGACTGTACATTCCAGACTTAACCAGTTGCTCTTTGCTTTTAAAAAATACTTCCATTAATTTTGAATTTTCTTTGCTTGGATCATCTTCAGTTGATGCTGTCAAGTTCTCAACATTGTTGTGAATAGGAGCGTTTTCTGTCTATTTCAACTAGATCTTTCGTAATTGTAAAATATCATTTTCAGACTCATTTTCAGACTCCTCAGCTGTCTAATATTCCACCACTCTAGATTTATGTCACTTAATTCTGTATTGGTTTTATTGGTGACCATTTATAATGAGTATTCTTATTTTGTGGTACTGCATGTGGAAGCTTCTTTTATCTATCCTCTCAAACTTGTAATTTTCAAGAACATTATTAGATCACCCCCTCAACTCTTTCCAATTAGTATATTATAATAGTTTGGATGAATTTTTTTCCATTATTTTCATTTTTCTGTAAATTATTTCAGAACTAAAGCAAGCAGGAAAGTTTGTACTAAAATATAAATGTTATGTATCCTCTAGGTACAACTGCATCAGTGACAGCTTCAACAAATGTGGCATCTGTAATCACTGGCTTATCTTCTGCAGTTTCCACATCAACAGTTACTTCTCCAGCTCTAACCCCTTCACCATCAGCGTCTATTTCAGTTACTGAGTCGTCCAGCAGCAGTGATACCAGTACCACACAGACAACCTCAACTGGCTTAGTAAATCCTTTGTGCACAAGCCAAATCATGGTGTCAGCTTCTGGACTGCAGACAGCTGGCACTGCGCTACAAGCAGGAGCTGCACAGGTACCCGCTGGTGCTGGGCTTGCTACCAATCCAAGCCTAGCAGCCATGGCTGCTGCTGCAGGACTAACTAATCCTGGCCTCATGTCAGCCCCTCAGTTTGCAGCTGGGTAAGTCTTCACTAACTTCAGTCATTGGTGTATAATATTTCTACGTATCTGTGAGTGCATACATCTAAGATGTAACATTCCAGTGTAAAAATTGAAAAAAGAACTCACCCTGCTTTTTCTTGTGAAGTGGAAAGGAACTGAATTACTTGTGGCTACAGTGGACAAGTTATTTTTTTTCTTTAAAAAAGGCTTTTGATGTTGGGTGTTCCACTTATTTTACAAATACCTATATTTTTTAGCCTCCAGACATAAATAATTGTTTTGAAACATTAGAGGAGATAGAGCTGTCAAGAAGTTTAGCTGGACAGTTAAATTATATTCTTCATTTTGAATGGCATAGCAGTGTTTAGGTTTGATGGGGAAGAAGATTGGTAGTATATGAACTGCGAATAATGTGGAGAAATATTTGAGTGGCAGAGAGCAATGAGATACAAACCCATTGTATCTCATTCTTTTTCTAGTCAGTAACAAAGTTTTTCTTGCACTGTAGATAATTTACATTTACTATTTCTTTGCCATTTTTAATGAGTTTACAGATTTCTGGGAATCTTCAATGCTCAAGAAATATCCTTTTCATTTTTACCAAGTTCTTCAATTTACTTATTGATGCCTCGCAAAATAAACTAAAAATACCTACTATAATCTTGGAGGCTGTAGTCTGGGTCTCCAGAAAAATGATGCAAGTTTAAATGCGGACATGTACTTGAACCTTGCGACATGATGTGGAGACTTTTTCTAAAAGGATGTTCTGAATAAGATGGATTCAGTTCTCAGTTCCTCACTGGAATTGTATGTCTCATTTAGCAGAAAGATGCTTTTCCATTTTCAGGTCAGTTGCAGAATTGAATGAGCTGATAAAAATGGACTCTTTCATCTGGGTTGAAGACACTGTAAGTAAGGAGAGTCTGTGATGAAGTGTTAGAGCAACATAACACTTGAGCCCTCCTTTTAATACAATAGATTTGGATGATCAATGGACATCATTAATAGATGCCTGCAAAAGAGTATGAAGAGATTGGGGTTTATTTGGCTCATCAAGTCACTGACAGTGCCTTCCTAGCAGTAAATGTTAAGTACATGTATTCCGCAGATGATAGAAAACCTAAGCATTTGACTATCTAATCACTACTAGCTGTTGGGATTTAGCATTATTTATTATTTATCTTAGGTCATTCGAGATATATAAACTGGAGGTTGACAGATCCTTGATTAGTAAGGGTGCCAAAGGTTACAAGGAGAAGGCAGGAGAGAAGGGTTTGGAGGGAAAATAAGTCAGTCATGATCAAATGGCGGAGCAGATTTGATGGGCCGAATGGCCTAACTGCTCCTGTGTTTTACAGTGGCTTGTAAGAGTATTCAGCTCCCAACACTTCGTTCATAACAATGAGTATTACAACCAGGGATGTTGATCAATTTAACTGAGAATTTTTATTTATGACTCATATGCTCCTTTTTCACAGTAGAGCCCGAAAACAGGGAAAATTATAAAGAATGAAAAACTAAAACTTCAGAAGCTAAAATGTCAGCAGTTCAAATGTATTCATCCCTCTTTGCTCAGTACTTAATGGAACCACCTCTGTCAGCTTGTACAGTCTTTTTTTGCACAATGTTATCCACTCCTTGCAAAAATGCTCGAATGGTGCCAGTTTAGTTGGGGAGCAGTGGTGAACAGCAATCTTGAGGTCCCAAAGATGCTCAGGTTAAGGTTAGGACTCAGGGCCACTCAAGGACATAATTTTTTTAATTTGAAGCCACCCCGAGCCAGGTTTTTATCCAGGATATCTCTGTACTTAACAGTATTCCTATTCCCATCAATCTTGACTAGATTTCCAGTCCCTGCTGTTGAAAGGCATCCCTATAGCATGATGCTACATCCAGCAGACTTTACAGAAGAGATGGTGTTATCTGGTTGATGCACAATGTTAGATTTATGCCACATGTACCGCTTAATGTTGAGGCCAAAATGTTCCACTTTAGTCTTGTCCAACCACAAAAAGTTGTTTTGGGCAAGGTTGTGCTTTTTTTTTAAAGCCAGGCCTTCTTGTTTCCCACTATTCCATAAATACCCTTTTTGTGCAAGGCCTTTAGAGGTTATAGCCTATGAACTTCATCTCTAGCTGTAGCCTTTGATTTCTGCAGCTCACTCAAAGTTACTGTTCGCATCACAGTAGCCTCTCTCACGAGTGCCATTCTTCTCTGGCAGCTAAGTTTAGAGCAGCGGCCTGACCTAGGCAGTGTGGGTGTAGTTTCATATTTTCCACTTTTTTACGATGGACTGCACTGAGTGCCGAGGGATGTTGAGATAGTCTTGAGCCCTTCCCTGATTTGTCTTGAATACTTTTGATCTGTTGAAAATCTACCATACTGTTGCACCTTAGAGAGAGAGAGGGTATTTATTCTTAGGAAATCATTGAAAACAGGTGATCTTCCATCAATAAATTAGGTGAGTTGGTAAGGTAATACTGTATATTGCACCTGAGGAAAGTTAGCATAGTCATTACAAAGGGGATGAATATTTTTTCAGCCTCACAGTATTGGTTTTTAATTTGTAGTAAATTGTTGACTGGCTTTTGAATTTTTGTTTTGATTTGACATGATGCACAATATTTTGTAGATTAGCTCAGAAAAATCTGACTTCAAAATAGTTTAAATATAGAAAATGAGACAGGAAAATGTGAAAATAGTTGTAGGGGCTGAATACATTATCAAGGCACTGTATGTTTTAGATGATGGAATTGTAGGTTTCTAGTTTAACCTTTGGAAAACTGTGCTTATTTAGTTGAAAAATCCAACTATTGTGTACAAAATTCAATAGGGGTACTGTAGTTTTGTGACTGAATGAGGTCTAATCAAGTGAAATAACCAAATCCTGTTCTCTGGGACTTGAAGTTTAAATAAATTAGGGGTGGGGTTGGGGGGGGGGAAGAGTCTTGGCATCAGTGATGGTGATTAATGAAACCATTAATTATTGTGAAACCAAGCCTTCGTTAGTATTCATCAGAGTGATACAGGAGACTGCAGATGCTGGGAAAATGCAAACTGTTGGAGAAGCTTAGTGGGTTAGGAGATGGTTGAAGTTTGAGATCAACCTTTGCATTAGTTTGCAGCTATCCATCTGTGTCGACAGACTTTTTCTGATACAGTGAGTTCTTCTACCAACTTGTTTCTTTGCTGTATATTCCTCAAGTTATTGAAATCTCTCACCCTTGCTAAATTTGAACAAAATGTGATGCTGAAACTATTGATAGGATTGACTCTTAACTTCCTTCTGAAGTGGCCAAATGCACATATGGATAAATTGGAAGTTGTTCAATCATTTGTTCTGTATGTATACTTTTCAAATATTTGCTGTATTTCCAAAAATGTTCCCATGGTACAACATCGTACATCCTTAAACATCTATTTACAGTTGTTTTCAGCCTTTGATCTCATTATGATCAGTAAGTTGTTAAATAATAAGAATCCATTGCAAATATCTGCTGATTAATTCTTTCTTAAGTTGAGGAATATATATTTTTATATTTGTATAGTTCTGTACCCAGCTAAGTATGCTACTTCTGTCAATGCTTATAGGGTTTTTTGTTTTATTTTTAAATTTCTTCAGGAGGATGAATGTTGTGTTTACCAGGTAATATTTTTTTAATTTTTACAAGAATTTAAGCAAAATCTTTTTACTCTTATTTTAGTTGCATTTGTTTACCTTTATATGATGTGGAGAGATGAAATAACTTAGCATAATGGTCAAGACATTAAGGAATGTAGAAATGGAGTCTTAAGAACCCCAGAGTGACATGTTCTATCTAGATTTCAATGAAGTGCTGAGTACCTATTTGGGTTTCCATTTATTAGTAAAAACCAACCCTAAAAAACCTGTCATCTCTCCAGAATTTTTTTTATCATATTGGTATCTCCACATAAATCAGAGTTTAAGTCCCAGATTATTTCTTCTTTACTTATTTGAGAAGTAAAATGTCAACAGCCTCTAAAACTCCCTTACCTCATTTTGATATTCTTTCCCCACCATCCATCGCAAATGATGCATAATTTCAAGTCCTTAATTCCAAACCATCTTACAAACCGAATGTACTGAAAGGCATTGTGCATGTTTTTTTTTAATCACTAAAAGAACAGCAAGGTCTGGTACAGTATTTTGTATTAAAAATTGGTTTTCCTTTGAAGAGACATCATCAGTATTTCATTCAAAGTATGATTTTGCTTTTGTGTTAACGGGAATCCTTCTACATTGGGGGTCCCCAACTAGAGGTCCATGGTATAAGTAAAGGCTGGGAACCCCTGCACTAAATGCACAGGTCTGATTTCACTTGTTCTGAACTTTAATGTGATAAGTCTATTTACAGTCAGTGAAGGAAGCTGCGTTTGTTTGATGAGTGGGTTGTGGCAATCAGACCCATGCTCCCTCAAAACAAGTGGTTTACCAGAAATATTATTTTATAATTTAGTTAGAACACTTAATTCATCAATTCCCTTTTGTTGCTTTGCTGAAATAAGATTTGGAGACCTGCACAATTAATTTGTGTGCCTTGTCCTGAACTAAATAAATAATTTTCACTGTTTTAAATTTATTATGATTATTCATTTAGTGAGCAGAGGAAGTTACAATAGTATTGGAAATTTTCGATAATTGTCATAGACAAACGATTAAAGTGTTCAGTTGACTTCCTTGCACACGTTCCTTCCAACAAAATAAACAATTTTTCTGATATCGTAGCATATGCTTTGACATTACATATTACATATTTTTTGCTTTTACAGAGGTGCCTTACTCAGTCTGAATCCAGGGAGTCTTGGTGGTGCTCTTGGTCCAGCATTAATGAGTAATAGCACACTGGCAACTATTCAAGGTTGGTAACATCAGTACTTTACATTTCCACTATGTTCCTCTTCAAACCATCTTTTTGATTTACAAGAAGAATGACAAGTACTCAATTTATTTCTGCTTTAGAATTTTTTTTTAATCTGTATGTTGCATTATTATGCATTCCAAAACTGTAAAGGAATGTTATTACATTAGATAGCTTTATTGATCCCAAAGGAAATTAAATTGTCACAGTAGCACTACAAGTGCACAGATATACAAATATTAGAAGAGATGTAAGAAAAAATAAAAAGTTACATTAAAAATAAGATGTACAAGATTTACAAGTTAATGATTACAGGATTTCCAACACTGAGATGGTAGTGCAAGAATTACCATAATATTTTACAGTGATGGGTGCACATTCATACCATCCAGGTAAGAAGTGATGGTAGTATTGTGCAGTTTTGCACGGGGTGTGCGTGACAGCAGGGTGTGGTAAACAGACCTCAAACAGAGCTCTGGTAAAAAGAGGTTAATAACAGTCTAACATCACTTCCCCAGCTATAAGTTGATTCATTATAGAGCCTAATGGCAGAGGGTAAGAACTACCTCATATCATGCTCTTTAGAGAAGCACAGTTGTCTTAGTCTATTACTGAAAGTGTTCCTCTGTTCAGCCAAGGTAGCATGCAGAGGATGAAAAGCATTGTCCAGAATTGCCAGGATTTTCTGGAAGGTCCTTTGTTATACCACAGCATCCAGTATGTCCAGTTTGACTCCTATAACAGAGCCAGCCTTTCTAATCAGTTTATTGAGCCTGTTGGCATCACCCATGTTGATGCCATTGCCCCAGCACACCACCACATCGAAGATTGTACTGGAGACAGCAGATTGGCAGAGCGTGTCAAGGAGAGGCCGGCATACTCCAAAGGACCTCAGTTTCTTCAGCAAGTAGAGGCGACTCTGGCCCTTCTTGTACACAGTCTTTGTGTTGGTGCTCCACTCAGGTCTGTCATCCAGGTGCACCTCCAGTTACTTGTAGGTCCTTATGACATCCATGTCCTTGCCATCAATAGTAACAGGGAGCAGTGCAGGTTTGGTCTTCCTAGAGTCCATCACCATCTCCTTTGTCTTACTGATTACTTTGGGATAAGTGGTTTGCAATATTGTTACTCATGAAATAGTTGTACAGTTAAACGGCTGAAGTACTTCTGCATTTGAGAGTGTTTTAACATAATAAACTGCTAGACATCTTGCTAATCTATGTTAAGTGAAGGGCTGAAAGTTTTACATTCTTTGATATTAAACTTGGGCTTCTGGAAATATTAATCTAACAAAAATGTTGCTTGGTGTCATAAAAGGAAACCCAATACCAAAAAATCCTACTCTTGTTCAAGGGTAATGAATCCAAAGGAGTAACCACAGAGCTGAAGTCTAGCTGGTGGTAGAATTGTAGTCCCAGTATTACTACTTAAGTTCTGAAGCTAAGCTTTTGTCTTTAGTTACTTTTTACATCATTTACATCATTATGCTTTTGTTGTGCATTAGTATTTCAGAATAAAAATTATTACTAAAATTGTGGTCCCACATTTCCATTATAGAATTCAATGTATTTTCTATTGACACATTCTCAAACTGAATGGAACAAATAGATCATTAAATAAAATTTAGAGCCCATGGTACAGAAAATGGAGAAGGACTAAATCTATCATTTTCAGGTTGGGACACTGTAATTAGTGGGATGCAGTGTAGATTGAACCATTAACAATGATTTTCAACAATGAATAATGAAGTTGGTGAATCAAATCTGCTGAGAACGGAGTGGTGAAATGCCAGATATAATAAAACGTGGGAAAATGCAATCCAGTTTGGTGGAGTATTGTGAGTCAGTGAAAGTTTTTGAACTTGAGGGAGCTGCATATCCTTATACATGAATCCAAGATGGCCCAGTGGCTCACTTCTGCTTTTGTTGCTTATGGAGTGTGTGTGAAATCATCAGCCATTTCACACGCTTTGACGTTACAAAGGTTAAACAACTCTCTGGACTCAACCTGCAAGTTAACCTTTAGGGAATCCTGCAGAAGTTTTCCCAAGTGCCCTACATGAAATTCACCTGTGTTGCTTGGCCTCCATGCGCACATGGTCATATTCTAAAAGAGCATAATACATTGGAGCAGAATTAAGCCATTCAGCCCATCAAGTCTGCTCTGCCATTCCATCATGTCTGATTTACCATCCCTCTCAACCCCATTTTTCTGCCTTCTTCCCATCACATTAGACACATTTACTAATCAATACCCTATCAACCTCTGCTTTAAATATACCTAATGACTTGGCCACCACAGCCATCTGAAGCAATGAGTTGCATAGATTCACCACCCTCTGACCAAAAAAATTACTCCTCATCTCTGGTTTAAAGGGATGTTTTTCCTATTCTGAAGCTATGAACTATGGTCCTAGACTACCCCATTATAGCAAACACCCACTCAGACTAGGAATTTCAATATTCAATAAGTTTCAATGAGATCCCCCACCCCTCATTCTTCTAAACTCCCAACAAGTACAGGACCAGAGCTATCAAATTCCTCTCATGCTGTATGTTGACCCTTTCATTCCCAGAATCATTCTTGTGAACCTCCACTACTCTCTTCAATGTCAGCATACCCTTTCTTAGATAAGGGGCCCAAACTGCTCACAATATTCTTGAGCACAGTCTGACCAATGCCTTAAATAGCATCAGCATGACATCCTTTCTTTTATATTCTAGTCCTCTCAAAATGAATGCTAACATTCCATTTGCCTTCCTTACAGCCAACTCAACTTGCAAGTTAACCTTCAGGGATTCCTGCACGAGTTCTCCCAACTCCTTTTGCACCTCTGATTTCTGAATTTTCTCCCGGTTTAAAAATTAGTATACAATTTAGAAAATAGCCTACACCAGTGGATTAGGTTCATTAACATATTACCTTGAGGAAAATTATTCATAGGTAGCCTGATGTTTTCTGCTTGGATACCTAAAATATTGTTTTTACAGGAAGACTTCCTTGTGATTTCCCATTTCAGAAAAAGGCTTTTTACTCATTTTATTAAGTTCTAAACATTTACTGTTAGTACATAGAACCAATAAATACAATCAAATGTAATGTTAGAAGAAAATCCAAGTTGACCTTAACAAAAGTTTCCTCTATTATGCACACATTTGAAACAAACCTTATAACTTTTGGAATTGTGTTATCTTTATGATATTAATTGCTTGCTTGAAAGGATTGGGGAAGAACATGGATTATTTTTAAAGCCTTACAAATTGCTCCTCAAAACATTTGTGGTCCAGGTAAACATTGAAAGCTTCCTGCTGCTTCCCAGTGTTGAGTTTGAAATTGCAATGTGCATTTTTTTTTTGATTGTACAAGCCCAACTGATCAGATAACAATTTCCTTAAGGTAAACAATTACTTGAGGACTTAATGTGAGAAGAAAATTAAGTTCTCTTCAGTCATTTTGCAACTTTATTGTAGATAACTTGAAGAGGAATGAGCTGAGTTGTACTGGACTACTCGCTCTGACTAAAATCTGTGCCTATGGTCCCCATGTCTCCGCTTGTCTGGGTCGGATATGAACCGCTTATTTCCATTAGACATAGGAGCAGAATTGAGCCATCTAGCCCGTTGAGTCTGCACCACCATTCAATCATGGCTGATCCTTTTTTTAAAATCTCCTCCTCAACCCCAGTTTCCGGCCTTCTCCCTGTAATCTTTGAGGACATGCCCTATTAATCTCTCCCTTAAATATACCCAATGACCTGGCCTCCACAGATGCATGTGGCAACAAATTCCACGAACTCACCACCCTTTGGTGAAAGAAATTTCTCCGCATCTCTTTCGAAAGGGCGCTCCTCTATCCTGAAGCTGTGCTTTCTTGTCCTAGATGGGAAACATCCTTTCCACATCTACTCTGTCTAGGCCTTTAGACATTTGAAAGGTTTCAATGAGATCCCCCCCCCCCGCTCAATCCTTCTGAATTCCAGCAAGTACAGACCCAGACCCTTCAAACATTCCTTGTATAATAACCCTTTCATTCCTGGAATCATCCTTATGAGCCTCCTCTGGACCCTCTCCAATGCCAGCACATCTTTTCTAAGATGAGGGGCCCAAAACTGTTCACAATACTCAAGGTGAGGCCTCACCAGTGCCTTATAAAGCCTCAGCATCACATCCTTGCTCTTGTATTCTAGACCTCTGAAATGAATGCTAACATGGCACTTGCCTTCCTCACCACCAACACAACATGCAAGTTAACCTTCAGGGTGTTTTGCACAAGGACTCCCAAGCCCCTTTGCATCTCAGATTTTTTGATTTTCTGTCTGTTTAAAAAAAAAGTCAGCACATTTATTTCTACTACCAAAGTGCATGATCATGCATTTTCCAACATTGTACAGGTGCACATTCCTTTATCCGAAATTCTGAAATCTAAAAAGCTCCGAAAACTCAAGTTTTTTTCGCCAACAACTGACGTCACTCAGGTGTGACATGGCAGCACTAGCAGAGGCCGACAGACGTCAGTTGTGGCTCAGCACTCGTAGTGGTTACACGTGCATTTGCTGTTCGCTGATATTTTGTGTGCACTGTTGACTTTGTGTTTAATTTCACTGTGAAATTGTCAAAAAAAAGCTGCAGATACCCCTATGGGTAGCAATGAGAAAAAGAGAAGGAAGTATTTATCATTATCAATAACGCAGAAAGTTGAGTTATTGCAGAAGCTTGATCGTGGTGTGTCTTTGCAGCGTCTTACAGAAGAAAATAGTGTCGGAACTACCACTGTATATGATTTAAATAAACAGAAAGCCAAGTTACTGAAGTTTTATAGTGACAGTGACGTTCTACATTTATTCCAATAAGTCATTTACCATGTGTTTGATTCGGTTCGTTTGAAACTGTATATTCTTATGTTTTATCGAATGTTTTTGTTGGAAATAAAACTTTTTCTTGTCATTATTCCCTAAATACAGTATAACAACTATTTACATAGCATTTACATTGTATTAGGTATTATAAGTAATCTAGAAATGATTTAAAGTATACGGGAGGATGTGCATAGGTTTGGTGTGCTGCCGGGTCCTAAAGTCCACCGCACTGAGACAGGTTAAATAAGGGACTTGAGCATACGTGTTTTTTGGTATCAGGAGGAGGGTCTGAAATACAAAAAATTCTGAATTCGGAAATGCAACTGGCCCCAAGGATTTCGGATAAGGGATTGTGGACCTGTATTTCATTTGCCACTTCCTTGCCCATTCCCCTAACCTGTCTAAGTCCTTCTGTATCCTACCCGTTTCCTCAACCTGCCTGCACCTTCACCAATCTTCGTATCATCTGCAAACTTAGCAACAAAGCCATCTATTCCATCATCTAAATCATTTTATACAGCATAAAAAGAAGCAGTCCCAACACTGATCCCCTGCGGAACACCACTAGTCACTGACAGCCAACCAGAAAAGGGTCCTTTTATTCCTGCTGTTTGCCTCCTACCAATCAGCCAGTGCTCTAACCATGCTGGTAACTTTCCTGTCATACCATGGGCTCTTAACTTGGTAAGCAGCCTTGTGTGGCACCTTATCAAAGGCCTTCTAAAAATTCAAATATACAATATCCACTGCATCCCCTTTATCTATCCTACTTGTAATCTCCTCAAAGAATTTCAACAGGTTCGTCAGGCAGAATTTTCCCTTAAGGAAACCATGCTGACTTTGTCCTATCTTGTCCTGTGTCACCAGGTGCTCCATCACCTCATCCTTAACAATTGACTTCAACCACTGAGGTCAGGCTAACTGGTCTGTCATTTCCTTTTTGCTTCCTTCCTCCTTTCTTAAAGAGTGGAGTAACATTTGCAATTTTCCTGTCCTCTGGCACCATGCCAGAGTCCAATGATTTTTGAAGGATCATTTCTAATGCCACCACAATTTCTAACACTACCTCTTTCAGAACCCTAGGGTGCAGTTCCTCTGGTCTGGGTGACTTATGTACCTTTAGGTCCTTCAGCTTTTTGAGCACCTTCTCTTAACAATAACTGCACCCACTTCTCTTCCTTCACACACTACAACATCAGGCATATTGCTAGTTGGCTTTCTGAACTCTAAACGTGCAGCTGAATGGCAACTGGAGGGTTGGCAGCACTGTGAAACTGCTCCCTAGATGATCCTGCAGAAAGGAAGGCTGAAGATAGAACTTCTGTCAAAGCTGTCACTAAACAGTTTCTGAATGCTAGATATTTAGTACAATTAAAATTGAAGTAAGTAATCTTTAAACTATATTTAAAAATTTGATAGAATGCTAACTTTTATAAATGCATCAGAATCATAATTTTGTTAACATTTCCCTTCCAGCTGTAGTTCTGGAAACCCTGTTGAAATCTTTTGGGGGATAGGGTTCTTCAGCAGCGTGTCAATTCCTCAGAGGAGTCTAACTGAACAAGATAATGACAGACTTTCCTGTCTCAAAATTGTCAGCATATGCACACAAGTCCAGGATGTAATTCACATTAATAGGATTATATATGGCCTTAGTGAGACCATGACTGGAGTAAAGTAAACAATTTTAATTGCTCTACCTTAGATATTCTAAAAAGGATTTACTTGCTTTAGAAGGAGTGCAACAAAGATTCACCAGATTGGATTGGCATATTGGTAATCTGAAGAGCGATTGAAGAATGTATAAATGAGAATCTCACTGAAAGATTCAAATGGTTTCCACATGGCAGATTTCCTGGAAAATACCTAGTGCATGGGAGAGAACTAAGTTTAGTATAGCTTGCAATTAAATTGATCTAAAGAAACATAATTTTAGCATTATTATTTTTCATTTTTAACATTTTGATAGCATATTTTATTTGTCATGTTTGTGAGTATCTCCAATATTGGCAAATATTCACTCATTTTGAAATCTTTGAGAATTAGTTTAGCTTGGTAGCATAGCTTTAACCAGCTGTTATATCTATGATATTTACAAATGAACTGACTGAGCTGGTTGGAACCAGCTCTGCAAAAGATCTGCTCTAAGTAAATGTGGACCAGGTTGGTAGTGGAGCAGAAATTGTCCAGAGCACATCGTTACTGGAGAATTCAGAGACTTTAACATATTACATTCACATACCACTTCTAACACTAGAGTCTTTATTCACCATAACATTTTATTATTATGTTCAATGTTGGGTTGATTTGTTCTCAGATCTTGGCAACTTATGTGCAATGTTTTGTCAGCATGTGCTGAGACATTGTCAGTGCATCCTGTGAATGCTTGGCCCTTATATACTTTTCAGTCAGCTGCTCATTGCTCATTCAGAGGACACTCCACAATCAACAGCACACTGATGATGTCTTATTGCATGCTGATGAAACGTTTACAGGTAAATTGTCAAGAGTGGAAAGCAAATCAACCACCTGAGCTGCACATCTTCCGAATTATGCTTAATGTGTTTTTCAAAGCAGAAAATGCATGAAGTTGTTTGCAAATGAAATCGTATTTTTGGTGTTTTGTGTTGGTGATCCTAGGTTTTGCAAAAAAGTCATTGATCTGTAGCATTAACTTTTTTTTCATGCCTTGTGAGGCCTTCATCATTTTTTATGTTTCATTCAGATGTTCAGCATTAACTGTAGTTTGTTTTTGGTTAATATATATGTCTGAAAGCACTGGGATTACCATTTCATCTATTCATTGCTCTGTAAATAAGCAGAATAAATTTTTATTCGCTCTTTCAATATTTTTATTAATATATAAATTGCATGAATACAAATACAGAATTCATAAGGATATAAGTAATATGAATTACATTACATTTAAATCACAGTAATATGATCACAGTATCCCATATTCTAAATCAATCATGCAGGAAAAAAGATTGAATTATGAAATGAAATAAAATAAAATTATTTTTAAATATCTACCCGCACTACCAAAATGAGCTGGTTGGTTTAAAAAAAAAAGAGAAGAAAAAAAAACCTTATCATATAATATTATAATAATGATGGCTCAGATCCATACTTTAATAACAGTTCAAAGATTATGAAAATAACTCAGAAAGGGCCCCCATAACATTAGAAAATCGTGTTTAGAATCAGAAATCGAACAATGAATCTTCTCTAGATCAAGGCAGAACATAACATCAGATAGCCGTTGAACATGAGTGGGCGGGGCAGCCTCCTTCCACTTGAGCAAGATCGGCCTCCTGGCCATAAGAGACATAAAGGCCAATACCCGCAAATTAGATGGCTTCAGTTTTGTAGCACTGTCCTCAGCAATACCAAACAAGGCAGTCAAGGGATTGGGCTTAAAACTAACATTGAAAAGTACAGAAAAAGTTTGAAATACATCTTCCCAAAATTTTTTATTTTTTTTGGCGTGTGCCTGCGTGTGTGCGTCTGCGTGTCTGTGATGTATTTTTCATGGTTTTTACAAGGCGCGGAGCGCTAGAGTGAGAGAGAGAGACCGTGTGACACGCCACTTCTCACACAGACATTTTCACAGTAGTTTCCCTTTATTTTACGAGGTTGAGTTGCAGTCTCGACACTCAACCCGGCACGGATGGAAAATGTACTTGGGAGCAGACCAGACTAGTTTTGAACCCGGGAACCTCTGCTCCCGGGTCCGGCGCTGATGTCGTGGCACCACCAGCCGGCCCCTTTCCAAAATTTTTCAAGGCTCGGGCATGTCCAAAACATATGAATTAGTGTGGCCACTCCATTAGTACATCAACTCTATGTACCACTTTGAATTGTAATAAAGAATGACGAGCACATAATGATGAAGAATTAATCAATTTTAAAATAATCTTCCAGCTCTCTTCAGATATGAAAATGTGGAATCCTTTTCCCAGTCTCCTTTGATTTTATCTAAAGAGGCCTTTTTCAGTCCCAACAGCAGACTGTAAATGTGAGATATTGAACTGTTGTCAAAGGGTTTCAGATTTAACTGACATGTGGCTGTTGTGTTTTACTATATATTGTGATGTTTATTATTTAGTGTTGTGTCTGTTATGTTATGATTGCACTGCCCCTAGGAAACGCTGTCTCGTTCTGCCCTGCAGAGCTAATGTATGCTTAGAATGACAATAAAGTTTTTTGAACCTTTGAATCTTGAAAAATTGTATCTATTCTTATCTGGACTTGTAGGAAATGTATGTAATTGAGATCTTAAAAATCTCTAATCTGTAAGTATTGAGAAAAGATTTTTGTTCAAATCTCTCTCATTTCTCCTTTTCTCTTAGCGCTTGCATCCAGTGGGACACTTCCTATAACATCCCTTGATGCCGGTGGAAATCTATTGTTTGCAAATGCAGCGAATGCAGGGGCTACCCCAAACATCGTTACAGCCCCTCTTATTTTGAACCCACAAAACCTCTCCTTACTCACCAGCAACCCAGCCGTAAGCCTGATATCTGCTGCCGGGACAACTGGACATGCACCCAGTCTTCAGATGGCTTCTATGTCAACTGATTCCAGCCAGAACTCTTCATTCACTGTGACCTCGGCAGGCGGGGCCACCAATACCACCAAGGCTCAATGAAACATAATCCCTAAAATGGATCATTTCATCCAGTAATGGGATGTTTAGTCAGCTGCTTCCTGCAAAAGCAAAACTGATGTTTGCCTAAATTTTTTAACTTGCTTGTTTTTCAGGATTGTGTCACCAATGACAAAAAAAAAGACTTTTACCAAAAAGGAAACACGTGAATATTTATCGTTTCAGACGGTCGTAACAATATAGGAGTCATTAACAATGCATAGGCAAGGGTTCTGTCTCCTCTTGGTATCTATTTTATTAGTTCTTTTTAATTGTGTGTTTATTTTAATTAGGTCTGTTGTACAGGCCTCTTTGTTTCATAAAGGTGTTTATATCATGTATAAATAGCATGGGTTTCTTTAACTGGTACAGTTTAGGCAGGCCTGTACTTGGGATGCTTGTGCATCTTTTTTTCCTTGTGTATACTGTTAAAAAAAATTACGTTAAGTTTTTTATTTTGTTGTTCAACTAATGTCTTTTGAAATGGTTTTCTTTCTTAAAAAAAGTTGTTCCTTGTCGGGTACACTGTAGATTTATGCACCGTTTGTATAAAGTGGTTTACTGTTGGTTATTTTTGTAGGAAAGATTCAAAGATAGATGCATTGAGACAAAAGTTCATGAACTGGTGGTTTTAAAAACATTAATTGTTTTTAAAATTCCTGAAGTTTGTCTACCCTACCTAAATCTATTGGCTGGGGTATATTAGCTCATGTCATATCATCAGAGATATTGATCCAGTTGGCTGAACTGGAAATGGAGGCAGTGTTAAAGTCGGTGGATCATAAGTATCTTATAATGCTTTTGTCTTTGCTCGGATACTGATGTTAGTTGGAACCATCATGGGATATGGTAGAGATGAGCAAACTACACTGCAAATCGGGCCAGCCATGAAAAGGTCTCCAATGGGGAAAATTCATGACCTAGTTTCTAGAACTGGTTTATTTATAGAAACTAGATAATATGACCCCTGTAGAGCTTGTTAACATATCTCATGTTGCTTCAGTTCGGAGTTTGTTTATCAGTAATAGAAATTAGGTTTGCTATGAAATGAGAGGCTTACAGTATGCACAGTATGGCTTGAACCATAGCTGTAAGCGTATTGAAACCAAAAATTAAAGGACTGGAGTAGAACATTGCAGTTCACATGGAGTAAAAATGGTGCCTGTCATATGCTTGGGAAGATAGCGTGAATAACTGTACTGCACCCTCTGTGTCTTTTGGTTAATAAATAACTGTTTACTTAGCTACTTTTTGCTGAGTTGCCCACTGGAAATAAATGTGAGGTGATAGTTCTTTTTTCAGTCAATGAGCACATAATTTTTCTTCTGATTAACACATAACTGATTCTTAAATATTAGGATTGAATCAAGTGAGTGTTCATCTGGACATCCCTGTACACTGTTACCATGTTGTTTGCCCAAACTGCTGCACTAAAACAGTATAAATTTACTTAAACCAGCTGGGTACTTGAACTAATTTTGGTATTGGATTTGCATGGTTACTGCTTGGTCTTTTTGATGGTAACAATAACTGGATGCAAGTAAGCCAATTCATTAACCTGTTTTTAAGAAAAAATGACAGTCACCATTTTTGTTCCTTGTTAGTAACTACATTAATCTCCTTTTCAAGACATAAAGATTGCAGTGTTGGTAGTGTTACGTTACCAGACTGCAAATTAAATAAATATAGCTGCCTACCAAATATGGACAGCTATTGAAGCTTGAACCAAAGTCAATTTTACCTAGCTGCTGTACCAATGACATTGTTTGCATGAGTGCAGTTAATAGGCATCAGTAATTTAGTTGCTACATTTAAAAGGTAGTTACTATCTTGTACTTTTTAATGTCATTTTTCAGGTAAAAGGAGAATTTTATGTTGCAGAGTTGTAACCATTTTGTCAAGAGTCTGGTGCAACCAATTTTCATTGGGCAAATCAAATTTACTAATGTAGACTGGTGTTAGTTGTATTATGGATGTTAGGTTTCAAGATTACACTTTCTATGAGTGCTAAAGTATACAGAATCGATCTTGTGAGAAATCATACTGGTGTCTTTAAGATGTACTGCTGCATTGCTTGTTTTCTGTTGATCTACTATTTTGACTGGAAGTAGTCAATCAAAATTTTAGGCAAATATTTCTGTCTTTATAGTAGGTTACGGGCTTTGGACCAGTGGGGAAGTGTTTGGAGCACCTAGGCAAACATAAACTAAAATACCTTACTCCTTTGACAGATTTGTTCAATTCTTTTGGGTCTTTTAATGGTATGAAATAACTGCCCAATTTTTATTGTTATCTCCCATTGTGCAATGTTGTAATGATACAAAAAATGCAAAAATGTGCATACTATCTTGCACCTGGAAGGAGTGAATGGTACATCAAAAACACAAACTATGCAATGAAATTTTTTTTAAGATGGATCCCACCCCCCTCCTCCTCCTCACACGCACATATCATTTTCAATAATCAATTGAATTCATGCTTAATGCCAAATTGCCCTTTCCACAAAATCATGATATGTATTGGGAAAATAAAATTCACATAAAATTGATGCTGAATATTCATGTAAAACTGAAGTACAATTGTCAAGTTGATCTGTGTTGCATATCCACCAGGTAGCATAGCTAGGGACTTGTAAACAGATTGGTTTTTCACTTTAAGAATGATTCATGGGGGGAGAAAGTCGGACAGGCCAGTTTCAACAGTTTAGATCGGTGGTATTGAAATTGCTTCGGTATATTTTGGGGATAGCAATGCATGATGCTTTAAGTAGTGTTTGATTTAAAGACAAAATGTTAAAATCGTTAAATTGGAACCCAACTAATCAGAAGCAGGAAATATACCAATCAATTTTATTGATTGAATTGAATATAATTTTATTTATTTGAGGTAAATTGATAAGGATTTATTAATTTCCCAATTAAGGTTAGAAAATGTTGCCATTGACTTTTCACTTAATTTGCTGTGAACAAATTTATTGAAAAAATAGGATGGAAAATAAACTTAACTGAAGAAAGCTATTTCATTTCTAAGTGCAGAGTATAACTTCATGCAACCAGTTGATAGAGGTAATGATACATGGAATGATGAAATTCTCCCTTAGCTTCTTACTTTACAGTTAAGTTTTAAAACCAGCTAGGACACATTTCTGAAACTGAATGGTATTGTACAATAAAATTTAACGGTTAAAATAGGTGTTTTATTTAGAAACCAATTAATTTAGTAGCAGGCCATATTGTTATTCATTTGATCCAGCTAAATAAAATTTAATTTCTTTCAGTTTGATAAATATTTAAAAAGTTGCTAATTAAGATGAGATGAGGTTTGTGGTAAATCATAAAATATTAGTTACATTTGGAAGTTTTTGCTGATGGTTTTTCCCTTACATGAAAATATTTTATTTCGAATTGCATTGTATGTTAGAATCATAGAATTGTTATAGCAATTTCAGGATTTATAGTGGTTCTATAATTCCTTGCATTAGGACTTTAAAACAAGAGACACAATTTTTTCATGTTAAAGAACTAACTTCTCAAAACTAAAGCAAAATTCCTTAAGCAGATAGAAATAAAATTTTATTTTCAATATATCGTATTTCAGAAGGATTACCAAATTGATGTTTTTATAAGCAAATGCTACTCATCTTCCTCAGGCAATAGAGCTAAGACTAGATATGTATTAACATACTTGCTAAATTTTCACTGAAGATGCGCAAAAAAGTTTATAAAATGATCTAGACTATATGCGACTTTTATTCCTGACCTATGGTTCCTGCATCCGGGGACACATTATTTTCTATATATGCTTTATATGCTGCTTGGATCTCAATTTTCATTACACAGATTGAAATCAATATGCACAGATATCTAGCATATTTAGAGTGTTTATCTTTAATGTTTCTTATTCATTTACTTTTAGATCTAGCATCACAGTTATTTATTGCCCATCCTAATAGTTTCTTACGAAGAAGGTAGAAAACGACCTTCAACGGCTTGCTCTGTCACTTCTGAGTGAGTTTAAAAGTGTACTATATAGGATGGTCCTGGAGTTAAGGATTGTGCTTTTCTACCCTGATGGATGTTAGTAAACCAGATGAGTTACTATGACACTGATAATGTTCATCATTACTAAGACTAATTATTGTTTTTCCAAATTCCAGAGTAATCAAATTTTAAATTTTGGCTTTGGCCAATTGTTTAACTTTAAAACTAAATTTTATTGTGTACATGTACACTTGATGAAGCCAAATAATTTTGATGTACAAATTAACACATGCAAGTATACCTCATTTTAAGCATTAGATTGAGTCATAGTCATAGTAATTTTGTTTAGTTGAATTCATAAAGCATGATCATGTTTTAAATATCATTGTCAGCTAATATCTAATAATTCTGTGAGAGATATCCAAAAAATTATCTAGGTTTAAACTATACTGATTTGTTATACCCTTGATCTGAAATGTCTTTGGCATTTGGCATTATTTGTTCCTTTATACTGTTTTCTTTGACATTTCATTCTCTGTCTTTTAAATTCTCATATTAGGGATGTAACCAAAGTATCAAAAGCTATGCACCATATCCAGATTTTAGTAAGAATCCACATCAAAATAACCCTACAGGCATCTAATATTTATTTATAAGAACTGTTTAAATCTTGGCATTCATTCCAGCAGTGAAAATGGCAGTATCATTTATACAGATTAATTCATATAGTGTATATTCCCCTTTTCTTTCCTGTTGCGTTTTATGAAACAAAAGATATTTAAATTAATTGTAGAACTGAATTCTCATTTATAGTAGTATGTCACTAATCCAAATATGTAGAACCACTCTCTCAAGTTATTAAAAGTATATAATCCTTTTTGATTTGTCTGCTGTGTCTCCTATGCCTAAAAGATATAAATTGTTTTACAATATTATATTTAATTCATAAAACACTACAGAACATTGCCACTCTTTTGCTTTCATTGGCTCATTAAAAGACCTTTCCAATTGGTTCCACTTCACTGGTGTCCAAAGCCCTGAATGTTTTATATGTCTATTAAATTACTCCTAATGATTAATCTATCGATAAATTGATCTTTTAAAATTTACTTTCCTTTGGCTATTTTGCTAATTATCAAATCTCTGCCCTTTCTAGGTGTTTTCAAATGTTACTGGAATGAGTTGTTGGTTGTTGTTGGAGGTTTATCTTGGTTGAATACAGTGAGCGCTATATTTGGGAGTTCCGTTTGTCATCTGAAAGAAGGAAACTGATATTCCACTTTTGTATTATATTTAGATCTGTGTTGAACTTTGGAGAGCTGTCATAAACGTACAGATGCAGTTGTCCTGTCTGAAAGCTGTAAGGCACTAAGTGGTTCTTGTGTAAATGATGGATGGCTCTCTAAAGTTAACTAATACATTGCCATCTTTTAAGTGAACCAGCTTGGAGGGATAGGAGAAATTCCATAAAGATACATTACTAATCTTACCCAGTGTATCATGATTTTTTTAAAATCCAGTAAAATGCTGGCTTTAAGATATTTGTACAAACATTATCATTGGGAAATAAGATGTACCTTCCACCCTTCCATCCTATAGATAGAATGTAAGCATAATTTTTCATCATTGCAATCTTTCTATGAAGAAAATAAATACCTCAGCATCGCTTAGCAATTGCAAGCTTGCTTTGCAAACGCAAAATCTATTCCTGATTAATATGATTGTAGAGTTAGAGATTAGTATTAGTTTTTGGGTGATGTTCTGTACTTAAAATATTTATGGATTTGGTTTCTCTCTTTAAAGTTAATCTTCATAACTAACAAAAGAAATTATATGTGATTCTATTTGCCAAAGCAAACACCGCCTTTTAATCCCTATTAAATTGTGGCCTAAGTTTTAGTATGCCTCATCTCACAGTTTTTAAAATAGTTAAAATTTATATCGTACATTTTTTAAACAATGTCAAACTGCTCATTTTCCACTGGCCTTTTGTCAGAGAAATGTTCAATGTTAGGAGGTAGGAGAGGGTTCCACTATATAAAAGGGATTTTCTAAACAATAAGTGGGGGTGGGGCGGGGGGGAGAATGTTTTATCTGTGTTGTATATTGGATATAGTGTTTGTCATATTCAATAGTTGAGTAAGTTTTTAACTTTTTATTGTTGATGATAGCAAAGATAAACAACTCAGTATAGACCAAAAATACATCCTGCTCCTTGCACCTGCTTAACTGATCAAAGAATATTTGTGTGGATGTGTGACTATGGCATTTGATCTAGGCTTTTGATTTGTGCTTTAGAGTAAAGGACGCTTAACACTTTAACTACCCTTACTTTCATTCTTGCATCCAGTTGGTGGAATGAGAATCTACGTCAGTTTCCTTACTTATCTCAAAATAACAAACTGGATTATCAACAGGAATTTTAAATCTGTTTAATTCAGGAGTTGCTTTGAATCATCTGGCGTGATTTAACTAAAATGTGTGGGAAAACAAATATTAGGGGTGTGCAGTAATCTTCATATATGAGAAGTTAGAAATTCCATGTAATTGAATATCTGGTGATTGAAGAAATTTTGTCCTTCTAACTTATGCAAACATTTTGGGCTATAATTAATAATACTAACTTTAGCTTTCCAATACTAACTTTAGCTTTCCAATCTACAAATTAAGATTCTGGTTAGTCTTTAAAGAACGATCTACATTTTGAATATTATAATTTACATTTCAACAGCATGAAAACAGTATTTTTGAATGCATACCCTTAAATATTCACTTTCAGAATTGGCTAGCAATGGTTGCTTGATTATTCTAAATATATTGATATGAAAAGTGCTATGAACAATATATTCCTTTATAACATGTTTCATATCAATATTTAGAATTATCTTTGAACTGGACGGTACTTCTAAGAGATGATAGCAGTGTTGTCATGCGAGAACTTTTGATCCCTGTGAAGTAAAGGTACGATTTTAGTATCATAATATAGAACAGGAGTTTAGTATTGATACTAGTGTATAAAATTGGTAAGTGTTTATGTTCACTGTGCATATTACATTGAAAATTTAATATTGTACCCAAGATGAACATTGCATTACTCCATACTAAAATTGAGGTGTCAGGTAATAGCAGATGGCTTAGTCATTGTATTCTGCAGAATTGGGATGAACAAAAAGTTTGGAGCCCAGCAAACCTCTTCAATAATGTTTACAATTAAACACATTTTTAAAAATCTTTATTCACTTTAAAAATAATCCATAAAAATGGCAAAATGCTACTATTTTTCTATATTCAATGAATCTGTAGTATCTCTCATTGAAAGAGGGAGAAGCAAACCGCTGGAATAGTCTTGCCATCCTTTTGCATAGCTGAGATACATTTGTTTTTCAGGCTCTCATGTTTGCATTGGAGTTGGGAGAAGTTTTTCTGCAAAATTATATGTCAAAAGATACTTTATAGATTTCTTTGCTGATTTACAATCTATAATTACCATAAAAATATTTCATAAATTGAATATTTCAACACTTCTCTTTCTCTTCTTCATAAACTTGGAGAATGTTAATTGTTGCTGAAGATGAATTCCTGATTTTGAAAAGGGAAAATTTCTATTCCTATGTGAACAAGCAGTGGTGTATTTAACTTTGAAAGTCAATTCATTAGCATTGATATTTGGGAATTCATTATCTGTGGCATCCAGACAATATTCCAAAGCACTTTTTCTTTTTCTGGCTCCTAGCTTTCAAACTTAAAAATTCTAAGTCTCTTGCTCATCCCTAATAAACTTCAAAAAATATTAGCCAGTTCTACATTACCTATATGAAAAGCCCAATGAAAATGTTGCAGCTGACTCAGATTTAAGGAAGCTTGTCTATTTTAACTTTATTATGCTTTCTTTGATATGCCCTCTGAGGAAAAATGTTTGATTCATGGCTTGAAATGCTACAGAGGTTGCGTAATCACATAGTTTTATTTTTTCTTCAGTTTGTCTGTTACTCTTCTGAGTATAATAGGACTTGAAACAAACATCACTATTTAATGCCTATATTTAAACATTTTCTTCAGTTACATGGGATTACAGTTTATAATTGAACAAACTTTTCAACAAATTATTTATGCATAATCTAATATAGGCATGTGCGATGATTTTGTGATGATTGCTATCAGGAGTGGTGCCTTTAAACTCGCTGTTTCCTTTCTTCCCTCCTGTTTTCTACCTAGAAAATCTCAAAGAAAGCAAAATAAAATTGTGAGCTTTAAATTGGTATATATACACACAGCTTCATTAATAGTATTAAAATCCATGCTATGAATCAATGAGGATGGTAGGAAAACCAGTTTAGTTGTTCAGTGTTTAAATATTTAAAATTCATTGAAGTAGCAATAAACTAAATTAATAATTCTGAAAGTACAGATGGTTGGATACTTTGAATTTTACATACAACGTGAAAATGTTACCAACAAATATGAAGGTAGAATTGATTCTCATTTTAGTGACTGGTTATGTAAAGAGCTCAACAGTCTTGGAAAATGATGTAAAGAGAAGTTTTGATACATCCATTTCAGTTATATCAGAGCATTTGGAACAAAAGTATGCACCAAGTTGTATAGTAAATTAATAAATGAAGGCAATATGAGGAAGAAAATGAAATTCTTTATCAATTTATAATACCAGGCAGGTGTGTGCAGTTAACTTCATGTGATCTGACCATTGGTTACAGCCAATTTCTAATTTAGATGAGGACAATCAGTTATTTTTCTGTAATTATCAGTTTGATCTGCTACAGAAATTATTGGTTAATATTTTAATGTTGGATTACTAGACCATAATTATTGTTAAAATACAGTAGTTTAACTATTATTGACATTAATTACCTGAGGATAGAAATCTTATACTAGATAACATATTAGATATCCACTGATTTTTCATTGGAACACACTTTTAAAATATTGCTGTATAATCTAGTCAGCAGTTATTAATGTTATAATTGCAGTTCTCCGAGAAGTTTAGGGCATCCAAAATCTGTAGATTCATTAGTTACACAAGGGATTGTTGCATGATGTGTTGTAGTGGAAAAACAGTTAGTGGGGGGAGAAAAAGAAAATCCTTTTTATGGGGATTAACAGAAGGAAAATTGTATCAAATTCGATATTTGAGTACCATTTTAAATAGAGGTTCTTGTAAGTTTCACTGCCCACTTAACTGGTATGATTACTTCATTTTTTTTCTCAGTTGCCTAAATGATAGTGTCACCATTTATCCTAGGTACAGGAGCTATTGTATACCTCATTTCTAACTCGTGACTGAGTATCTCGCTTTAATGTCCCGCCACACCCATCTGATCATGATTTCCTACCCCCTATCCCTTCTCCCACTCCCTCAGAGTGGCTGAACCTGCCACTAATTATAGTTTTGAAAAAAAAATCTGGCATGTATCAGCACTAGCATGACAAGTGAATAACAGTCAAAATTGACAGTGTAAGAATAGTTGAGCATTTTTCAATCCCTGAACTTTGTTACCTGCCCATTGATATCTATGCACACTTCTATCCCACTGGAATTTTAGCTAAACTGCTCACGTGCTATAATCTATTGTTTTCAGTCACTGTACTCTGTTCCAGGTTGTTTCCACAACAACCTAGGTAAGTCATAGACTAACTCACAATTCTCAGCCATGTAAATTGGCTAGATACGAAGGCTGATCACCACTTGACACCTGTCCCATATATGATTAATACCTAATATTCAATAAGCAAAACTCTTGAGTTTGAGACCCACAGTTTGACTTGATCAGGTGAAAATGGAATATTGATTTAGCTTGTTAAAATTTTCCATTAAAGATTTAAATCAATCAAACATCAATTGTTTAAGTTTGATCTTTGATTATTGAAGCTTTCAATGATAACAAAGTTCCTGTGTAGATTTCCCAAGACCCAATGTAAATACAAAAAATATATATTTTACACTTGTTTACCACAAGTGTAATCCCAAACTTGGTGCATTTGTGTTCATTGGAACTAGAATACGTTTCCCTTGCTTATTCTTTACATTTCTCATTTTGTAATGGTTCTTGTCCTCAGCTCTGTCCCTCAGTGTTATTTAATTCCAAGTAGACAACTGCACAGAAGTGTTAGTGGGCAAATACTGGCTGTATATCAAAAGACTGTTCAGTTTTGACAATCTAATATCAAATCAGGTAAAGGGTGATGTTGCCCATCATTTAAAAATACCCTGATGAATAATGATCATTCTGAATGTAAGTGTTAGTGATGGTCTTTCCTGCCATGCTTAGTGCTTCTGTTACATGACAGCAACCTTACATTGTGCTGATAAAACCAAAGACTTTATTAATGATTGTATGAACTAATTTTTAATGTCTTCAGTCCTATACTAATCTTATTTCTAAAGTGTGAATTGCTTACAGTAACTAAAGAACTGCATAAATTAAAGACATCAGCTTCATTCTTTCTACCAAAAGCAGTAAAGGGCTGCTGAAGGTGGAGCGCCATGTGCTATTTGATTGGTGAAAAGACTGGAGACTCCTGTGGTAGGATTGGCTCTTCTGAGGGGCATTTATCCCTATGGGCTGGGTAATCTGGATTTATACACATTGAGGTGCTCTTCAGAACTGACTGTAACTAGCCGGATGCTGCCAATTGATTTTGAGAAAGAAAAATAAAGAGTAAAAAAGATGTAGCTTGCGTATAAAGGTTTCATCTCCTTTTCATTATTACCACTGTGCAACTATGCATTGTATTCCTCAACCTTGTGCTAGAGACTCTACTTTTTTGTGTAGAGAAAGGTTTTTTTATGTTGTGAGATTTCTTTTGAGTACTAATTTGGGGTTGTAGGATCATACAAGCTCTATCCCAAAGCAAAATACAAATGTTAACATGCGCCTAATGCAGATACCAAAGATTTGTTTCTTCTTTGCAACCTTAAAATTGTGTATTAAATGCAATTACCCAGCAGGCATTAGTCTAACCTCAGTAATTCCAAAGCTTAGATGTATATTTTGGTATATTTCTGGGATAAAATTGTTTTGTTTTTTGGTTGTCAAATCCTTGTTTGTTCAGTGTATTGCTCTATAAGTCATGGCATGAAATGATAAATTGTCTTTCTTGGTAGCTTAAGATATAGTATTTTTGTATGTTTTGGGTGTGTTTTGTGTGTGAGAACATAACTGTTTTTCACTGCCTAGTTGTTCATAGTTTTAAAATTGTACATATTATCCAATTTTGGACGTCCGCAGGCTTATATTCTTTAGATGTGTTATTTATTGGGAGGTTTTTAAAGAAGTTTTTTCAATAGGCAGTATTCCTTCGATATTAAAATGTATATCTACATAATATCTTTGAAAGTTAAAAAGCAGTTTTAACAAAATTACAGCTTGTTCACAAAATAATTTGGCATTTTTGTATGTAAAAAGAAGTGGGACTCCTAAAATTTCCATTTGGAATAATTTAAGTTATGGTTTATACATGCGTACTGTTCATGTGTATTAAAAATAAAATCCTGGTAAATAGGGGAATGCATTTTGTCTGTTCCAGCATGGTTTTGCTCCTTTTCTTCTCCTTTCCAAATTTTTGGGGTTTCTACTGCCACTGAGTCTCCTTTGAAGAAGTTATACTATTATTTGTTGTGTATATTGTTCAATAGATGCCAAGTAGATAGTCCGAATTAATTTATGATTCAATAATTCCAAGAGACCACATCATTGATATTTACATTCCACTGGAATGCACCTGATGATTCTATCCAATCACAATTGAGATTGATTAAATAAAGAATTGTTGGAAATAAAACTAGCTGAAAATGATATGTAGATATATTTTTGTTGCTCTTTTACATGGATTCAATGTACAAATTCGGTTAATGACCTAAGGAATACTGTTGTGAATTAGTAAATTTAATGATTTGTTCATTATGTCTGAATGAAGATGTGTAACAACTCATCAAGTGTAACAATATGATTTTTAGCTGCATTGAACTATTCCCACATGTGCATGGTTGTATTTCTTGTATGATAAGATTGCAGCACAGGTAACCTGCGGACGTCCCTGTATCCAGTGCACCTTAATGCAGTACTGCAGTTGAGTGTGTTCGCATATACTACACCGAAGATTTTTTATGTATAAATATCCCTACATAAATTGTCAGACCTTTACCAGTGCAAATGTTGCAAAAAATAGCAAATGTATAGAGATAGCTTCTTACTGTTGAGGATTTTTTAGCTTTAAATTGTCTGCAGTCATTCCTTAAAAATGTCCTGGGATTGCTTTCTTTACATGAGTTGCCTGTAATGCTTTTACGTTTTTTACTGGTTGTTATTACTACTTGGTAGGGCTGGAATAACCAGACCTGTTGAAAATAGCCCTAAACTTCAATTCATTATGTGCAACGTAATGTTGAATGAAACTTCTAAAAACAACATTGTATCTGGCACAAGACACAATTCACATAAATATGAACATTTCAACAATAAAAATAAAAACTATAGCTATAAAGATAGTTAAAATTGGTAATATTTTTGAATGACCTTTAAATCAGTTCAGTATGTGAATGCCAAATATGTAAACAGTTGTGGTATAAACACATTATTTATCAGACTGCTTCTTTCATCAAAATTGCCCTTTTCTGAAATGTTAAAAAGATTTTGAAAAAAATATGCAAACATTAGAATTTATAATTGTCAAATATTGCAAGATCAATTTTTCACAAAGGATGATTACATTATTGCATTCCAGTTTTCCAGATGTATTAATTTTTGTCATTGACCAATACTATTTACAAGTGTCTTATGATTACAGATTAATTACTCTTACTGCAGTTGGTATCTTTTTGGACTAGTCTATTGGTAATAAAGACAACTACTTTCTTCTGGGTGAAAGGTGTAAAGCTTTTACAAACTCCAAAACATGATCTTTGATTGAAAACATTTAGTCTTGATGATCTACAGTTGATATTTGCAACTATTGTTACATCTAATTAAACTGCTGTCTTAGATTCTAAATAAATGAGCCAACCGTTTAAGAATTCTTCAAGGTGTCTGAAAGTGCTGGCAGAGTACTGGCCAATTTAAACTTAGTGGATTTTAATTAATGCTTATTGGAGACTCAGTTTAATTATTTACACTTGATAAATAATTAAGTCATTTAGGGAAGGTTATGGAAAGTGAATGGCAACGAATTAATAAAATAATGTACCAAGCGAGTATTTTCTATAACATTTGCTTCCACTTACCGAATCTGCTTGTGAGGTTTTGTATTACGGCTTAATTTATAGACCCCAATTCCAAATCTGGTTCCTTTTTTTAAAAAGGAGGATTGTAATTAAAACGAAGGGCTCACATTTTTTTTTTTAAATGATCCATAATAGTCATCCTGATAGATTTGGCTTCATAAATTATTCCAATTTTAGTATATTTTGGGGTAAATATTTAATTTGACTCGGCATTAACATTCTTTGGGAAGTACAGGTCAAATTGGAAATGCACCTAATTCTCATTCATTCATGTTAATCTGGTTCTTTCAGATTCTGGAGCAGTCTGCCTCATTGAATATCTGATACTATTATGCTAAAATGCTTGACCCCTGCACTTCTTATTATTAAACTAACCCACAGATCTAACTATATCCCCATTCATTTTAAAGTAATAGTTAGTGATTTTTAAACGTATCTCAGAAGAAAAGCAGTGTATATTAAATGATGACAAATATATATGGATCCCAAGAAAATTTTGGACTACTAATATTTAGCAGATCTGACATAACACTAATAACTAGCAAATTAAATTTGTTGAAGCATTCCAAATTTGCACGAGTAATTAAAAGATTAATTGCGAGATAGCATCTTTACAGCTAAATAATTGAGCACACCAATCTATAGGTGCAAAACTAGCAGTAATGCCAAGTATAAATTAAGTTGCAATTATCTGTTTTGATGGTAACCAATTTAAAATGACTGATTCAAAATGTTTGGTGGAGGCAGTTTATAAAATATTCTAAAAAGAGCAAATATAAAAAAGGAAAAATCTTGCAGCCATTTTACTCTTGTTATCTTAATGAGTTGTAGTCATCAAGGTCCCGACAAATTTCTCTTTTAAAAATTAGTTTGTAATAAGATTCAGAATTGTTGCATCACAAAATGGTGTATCTTGCATTACTATTACTTCAGTTTCAGTTTATTATCAGCATTTGCTGGCACTTAATAAATGAATAACGTAGCTTCTTTGTAGAGCAGCAGTGAAGAAATTTAAAATTGATTTAGCCCTTGAGATTAGAAATTTGAATGACATTCTGGTGAGCATAAAGTAATTCCAGTAACAAACTAGTATGAATGCACATTTTATTGTATTGTACATTGACACATTGCAACAGGCATTATTATGAAGCATTGATTTGCATATTGTTGTGTACTGGTTATAACCATATTAACTTACAATGTACAGTATCACTTCAGCTCAAGATAAACTTGAGTTAAAAAGATTAATCTTTGGGAAATTGTAAGGACTAAATTGTCAGGATATTAAATTTTACGCTTTGACAAATTTAGTTATTTGATGTCATTTGGTGTTTTTTTTATTTCTGGTGCTAAACATTCTGTTAAGTGTTAGCACTTTTCATCAGTGACATTCATAGATATGTGACCATGCATTTGTAGATCTTCTCAGTTGTGTCCTATAAATTGTATACTCATTCTCTAACTCATTTTCATAATTTTAACTGGAACCACTGAATTGAATCTCAATGCTAGGGGTAGGGGGCACAGGGTTGGTGGTGCTTAAGTCTACTACTGATGACTTTGGAAAATAATTTTGCAAAGAAAATAATTAGGACTTCTGAGAGAGAAATTATTCCTTAGGAGGTCTACCCTGAATAATTGCTTATTTAATATCAGTGTTTTGGAATCAGTGTAAACACTGAAGCAGTTATTGTCTTTTGTCAGAAAAATGATGTTTCCTCCTACACTTAAAACTTGAGGCATAACATTAATAAAGTATCTATTTGTGGAATTTAATTAAAATCAGTATCTCGTGAATGGAAATATAAATATAGTTGTTTATGGTAAATAGTATTAAAAGTTGGACAAATAACTTAGTTGGAAATTGAAGATGGTGAAATATCTTTATACTTAAAAGAACAAAATGTTGGTTTCATATCTACCGTAGTAAAACTTGCCAAATTTAAATAGGAATCAATAAGATGTTGTAGAGGTTTACCTTTTAGTTTATGAATTTGATTCTCATCTCTTTTTTCCAATCAATAAACTAAATATATGCAGATTGAGAGTGAACCTGATTCCCTAAAATCAAATACTTAGGCTTCCTTTATTTAGGAAACTGATTCATCAAATGTGCATAAATAGATAAATCATAAGTTAATATATAGGTAGAACAGGGACTAGCTACTTGTGTCATGATCTTTGACGAGCCAGAATTTAAACTATTCTAAATTGTCAGGTGGCAACTATAACTAAACACAATTTTTCAATGGGTTTCAATCAAGATGTGACAACTGCATTTCTTGAATTTAAACTTTTAAAGAAAATTTGATTTAGGTGATTACACATATAATTTTGTATGATGCTTCCTGGTTTAGAACCATGTTAAATGGCTACTGTTCTGGTCTGCTGTACATTGGATATATATTTGTGCTTTAAGTGTTAATTTATTTCCCACCCCTTTAACTTAAAAATATCTATACAAACTAAGTCCTATTTTTCTAATTTATTATGAAACCAGCTACACAGCGATAAATATTCTTGATAGTTAAGATTTGCTCAGTTGTATTAGAAATACACATTTAACAATATTGCTCTGTCTGCATTAAGGTACTCTTAAGTTTTAAAATTTCCTTTTCAAAATCAGTTCTTGTCCGTAGTACTCATTGCAGATAAAGTGGTTCTCAACAACTGCCGTTTAAAAAATAATTCCATTTCAGCTAGATTTTTTTGTATTGTAATGTGGTCATTTTATCTAATCATTTTGTAATCATTTTTGTAATGGCGTCTTGGTTCATTAAAAATCTGACTTAAAATACCATTGGGAAAACCTAGTTATTTTCTGTTCCCCTTTGTACAGTTTATTCTTTTGAAGTAGATAACCATTGAGTACTTGAACATTTTGGTGGTTAATCATTTATATTTTCATTGTATATAATTGTAAAACAATTGAACAATATCTGAACCCAATTATTAAACTAATGGTTGATTGGATACTACATGTATCATGTAGATGATTTGTAATACTTCTTATCATGGTGTCTAATTATCACCATTCATAATAAATACTCAAGCACGCGCATGGGGTCTTGATAGTGACGTATTTCTCAAAGAACAGGTAAGCAAACATGACTGTTCTTTTAAGTAGAAACCTTTAGAAGATCTGAATGTGGTTAAGATGCAAATTCTACATTGAAACTTGGCTGTAAAGTCTGCTGCATTACAGGGCTGATTCCAGTGTTCTGAAAAATTGTATGGTTTTCTAAAAGTTTGGCACTGCAAGTAGTTAAATGCAATTGATTGTAAGCAATATTTTGTATACTTAGATCATGCTACTATTAAGTAAACACTAAAGATTAGCTTTATTTGTTACATGCTCATTGAAACATACAGTGAACTTGTATCTAGTTCATTTAGTAGAATATTATTTTGTTTGCCGTCAAACATTGAAATATTCATGAATACTTCTGTACATCGTGGTGATTCATTGAATTATTAGCATGAGTTTAATATTGCAGTTGCAAAATGCTAACAAATAACTTTACCTTTTTTTGCCATAAAAAAGGTTAATGCTTATGCCTCATTATATGAAGATAATTTATTTTGAGCAGTAACCCACTCTATTTCCAATACCTCTTTATTAAGGTACCCCTGGAAAGGCCAAATGGCAAAGTGAACTTAACTTTAATTCTACGAGCCAAGCTGAGCTGCCTCAAACCATTAAAAAATATTAAGATTAAATTGTTCTTGAATTTTTATATAATTATGTCAATTAATTGCAAAAACTAGAGTTTGTTGCTTATGGAGGTTCTCTAAGTGCACTTGAAAAGAATGTAAACATTCAGGTCTGTCTTTATTTTTAATACAGAAAAGTTGACAGGCATTACACAAAACAGCTTAAATACATACAAATATGTAAAACTAAACAATGCTTAACAATATTTTCGAAGAAAATTATGTATCTCCAAATTGGTCAGGACTGCATTCTGGAGTGCTTGCTTGGTTTGTAATGAATGGACTGTTTTTTTTAAAAAAAATAGTGTGTTTTAACTTCATTTAGAAATCTGCTTATAACTTCTCTTTGGTCCAAATATGCTAATATTATGATGATCATGGTCTGATTACTTCAACAATGATTGTTAGACACAGAGGACCTGGTTTACAAAAGCAACTAGAATAGCAAATGCCTTTTACTGGCATTAAGGTAAGTGATAACAGCAATGGTTACCATTTACTTTTTAATTGCTAAAGTACAAACTATTTAAAAACAAAATTTGATTTGGTGTATTTTTATCCTTGATGATCATTATAATCATAGAATGTGACAACATACAAAGAAACCAAACGGGCCAGGTTCTGAAACGTCTTGCTGCATTCCACCAGAAGTATTTATTTCTTGTCAATGTTGAATTAATTTAATTTCCACCATCATTTCAAGCAATGCACTCCAGATCATAGCAACTTGTTTAAATGTGGACACACAAGCAAACAAGCCATTCTGTTTTCTTTTACTCCTGTATATATACTGTACTTGTATTGAATGCATAGATAACAACTGTACAAAATTTGCCCATAGATCCAGGATTAGTAGAAAATATTGACATAATACAAAGGCACATAAATAATCTAAATTTTAAAAGGACTTAGATTATAATGAATTAATGCCTTTCTAATCACCCTTTGTTATTTTAAATAAATACATTTATCAAGAGTGATTGTTACTTTAAGCCTAATTCACACACAAAATGCTATATAAAAGTGGGAATTAAAATAGACTTTTAATCTTGGTGGAAACTTAATGATCAGCATTGAAGTAACTTCTGCCCAGCACCAAATAATGGTGATCTATTATATACTCCTGGGATTTAAAGGTGTAAATCAATCAATAGTTTCACCCCCCTCCCCCACCATTTTACTTCTTACAATAGAAAGTTAACTAAAATTGATTTCTGCTTGGTAAAACTATCTTTTAACATGCAGCAGTTTGCTTAAAAACTTTTTGTAGTATTACTGAAACTCATGCAATTCTACAGAGATAAATGATTCCCCTTGTTCATTAGAAAAATGTTTAACTATAAAAAATGCCTCTTTGCAATATTATTTACATGATTCCTTGTCCACATAATTGCCTTTTAAAACTCAATTTTTTTAAAATGCCCTAATTCAATTTCTATGCACACTATTTCCATTTTGAAGCTACTTACTAAATGCCTTATTGCCCACTTAGATGTAATATATTCTTATCTACAGCTTAACATTTCATTTTGATTTAATAAAAAATGACTCTTAAACATTAAGTAACCTACATTTCTCAAATCAACTGCAGATTAAATCAAACTGGATGGTATTCTTTAAAGGCTAGTAAACAGAAGTTGGCACCATTTCAGTCGAACAGTTTCACATATTTCAATAATGCATATTCATAAGAGTTTAAATATTTGGAAGTAAATATTGCTGGGAACAATTTTCAATTTAGCATTATCGTTTATGTTGATGAAATTGAGTTAATCCTGAAAGGTTATCACTGGGTTGTCTTGATCTTATCAGTTCCAGATTCTCAGCGACGAGGAGGTGGAGGCACGGCTGATAATGGCTGCATTTGCAGTTGATCGTATGGGTCTTGTGTTGCTGAAGTCAGTCCCTGCAAAGTAATTCCACTGAAATTATTATCTTATCATGAACATCACAAGGAAGTATTCTACTCCATTTTTCCTTGGAGATGCACTGCAAATCGTCTGGGAAACCATTTTGTAAAATATACGTCATAAAACCCTGATTTCCTACCAGCTAGTCTCTGGTGCAATTTTCCTTCTAAAACTGCAGAATAACAAATTAATTAAAGATGTTTGTATTTTTAACTATTCTTCATATAAATGGGGAGATATGAAGAGGTCAAGTGTTCCCACCAACCAGTCACGTAAGAAAATATCTAGTTTTACCAAAATTTGTGTGTGATGCGTTCAGCAGTTATTGTTTAGAAATAATAATATGCCTATAAAACAACTTAGAGGTTTTTATAACATTAAAGAACATTTAATATTGCTTTATAAGACATTAATATATGTGATGTAAAAATCTGTTTGAAGAAAAGAGATTAAATAATTTGAAAGATGGGTTGAAGTTGAAGAACATTTAGAGGGAGATAGGATGGTTTTGAAAATGGATTATGTTAAAATTGAAGCCAAACTATACACAGAGTCATAGAAAGGTACAGTACAGAAACAAGCCCTTTGGCCCATCTAGTTTGTGCTGAGCCATTTAAACTGCCTACTCCCATTTTACTGCACTGGCACCATAGCTCTCCATACCCCTAACATCCATGTACCATCCTTTGAAGCACTGAATTTATGATCAAGTGTCTGCAAGTGAGGGTACAATTAGCAGTGTTTTGGGTGAGCTTGGGGTTAATATCTGCAGCATGTCACTTTTCCCCACAGAAGACAACTCGCTTCTCTCCTACCTGATAAATGTCGTTTCCTCCTTTGCCTCTTCGTTTCTGTTGGGTGTTAAAATATGCAAATTATTTCTAAAATACACATTAAATAGGCGCACATTTCAAGCACAGTGAATTTTGTCAAATTGTTATTCCCCACAGTATCTTGCTTGACATGAATATCTGTCAGTGTGCAACGCAGATATGCTATTGTTGAGGACTCAATTCCATCTCTTGCCCTGGAAATGACTTAACAGTTGATTTTTGATCCCTCTGTGCTTTTTCTGCAATTCTAAGTGTTTGGGATTCATTTTAGTTTTTTTTAAAGGTCACAGGACAAAGAATGCAAGGAAAACATGCCCTTTGGCCCACTTAGTGTGTGCCAAACTATTAATCTGCCTAGTCCCGATGACCTGCACCTGGACCATAGCCCTCCATACCCCTCCATCCATGTACCCATCCAAATTTCTCTTAAATGTTGAAATCAAACCCACATTCACCACTTCCATTGGCAACTCGCTCCATGCACTCATCACCTCTGAGTGGTGCTCCCTCATGTTCTCCTTAAACATTTCATCTTTCACCTTTAACCCATTACTTCTACCTTTAGTCTCACCAACATCAGTGCAAAAAGCCTGGTTGCATTTACCCTGTCTATACACCTTATAATTTTGTATACCTCTATCAAATATGCCCTCTATGCTGTGGGGAATAAAGTACTAACCCTACTCAACCTTTCCCTATAACTCAGATCTTCAAGTCCTGGCAAATTCCAATTGTATTGATATCTTTCCTGTAGATAGGTAACCAGACCTGCACACAATATACTTTGATTTATGAAGGCCAATGTAGCAAAAGCCCCATCTACCTGTGATGCTACTTTCAAGGAATGCTGAATCTGTATTCCCAGATTATTCTGTTCTACTGCACTCCTCAGTGCCCTATCACTCATTGTGCAAGTCCTGACCTGGTTTGTCCTCACAGAATACAACTTACATTTGTCTGTATTAAATTCATTCTGCCATTTATCAGCCCATTTTTTCCAACTGGTCCAGATCCTGCTGCAAGTTTTGATGTGCACTACACCCCCAATTTTGGGGTCATCCACAAATTTGCTGATCCAGTTTACCACATTATCACCCAAATGATTGATACAGATGGCAATCAACAACAGACCTAAGCACTGATTCCTGCAGCACACCACTAGTCACAGGCCTTCAGTAAGAGTGGCAACATCTACCATTTTGGCTTCCCCTGCGAAGCCAATGTCAAATCCAATTTACTACCTCAACTTGAATGACCAGCAGCTGAACCTTCTTGACCAAACTACCCTGCAGGATCTTGTCAAAGCCCTGCTAAAGTCTATGCAGACAACATCCACTGCCTTGCACAAAGGCATGTTGACCATCCCTAATTTATCCTTGTCTATTGAAATACTTATACTTCTGGTCCATTGGAATACTTTGCAATAGCAAACCCATTGTCGATGTCAAGCTCACTAGATTATAACTTTCTGGCTTATTCTTAGAGCCTTCCTTAAACAACAAAACAACATTAACTATCCTCCAATCTTCCAGGAACTTACCCATGACTAAGGATAATTTAAATATCTGCTAGGTCCCCTACAATTTCTACACTAGCCTCTCATTTCTTCACCCTATTTTTTCTCAAGAGAGAAAACACTTCCTCTGTAATCTGTGTATAGTCCATGACCTCACTGCTGCTTTGCCTCACATCTATATGCATCTTCTGTTTAAATACAGATGCAAAAATAAGATCTCTATCTCTTCCAGTTCCATGCATAATTGACCACTCTGATCTTTCAGAGGACCAATTTTGCCCCTTTCTATCTTTTTGCTCTTAATACTCCTGTCTCCTGGAACAACCTCATTCTTCTTTTAGCCCTCATTTGCTCCTACATGCCTATATGTGCTGTGCACCTCCTGTTTAACTAGGGACTCAATACCTCTCAAAAGCCAAGGTTCCCCAAACCTGTTATCCTTGCCTTTTATTCTGAAAGGAACATACAAACTCTATACTCTCAAAATTTCATTTTGAAGGACTTCCACTTGCCAAGTTCATCTCGACCAGAAACCAAGTTGTCCAGATCCATACTTGCCAGATGCTTTCTGATACCATCAAACTTGGTCTTTCTCCAATTTAGTTAAATCTGTCCAGGATGTAAATCTCGAGTCTAACCCTTATTCAGGAATGGCTGAGATGTTTGCATTTCAGGAAGGCTGTTCTCACTTTAATCTGCCATCTGTCTGAACTGCAAATGCTGAACTTGGCAAGTAACAATGCCAAACTGCCGGAAATGTCAACTGTACTCTTCCTAGATGCTGCCTGGTCTGCTGAGTTCCTCCAGCATTCTGTGTGTGTTATTGGATTTCCAACATCTGCAGATTTTCTCTGTTAGTGCCCATCGATTCCTTTCAAACAGGAATTGGGAGGTTTTTGCATTTTTCTGCTGTCTTCTACTGCAAAAAGGCAGTTGCTGAGGCTCTCCGTTCAAAGAGAACAAACTTCAAGTCTTTCATTAGAGATCTGAAGTACAGATGTGGAAAACTGAAATGAAACTAGAGATGGCTGAAGATAGGTCAGAAAGCTATATAGAGGTAAACGGAGTCAATATTTTACATCATATGTCAATGATTTAGATGGTGACTTTGTTGCAAAATTTGCAGACAGTACAAAGATAAATAGACAATAGGTGCAGAAGTAGACCATTCGGCCCTTGGAGCCTGCACCGCCATTCTGAGATCATGGCTGATCATCTACTATCAATACCCGGTTCCTGCCTTGTCCCCATAACCCTTGATTCCCCTATCCATAAGATACCTATCTAGCTCCTCCTTGAAAGCATCCAGAGAATTGGCCTCCACTGCCTTCTGAGGCAGCGCGATTCCACACCTCCACAACTCTCTGGGAGAAGAAGTTCCTCCTCAACTCTGTCCTAAATGACCTACCCCTTATTCTTAAACCATGCCCTCTGATACTGGACTCTCCCAGCATCTGGAACATATTTCCTGCCTCTATCTTGTCCAATCCCTTAATAATCTTGTATGTCTCAATCAGATCCCCCCTCAATCTCCTTAATTTCAGCGTGTACAAGCCCACTCTCTCTAACCTCTCTGCGTAAGACAGTCCGGACATCAGGAATTAACCTAGTGAACCTACGCTGCACCTCCTCCACAGCCAGGATGTCCTTCCTTAACCCTGGAGACCAAAACTGCACACAATGCTCCAGGTGTGGTCTCACCAGGGCCCTGTACAAATGCAAAATGATTTCCTTGCTTTTGTTCTCAATTCCCTTGGTAATAAAGGCCAACATTCCATTAGCCTTCTTCACTGCCTGCTGCACTTGCTCATTCACCTTCAGAGACTGATGAACAAGTACTCCTAGATCTCTTTGTATTTCTCCCTTACCTAACTCCACACCGTTCAGATAATAATCTGCCTTCCTGTTCTTGCTCCCAAAGTGAATAACCTCAAACTTATTCACATTAAACGCCATCTGCCAAGTTTCTGCCCACTCACCCAGCCTATCCAAGTCACCTTGAATTCTCCTAACATCCTCATCACGTCACACTGCAACCCAGCTTAGTATCATCAGCAAACTTGCTGATGTTATTCACAATGCCTTCCTCTAAATCATTGAGGTAAATTGTAAACAGCTGTGGACCCAATACCGAGCCCTGTGGCACCCCACTAGTCACCGCCTGCCATTCTGAGAAACACCCATTCACTGCTACCCTTTGCTTTCTATATGCCAACCAGTTTTCTATCCATATCAATATCCTCCCCCCAACGCCATGAGCTCTGATTTTACCCACTAATCTCCTCTGTGGTACCTTAGCAAATGCCTTCTGAAAGTCAAGGTACACACATCCACTGGATCTCCAGTGTCTATCTTCCTGGTTACATCCTCGAAAAACTCCAATAGATTAGTCAAGCATGATTTGCCCTTGGTAAATCCATGCTGGCTCGGCCCAATCCTATCACTGCTATCAAGATATGCCACTATTTCATCTTTAATAATGGATACTGGCATCTTCCCCACTACTGATGTTAGGCTAACAGGGCGATAGTTCTCTGTTTTCTCCCTCCCTCCTTTCTTAAAAAGTGGGATAACATTAGCCATTCGCCAATCCTCAGGAACCGATCCTGCATTTAAGGAACATTGGAAAATGATCACCAATGCATCTGCAATTTCCAGAGCCACCTCCTTTAGTACCCTAGGATACAGACCATCTGGACCTGGGGATTTGTTAGCCTTCAGTCCCATCAGTCTACTCATCACCGTTTCCTTCCTAATGTCAATCTGTTTCAGTTCCTCTGTTACCCTATGGCCTTGGCCCATCCATACATCTGGGAGATTGCTTGTGTCTTCCCTAGTGAAGACAGATCCAAAGTACTTATTAAATTCATCTGCCATTTCTCTGTTTCCCATAACAATTTCTCCCAATTCATTCTTCAAGGGCCCAACATTGTTCTTAACTATCTTCCTTCTCTTCACATACCTAAAAAAAAACTTCTGCTATCCCCCTTTATATTCCTAGCTAGCTTGCGTTCATACCTCATTTCTTCTCCCTGTATAGCCTTTTTAGTTAAGTTCTGTTGCTCCTTAAAAATTTCCCAATCATCCGTCTTCCCACTCACCTTAGCTCTGTTATACTTTTTTAATGCTATGCTATCTCTGACTTCCTTTGTCAACCACTGTGGCCACTTTCCCCCCTTTGAATCCTTCCTTCTGCGGAGGATGAACTGATTTTTGCACCTTGTGCATTATTCCCAAGAATACCTGCCATTGCTGTTCCACTTTTTTTTCTGCTAGGATATCTGACCAGTCAACTTTGGCCAGCTCCTCCCTCATGGCTCTATAGTCTCCTTTGTTCAACTGCAATACTGACACTTCTGATCTGCCCTTATCCCTCTCAACTTGCAGATAAAAACTTGTATTATGGTCACTACCTCCTAATGGCTCCTTTACTTCAAGATCACTTATCAAATCCTGTTCACTGCATAACACTAAATCCAGAATAGCCTTATTCTTGGTCGGCTCTCGTACAAGCTGCTCCAAAAATGCATCCAGTAGGCACTCTACAAACTCCCTATCCTGGGGTCCAGTACCAACCTGATTTTCCCAGTTCACCTGCATGTTGAAATCCCCCATAACTACTGCGACATTTCCTTTGCCACATGCCATCCCTATTCAACTTGCACCCAATATCCATGCTACTGTTTGGGGGCCTGTAGATAACACCTATTAGGGTCTTTTTGCCCCTACTGTTCCTCAGTTCTATCCACACTGACTCTACTTCTCCTGATTCTATGTCCCCCCTTGCAAGGGACTGAATCTCATTCCTCACCAACAGGGCCACCCCACCCCCTCTGCCCACGTTTCTGTCCCTTCGATAGCACGTATACCCTTGTACATTCAATTCCCAGGTCTGATCCCCCTGCAGCCATGTCTCCGTTATCCCAATAACATCATAGTTACCCATTCGCACCTGAGCTTCAAGCTCATCGGCCTTATTTCTGACACTTCTCACATTCAGATATAGAATTTTTAACCCATTTCTCCTCTCTCTGTTTAAATCGCTACCTATTGTGCATAACCCAGCTCCCCGAACTCTCACCGGGCTATAGGCCCCTTGAATTTTGTTGTCCTTCTTAAATTTACTTACTTTTTCTGCACAGATAGGTGGAGGGGCAGGACATTTTGGGAAAATAGGCTATTGAAGTACTTGCTCACGGTAGGTTAGTGTGATCAGTAAGTTGTAGATATAATAATCCAAAAATAATCGTCAACGCTCTTGCGTAGAGAATGAATTTTCAGCCAGACTTTCTTGAAATTAATCTTCTTTCCCAATCATAAATTTTAAAATCTCACAAGCAAACATAATAAATTTCCTCCAAAGACAGATTTGGAGAATGGGCAAAGAAGTGGCAGATGGAAACAGTGTCGATAAGTGTATGATCATGCACTTTGGTAGAAGAAATTTTCTAAATGGAGAGAAAATGCAAAAATCTGCGGTGCAAAGGAATTTGGGAGTCCTTGTGCGGGGTTCCCTGAAAGTTAATTTGCAGGCTGAGGCTGTGGTAAGGAAGGTAAATGCGATGTTGGTATGCATTTCAAGTGGACTAAAATATAAAAGCAAGGATGTAATATTGAGACTTTATAAAGCACTGGTGTGGCTCCACTTGGACTATTGTGAGCAGTTTTAGGCCCCTTAGAAAGGATATGCCTAGGTTGGAGAGGGTTCAAGGGGAGTTCACAAAAATGATTCTAAGACCGGAGTTCACAGCCTCAGAGTTAGAGGGGCATTCTTTTAGAACAGAGATAATGAATTTCTTTAGCAAGGGAGTGGTGAAACTGTGGAATTTGTTTCCACAGGCAGCTGTGGAGGCCAAGTTTTTATGTATATTTAAGGCAGAGGCTGATTGGTCAGAGCATGAAGGGACAGGTGGAAGGCAGGAGATTGGGGCTGAGAGGAGAAATGGCAGAGCAAACTCAATGGGCCAAATGGCCTAATTCTGTTGCTATATCTTATGGTCTTATAATATTTCAAGTCGTCAAAACATTGAACTTTCAATTCACCCTTAGTAATTTTTTTTTTTGTTCTTCATAGACAAGCGGCCGTGAAGCTTGGTCAGGTACCAAAAGGTAGCTTGTACACTTCCTCTTCTTGCCCTCCCGACTTTTATTCTAGCTTCTGCCGCCTTTTCAGTCCTGATGAATGGTCTTGGTCAAAAATATCCACTGTTTGGTTTCTTCATAGGTGCTACCTGACCTACTGGTTATTTTCAGCATTTCCTGGTTTTATTATATTCCTTCCCTTTTGATAGATATTAGTATGCATGTTATGTGCCAGTTGTCAAGTCTTTTTCTTATTAGAACAAAGAGGGATTCCATTCCATCCAATTACAGTGAAAGACCAAACTGATCCAGCAACCCATTGGCCTTGAGCTGCCCCGACAAAATATTAGAATGTCAAGGTCCTTGCAATTTCTACCCTATGCTATTTAGTTGTACTGGTTACCCATGAGGTTTTTACTTGGGGCATCATTTGACAGTCATGATATTAATAATGGCTGTACGCATGTCCATGGGAAATGATCTGTATAATATTATAGTCTTGATCAGAGATGGAATATTTATCCACTTGATAGATGGTCCTGATTTATTTTGCCACTCACTAATGTTTCCTTGGTGGACATAGTTTTCTCAGTTGATACCATATGCAGTCGTTACCACTTACAATTAATCTGCTGCATAGTGACCTAAAGAAATTTCTACATACAGAATAAATGAAAATTGGAACTAATGTCTGGATGTGGTGATTTACAAGAAGTTATAATAAACAGCTGATAAATCGAGTCATGTTCACCATACCTGTTGGGTTGGTTTGAGTTCACCATAAGGTTCACTTCTGTTCTTGGTATTCAGTTTCTGTAAACAAAGTAAAATTTATCTTAATTAAAATATCTGAGTTACAAATGAATTTACCTATCAAAGCTGTTCTGTAACCAAACTTCAAGTGAAATGAACAAGAAGCATAAGCGTGTTTGTTCTGCAAAATTTAATCCTTCCTGCTTAGTATTTTTCTCAAGTGTAATGCTTATAAAAAAAAAAGCAATGCATTCTGATATGCTGATGGACTAAAACCTGGAATCTCATCATATTGATAAATTATAATATTAGAGTTCATACCATAATAGTTTTCTTAAAAATATGTTTTGTGGTGGGGAGTACAATTGATTAACAAATTCTACCAGTCTCCTAGTAGCTGAAAGCTCTGTAGGGCAAAAGGAACAGACAAACTCATCTGGTCTCCCTGTAATTCACTCCCTGACGAGTTTTCTTTTTCATCCACAAGAGTCTGACCATCATACAATTGACCACTTTTTTCCAGTGCAGAAGAGTATCTCCCCAAATTGCTGTGAATACTATCTATCTCAACGCACAATGCACGCGATATTTGCAATATCAAGAAAAAGAGAGCAGCATCGACAACGAATGTACCCTTTTTAATTCACAAAGGCCTGTGACCTTTTTTATTGACAGTTAAAGTATCCAATTTGGTTGTCCTCAAACCTCAAACAAAACTATAAGCTCACTAGGGCTCAAGGAAGGTCATATTCTTCACTCGGGCATTTATCATCAATATATCTCACCACAAAACTACACAATACCTCCACAACCAGCTTCCTCTAAAGTAGAGCTGATCCACAGCACGTGTAGAAACTGTTCAACCTACTTTATCTTCACAGCAAAACCTTGATGACAATGAGCTCAGTCACACAGTGCAGAACCAAGATGATGCTTGCACATGCATACAATTGGAGAGCAACTCAAAGTACACTTGTGAACTGATGGATCTGCAAAGGTAATAGCCTTCATTCCACCCACACTCCACCCCCATATTATTAAGGGTCCAAACCTTGGTAAATATGGACCACTATTTTGCTGTCAAGAATATCTTCTCACTGAGGGCGATAAAAAATTTTTCCCCATTGTATTAGCACACAATTTGGCTGTCTGAGGGAAAAGTAATGGAAAATCATGAATGTTTCTGGTCTATCATATAGTAGCGTTTTTTCACGAATACCTGTGTAGTTATACTGTCAGGATGAGTGAAGCAACATCCCCAGATTTGAGCTTTAATTACACTCAGCTGGATGTCATTCACCTTTCCTACGCTAGAGTCCTGAACTAAGCACAGTGAGCTCCATCACAACAACAGATTAGCAGGAGGACAGAAATGCTTCAAGGCCTTGAAAAAATGAAGCACCTATTCTTGGTGATCCCTAGTCAATGACTAACCCAAATGAAGAAAAAACAGCCACCATGGTACTGAGAGCCTTGAGACTGAGTCTGGAGCATATGGAAGCCCAGGAAAAACATGGGAAGTATTGCACCTTCTCCCTTGTTACCATCACACACCTGCTCCACTATGGATCTCACATTAACTTTATCAGTCATCTCATAACTGGAGTGGAAGAAAGTTGGCTTTTACACAGAGGAACTACCTAAGAAAATAATAATTTCCAGATTTTCCAGTCATCACTGGAAAATACTGCAGGCAAGTTTCCCAATTTAGATGTTCTACCCACATCTGCTGGGGACTTTGTAGCAGGAAATAGATTCTACATTGCAACACATAGTCGAATTCCACATAGCTAGGAATCAGGTGTTTAATCCATCCCCAGCTGGTGGATTCAGCTGCTACTCAGAAGAAAACAAGTTCATCAACTTTTACTGCACATGATCCACCTGGCACAAACTTGAAGTGACCCCTCCCATCAAACAATATTAATAGCAAAAGGGTTTTGATTTTAAAACAAAACTAAGGTCAGACGTCATACATTACTTACAGAATAGGTGTCACTAGTAGCTGCAGCATTACTTCTTTCATTCTAAAAGAGAGAAAAATGAGAATTGGTGTAGAAAACCACACTGTTTTATTAATTAAAGACCTTGTACCAGCAAAATTAGATAGGCCTGTGTGATCAAAACTATTTCCTTAGGTGAACAACTGCCTGATTGGCCTTTTCAGTTGGTTAATTCCATTTAATGGGTCTTTCATGGTCCTAAGACCTCAGATTTGCACATTAAGTTTAAAACTGCTTTTCAAATAATGCCACGGAAGATATGTGAAAGATAACTCACAAAAGCAAGTTTGAAATTCTGTGTGCTTAGTGTTGCCAATAATCATCTACAGACATAAGAGGCAGGTTGCAGTGGAGAGTATTGACCTCACTGATAAAGATTCTGGCAGTTTCTGTAAGTCACCACTGGGAGGAACCCTCCAAATAGTTCAAACAGCATGCAGGCCCGACACAAGTTCAGACATGACTGTAACTTTAGGACTACCTGATGAAAGTAAAGTCACCATACAGCATTGTTTGTCAGCATATAATAGAATGTAATCTGTAGGTCCTTGATATGGCTGATATATGTACTCATTGAGTTTAAACCTCTGTACTTAATTTCATGTCCACAGAGCTCTACTGTTTGGGATTCCAAAGAAATTTCTTACCTCACTCTATATGAGTGACTGCTTCCTCCAAAACAAAGCTCCCCAGTAATGGAAACATACTCTCAGCTCCTTTGTCATTGAGGTTCTTCAGAATCAGTGATACTTCTGTAATTCTTACAAACTCCAGAAAATATGAACTTAATCTGTCTTCACTCATAACGTAACTTCTCCATACCCAGAAACAATCTAGTAACCCACAGTGCCTCTAAGGCATGAGGAAACACTCACCATATCTACAACATTTTCCTTTTACAGTACACTAGGTATGGTCTCATGCGAAATCATGCACACTTTTAGCAATGCACACAAAATGCTGGAGGAGCTTAGTAAGAAACTTCTCTATTTTGTATTTCATCTCACTTCCAAAAGAGATCAGAAATATCCTTATCAAAGTAAATACTGTAGATGCAGGAAATAGCAGATTGGGAAGCATGGAAAAAGGAAAAGTTAGCATTTCAATGACTTTCTTCATTCTAACTACACAACAGATGTTGAGTTTCAACAGCTCTATCATGTGAGTTTAATATCCTCTTCACTTATTATTCCCTATCTTCATCATCCCAACAGACCTCCCCCTCCTATATTCTAAATTCTTTCCTCTGTTTCAATCATCTTCACCCACACCTCAGTGACTGCCAGCTTGATTTGATGAACTCCTTCACTACTGCCTTTGGCTCCTTACCTATGGGTACATCCCAGTTCTTTTGCTTAGAGCCTCTTTGATCCACCCAGATCTCCCCCCACCCCCAGTCCTCTGCTGATTGCATTTCTGGTGTAGACTGGTTTTTTTATGTCTGTCTGGAATGGGTTCCTCCTCCATGGAAAAAATGGGAAAACAAAATACCCGCTTTGGTCCACTTCCGCCCTCTGCATCATGCTGTCGTTTGAACCTAAGGTCTGAATAGGCGTCCTGATTCTTCTTTTGCAAGCGCTGTAAAAAAATTCTTATATTATTCTTATTGTAATTAACATAATATTTCACCAAAGTATGCAATGAAATACTAATAACATGCAATCCAATCTTTGAGAAAACCTGGGCAACACACACAGCAAGCCAGGCAGCATCTATGGAAAAGAGTACCGTTGACCATTCTTCATCAGGGTGTGTGTTGCTTGGATTTCCAGCAACTGCAGATTTTATCTCCCTTGAGAAAATCCAGTGGTTCAATACTTGATTCATAGGCTTGTTTTCGTTAATCAATCTTATTTATTCGTTTTTATAATCTTAACCAGCAAAGCAATAAATAAAACATTAAAATATTGCAAGTACAAAGTAAATAATTGGATTTACCTTTTACCTTCTATTCAGAAATTCCCATTCATGTTGATATTCCAATCTTGCAATTAGATTGGCTGGTATAGGCTCACAGAGATGAATTCCCCAGTGTAACAATGGGCTCCTTTACTGGAATCCACATCTAGCAACTGAGTAGAGTGACAGGTGTGCTAATAGCTGTCATGTTTTGCAGCTATAACACCAGTCTTCACTGAGAATGGTCTGTTATTGACCCATCAGTTAAAAGAACAATGTGCATGCTGTCAAGGAGCAAGCCTAAGATAGAAACAATTGCTAGAGGCAGCTAAACTTCAGCGTATTCTACAGTTCCTCCTACTGGTAATAATGAATTCAGAACCACTGGTCATAGTAGGCAGAATGTGGCAAGAGTGAGAGGGATGCAATATGGTACAGTACTGCATTTTAACAGAATCCATTCAAACTTATTGACAAGCTGAACTGAAGGATCCAGTATCGACATCAAAGAGAACTTGTTGGTAAAATATGTATGTTGTCTTATTACAGAATTTTCTTGACTCCCTGTTAAAGTGAGCCAACACATTTTATTGCCATGCAAGCTCAAACTGCTGTTTTCTTGTACATATCACTTGTGCATGGTATCAATAACCCTGGAGCATGGATTTCTGCTCTAACCTGAAAATGGTTCCTGAGCTCAAAGCACATCCAGCTTTAAGATCTTCAATAGTGGGATTAAACAGTCTTTTCTGTGACACTGGACTGCAAATAAATCTTGTAACATAATAACCACCAAAATGCATCTAATATAGGAGAGTCTAAGTAGTTACATACTTCATATGCGCTTTCCATATTTGGCTGGATCACAGGAGCATCCTCCAACTTGCCTTTTGCCTTGGTCAGCTTTAAAAACAAAATGAAAATTGCTTGAATCTATCAGTCCTAATGCCTGAAATAAATATATTTACAATTTGGTTATAAATTATATTCATATTTCAAAGCTCAAGAAGGGATCATACAGTATGGCCAAGTGAAATAGGAATTGATGTGAAAGGTGAGGGGAGTAATGAATTAAAAGTATTATACAGTATATGATTGCACAAAGTATAAGAAATAAAGTAGATGAGCTTGAGACACAGTTGGAAATTGGCAAGTACGATGTTGTGGGGATAACAGAGACATGGCTTCAAGTGGACAGGGCCTGGGAAATGAATATTCAAGGTATACATCCTATCAAAAGGACAGACTGATGGGCAGAGGGGGTGGGGTGGCTCTGTTGGTGAGGAATGATATTCAGTCCCTTGCGAGGGGGGGGACATAGAATCAGCAGATGTAGAGTCAGTATGGATAGAACTGAGTAATTCTAAGGGTAGAAAGACCCTAATAGGAGTTATCTACAAGCCCCCAAACAGTAGTCTGGATGTAGGGTGCAAGTTGAATCAAGAGTTAAAATTGGCATGTAGCAAAGGTAACAGTTATAATGTAGCAGTTATAATGGGTGACTTCAATCTACATGTAGACTGGGTGAACCAAATTGGTAAAGGTGCTGAGGAAGAGGATTTCTTGGAATGTATGCGGGATGGTTTTTTGAACCAACATGTCGAGGAACCGACTAGAGAGCAGGCTATTCTGGACTGGGTTTTGAGCAATGAGGAAGGGTTAATTAGCGATCTTGTCGTGAGAGGCCCCTTGGGTAAGAGTGACCATAATATGGTGGAATTCTTCATTAACATGGAGAGTGACGTAGTTAATTCAGAAACAAAGGTTCTGAACTTAAAGAGGGGTAACTTTGAAGGTATGAGACGTGAATTAGCTAAGATAGACTGGCAAATGACACTTCAAGGATTGACGGTGGATATGCAATGGCAGGCATTTAAAGGTTGCATGGATGAACTACAACAATTGTTCATCCCAGTTTGGCAAAAGAATAAATCAAGGAAGGTAGTGCACCCGTGGCTGACAAGAGAAATTAGGGATAGTATCAATTCCAAAGAAGTAGCATACAAATTAGCCAGAGAAAGTGGCTCACCTGAGGACTGGGAGAAATTCAGAGTTCAGCAGAGGAGGACAAAGGGCTTAATTAGGAAGGGGAAAAAAGATTATGAGAGAAAACTGGCAGAGAACATAAAAACGGACTGTAAAAGCTTTTATAGATATGTAAAAAGGAAAAGACTGATAAAGACAAATGTAGGTCCCCTGCAAACAGAAACAGGTGAATTGATTATGGGGAGCAAGGACATGGCAGACCAATTACTTTGGTTCTGTCTTCACTAAGGAGGACATAAATAATCTTCCAGAAGTAGTAAGGGACAGAGGGTCCAGTGAGATGGAGGAACTGAGTGAAATACATGTTAGTAGGGAAGTGGTGTTAGGTAAATTGAAGGGATTGAAGGCAGATAAATCCCCAGGGCCAGATGGTCTGCATCCCAGAGTGCTTAAGGAAGTGGCCCAAGAAATAGTGGATGCATTAGTGATAATTTTTCAAAACTCGTTAGATTCTGGACTAGTTCCTGAGGATTGGAGGGTGGCTAATGTAACCCCACTTTTTAAAAAAGGAGGGAGAGAGAAACCGGGGAATTATAGGCCGGTTAGCCTAACGTCGGTGGTGGGGAAACTGCTGGAGTCAGTTATCAAGGATGTGATAACAGCACATTTGGAAAGCGGTGAAATGATCGGACAAAGTCAGCATGGATTTGTGAAAGGAAAATCATGTCTGACGAATCTCATAGAATTTTTTGAGGATGTAACTAGTAGAGTGGATAGGGGAGAACCAGTGGATGTGGTATATTTGGATTTTCAAAAGGCTTTTGACAAGGTCCCACACAGGAGATTAGTGTGCAAACTTAAAGCACACGGTATTGGGGGTAAGGTATTGGTGTGGGTGGAGAATTGGTTAGCAGACAGGAAGCAAAGAGTGGGAATAAACGGGACCTTTTCAGAATGGCAGGCGGTGACTAGTGGGGTACCGCAAGGCTCAGTGCTGGGACCCCAGTTGTTTACAATATATATTAATGACTTGGATGAGGGAATTAAATGCAGCATCTCCAAGTTTGCGGATGACACGAAGCTGGGTGGCAGTGTTAGCAGTGAGGAGGATGCTAAGAGGATGCAGGGTGACTTGGATAGGTTGGGTGAGTGGGCAAACTCATGGCAGATGCAATTTAATGTGGATAAATGTGAAGTTATCCACTTTGGTGGCAAAAATAGGAAAACAGATTATTATCTGAATGGTGGCCGATTAGGAAAAGGGGAGGTGCAACGAGACCTGGGTGTCATTATACACCAGTCATTGAAAGTGGGCATGCAGGTACAGCAGGCGGTGAAAAAGGCGAACGGTATGCTGGCATTTATAGCGAGAGGATTCGAGTACAGGAGCAGGGAGGTACTACTGCAGTTGTACAAGGCCTTGGTGAGACCACACCTGGAGTATTGTGTGCAGTTTTGGTCCCCTAATCTGAGGAAAGACATCTTTGCCATAGAGGGAGTACAAAGAAGGTTCACCAGATTGATTCCTGGGATGGCAGGTCTTTCATATGAAGAAAGACTGGATGAACTGGGCTTGTACTCGTTGGAATTTAGAAGATTGAGGGGGGATCTGATTGAAACGTATAAGATCCTAAAGGGATTGGACAGGCTAGATGCGGGAAGATTGTTCCCGATGTTGGGGAGGTCTGGAACGAGGGGTCACAGTTTGAGGATAGAGGGGAAGCCTTTTAGGACCGAGGTTAGGAAAAACTTCTTCACACAGAGAGTAGTGAATCTGTGGAATTCTCTGCCACAGCAAACTGTTGAGGCCAGTTCATTAGCTATGTTTAAAAGGAAGTTAGATATGGCCCTTGTGGCTACAGGGGTCAGGGGGTATGGAGGGAAGGCTGGGTTCTGAGTTGGATGATCAGCCATGATCATAATAAATGGCGGTGCAGGCTCGAAGGGCCGAATGGCCTACTCCTGCACCTATTTTCTATGTTTCTATGTAATGCTACAGTTGTTATGGGGGATTTCAACATGCAGGTAGACTGGAGGAATCAGGTTGGTACTGGACCCCAAGAAAGGGAGTTTGTGGAGCCCCTCCGAGATGGATTCTTAGAACAGCTTGTACTGGAGCCTACCAGAGAGAAGCAAATTCTAGATTTAATGTTGTGCAATGAACCGGATTTGATCAGGGACCTCAAGGTAAAGGAGCCATTAGGAGGTAGTGACCATAATATGATAAGTTTTAATCTACAAATTGAGAGGGGGAAGGGAAAATTGGAAGTGTCAGTATTACATTTGAACAAAGGGAACTATGGTGCTATGAGGGGGGAGCTGGCCAAAGTTCAATGGAACAATATGCTAGCAGGGATGACAGTGGAACAGCAATAGCAAGTGTTTCTGGGAATAATGCAGAAAGTGCAGGATCAGTTCATTCCAAAGAGGAAGAAAGATCCTAAGGGGAGGCCATGGCTGACAAGGGAAGTAAAGGACAGTATAAAAATAAAAGAGAAGTATAACATAGCAAAGATGAGCGGGAAGCCGAAGGATTGGGAAACTTTTAAAGAGCAACAGAAGATAACTAAAAAGGCAATACGTGGAGAAAAAAGGAGGTACGAAGGTAAACTAGCCAAGAATATAAAGGAGGATAGTAAAAGCTTCTTTAGGTATGTGAAAAGGAAAAAAATAGTTAAGACTAAAATTGGGCCCTTGAAGACAGAAATGGGTGAAATTATTATGGGGAACAAGGAAGTAGCAGACGAGTTGAACAGGTACTTTGGATCTGTCTTCACTAGGGAAGACACAAACATTCTCCCAGATATAATAGTGGCCAAAGGACCTAGGGTAATGGATGAACTGAAGGATTTATATTAGGCAGAAAATGGTGTTGGATAGACTGTTGGGTCTGAAGGCTGATAAGTCCCCGGGACCTGATGGTCTGCATCCCAGGGTACTTAAGGAGGTGGCTTTAGAAATCATGGATGCATTGGTAATCATTTTCCAATGTTCTATAGATTCAGGATCAGTTCCTGTAGATTGGAGGGTGGCTAATGTTGTCCCAGTTTTCAAAAAAGGAGGGGGAGAGAAAACAGGGAATTATAGACCGGTTAGCCTGACATCAGTGGTGGGAAAGATGCTGGAGTCAATTATGAAAGATGAAATTACAACACATTTGGATAGCAGTAACGGGATCGGTCTGAGTCAGCATGGATTTACGAAGGGGAAGTCATGCTTGACTAATCTTCTGGAATTTTTTGAGGATGTAACTATGAAAATGGACAAGGGAGAGCCAGTGGATGTAGTGTACCTGGACTTTCAGAAAGCCTTTGATAAAGTCCCACATAGCAGACTAGTGGGCAAAATTAGGGCACATGGTGTTGGGGGCAGAGCACTGACATGGATTGAAAATTGGCTGGCTGACAGGAAACAAAGAGTAGTGATTAACAGGTCCCAGTGGGGTACCGCAGTGTTCAGAGCTGGGACCACAGCTGTTTACAACATACATTAATGATTTGGATGAAGGGATTAAAAGTAACATTAGCAAATTTTCAGATGACACAAAGCTGGATGGCAGTGTGAAATGTGAGGAGAATGCAGCGTGACTTGGACAGGCTGGGTGAGTGGACGGATGCATGGCAGATGCAGTTTAATGTGGATAAATGTGAGGTTATCCACTTTGGTGGTAAGAACAGGAAGGCAGATTATTATCTAAGTGGAGTCAAGTTAGGAAAAGGGGAAGTACAACAAGATCTAAGTGTTCTTGTACATCAGTCACTGAAAGCAAGCATGCAGGTACAGCAGGCAGTGAAGAAAGCTAATGGCATGCTGGCCTTCATAACAAGGGGAATTGAGTATAGGAGAAAAGAGGTCCTTCTGCAGCTGTACAGGGCCCTGGTGAGACCACACCTGGAGTACTGTGTGCAGTTTTGGTCTCCAAATTTGAGGAAGGACATTCTTGCTATTGAGGGAGTGCAGTGTAGGTTCACAAGGTTAATTCCCGGGATGGCGGGACTGTCATATGTTGAAAGATTGGAGCGACTGGGCTTGTATACTCTGGAATTTAGAAGGATGAGAGGGGATCTGATTGAAACATATAAGATTATTAAGGAATTGGACACGCTGGAGGCAGGAAGCATGTTCCCACTGATAGGTGAGTCCAGAACCAGAGGCCACAGTTTAAGAATAAGGGGTAGGCCATTTAGAATGGAGTTGAGGAAAAACTTTTTCACCCAGAGAGTGGTGGATATATGGAATGCTCTGCCCCAGAAGGCAGTGGAAGCCAAGTCTCTGGATGCTTTCAAGAAAGAGATGGATAGAGCTCTTAAAGATAGTGGAATCAAAGGTTATGGGGATAAGGCAGGAACTGGATACTGATTGTGGATGATCAGCCATGATCACAGTGAATGGCGGTGCTGGCTCAAAGGGCCAAATGGCCTACTCCTGCACCTATTGTCTAGAACAGAAAGATTTTCTTACTACAAATCTGGCTGAAATTTTTATAATCAAATCACGGTTTGGAGATTTTGCATTTTTGAATTAACAATCTTGGCTAAATTGTTGAAGGAAACTGCCACTTGTACATTTCCAAAAGATAGTGCCTGGAGAATTTCAATTAGATTACTAGAGGTACTCTAATTTATATGCTGAGTTCATGTTCATATGGTGTTAAAATGATAACAAAATAACCAAACGATTTGTGTGAATGTTTTTCACAAAATATCATGCACTAACAAAAAAAGTAACCAGTGATGTTAAAAAGTTATCTCCAAACATTGATTTATCTTGAATAAGTCCTATAACAGAAATTGCAAGTAAGGGAAATTATATGGGGCTAAGGACTAATTATTTAAATTTACACTCCAGCATGCTCTCTCTCCTGAGATTTGCATAACCCCACTTCCATTCTTCATTACACCCTCTTGTCTACATCATTCCCACGCATTGTTCATCCACCCACCAACCAAACTTGTACTACACTCCTCATTCCCCCTTTTCTAGTCTCCTCTTTCTTAATACATGCTCTGTCCCCACCCCAACAATGCCTCACTCCAGAACCAAATGTTCATCACCAAGGTCTGTGTACAATAGGGGCTCACTGAAATTTCCTGTACTAAAAGTTAGAGTTGTTTGTCCAATGACACCTGTTGTCAGTAGGACTTGGTTAATCTGTACAGGTGGTGGATGTTAGTGAGGAATTTTAGTCAAGGATTGTGGTGTTATATGAGTGAGGAACTTGCCCCAAATCTCTGCCTCTCCAGAATGATACTTGCAGCCCACTTTGGGTTGATACCTATAATATAAAACCCTACTTTATCCAAAATTTTGGAAGGAACGCAATGCCATTGGAGTGCCTCCAACCTCTTTCTGTGTGGGTCTTTGGAAGCTGACATATCATATATTTAAATAACTTACCCTTAGTTTAAGGTAGAGAGCAGTGATTATGATTCCATACACAAAGAGAACTCCATCAAGAATGTAACATAGCTTAGGGTCATTCAGGGTCATACTGTCAGCATCTATCAAATTAAAAACAAAAAAGGCTGATCAACCACTTTTCTAATCAATATGTAATGTTCCAATAATGATTCTTCTGTACACAGTCAATAGTTTTCAACAGGTAACCATAATTGCATTTCCTTTCAATACTGAAAGCTGATTGGTGAATGTGATGATTATATTAATAATATTTGGTTCAACACCTGGTTTGATCAGTTGATCATGGTAAAATTGGTGATTGCTAAGCCAGATATAATCTTGGAAAATTTAAAACAGATTACATTTTGCATTTTTCAAAAAGGGTCAGGAGCAAAAAGTATTCTGGGATATTAAAGTGCTTTTCATCATACTGCTGTACTTCCTGGCCTGTTGAATTAACTGGTCTTTCCTATCGTGTGTGCACCCATATGCTGTAATGTCTGATATTGCTCCAATTAGCCTTTATGTTGTGGGTACACTCATTTATACAATTGTTGTCACCAAAAAACTACACCATGTAAAATGTTTGTCACAGTTTACAAAATTAAGCTCCAAAATAACTGAGACAGTATTCTTTACTGTAACAATATGATAGGTTACCACATTGTTCTGTTGTTCCTCCAAGTCACCTGAATATTTCAAATTTAAAATTCTCTTGATCTTGCCCAGGGCTAAATTAGAACTCTCTCATTCTTCATCTACCTTTCTGCAATGATCGTTGGCAGTCATGCTACGCTATCCTCCGGAATACACCCATTGAACATTTATTCACTTTTTCCTCTCTTCCTTTAACTTGCTCCTTAAAACCCACCACACCGATTTAAAAAAAAGATTTGATGACCTTTCTAATATCAAGTTCTTTTGCTTCATGTCCGTTCTGATTGTTTTGCTATGAAGTGGTGGATATTTTACTTTTGGTGTTTGGCAAAGTTATCTGATTTCGTCATGTAGATATTATCCAGTTTTAGAAATAATTGGTCAATTTCAAAACTGCACAAGTCAAACTGTTTCAGAGAAATTATTCCATCCATTGAAGATTGAAATTGAGAAATCTCTATCTACCTAAGAGGCTGGCAGTGAGCCAGAAACTTATGCTGAAGACTGTTTTCTCCAGGGGCCCACGGCTTCTACTAGTGCTCATGTGGTCTCAAAAGATCAGAGCACAAAATGTAGGCTAATGCGAGAAGTGCCGTTGAGAGAAGGCTGCACTTTATAAGGGCCATCCTTCAGATGATATATCAAATGAAGCCCAAGCTGTTAACAGAGTTGGAGAAAGAATTAGGTAAACACTATTTTATAGAATTAACTATTGTGCCCCAATGAATATTTAACTCAATCAAAGTTACTGAATAAACAGATATTCTGACGACTATCACGTTGCTTTTTGTAGAAACCTATTCCCAGAAACTGGGAGTCCTGATTCCTTGCAACCCACGCAGAATGCTGGGAGAAACTCAACAGGTCAGGCAGCATATATGGAAGAGAGTACAGTCGATGTTTCAGGCCGAGAGCCTTCATCAGGACTCATGAAAGATCTGGGCCCAAAACGTCGATGGTACTCTCTTCCATAGATGCTGCCTGGCCTGCTGAGCTCCTCCAGCATTCTGTGTGTGTTGGTTAGATTTCCAGCATCTACAGATTTTCTCTTGTTTGTCCGGATTCCTTCATTACTTCACTGACCGTGGTTCAAGGAGTATTTCGTTAGCTATGAAGTTTTGGCAATATTCAGAAAGGAAATGCTAATTCTTTCTCCAACTCTGTGATATATTTGGCAATTCAAACCATCACTTTTAGAAACTAGGTGTGTTTATTATTTTATTAATTTATCTATTTAGAGATACAGCAGTAACAAGCCCTTCCTGCCCAACAAAACTGCCACTGCCCAATTACACCCATGTGACCAATTGGCCTACTAACCCATGCGTCTTTGGAATATGGGACGAAACTGGAGCACCTGGTGGAAACCCATGTGATCACGGGGTGAACGTACACACTCCTTGTAGATAGTGGTGGGAATTGAAACCAGGTCACTGGCACTATAAAGCGTTACACTAACCGCTACGTTACTGTGCTGCACCCACAATGTGATGATACTCTACTTGATCCAATGAGTTAATTTGTCCAGTAAGGGAAGAGCCACAGGGTACAGCAGAACAGCACCTCCCGATCCCTTAAAACAGGCACAGATCTGACCGAGGATATAAAGCACTGACTACTCCTGTAATGAAGTGCAGTGACCTCTGGGTTGATCCTGCTAGCTCTGTGCTTGCCAGTGTTAATGGGAAATAACATTATACCAAAGCTATTGTGAAATTATAATCAAGAATGGGACATCGTAAAGTGCCTGTCCTACTGTACTGTAAAGACTTCTGTAAGTGGCCAACAGTCTTTCCTTGACTTCCTAACCAGAAGACCACAATCTGTGCAGACTGGTGATAATATCTCCTCCTCGCTTACAGTCAACACTGGCACACCTCAGAGGTGTGTGCTTAGCCCATTGCTCTACTCCCTCTATACCCATGACTGTGTGGTTAGGCATAGTTCAAATACCATCTGTAAATTTGCTGATGATACAACCATTGTTGGTAGAATCTCAGGTGGAGATGAGATGGCGTTAAGGAGTGAGATATGCCAACTAGTGGAGTGGTGTCACAGCAACAACCTGGCACTCAATGTCAGAAAGATGAAAGAGCTGATTGTGAACTTCAGGAATGGTAAGACGAGGAAACACAAACCAATCCTCATAGAGGAATCAGAGGTGGAGAGAGTAACAATTCCAAGTTCCTGGGTGTCAATATCTCCGAGAATCTAACCTGGTCCGAACATACAGTACCGATGCTGCCATAAAGAAAGCAAGACAGCAGCCATGTTTCAATAGCAGTTTGAAGAGATTTGGTTTGTCAACTAAAATACTCATAACTTCTATAGGTGTATCGTGGAGAGCATTCTGACAGGCTGTATCACTTTCTGGTATGGGGGTGCTACTGCACAGGGCTGAAAGAAGCCACTGAAAGTTGTAAAATTAGTCAGGTCTATCTTGGGTATTAGCTTCTGTAATACTCAAGACATCTTCAAGGAGCGGTGCCTCAGAAAGGCAATGTCCATTATTAAGAATCCCATCACCTAGGGCATGCCCTCTTCTCATTGTTCCTGTCAAGAAGAAGGTACAGAAGCCTAAAGGTACACACTCAACGATTCAGGAATAGCGTCACCTCTGCCATATGATTCCAATATGGACAGTGAACCCCTTAACACTACCTCACTTTTAAAAATATATATATTATTTTTGTTTTTGCACTATTTTACTCTATTCAATATATATATTTACTGTAATTGATTTACTTGTTTATGTTTTTCTTTCTATATTTTCATGTATTGCATTGAACTACTGCTGCTAAGTTAACAAATTTCACGCACATGCCGGTGTAATAAACCTGATTCTGATTCACAAAATGGATGCTATTCCATTTCTCTCTGCCCTAAGAAATTTTGTCCTGTCACTGCATTCTTTCTTTCTGCTTCTCTCTTTTCAATCTGACAATAATTGCTCACTATTTGCTTGTTGCAGCAGTCCGCATCAGTATCATGTGGTAAAGCTGACGTGTTTTTTCCAGAAGTTTCTGAAATTAAGGGATCCTTTACAAGATAACAACAAAAGAGTCTACGCAAATAGAGCTTATTTGCCCCTTACAAAATCATGTCTGATCTTCTACCTTAAATATCACATTCCTGACTTGATTCCCATGTCTTTTCCTTCCTTTAATATCTAGATATCTATTAAATACAGAAATTTCTCCTTGTTTCATACCTAAATTTTTTAAAGCTTCCGTTAGTCTTGCGAGACCATGGGTCTGTACCTGGAAAGTCTTCACTCTCCAGGGTGCAGGCCTGGGCAAAGTTGTATAGAAGACCGGAAGTTGCCCATGCTTCAAGTCTCCCCTCTCCATGTCACCAATGTTGTCCAAGGGAAGGGCAAGGGCCGGTACAGCTTGGCACCAGTGTCATTGCAGAGCACTGTGTGGTCAAGTGCCTTGCTCAAGGACACAACACACTGCCTCAGCTGGGGATCGAACTCACGACCTTCAGATCGCTAGTCCAATGCCTTAACCACTTGGCCACGTGCCCACCCTGCCTAAATAGTTTACCCTTTATTGTGAAATGTGGCACCTTCACTTGTTGACAATGCAGGTCTAGCCTACTCAATCACTCCACCATCCGAGGAACAAGTCTGGTGAATCTTTATTACACTCACTCTTTAGCAAGTACGGTATTCCATTTTTTTAAAGTAGAGACCAAAGCTATAAGCAATGTTAGATAGACAGACAGGTAGATAGATAGATAGGTAAACATACTTTATTGATCCCGAGGGAAATTGGGTTTCGTTACAGTTGCACCAACCAAGTGCAATTATATGGAGATTGCACCTGGAACAGTAAGTCCAACCAAGTGCAACTTGGTTGGACTTACTGTTCCGGGTGCAATCTCCATATATAATTGTAGTAAGACATTTTTAGCTTTACATTCAAATCCTCTACCAATTAAGGCATACATATTGTTTGTTTTTATAATTGTGTGCTACACCTGCACATTAGCTTTTTGCAACATGGGTAAAGGACACCCAAGTGTTTGAATCTATCACCCTTTAAAAAGGGAGGAAACTTAGCATTTGTTTTTGCTACCAAAGTGGAGAACCTCACATTTTTTCACTTGCTACTTTCATCTCTTTGTCAGCTTGTTTAACCTGTCTGCATAACCTTGAAGCATCTTGGTTTTCTCATCACCATTCAGACTCCCGCTTAGTTTGGCTTCATCAGAAATCTTGCAAATATTTCATAGTAATAGATTGTCCTGCAGTGAATGTAACATTAGATCCAAGTGTATTCTTTTCACTGAATCAGTTGACAATATGCAGAACCAAGCAAGCATCAAAACAAGAACCGTCAGCATAAGGTAGGGGAAGTGTAGGTGCAGGGGATGTATGTGTTGGGGGTGTACTTCCATTGTGGGCTTCGGGGAGTGATATTACTAGGAAGTTTGGACAATCTGTTAGTCCAGTTGGTGAGCTCAGGAGGGGATTAGCTTTGTGCATGAATGCTAAGGTTGTGAATTTAGCTACCGGTATGAACAGTCTGGCTGCATTTGAGGGAGGAGGCTCCAGGTCAATGCAGGAGAAGGAAAGCAAGGCTTACTGGTAGGGTTAGATGAAGAGGGTGGAAAGGATGGTCAGCAAAGTTGGCTACAGAATCAAATGGCCTGTTTGTGATCTGTGGACTATTATTCTATGTCCTTTATTTTTCTGTTTCTATCAATGCTTTTCACCCTCCTTCAGAGTGGGGAGGAAGCTTCTACAGAAACAGGGATGAGAAAGTCTGAGTTATCAAGTGGCCGCCAAGTGGGTCATTGAACTTCGAAAAGGGAGGAAATCTGTGGTGGAGATGAACTTTAAAAAAGCTCTGAATGTATGTAGTTCTCCACTGAGACGAGATGCTTGCTGTGGAACAAAATACCACCCTATTAGAACATGATTCAAATTGTTTATTTCTAGGTCATTGAATCAAGATCTTCCAGCCTTTTGAAATGGCCTGTCTTTGAGTCCGTCGTAACCCAGCAGCTCAAGTTCTACATACATTCTTTATATTGAAATACTTTTGTATCACCTTTTATTTTATCTGGGGCATAGGCCGCCACCAGCAGCTTCTATACCTCAGATAAATGATGGAACAGAAGAAATTAAAATTAAAAAGAATGTTTTATCCACTAGCTAAAGGCATTACCTAGCATTTACCTCACCAAATGACTATTATTCAAGCAAATCTTGGTTAATATCAAAGTGAAATCAAACCTGGCCATTCAAGAATATCCCAGCAAGAAATTTTGGAAATTATCATGGGAAAAACAACATTGACAATTTTTCCTTGCTTCTCCAAGGAGTGCTGAATCATCATTCATTTACCTTTGAACTTGGAAAAGTACAACTCAGGAGCTGGCCTTCTGCCTTATAACCATGATGTCCATGCAAACTAATCACATCTCTCTGCATGGGGTCTATATACCACCAATCCCTGCCAGTTCACATGTTTATCTAAACATTGCTATCATTTCTGCTTTCACCAATTCCCACAGTAGCACTTTCCAGGTTCCTACCACACTCTGTTAAAAATTCTTGCTGCATAAATCACCTTTAACCTTCCCCCTCTCACCTTAAATCTATGCTCTTGTGTATTCGATATTTCCACCCTGTGGAAAAACACTCTTGACTGTCTACCCTCTCTATGCTTCTCATAATTGTAAATAGTTTTGCCAGGTCACCCATCAACCTTTGATGCCTCAGAGAAAACAATACAATTTCTCCAAACTCTCCTTACAGCTAATACTCTATAATCCAGGCAACATCCTATGAACCTTTTCTGCAAACTCCCTGAAGCTTCCATATCTTTCCTGTAATGTGGTGACTAGATAGTACACCAAAACTTCATACATCTGCAACATGACTTCCTGACTCTTACACTCAACATCTTGACTGATGAAGGCACGTGTGCCATAAGCTGCCTTTACCACCTGATCTACTTTTGTTGCCACTTTTAGGAAGTTATGGATCTGCATCCTGAGATCCCTCAGTGCATCAATGCTCCTAAGGTTCCTGTTATTTATTGTATAGCTTCCTCATGCATTTGGTTTCCAAAAGGACAAAGGACAATACCTCAGACTTTTCCAGGTTAAACTCCATCTGCCATTTCTTTAATCACACTGAATTGGTTTATATCCCGCTGAATCTTTTGATGACCTTTCACATTGTGCCAAGTTTTGTGTCATCTGAAAACTTACTGATCAGCACAAACAACTGGGATCCCAGCATTGATCCTTGTGGAGCACCACTGGTCGTAAATCTCCAGTCAAAGGAACATCCCTTCACTGCTACTCTCTGTCTTCTATAGCCAAACCAGTTTTGAATCAAATCCAGCCTACAAAGTCTGGATGAAATCAATACACTTTAGTCTTTAGGATCAGCTGACCCATGAGGGTCCTTGCCACAGGCTTAGCGAGGTTTACTTTGGGATGGATGAGAACAGATAACAGAAACATTTAGTTCAGAAACTAAGTGAAGAAGTCAGCAATATATTTCTACTTTTTGAAACTAGTTTGTCTTGACCTTAGGAACCAAGGTTGTTGAATACCATAATAATTTGGAATATTTATTTCTGATAGCCTCGTTTAACAAAAGTACCTGCATAGTTCTATCTCTCATTCTAACATTAGTGAAAACCCAATTCTAATTGTTCGTACTATTTTATTATTTGTCCATCAATTTTTCTGTGGCCTAGAAGATCAGTCCAGATGAAGGATCTTGACATGAAACATTTCTCCATAGATGCTGCCTGACTCCCTAAGTCACTCCAGCAGTTTGTTTTCAAATCAAATATGAAAACTTTAATCAACAAGCCAAACTGAACAAATTACAAATAATGTGAAAGATGTTAAGATCATTTGAAACTGGAGATTAAACTGGAAGGTTTAAATTTTTTGAGGCCCATTGTCATTCAGAGAATTTCTGACTTTATTTCTTTCTGTATTAACCACATCTTAGGACGTCCTAACTGCTGCTAAATTTGTTCATTTCGATTAAGTTGTACCCTGTTGATATTTTATAATTTTGCTTACAAAACAGAATAATTTGACTATAAAAATATGATTTTGTGATTCCTCTTTACATTAGTGATGCAGATTATAATTACCACCAGTTACTGATTGCTTGTTTGTCAGGTTCATTAGTTTCAATGTGAGTTTCTGTCTGTGGTGAGCTCCATTTCCGAGAAACTACTATATTGAAAAATACAGACTCAAGTTCCAAAACTGGTTTGGTCATCAATGGAATCTATTTCAGTTTTTTCACTTACGGTGTACAACATCATCTTAATCTCTCCATGGAATAAGCTTTGCTGTATATTTTTTAAAAACTCAGCAAAAGCCATTTCAAATAAGTGTCAATTCTCCTTTCTTTATAAATGGGATATTTTTCACTTCATTGTATGATCGGAACTACTTTCTTACAAAACTGTTCAGCAACTTAATAGAGTTTTTAGAATTAGCCATCCACATCACTTTTTTCTACATTATGCCTCAGATATTTCAAGATCAGTCTTATAGTAAACCACTACATTGAACTGGCCAGAAACAAAAGATTTAGCAGATTGGCCTTTTTTCAGTGACCAGCAGTTCATCTGAACATACAGCTTTCCTCTGTATTTTCTCATTCCTGATACAGTACAGAGCCTCCCCAGCTAACAACTGTTGCTATCTGGGCGATAACTCCCTGGGTTCCTCCCTCATGGGACAACTGCTTGTGACCCAACAGTTCACAAGTCAGAAGTGTGGTTTCTTAGCAATATATTTAAAATAAAACTTAAGCCAACCAAGGCAACACGGAAGAATATAATGTGGCTCATATGAACAAATTGTCCAAATGCAACCTCAATCAAAGCAGTAAGCTAGTCTCGCAAAAGACTCTGTACGTATTTTATCCATAAAAAGCATGCCACATACGATCCTACTAATTACTGCTCAGTTGCCTACAATCAATGCACTGTGATGGAAAACATAAATGACAATACAGTACTTGTTTCTTATTTACTATTATAATCATCATTGCTTGGTTTGGTTTTTGCCGGGTCCAGATGACTCTTAATTTCATTACAGCCTTAATCTGAATATGCACAAGTAGGTTGATTCTTGAGAAGTTAAGAGCATCTGTCCTTGACATAAAGGCAACTTTCAACAAAGCATAGCATCAGGGAGTCAAGGTAAAATTAATCAATAGGAAATCAGGTTATAGGTTGGAACCTTACTTTGCACAGCGGCAAACAAGAGGAAACCTGCAGATGCTGGAATTTCAAGCAACACACATAAAAGTTGCTGGTGAATGCAGCAGGCCAGGCAGCATCTCTAGGAAGAGGTACAGTCGATGTTTCGGGCCGAGACCCTTCATCAGGACTAACTGAAAAAAGAGCTAGTAAGAGATTTGGAAGTGGGAGTTGGGAGGGGGAGATCCAAAATGATAAGAGAAGACAGGAGGGGAAGGGATGAAGCCAAGAGCTGGACAGTTAATTGGCTAAAGGGATATGAGAGGATCATGGGACGGGAGGCCTAGGGAGAAAGAAAGGGGGAGGGGGGAAGCCCAGAGGATGGGCAATAATGGATGGGGTACGAGGGGGAGGTGGGGCATTAACGGAAGTTAGAGAAGTCAGGGCCCCAGACAGTCCTTCCAGGTGAGGCGACACTTCACCTGTGAGTCAGCTGGGGTGATATACTGCGTGCGGTGGTCCCGATGCGGCCTTCTATATATTGGCGAGACCCGACGCAGACTGGGAGACCGTTTCGCTGAATACCTATGCTCTGTTTACCAGAGAAAGCAGGATCTCCCAGTGGCCACACATTTTAATTCCACGTCTCTTTCCCATTCTGATATGTCTATCCATGGCCTCCTCTACTGTAAAGATGAAAACACACTCAGGTTGGAGGAACAACACCTTATATTCCGTCTGGATAGCCTCCAACCTGATGGCATGAACCTTGACTTCTCTAACTTCCGTTAATGCCCCACCTCCCCCTCGTACCCCATCCGTTATTGTCCATCCTCTGGACTTCCCCCTCCCCCTTTCTTTCTCCCTAGGCCTCCCACCCCATGATCCTCTCATATCCCTTTTGCCAATCAACTGTCCAGCTCTTGGCTCCATCCCTCCCCCTCCTGTCTTCTCCTATCATTTTGGATCTCCCCCTCCCCCTCCCACTTTCAAATCTCTTACTAGCTCTTCTTTCAGTTAGTCCTGACGAAGGGTCTCGGCCTGAAACGTCGACTGTACCTCTTCCTAGAGATGCTGCCTGGCCTGTTGCGTTCACCAGCAACTTTGATGTGTGTTGCTTTCCACAGAGGCAGATGGCTTTAGTTGTGAACAGTAAGACCAAAACAACATTCAGGCACGGGCTGATATGTGGCAACTAGTATTAATGAAGACATTGAAAATTTTCAACAAGAGAAAGTTTTAGCATATCTCCTTGACATTCAATGGCGTAATCATCCCCATCTGTCTCCATCAAAGATATTTGGGGTCTCATTGACTAGAAACTGGACATTCAATATATATATATGCTATAGGTACGTTAATTAGCGATTCATCTCCCCCATATTTTTCCTCACTGACACTTGGTGGAGAGAGTTTGTACTGTCTATAACCCAAATGTTATTCTCCAAGTTCACTTCAACAGCACTTCTCACAATTATACACCTCTTTGAGGGACATGGCCAGCAGGTTCCCCTCAAAGTCACATACCAAACTGCCTTTGAAACACATCATCCAGAGGATGAGCTGCTGTCTTCAATGCAAACTTGAAAAACAGCTCTGCATCATCCATCTGGGCACAAATGCAATCTTTGGGACTCAATACTGAATTCAACAATTTTGAATAATGTGTTTCCTGTACAAAACAAGGTTACCCATCTATAATATTAAGATTTTCTCTCTCCACAAATACTGTTTGATCTGTTGGGTGGTTCCAACATTTCCCTTTCAATTTCAGGTTTCAACAATAGCGCTAATCTGCATTGCACAGTTTTGGACATTTTTTCTCACTCTAACTGCTGTTATTAATTGATTAACTAGACTCCTATATGACCATTGGGATCATCTGGTTGACCCCAGTCTTACTTTATAAGGGATATTCCCTATGTCCCATCCATCAGAGATATTTCTCTTGTCCAATCCATCAGTTTGCTTTACAACTATAAATTCATTTATTTTCTCTCCTGGTTCTGAAGCTTCTCTTTCCCAGATGCTGCCTGACCTACTAAGCATTTCCAGCATTTTAGGATTTTATTCTGGATTTTCAGCAGTTACAATTTGTTGACTTCCAGCTACCTTGCTATAGTCGTGAGATTGTTCCTAAGATAGGGTAGACAATGCTGTTCTTAAGGCAGAGTTGATTTTTATACCAATTCAACGTAACCTTCTAACTTTTAAATTTCTTTCTGATGTTTTTACGCTGTGTATGCCATTTATGTCTTTTAGCAGCCTTCTTAGCATCCATTTCTTCATCAAAGAGCGCTCAAAATCTTATCTACTGTATATCCACCAGACATCAACTGCTGTACATCTTGCTACAATTAGAAATAATTCCACTGAGTTTCTTTGCTCTTTGCCCAAGTGTTATCATTCTCTGCATGAAATTCTCCATTACTTGCCTTTTCACTATTTACACTTTTTGTCAACTATATCTGTTAAATTACGACCAGTGTACAAAATTATAAAACTGACCTCAGAGGGATAGTGTTGGATACTGAAAAATAACAATCGTGCTTGCTTTCTATAAGCCACTTACCCACACAGCCATTGGCACTGGTGGGATTCAATTTTATTGAAAAGTCTGTCATGTGGTGTGTTATGAAATACCATTTGAAAGCTGACACACAATAAATATGATCAAAATGTGATTGTAGAAGGTATATTTAGTAAGTTTGCAGGTGACATAAGTTTTGATGCTACTGTATAACGTGAAGCTACAGAAATGTGGCCAACCAGCTTCTCACAACAGGTTTTGAATCATGGGACAATTAGAGAAGCTGATCGTGGACTAGTGTGGGATCCAATAGCTGGGCCAGCCATTCAGTCTGAGCTCTCTGGTAGGTGCCAGTGACCACAATGTAGGTCCATTGATGAATGATTTAACCTAAGCATGTATTCAGGGAAGGAGTGAAATAGAGAGGCAGACTGATTGGAGACTCAGTTTCCTACCTCTACCTCACTTGTAGAGTTGCATTCAAAGCTTCCCCAAAACTCATTATCCTTTGAAGCGACTAGTAGTAGTCCTCCTACCTTGCCATTCCATTGGTTCAGCTGAGAGAAGCTTCTGGAAGGTCACAGCAGGGATATAATTACCACCACACACCCTTTCAGCAAGTCAGAGCATTGATGACTCTACCCCAGTGGTTAGCAGTGAAGAACCGCAGTTGATGATGTGAGGGCCTCAGCCCATGGAGACATCCACTGAGGGCTCCAACCAAGAGAGTGAAGATGTCAGCAGAATCTTCTGAAGCAGGAAACCAATGTTTATGAAGACAAGAGAAACCCAAACTCTGTGAAACCAGTGAGATGTCTGCAACCATTCCAAAGCATAATGGACAGTGCTTGGGCCTCTGACAGACAGAGCTTAAGTTGGAATTGCATGATGAAGTACATAAATGTACGGGTGCGTTTGCACTGAGATCTGACCCATCTCCTTTTGATTGCTCAGGCACCTGGTAAAACACACTTCAAGAGTGATTGACCACAGTGTTCAGAAAATGTACTAGCAATAGAACAAGCAACACCCTCAAAATGCTGAAAGAACTCTGCAGGCCAGGCAGCATCTACGGAAAAGAGTATAGTCAACATTTCAGGCCGAGACCCTTCATCAGGACTGGAGCTGACTCCTCATCTTTTTTCCCATGGACCTGACGAAGGGTGTCAGCCCAAAACATTGACTGTACTCCTTTCCATAGATGCTGCCTGACCTGCTGAGTTCCTCCCGCATTTTTTGTGTGTCGCTTGGATTTCCAGCATCTGCTGGTTTTCCCTTGTTTGTGATTAGCACCAGGTCAATTGAAAAGATGGTCAGAGAAATGGTGAATGGAGTTTAATTCTGAAAAATGTGAGGCATTACACTTGATAGTACAAATAATGCTGAATGAATGGTGAAGTGTGGAGGCTTTGGAGAGGGTGCAGAAGAGGTTTACCAGGATATTGCCTAGATTAGAGAGTATTAGATATAAGGAGAGGTTGGACAAACGTGTACAGGGACAGGCAGGGTATTGGGGGATGGGACCCATGTGCAGGCAGGTCGGATTAGTTTAGATTGACATCATGGTTAGTGTAAACATGGTGGGTGAAGGACCTTTCCTGCAATGTTTTGCTTTTGTTCTATGATAGAGATAGAGGGTGTGCTGCTCAAGATATCAAACCTAGCCAGGGCTTTTAATTAAGCCAAGTCTAGACTTTGTGTCTACAACAGGTTAAACTCCCTCCCATGCCTCACCACTCCCAACTCTCTCCATATTTCTCTTTAACAGCCAGAGTTGGAACTGAAGCCTTTTAATTCCATCCTGTACCTTGAGTCAAGTTTGAGTATATTTCTTCACTCCTGTGCCTCACTTCAGTAGCCATGGTACACAGTACAAAGCCTGTGTATTAATATATATACTTCCCAATTTCTTTTAAGCAGCATTTCTACCCCAAATATTCCACATTTTGTGCTGTTTTGTTGTCCCTACTTTGCACTTGCTATGTCTTTTTTTGATATTTTTGCCACTGTTGTTTTTTAAAAAATTATCACAGACTTTCTGCAGTTTATTTTTAGCTCTGTGTGTCTTCGAAAATGACAAAAATACAACACAAGGATGCATGGCCACAAAATGTTTAATGTCCTTCGAACCTAGTCAAGTTCAATATGTGCATCAAATCTCGTCTCTCAACAAGTGCACACTCTACTCCACCTAATGCACCTCACATTGACCGGGACCATTATCTAAAGTTCTCATGTTCCACCCACATGAAGCTTACAGCATCTACACCAATGAAGCAGAGGTAGCAGATTTTGCAGATAAATTTCCAGACATATGCCAACACATTTTGTCTTCTGTTGCAATCAACTGCCAAACCATTACCTCAAGAGGAGACCAACCAGATCCAAAAAACTCTCTCCTCTTGAGAACAGAGCATTGTGGCAGATGCTGCTGTGCACTTCCCAGCCTTTCTCCTCATTGCTTTTCCCTCAAGCTGCAAATGGTATGGGCATGTATCACACACCTGCTCCCCTTCAGCAGGTTATGTTGAGCTCTATTTCATGTAGATTCAGAGAGGAAATCAAGGTGGACAAATTATATAGTGGGGCCAACAAAGGGCCCTGATGAGATAGGATAGTTCAGTACATGGGGGGAAAAAGCTACTATTGAAAGGGAAATGGGTAGGTGTCATTGTGGCTCTTTCTGGCCCTACCAAAAAGCTGAAGAATAGAGGGAAACTCCTGGAACTAAGAAGAAGTAAAAATGGACAAGACCTGTGTGATAGTTAGCAAATGTTCAGAGAGCACAATGGCTAATGCAAGAACAGCATGCGAAGGGTAAGATTTGCAGGAGGCAACTGAAATATTCAAAGAAAGATGTGATATTTTTAATAAAAAGAATGTACAACTGCTGTGTAGAATGTAAAAATTTGTATATAGGTTATGTAAAGAATCAGGAAAAGTGTTATATCAACTCAAGACTGAATTATCAGATCAGACAGGAGAGAGATGAAGCAGGAAATAGACTGGAGAAAAGGTGTAATTATTTAGAAGCATAGGTAGCTGAGTTACAGCATAAAGTGGAGAAGCAACATGAATAAGAGATTAAGTAAGAGAGAGAAGAAACAATAAACAGAGATAAGGTGCAGTTGTTTAGAACTCAGATATTAAGGGGGCAAGATCCGTGCAGTAAGCTATTTGGTTAGAGGTGGACACCTTCCAAATGTTCTACATAGAGGCCAGGAGACACTTTTAAAGCAACATTTTAGCAAAAAGGTAAGCAGACTGCAAACTGAAAAGTCTGCAAGAAAAGTTGTGTTCATACATAAACTAGATTATCCCAAGATCATCTATAAGAAGAATTTTTCTTTTGTAATATTTTATGTTATTTTACACTGTATTAGTTTTTAAGTGTGTGAATCAAGTGTCTGGGGGTCTTGACTAGCTTTTTCCCACTCAGGCAAATTCAGGGCCAAACACAGAGCAGGAAAGACTAATTGCATTGCATCCGCTACCTTCACAGGTCCTTAGCCACTGGGAGAACATCGTATCTTCCTCTTCTTTGGCATTCCCTTGGAATCTACATTGAACTTCATCCACTATGTTTCTGAAGGTTTGAGATGGCTGACATCCAAAATGAAACCACAGACTTTTCCAAAGATGGGAGGTAGTTTGTTCATTAGTGATGTAGTTCACAAGATCATTCAATGTCATGTTGTGCTTGGACATGGATCACTATATTTCCTGAGAAGCAACCATTCAATTTAAGCTTCTTCTAACTACAAGCACATTACAATCAATATTCCCCTGTCTGCACAACTGTAAAGATCTCCCAGTGATCTCCTCCTTCTCTTCCTCGTTCCTTCTCCCAGCTTTTCCCTGCCAACATTATTGCCAAAAAGTGAAGGACACAACAGACTACTAAAAATCTGGTGTAGTTGCTCTGTATTGCAAGTCACTTCCAGAATCCCTCATGCAGAGGGAGCATTCATAATGGGCACCAAATGCTTGCCAACTGAAGCTGTGTTGATGGAAAACGTTCTTTATATCTGCTTTTCCTCTCATAAGAGACTTCAGGTTGGAGAGAAAAGACAGCTGGTGATCCCTTGACAAAAAATTCCCTTTAGCCTGGCGTAGTGCTCAAAGTGTACATTCAGAAAGGACTTGTAGCTTGTAGGCACCATTTCTGCTTCCCATGTCTTACACGAATCATTCTTTTCCTCTGGTCAAATTCCTTACTGAGGGACTGATTCCCTTTCACCTCCTGAATAACTCTACATTCTTCTCTGAGGCCTTCCAACAGGTGTAAATCAAGTGAAATATTTCTTACATTATTGGGAGTCGTGTGCCTAAAACGTCTACTGTAACTATGCACAGAAGAGGTAAATAAAATTCTCTTGACTTAAGGATAAATAAAATCCCCATAACTTCTTTTATGTAACAGTAAACTGGGAGAAATTAACACCCCCAGCACTGGCCTGGAAGAGCATAGACACTCACTGTATGGGGCACAGACTGTCATTGGCTAAAACTGACTTATTGGATCAGCAGATTTCCCTCAAGCGTTACTCTGCTGGTTAATGTAGGCATACTCTCAGAAAGAGCAACCTGATATAGCCTCTTGTTCCCTTGATTTCTCTCTCCTGGTACACTCTCCTCCTCTGTTAGTCTTCTACTGGTCTTGTATTTCATTTTAAAGGCCTAATGATACAAAGGTTCTTTTCTCAATAAATGCTTACCTAAGCCACAGCACTGCCCATGGAACAATGGAACTGCTGACAGTGTGCACAACTACCACATGTTTAATCCTAGCATCAACAATGCCACAAGCCAACAAGAATCCCTTCCAACAACACAAGCTGGGAGTCTTAAGCTGCTGAAACCTGCATTAGTCAGATTCTCACAGTTCAGTTTGGTGCTATTGGCATCAAATACACCTCGCATAAGGATTTCGTGCATTACCATTCTGACCAACTTTCTGAATGTGAGCATTGAGGAAAGAATGTGTTGTTGTGACTTTTACTAAACCCCCAGATCCTGGAGCATTCATTCCCCATTCACCAATATTTTATTCCTCGAGTTTGGGAAGGCGAGCCAATTATTACTACAGAATGAATAATAATGGAATAATTCTAACCTTAGACTTGTATCAGAAATGAGATATATTCAAACCTAGTGTTTAGGAAGCTGGGCATTTCATATTATTAAGCTTATTCTGTCTGCATAAATAATTTAATAATGTGTCAGATCCTTGGTTCCTCAGATTAAAAAAGTAAAAACACAAAAAATGTGAAAGATAAATGATTTTGATATAGTTAAATGGAACATTTTGCCTAGAATTACACATATATCTCATATTTAAACTTTACAGTAAGTTTAACTTTTGTGTAAGCTGTCGGGTAAGTGAAGCATTCTTCCTTTGAATATGAAAGACGACATACAACAAAGAACATATAGCACAGTACAGGCCCTTCGGCCCATGATGTTGTGCTGACCCTTTAACCTACTCTACTTTTCTCTCCTATCTAGCCCTCCAGTTTTCTTTCATCCATACGCCTATCTAAGAGTCCCTAATGTATCTGTTTCTACCATCACCCTTGGCGGTGTGTTCCATGCATCTACCACTCTCTGTGTAAAACAAAAACCTACCTTTGACATCCCCCTATACTTTCCTCCAAACACTTTAAACTTATGCCCCTTCATGTTAACCATATCTGTCCTGGGAAAAAGTGTCTTGCTGTCCTCTTTATCAATGCCTCTCATCATTTTGTACATCTTCTGCCAAGTCACCTCTCATTCTCCTCCTTCCCATAGAGAAAAGTCCTAGCTTGTTCAGCTTACCCTCATAAGAAATGCTGTCTAATCCAGGCAGCATCCTGGTAAATCTTCCCTACACGTCTTTCCTATAATGACCAGAACTAAACCCAATACTCCAAGTGTGGTCTAACCCGAGTTTTATAGAGCTGCAACATTACATTGTGGCTCTTGATCTCAGTCCCCTGACTAATGAAGGCCGACACCATTAGTCTTCTAAAGTATCCTATCAACTTTGAGGATGTGAACCCCAAATTCCTCTGTTCCTTCACATTGTTAAGAATCCTGCCTTCAAGTTCGACCTTCCAAAGTGAATCACTTCACAACTTTCTGATTGTTGCTTCTCAGTCCAGTTCTGCATCTTATCAATGTCCCATTGTAATCAACACCAACCTTCTACGCAAATCCCGACACCACATGCCTTCATGTTATCTACAAACTCACTAACCCACCCATCCACTTCCTCATCCAAGTCATTCATAAAAATCATAAACAGCAGTTGTCCCAGAACAGATTCACCAAACCCCAGGGAGAATATGCTCCATCTGCTACCACCCTCTACTTTCTGTGGGCAAACCAATTCTGAATCCACACAGGCAAATTTCACTCGATCGTATACCTCCTGACTTTCTGACTAAGCCTACCATGGGGAACCTAGTCAAATGCCTTACTAAAATCCATGCATACCATACCCTCTACTCTGCCTTCATCAGCTTGTTTTGTCACTTTCTCTAAGAATTCAATCATGAAAGATCATTATTAGGAGAGAGTGTCAATCGATAACACAACTAAAAGAGTGGAGCTAATTCTGTGAACTATGGTCCTTTCAAGATACACTCAATATTCAGATTTCATGGTCAAATAATGTAGTTTACTTAAAATAAAGTAGATTGAATGAAACTGGTGGGCTGACTAGTTAGTTCACATATATTATTTACTTTAAGACTGTCATCATCCATAATCCTTTTATTCTGCCATTCTTTTGGTATTCTGACACTAAATTATTAAAAGATATGTAAATTGGAAACTGAAATATATTTTCCTATGCACATTGGGAAAATGAATTAGAAAAAAATAATCAGGATTTCAAAGAATTCTTGATATGTTCATCACATCAGAAAGATGCCCAAGAGAGTTTCTGTTGCTTTTTTTGCATTAAAGGAATGACCGAAAATGTATACAAATTGAAAATTTATTCAGGTCAACAGTGTATCTCCTCATTCTACATTCCAAAAGAGAGCATCCCAGTCACTTTGACTTTAATAGAAGCATTTTCTATTTCTACAGTAAAGAAAAGATGTGGAAGAAAATTCTGAATAAAGGGTTAACATATCTGAGTTTCTAGCACTCTGCACTTCCCTTCAATTAGCAATATGCCTCATGCTGGCATTAGTGCATGGCACAGCTGCATAAACAAGGTGAAGGCAATGAAGGTTGTACAGGACTCTGGGCTGTAAAAGTTTCTGACAATTAAAGTGTCCTAGTTTTCACCTTACCTGGGGTACTAACATATATACCAAATTATACCTTTGTACTTTAATGACATTGCATCTAAGGGTTTAATGAACTATCTATATATCATAAATAAAGATTCACCATTTGGCCTGGGTTCCCAGCATGCTTGAAATAATCTAACTTAGTTTCAAGGATGTTTAACAACCTATCTCTCTGTGTTGCAGGCAGACAAGAGACTGTTACTGGCATTTTCGTGGGAATTGAAAAGGAAAACAGAATTGAACTTTTTTTAAACTTTGATGTAATTGACTTTCTGTGTCATGCTATGACTAATGTTCTTTGGAAGACTTGATGGTTGCACTGTTTGCGAGTCATTCTTCCCTTATTCATGAATAAAGGTACTCTCTAGTCACTTCAAAGTCTGTAACCAACTTTAATTGAATTTCCTTAGCGAGTTAATTTCCCTAACAAAAGATTACCCTTAATGTTTCAGAGCTTAGATCAAAGTTGTCCAATTTCATCCATTAACCATGAAGTGAGGAAGAGGGAAAATGAAAATTATATCTGAACGATATTCAGGAAAACCAAAGATAGGCCATTTATGAAATAATATGTTAACAGAGTTTTAAGAACTGGAAAAGATGCTGAATGGTTATGATAAGCTTCTGTAAGAAAATAAAACTAGCAAAACAGGTATCCGGATGTAGTAGATCTGGATTTTCAAAAGGCATTTGATAAAGTTTTATAAAAAAAATTATTAATTGAAATAAAAGCCTGCAACAGGATAGAGAACTTGTTAAAGAACAAGAAACACGGACAGCAGAAATGAACAGATCCTATATTTAAAGATTATGTTAGTGGCTTGGGTCTATGAAACACAATTTCAAAATTGGCAGATGAAACAAAATCTACAAATACAGTAAACAGTGAGATAGTGATCAGCTTGTCAATGAGAGAATGGGAGCAGTCAGAAAATGAGAACATAGACAAAAGTTTATTGTGGGTTTTTCCCCCTTTTTATGCCTTTTCTTCTCCTCTGGATGTGGAACACATGCCCAGCTTGTCTATGGGACATGTCCTTCTGTCTCCTGCTGGCTCCTGCTCAAGTCTTCCTTCTGCCATTTTGAATACTAGCTATCTCTTCACCTCTTCTGTTTCTTTCCAGCCAAGATGAAGGCCTCAACCCAAACATCAACTGTATATATCCCTCCATAAATGTTGCCTGACTAATTGAGTTCCTCCAGTGGTTTGTGTGTTGCTACATTTTTTCTATGTTCCTTTGCCTACATTCTCACTCTCTCAGTGCTCCCATTCACTGATTGACTTGCTAACCCTGTTAACAGCCTATCCCCATGGTCATACTCCCTCCCCATCTGATCAGTACCATACTTAATACTTGTGCTTCCCACTAAGAGGACCTTTCAGTAGGTGTGTTTGTTCAGTTTCATTTCTGCCCTGTTCAGAATCTGATTATGTGGAAAAAGCGCTTGCAGTTGCCCATGTGCTGTAAGTGAGCTTAAAAATATTTTGACATTGCGAGATGGGTAGACTGAGGAACAGACAAAATAACTTTTTCCAGTTGCTGCTATTGGTTTCTTCAATAACAATGTAAACTGGAGAAAGAATAGCGCCATTACGCAAATGCAAGACTTAGCCTAGAAAGTTTGCTGCTAAAAATCTCCTCGCCCAAACTATCATTTCACCTAGAGTAACAAAATGGTACAAACCAACATTAGGGAATTTAGCTCTTTAGAACAACTGTATACAAGCAGTGTCCTTGAACAATGAAACTGGTGTATGATATATCCAGAGAGCAATGACGACTGGCATTAATATGACCATGAGGAATCCAAGAAATAAGAAATGGAAAAACCATAGACAAGATACAAGATTGCTCAGTGCAAAACCACCTATCAACATCCGATAGACAAGAAAACAATATCAAACCTTGGCTATTATTATGTACTTTATATTTCAATAATATTTGAGTTATTTTATATAGTTTGATTAAGCATTCTCGTTCTAAAAATTAGGTATAGGTTATATGTAAAAATACATTAATTGCATATGTCAACACACTACCACGTGATACACGTGTGCCTTGCTTAAAGTAAACTCAAAGTTAGACCAGAATTCCTTGACTCCTGTGTCTTCCTTTGAATTAGTTTAATGTTTTGAAGGTATAAAACGCAACATTAGTGACAAGGATGGGACAAGGATAACCTCTGGTTGATAAACATATTGGACCAAGGAAGATCCATGCTATTCAGAAGAATCATGGAAGTGACGAAAGCCATGGTCCAACTACATCAGTTCTTGTAGACAACATATCTGAGAAAGCTTCTGATATGTTAATCAGGCAGTTACTTGTAAAAAATGGCTTGGTTTTAAGCTGGAAGAGAACTCAAAGAGCTTCAGGAAAGTTGCAGGTATTCAGCTTTTGCGAGTGTAAAGAACCAGAATCTACCCTGCGCACATTAAGGTTATTGCATGAACTTCAAGTGAGAGGCCAAAAGCTATTGTAAAAGTGGATGTAAAGACCAAATCCAAACTGGATGATCAGAAAGCCAAAAAGAAAGGAGTCAATGGAGATACAAAAATGGAGGAATCATCAGATGATGTTGTGAATAAGGAAACCAAGAGGAGAGATCAGATCATAAAGGGGGCAATAGAAGAATTAATAAGAAAATACTCCAGTTTACAAAATGCATCTTCACAAGATCGAGTTGCACAAACTGGAAGAAGATGAGAAAAGGAAAAGAAAGATGTCCAGAGCTATCAGATCCACTTCCTGTGTTTCAGAGTCAACTCCTACAATCACCACGGAGATGGCCCCAGAACCTGATATTGTTTCACAGCCACATGTCTCTTCTGCCAAGCAGAGTGATGCCCTTTGTCAGGAAAGACATATGCAATTAATGTATCTTTACATATAACCTGTAATTAATTACTATGCTGTGGATGTCTGTATACAATAGTTGTATTATTTAGTATACTGTGTATATAATTGAGATGCATTTTCTGTTGAGTTGGAGTTTATAGCTAAGCAGGGAGAGGTGTTGGGTATTTAATATTTTAGTAATATTTGAGTAATCTTGTAAATATATTGTTTGATAAGGCATTCAGCTGTAGTTTCATGGAGGGAAGTTACCATGATAGTTCTAATCATTGAACTCTTACTGACATCCTTCCAGGAATAAGAAAATAACTTCAAAAGTTTTGTGGTAACATGAGACTATTCAGCACCTTGGTTACATTGTTGTCTGAAGATATGGCTTGCTTTGCAAATTTGTAATTCTCATATGATCTGGAATTTTGGAAGTCTGTAATGCACCGGCATTGGCATCAAATTCCCACCAAAATATTGGGAATTTGATGCCAATGTTTTGTGGTCACAAATGAATTTGCTCCTCAAAAAATCTTGCTGCTTATCAAAAACTGTAAGCACTGGATGTTACTGGAGTAGATTTTCCAGTCCTAAACCTGGGCAATTGAATTATCTAGACACAATAATATGGAAAATGTAGTGAAGAAGACTGTAAAGCAGTCAGCAAGCCCTTCAGTTTTTTCATTACATATTTCTTTATCCTTAACCCATAAGTAGTGACTTAAAATTAAAGATTGGCTTTTTTTTGTTGTCAGAACGTACAGTGATATGCGTCATTTGCTTCAAATAAAATCAGCGAGGAGCGTGCAGCCCACAAGTGTTGCCATGCTTCCGGCACCAACATAGCATGATCAAAACTTACTAATGCTGACCCTACCATACGTCCATGGAAAGTGGGACGGAACCCACGCGGTCACGGGGAGAGTTCACAAACTCGTTACGGGCAGTGGCCGGAATGAAACCCTGATCAGAGATCAGTAACCCTGTGAAGCAGTTGAACTAACTACTACACCACTGAGCCACCCCGACTTTTACCCTTTCCAAAATCCTCTCTCTTAAGCTTTACTTAATATGTGCCAGACTAGTTTGGTGACGGTCCATCCCTTAATATCAAAGTCTTTTGCTTCAAATACTTTCTCCTGCCTTTAAGCTCTCACCAGATTGTAATCCTCTCCTGTTTCCTCAACAAGCCAAATCTCAGGTTCTTCCCCGAGATCTACTTCCTTCTTTCCATCCTCATTACATCCCATTTCCACCTGAATTCACCTTGCTACCCCTCATTGGTTTCATTGTCACTTGTGCTCCAGTTACTGCTCCTTCAGGTACCAAATCTAGCTCACAACCAGGTTAACCAAGCTTCACAAGCTTAGGTGTGAATAAAAGCAAAAGAATGGTCATCACTGAACGTATAGCCAGGAAGAGCTCTTTGAATGAACTATCCAATCAGTTTCTCGCACTACCCCACAATTCCCTATGTTCTTTCTGCATATTTTTCAATACTTCCCCTCTATGGACAGAGTGGATGGGGCAAATTTGTTTCCCATGGTAGGGGAGTCTAGTACGAGAGGGCATGGCTTAAGGATTGAAAGGCACCCACTCAGAACAGAGATGCAAGGAGTTTTTTCAGCCAGAGGGTGGTGAATCTGTGGAATTTATTGCCATGGGCGGCAGTGGAGGCCAAGTCATTGGCTGTATTTAAGGCAGAGATTGATAGGTATCCGAGTAGCCAGGACATCAAAGGTTATGGTGAGAAGGTGGGGGAGTGGGACTAAATGGGAGAATGGATCAGCTCATGATAAAATGGTGGAGCAGACTTGTTGGGCCGAATGGCTGACTTCTGCTCCTTTGTCTTATGGTCTTATGTATCTATTCAATTTTCTGTAAACTGATGTCACTGAATGTTTCCATCACTGTGTCAGGCATTGCATTCCAGATCTTAACAACATATTCCTTATGTCTCCTGTGAGCTGTGGCCAATCTTAAAACTTTATCCCTGATTACTCATGTTTCTGGTACTAAGAGCTGTTTCTTGTTTTTGGCTCTGTCCAAGCCATTCTTAGTTTTTTAGTTCTATTAAATCTCCTACTAGCATTCATTGCTCTAAGGACACTGAACCCAGCTTCTCAAACATATTGCATAGACCATTCTAGCTAATTTCTTCTGCAGTCTGTCCTAAGTCTTTTCATCTGTACTAAAGTATGCTGGCTGGAATTGGTCACGATACTCCAGCTGGCCTTAAACTATATCTCAGAAGTATGAAGTTTAACATGTTGTTTTTGAACACTCTGACCTCAAAGTTCATCACTGTCTCAGATACCTCACAATCTCTGTGAATTACCTGCCTCATATCCACACTCAAATTCAAGGTCACAGCTGCTGTAACCGTGAAGTTCACCTCTAAAATGAGAATTTATGTCTGAGTGATTACTTCACCTAATCCTCCACAATATTGCAGGTCCTCTGTTTCTATCTTTCTTCCCTCTCCAGCTGGTCTTTCGCCTTCCCCACATCCCTTAATTTTATCTCCTCAAATTCCCCCCCTTCACAAAAGTACGATGACTTATTTATGACTCGTCAGCCATTCTAATATAATTGTTCATACACCACCAATACTCCAGAACTATTCCTCCAAAACAGAAACTCATCAGCCAGTTTCTGAAACTCCTACCCTCTGTCGTAGAACATAGATCAGTAATGAGCCCTTTAGCCCACAATATTGTGCTGACCCGAACCCACTCTGCGAGTTAGATCAGCTGGTTGAGTGGTATCGCAGTAACAACCTTGCACTCAATGTTAGGAAGGCCAAGAAAATGATTGTGGACTTCAGGAAGGGGAAGTCAAAGGAACACACACCAGAACTCGTTGAGTGATCAGAAGTGGAAAGGGTGAACAGTTTCAAGATCCTGGGTGTCAAAATCTCTGAGGATCTTTCCTGGGCCCAACATATTGATGCAATTACAAAGAAGACATGAGAGTGGCTCTACTTAATTAGAGTTTGAGGAGATTCTATATGTCACCAAAGACACTCACAAGTATCTATAGATGTACCGTGGAAAGCATTCTAACCGTTTGGTATGGAAGAGCTACTGTACAGGATTGGAAAAAACTGCAGAAAGTTGTAAATTGAACCAACTCCATCACGGATACTATCTTCCCCGCATCCAGGACAGCTTCAAAAGGCAACGCCTCAGAAAGGTGCATCCATCATTGAGAAAGCCCATCAACCAGGACGTGCCCTCGTCTCATTGCTTTTGTCAAAAAGGAGGCATGGAGCCCAAAGACACACACTCAATGTCTCAGGGACAGCTTCTTCCCCTCTGCCATCAGATTTCTGAATGGACAGTGAGCTCATGCACCTCAGTATTTTTCCCTCTCTTTATGCACTACTTATTTAATGTTTTTTATATCTACTTATTGTAATTTATAGTTTTTATTACTAGGCATTGCAATGTGATGCTGCAGCAAAGCAACAAGTTTCACAACATATGCTGGTGATATTCAACCTGATTCTGATTCTGAATCTAACCCTTCCCCTCCTACGTGTATCTGCTCTTTACCAACATCCCCACCAGGCATATATCACTCTCTGACATATAAAAAAAACTGCCTCCTACCACTCTCCTAAATCTTCTTCCACTCACTTTAAACTGTTGTCCTCTAGAATTAGCCACTGCCACACTGGGAAAAAGACGATGGCTCTTCACTCTCTCTGAACCTCCTATAATTTTATACACCTTGATCAAGTTGTCTCTCAACCTTCTTCGCTCCAAAAGAGAAAAGCTCTGGTTTGCTCAACCTTTCCTCATAAGACATGTCCTCTAATCCAGACAGCTTCCTGGTAATCTCCTCTGTACCCTCACTGGAGTTTCCAACTCCTTCCTATAATGAGGCGGCCAGAAACGAACACAATACTTCAACTGTGGTCTACCTAGAGTTACTTTGCGGCTCTTAATCTCAATCCCCCAACTAATGAAGACCAACCTCTTAACCACCTTACCAACTTGCATGATAACTTTGAGGGGTCTGTGGATGTGGACCCCAAGACCCCACTGTTCCTCTATGCTGTTAACTATCCTACCAGTAACCTTGTATTCTGCCTTCACCTTTGATCTTACCTTGTGTTCTGCCTTCAAGTTCAATTTCACCTATCTTGTTAATCTCCAACACATCATTTTATTAATTTTGCAGCTCAATCCCTTCCTTCAAGTGACCTGAGCTTAACCAAGCTTTTTCCAAAATACTTATAGAATCATTGGAAGTTGGAGTATTGAAATAGGCCATTGTTTTTCTTTTATTCTCCCCATATTTTCATCCAGTCCCCCCTAGACTCTACCTCCCTCCTGCAGACTGGTGACAATTTACAGTGGCCAACTGTATGTCTTTAGGAGGGTTCTGTTATCAAATATTAGTAGGCAAACTACTAATTGCCAAACTTTAAAGAACTTAACTACCTCAATATTTCATTCTTTTCCTTAATTATGCCTTTTATAATCACCTATTCCATCTGAATTTTGCTTAAGCATATTACAAAGTTGCTTAAAAATTATGTGAACTCCTGCCTTCTTGTGTAGCATAACACATTTCTTGCTCTTTGCAGTATGTTTTCAGTGTGGTTTAGAAGATGTTTGAAAAGCAACTTAGCTGCGGTGGTTTAAATGAGTGGAGCTACCTCTAAGCATGTAGATTTCCTGTGTAATAATGCTGCTCTGCAGCTTATCACAGTTTCATCTGTCATCCAAGTGCAGAGAGCTGGTTGACAGGCTGAGGCATCAACCTAGTTTGCAGAGCAACCATTCCACTTATCTGCTTTCTACGCAGTGCAAACTGCTGGAGCAAGCCAACCATAATGGACACAATTTCTTTTAAATCATAAGTCTGATTCTCCATTTTAATTGAATCCAGCGGTGGTGAACACCACACAGCACAGAAAAGCTAACAAAATGAATTTGATTCCATTTCTTCTCATTCTTTTATGTCAGTAAATTGAAACCAAATACTAAATGCTCTTCAATTAGTGACTACATTTATATGAGTTTGACTATGATGTTCATGATTGAGATTTTTCAATAGAATACATTCTACTGGGGAGTTTACCCCATTTTTAAAATATATTTGGGTAATTAAAAAGATAAGCGGAGAATTCACTCTTGGAAACAACACAGCAGGCTTTTATGCAAAACATATTTGTTGAAAGCTAACTAGAGGCTGTGGAGCAAAACGTATTTCCTTTCTAATTATCACACCAAAACAAATTTGTTTGCAGAAACCATCCTGGATCAATGTATACAATCTGAGATTATGGCCTGACAGATTGATTTATTCTTAGTTATGGATCTGAGCTACACAGCCAACAATTTTGCTCTAATATGATTAATATCATTTCAGGTAGTCTGCAGAACATGTGACTGGCTTATATCAATAGGTTCTCTTTATCATCCTGAAACTAAAGTTGTATGTTGCTCTCTTGGTGTTAATATATGCAGCACTGCCCTTTGTGACAAGCTTGGAATGAATTCAGTTGCACAAATCAAGTAACAGCTCCTAGCTGGAACTCTGTCAGTAACCTATTTAGGATAGATTTCTAGGAACCAGGGGCTACGAATTCCACAGTAAACATGCTTCACCATAAGCATGAACTGATGGGAAACTCAGTCCCCAGCTTAGGCCTATTCAAAGTATGAGCGTGGAATGCATGCAAACAAAAAATCTTGAGGTGACTTCTTTTCACTACCAGAGGGAAAAATCAAAGGCTAGGGCAAAAACAAAATATTTTGAAATTATTCTTGGGAATGTTGGAGCTAATCTGGCAATAGGTAGTTAACTACCGTTGGCTCTTAATGAGCAAGATCTCAAATGTTCCATTTTATTGGAATTAAGATGTGTGATTAGTTTCACTTCAGAGGACGGAGAAGCTTTGTAGCTCAACACTTCCACTGAGCAACTCGTTGCAACTTCCTTCTCAACTCACTGGGCTGTCCCTACTTTCTTTTCAATTCTTATGCCTCATAACAAAACAGCACTGACAATGTCAGAAATTACATCAAAAAGTGATTGTGACAAGTATCACGAGGACAGCTGTGATCATTTACATTCCTTCATCTTTCTTGTCTTATTTTCGCCTTCGGCTACGCTTACTCCAGTGTCTTTCCAGCATCACCCAGTCAACGTGATCACTAAACATTCTCAGTTAGAATGTGTCTGTTTTTAATTGAATCCTGTAATTTGCAGTGTATCTGGAAAATCCCAAAGTCTAGCACAGCTCACGTTCCTTTCTCATGCAGTGGCCTGATGCATGAGCAGAGTGCCTGCGATGCTTACTCTGGAGGGGAGCTTGCTGTATCAATACCATCAACAAGTTCTCCAGTGCCCACCTCTTTAATATCTCCCATCTCTGTCGTGTAGATCAATGATCTAGATGATGGAAAATATGGCTTTGTTGCCAAGTTTGCAGGTGATACGAAGATTGGTGGAGGGGCAGGTAGTGTTGAGGAAACAGGTAGGATGCAGAAGGACTTCGGATTCGGAGAATGGGCAAGAAGGTGGCAAATGAAATACAATGTTGGAAAATGCATGGTCATGCTCTTTGATAGAAGAAATGGATGTGCTGACTATTTTATAAACGGGGAGGAAATCCAAAAATTCTGAAATGCAAAAGAATTTGAGAGCCCTTGTGCAGAACACACTAAAGGTTAATTTGCAGGTTGAGTTGGTGATGAGGAAAGCAAACGCAATGTTAGCATTCATTTCAAGAGGTCTAAAATATAAGAGCAGGGATATGTTGCTGAGGCTTTATAAGGCACTGGTGAGGCCTCACCTTGAGGATTGTGAACAATTTTGGGCTCCTTATCTAAGGAAAGATGTGCTGGAAATGGAGACGGTTCAGAAGAGGTTCACAAAGACGATTCTGGGAATAAAAGGGTTATCATATGAGGAGCATTTGATGGCTCTGGGCCTGTACTCACAGAATTTAGAAAGGTGAGGGGGGAATCTCATTGAAACCTTCAAATGCTGAAAGGCCTAGGCAGAGTAGATGTGGAAAGGATGTTTCCCGTGGTGGAGGAGTCTAGGACAAGAGGACATAGCCTCAGGATAGTGGAGCATCCATTTAAAACAGAGATACGGAGAAACTTCTTTAGCTGTGATTGAATAGCGGAACAGACTCAATAGGCCGAATAGCCTAATTCTGCTCCCATGTCTTCTGGTCTTATCGCTGGCTGAGCTCAAGAGATGCCACATCCTTTTTTGACAGCTTTGTTGCCTCCTGATAGTGATTCAGACCTCTTCCCTTTGTTCCTTTGTTAGCCTGGTAAATCTGTGACCTTCTAGTTTGCACCAAGGCCTATTCGCCAATCACCCTGTGCTTGCTGACCTTCAGTTGGCTCAAATGGCTTCGAGGTAAATAATAATTCCATTTTAAAGTTTTCAAACCTCTGCATAGCTTTGTCCCTCCCTACCTCTCTAAACTCTTCCAGGTCTCACAAAAGGCCTGATTTTAATTGCTCCACCAAAGCTGGCCTTTGAATATCCTGCTTAAACAGTTCTTTCCAGTCTCATTCTGTCTTCATACTTCCTATGCAGTTAAAAATTGTTTGATTACGCTGTGTGAAGTGAATTGTGATGGCTTACAATGTTAAAGGAACTATATAACTGCTATTTACGATGATGCACACAAAGACGGTGGATCTCAATACATTTGTTTCAAATAATCAGGGCATGTATGTTCCTATTTTTATTCTCCCAGTAGTCTTAAATTAAATTGAGGGTGGACAAATCTGGATCATTTTTGCTGGAGTGTCAGAAGCTTACGGCAGACCTGATAAAAGACAAATTTGGATAATTTTTGCTAGAATGGCAGAGGCTGAGGTGAGTGATAAAGGTATATAAAATTGTGAGAGCTATAGAAAGAGTCTTTTTTCCCAGGATGGAATTGTCAAGTACTCGAGAATATAGATTTAGGGCGAGAAGGGGAAAATTTAAAGGAGATTTATAGGGTAAGCATTTTTTATAGTGAGTAGTAGGGACCTGGAATGAACTGTCATGGCAAGTGGTAAAAGCAGATACGATAGCGATGTTTAAGAAGTGTTTATCCAGGCACTTGAACAAGTAAAAGAGGGACATGGACCTTGTTTCAGTAGATGGATTAACTGACTGTGATAATGGTTGGGACAGAGGTTGTAGGCCAGAGGGGCTGTTCCTGTGCTGCACCGTTCATTGTTCTAAATTACTCCTCGTATTCATGCAATAACACCAATTCAACAAAATGGATGACAAACTGACTTCATACTTCTGTGGTTAGTAAACAAGACTTCGGCTCCCAATCTACTTCTAATATTAGTAGAATATTTGTAGATGAATAAATTATATCTGGGTAATTCTGAATTTATTTGAGCGAAATTCTAGATATCCAGCTTTTGTGATAAAGTTTCAATCAAGCAAAAAGTACGTGATACACATTCAAAATAAAAACAATCCACTGCGTTGGGACAAATTTCAATAATTTTCAAATCTTGATGGCACTGTTTACCAAAAAGAATAACGTATTTGTCGATTAAAATAAGCAACATTTTGTGCTTACCTGAAATGACTGATGTTCACAAGATGCGTTTTTGCTGTTACGTTGTCTTTAGTTCGACAAAAATACTCTCCAGTTATTAACTACCACACACTAACTCTACTTAAATCCTCAAAACAATTGTGAAGGAATACATCAACTTGTATCTCATTCATGAATACATTTCAGAATCAGTAGATGACAGATGAATATTCTTGTTGAGTTGAATAGAAGTTTTACGAAAACCTACATTTTCTGAAAACGCCCGTTGTGTTGTTTCTTGTTAATTGATCATTGTATTTCCTCTTTAAAAACGTTATTCTGACAATAGTTCTCATTTTATCGTATTTGCACACCAATGACACAACGTACGTATTTTGTATCAGTGTAAAAAGTTTCCAAGGAATTTTTACAACTGCGCAGCATGCTTTTGCTGTTCAGAAACCACTCTGAAACAACCAAATACACAACAATTTAATTATTTTAGTTTACAGTTATAAAATAGCCAACAATCATTCCTTTAAATGTACCTGTCAGTCCTTTAGCAGAAATCCTTCTTGGTATTTATGAGCGCAAAACCATTTACAAAAACCAAGGCCAGCAGAGCACAGCGTTAGCACCAGCAGAAGACAGTACAGGGGCAGGTGCACATTGAGGAGGTAGCATGACCCGGAAGCTATATCTACCCACACCTTCGAAGTGCAGTCATCCATTTGTTTACACTTTCAATTCACATAGACTTTAAAGCAACACATCAGCTGCACAATGTTTCAGAGACTCAGAAAAACATTCTCAAAAGCGAAGAGAGAATATTCTGCCTATCACACCTGTGCAAAAAAATAGTGACATTCAATGATCTTTCCTGGATTTGCCACACAGCTCCTCGACGCCTTCCATCGCTGGTAGAAAATCTTCCTTAGTTCCCTCCAATACTTCTATCAATTTCTCTAAAATTTATTCCGCTCTGTTTTTGATCATACTGTTAGGGGAATACTTTATTTGAACATGGAACAAATAACAGGGAACATGGAACTACGATTTTGATGCTGACATTGTGCCAATTTAAACTGCACATCTGCCTGGATTATCTCCCCCAATTCCCTCCCTCTTCACATGTCTGTTGTTAATGTTCCTGCTTCCAGCATCTCCCCTAGGTGCATGTTTCAGACATCTACCTCTCTCTCGTGAAAAAAACTTAATCTCTTTTAAACTTTCCCCCTCTCCCCAGTAAAGCTACACCTTCTAAAATTTGACATTTTCATCTAGGAAAAAAGAGTATGCACCCATTGGATGCCTTTCTAATTTTATTTACCAGCATCAGCTCTTCCCTCTGTCTCTGACTCTCAGAGAAAACAACCCAAGTTTGTCCAGCTTCTTATTGTTGATGCTCTCTAACCCAGGCAGCATCCCGACAAATGTCTCCTGCGTAACCACCCTTCCTGTGGCAACTAGAACTGCACACAATACTCCAACTGTGACTTAACCAAAGCTTAATTCAGAGCACAGGACGCAGTTTTGCTTCTCTTTTTTCAAGAAAGTACTGAAGATACTGCAATTCAGATTCACTAGGCACATTCCCAGGATGTGAGGGTTGCTCTGTCAGGAGCAGCTAAAGAAATTAGATCCAAATTCTCCACAGATTAGAAGAATGAGGGGGGAAGGTAGGGGACTGGGGCTGAGAGGAAAAATAGATCAGCCATGATGAAATGGTGGAACAGAATCAATGGGCCAAATGGCCTAATTCTGCTTCTATGTCGTATGGTCTTATGATCTTGTGGAAACATATAAAATACTTAGGGAGCACGACAGGACAGACGTTTAGATGTTTCCACTGGTGGGAGATTCTCAGACCAGCTGACGTAACTACAAAATTAGGGTTGGTAATTTAAGTGGTCATTACAATGCATACAATTTTTGACTTTTTTTTACTTCTGCCATTGTTCAGGATGCCCATGTTTATTTCATTAGGCCATCCATTGGATCACGGATGTCTACGTGATACACAAGCCAGGGCTGTACAATGTGAAGAGCAAGCTGTTGCCCATACAACAGGCTCCCCCGCCCCGCATGCAGACGATGAATCCAAAAGAACTTCCGAGACCGATACAGTTTGGCACCAGCAGCGTGGCAGGAGTTGCCAGTCAGCATTGAACTCAATGTCGGACCCCAGCCCTGGACTTTTCCTCGGAGTTTACTCCCAAAGCCTTCCCGATGAGTGAGTATAGCCACAAGGCAGCAGCGGTTTCAGATCAGAGTTTTACTTCTCCTAGATGAAGTGCCGGCCGTGGCTGACGAGCCCCATTTGTCCAAAGTGACTGGTTTTAAGGCGCCAGTAACCTGCCCTTGCCCTCTCTCCTGTCAGTAGAAACAGTTCCACCAGGTTTAGTAGCTGAGCTCCAAGTGAAGACCAGGAGCTAAAACTCCCCAAACAGTGGCCTAACTAATGTTGTTTCCAGTTCCATCATCTCTTCCTGACTCTCCTGCTCTATGCCTCAGCAAAGGAGAGAAAGCATTGCGTATGACATTTAAACACCCTATCCACCAATCCCGCTGGACATCCAATGCAAGGTCAGGTTGGTCTTCCGCACACCTCATTATCCTTCTGTTTATCATGTATCATCTTGCTTTGTTACACCTTCCCAAAGTCATTACATCACAGTTTTCTAGGTTAAATTCTATACAGCCAATTTTTGTATCATCGGAAAATTAATTTAACCACTGATCTACTTATTACAGAAAAGCAAGGGAACCAAGTAACGGGCCCTGTGGAACCCCTGTGATAACAGCCTGATAGTCCAGTCTACCATTACATGCATGCTTAACTAATAAAGCCAAACACGCCATACTCCTTCTTTACCACCATTTATTATCACTTTTTGTTTCCACTTGCTTCCTGTCAGTTTCAAATGCAATTTGCCATTTGCCATTAAATCCCACGGCTTTTGTGACTACCCTGCCAGGTGGCATCTTGTCAGAAGCCTTGGTAAATCCAGTTGGATTTCAACACATTACTTTCGACGATGCTCATTGTCACCACCTCAAGGAAGTCGATGAGGTTTGTCAAATGTGACCTTCCTTTAGCAATTTCATGCTGACTGTTTAATCTGTTGGCCCAAATGAAGATTTATTTTGTCCCATGTAATTGTTTCAATAATTGCTTGGTGGAGAGTATATGACTGGATGCATCATGGCCTGGTATAGGAACACCAAGTGCCCTTGAATGGAAAATCCTACAGCCCAGTCCAGCACAGGTAAAGCCCTCCCCGCCATTGAGCATATTTACAAAGAGCGGTGTGGCAGAAAAACAGCATCCATCATCAAGGAACCCCCCCCCCCCAACCTTCCAGAACATGCTTTTTTTTCGTTGCTGCCAGGAGATGCAGGAGCCTCAGGTCCCACACCACCATGTTCAGGAACAGTTAATACCCCTCTAGATAAGGCTCTTGAACTCAGAAGGGATAACTTCTCTCAGCCCAACACTGAACTGATTCCACAATCTATTGACTCACTCTTAAAGACTTTGCAGCTCATATTCTCAGTATTTTTTGCTTATTTACTGATGATTATTATTTTTCTCTTTGTTGTATTTACAAAGTTTGTTGTCTTTTGCACATTTTTTGTCCATCTTTGTTGTATGCAGTTTTACATTGATTCTCTTGTGTTTCTTTGTATCTACAGTGAATGCCTGCAAGAAAAGGACTCTCAGGGTTGTATATAGTGACATACAAGTGGTGATTGATAAGTTTGTGGCCTAAGGTAGAAGGAGTCAATTTTAGAAAACCCAGCACATTTATTTTTCAACATAGTCCCCCCTACATTTACACACTTAGTCCAGCAGTCGTGGAGCATACGGATCCCTTCTTTGTAAGAGTTGGCATCTTGGACCTCCAGAAAGTGGTCCACAGCAGGGGTTGTTGATAAGTTATACAGCTCTTGTTACATGCACATGCAGTTCTACTCTTTGAGTGATTATGCAGAAAGTTTGAAGTTAATAACTCATCTCCTTCTACCTTAGGCCATGAACTTATCAATAACCCCTGCTGTGGACCACTTTCTGGAGGTCCAAGACACTGACTTCTACAAAGAAGGGATCTGTATGCTCCACAACCGCTGGACTAAGTGTGCAAATGTAGGAGAGAACTATGTTGAAAAATAAATGTGCTAGGTTCTCTAAAATTGACTCCTTCTACCTTAGGCCACAAACTTATCAATCACCCCTCGGGTAAGGACTTTGATAATTAATTCACTTTGAAATTTATATAATGGAAAGTTTATCACATTGATAGGAAGGACCACTGTAAATTGTGCACAACCACATAAGATGTGGAGTAGAATCCACTAGTAAAGATTTAAGGAGCTTGAATGCTGTCTTTCCTGAGGCCAACTTCACTGATGTGTTTATGGAAATAGCCACAATTCAGTTTATACCCAGAAGTCAGTCCCTCCCTTCCTCCACCATTTTCTCCAACACCAAATCTTTTGAGGCATCTCCACCAAATGGCCAGTAGTGGCCACCGGTGATACATTTAAATTTGGAGTTACTAGCCAAGACTGTAAGTACTGGAATTCCTTTCCTAAATCCTCTGTCTTTGTCTCACTTTCTTCCTCTGAGATGCTTTTAAAAACCATCTTCTTTGACCGAGCTTTTGGTAAACTGCCTAGTATCTTAAGGCCTAGCAATAACTTTTCATTTAATAATTCCCTTGACTGCTTCCTTGTGATGCTTTTGTCATGTTAAAGATGTTTTCTGATGGCCCACACCTCACCTTCCATAACAGAAGAAAGCAGAAGCCATCCATACCTGTACGCTTCAGTCTAAACTCAGGGTTTTGGCTAGCAGAAAGATTGCTGAGAAGGGTTTGGAGATCGTCTCAGTAGTCTTGCAAACCCAATAGATTATCAAAACTGTAGAGGGGTCACCCTGGAGAACTGTCAATGCTTTGTGGGACCTGAATCTGTTGCCCTCTCAGGAGAGGGCATCCTTCCTGTTTACCAGTACCCAGCCAGCCAGCCAGCAATGCCCAGAACACTGCAGCTCATGGTCAGAGCGGGCAGTGCCAACTACAGCTCTCTAGGCTCAAAGCAGCTCAACTTCATCCTACATTGACCATTTGCTGTCGACTGCAATGCATGTCAAAGCCTGAATCAGCATTGTTGCGGGGATACTGGACGGACAAAGCCAGATCTAAAGGAATCCAGAACAATTGATCTTTGGAATATATTTGCATGTTGTATGGCTACCTTAGTTTGAACCGTTTATTTTGTGTTGTCTCTTACTATTCTGTGTAGCCAGGTGAATGCAATCTTGTCAGCATTTGAGGGAAAGTGAAATAGAAAGTTGTGTTAAAAGAAGTCTTTGGCAGTGCTCATTGGTATAGAGGAGACATGAGCTGGCAAAAGATCTTCTCCAATCAACATCCCATCATGCAAGGAGCTGACTTGTAGCTTCCCTTTTGCTACCTCCACTTGTTACTCTTGCTCATGTTCCCGAGATACTTGTCATTCATCTGGCTCACTACTCATTGTCGACAATACTCCAAGTGCGGCCTGGTTAGTGTCTTATAAAGCTTCGGCATTATCTCCTTGTTCTTATATTCTATTCCCCTTGAAATAAATGCCAACATTGCATTTACCTTTTTTTTTTTACCACAGACTCAACCTGTAAGTTAACCTTCTGGGAGTCTTGCACAGGGACTCCTAAGTCCCTCTGTACCTCTGATGTTTCAACTTCCTCCTCATTTAGATAGTCGTGTGTACTTTTGTTCCTTTTACCAAAATGCATTATTGTACATTTCCCAACACTGTATTCCATCTGCCCTTTTTTCCCATCCTTCCAATATGCTCAGTGAAGACATAAATAGTGGATTGAGGATATTGTTGGAGGCATTTAGAGGAGTTGTTCTAAGAACACTCAGTGAGCAAGGCACCTTCACGAGAAGCTGTGTGCCTCTCTGGACTGCTTTTCTTCCCTATGTATCCACTGGTTGTGTAACCTATTGTGCTTCAGTAAGGATACTGACTACTGCAGCAGACATTTCTCGGAGAGGTTCAAGTAGTCCAGGAGACCCATGATCTCACATGCTCCTCTTGCTGCTGCTGCACCAAACTTTACGAGCATCTAAGAATTCTGGAAGCATTCTATGTTACCGTTAGCAACTCACCATAATAATCCATTAACAATAAACCTGATGTTACGAGATTAACACGCAAATAGCTATGTTTCCTATTACTGAAAGGTTATTCAGCTGTGAAAGGTTAACTTGCTGTAATGTTCTTCCCGATGTGGCACCCTGTACTATTCCCAACATAGGGTGCACTTTGGCATCAAATGGAACCCATTCAGAACTAGTGTCCTTTAAACAACCAATATTCTGCTATAGTTTGCAGCCACAATCTAAACAGATACATCATTTTTATTATGGTAAACACTTTAGAACGTTAACACCCATTTTTTTCTGTTGCAAGCACTGAAAGCAGAGTGTGTTTTCATAAGAAGGCATCATGATAGCAATATTTTGATCAATACCAGATCTGGTTGGCTCAAGTAATTAGAAAAGTTCCCTATCACAGACTCATGAGATCCTGTCACACACACACACAGTATGTGAGAGGAGAAAAGCAAAAATTAACTACAGCCTCAGTGCTGGGAATGTCGGCACATTGGTTTACTTATCGTTCTGATGAACCTGGAGAACTTCGGCGTGACCAGAGGTGCCCTGTTGTGCATGTTCCAGGTCTCGGAAGTACATATGAGGTCAGAGATCCCTGCTGCCCATGACCAGTCAAAGTGAAGGATGATGTCGGCAGCCTAAGGGCCATGCGCGGGGAGAACACACATTTCTGAATGGACAATGAACCTATGAATACTACCTCACTACTTTTTTATTTCTATTTTGGGACTACTTATATAATTTAACTGTTTATCCATTTATTTACTGTAATTCAGTTTTTTTCTATTATTATGCATTGCCTTGAACTACTGCTGCAAAGACAGCAAATTTCATATCATATGCCAGTGATATTAAACCAGATTCTGACTCTGAAGACTGGAAGAAATAGCGAAAGGGGTACACCATCTCATCATCTGCCTATCCACCCAACAGGTACCCCTGACTCATCTGCAGGTCCTTCGTCTGGCTCATCTGTCATCTGAGAATTCATAAAACCAAAATGGAAGTAACTAGTTTTCAGACCCAAGAGACTGCCTAAGAAAAAGGAGAATTGACAAACAGCAAGCCTTTGCCATTGAGGGAGAACAGAATAACACTGTTCCTATTGTTGGGGCATTGAAAGCAAGAGCCTCCAGGTTCAGATAAAACAAAAAAGGATAGATGACAGGCATTGAATTCTGGGCAGTATTCAGAGTGCAAGGGGTTAATGGAGTAAGGTACAAGAATAACGAAGTGAATATTAAAAATTGAAAGATATTAAGGAACTACAAACATAGTTCACGTAACATTGTAAACTTATTGTTAAGGCTGTGACCCATTTAAGACTTGTGCCATGTCTCACTGTTCTTTGAAAAATGTTTGTAAAAAAATTTACGGAAACAGTCGAAGCGAACTACGCAAACTTCATATGTATGTAGATATGTAAATATAGGGTCCATGTAAGTTAGGTGTAGAGATGTTGGATGAGATAAAATTTGACTGAAAGGAAAGGCTTGATAGCTTTCCATCATTCAACATGAATAAATCGTTTGGCTCAGCTAGGCTGAACTCTCTGACCCTGGGACAGTAAGGGTGGAGGTTACAGAAGCTGTGACCACAATCTTGCAGAACTTCAAGTATATAAAACTGATTCCAAAGGATTAGAGAATAGCGGATGTTAAACCCATTAAAAAAAGTATAAAACTTTGACAGACACAATCAGTCTTGTCAGTGGTAGGAAACCCAAAAGAAGCCTTTCTCTATGACAGAGTTAACTCTCACTTAGTGAACCATGAGTTAATTTGTATTTCAACTAGGTAGTGTTGCACTAATCTAAGTGGTTCTTTGAAGAAGGTAATGCAGTAGATACTGTACATCTGGGCACTCAAAGGCATTTGATAAAGTACCACATTACAAATCAATTCAGGAAACAGAAGAGGCTAACATTAAAAGACTTATTTGATTGGCAGACAGTCTGGTTGAGAATGGCAGTGATGAATAAGCATTTTCTTGACTGGGGAGAACAGATTCCTTCAGGAGAGTGCAATCGGACCATTAATCCTCTTGCATTGTACAAAAAGAGTGCAATTTCAAAGGTTGTAGTTGGTTCAGTCGAGACAATGTGTTGGCGAGGAAACTGGTGGCAGGAGGACCGATATTATCAGGCACAAGGCAAGTACAATTTGGCATAACAAATGAAACGTTTGGAAATAAATAACATGGATGTCTGCGTAATCTACCATCTTGTGGAGGATGCAGGAGTAAAAGCACCTGAACTCTTGAAGGTGGAAGGACAAATGGGTAAGGCCGTTAGAAAAGTGTACTTGTCCTTATAGTTTGGGCACTGAATGCAAAAATAAGGAGGCTATGCCTCCTTTGACAAGTGTCTGATAAGGCTTCAATTAGAGATCCTAATTATTGTTGACAGCTGCGTTGTAGAAAACGAGAACCATTTTATGGACAAAATAGGGAAGCTTCTAACCTATTTTTGTTTGCATTTACACTGAGAAAAGATTTATTGCATAAATATTGAGATAAAGGTTAGCTTTATTTGTCAGATGTACAATGAAACATACAGTAAATGTGTTGAAACATGCTGTAAAGTGAAGTGAATATGGTTGATGGTGATTAATTTGATTGAACGCCGATACCACTATCAACAAGAAGTGCTTACTAGTACAACTTTTTAGACGCACATTAGTTCGTACTGTGCTAAACTGTTCTTGATTTTCCATTCATCTCCAAAGCAAGGCTACAGAAGATGAAGACACATCATCATATAGTAGAAATCGTGTTGAGACTGGCTTAGAGTCATCACAAAGGGTTTGTCAGGACTACACTAGGCAGGAGGGAGTTCAGGAATGAAAAATATTGTGACAATCAGATTTTTTTTGAGAGAAAACAAGATATTCCAAAACATTAGGAAACAAATATGTTCTCTATTTGGCACTGGATTTAAAATAATTGGAAGGAAGTCCATGTGGAGAGAAGGATAATTTTCAACAAATGTCATAACAATTGAAGAGTAGTTGGGTGTAACTCTAGCAGCCCAGTTGAACAGTTCATAGAGAAAAACCTCTCATGAGTTGGGGGGAGTGGGTCAGGATTAATCATATTCTCCTAATGTGATCTCAGATTTAAATATATATTGGACAATTTGACCTTGAAATTGTAGCCAAAACGTGAAAACATTAAAAGTCAAGAGATTCTGCAGATGCTGAAAACCCAGAGCAACACACGCAAAATGCTGGAGGAACTCAGCAGGCCAAGCAACATCTCCAGAAAGGAATTAACAGTCGACATTTTGGGCCAAGACCCTTCATCATCAAAGTTCTTTTCAGCTGAGCTCAAGTATGGATCAGGTTCAACACGGATAGCTGCAGAGTAGATCTCCTTTTGTGCTGCCAGTGACTTGCCAGGAGCCCAGTCTCAACACATATGATGTGTGTCATCCTCCACACAAACCTTGGTACTGGTGATTAGTGACAAATCTGTAAATGTAAACGCCAAAATAGGTCGAAAGGTTCTCCATTTTGTCTGGAAAATGTTTCCCGACTCCTGCAATGCAGCAGTCAGCAACAAGGTATCATATCAACATAGCGTATCTGAGGAGAAATAGACAGCAAGGACCCTGAAGAAAGGTTTCAGAGAGTGAGTTAAATTTCACAGGTCAAGCAGCAATATGGAGAACAATAAAGTTAAGAGTTCACATTGATGACCATTTCAATTTCTGAGAGTGTGAGCAATCCTGACTATGATTTTGAGATCAGCATAACCACTTTTTTTTGGTTTCTGCTGCAGGTTTACCCTGGGACCAATACAAGTACCTACATTGCTCAGAAGGTGAAAATCAGGTCTCTCTCATTCTCAGAAATCCCTGCATTCGTTGTCTGAGAAAACAGTGCAGATTCCTGAGTGCCCCCGGCAGGACTTTACTAACCCAGTCACAGAACTACAGCAAACACTCATCCCTCAGTAGCTGGAGAGAGCTGGCATGAGCTTGCAAGGGCTACTTCCTGAGGGCACTGCTGTGGGTAAAGGTGCAACAATATGAGGAAACTGACCTTTAATATAACTGAAACATAGTAAAGTGGTCACAGGAAATTGCTTTTCACAATTTCTTTTATGGAGAATGTTGAAATAGTGATGGGAAGGTTGCCAATGCCAGAATAATGTCGCAGGTGAATTTCACACCCATGTTTGCAAGGTCCTTGCCTCGATGATCCATGCCAATTCTAGTCTGCTGCAGCAAACAACCTTATAAATCTATATCCTGCACATTAGCCTCATCACAGCTACTGCAGTCCTTCTGCTGGGAGGAATGGAGAATGAATCACTACAGAACAAATCACTTAACACAGATTCCCAGTCTCCCCACCTGGTTTTAACCTGCATCACCATAGTGGGCATTTCAGAACAGGCTCCTGATTGACCAAACCCTCTGAGTGACCAGCTCTCTATTTTTGGCATTTTCATGACAACACACATTGTAACAGTAGCAAATCGTGAACCAGAACACATACGGTCAAGGACTGCCTAAACCTAGATTCAATATGGACTGCAGCAGCTATTGCTGGCAATGCTGCTGTCTGACTTATCAATTGTCTGTATGCAGGCTGAGTGACATTTTGAACTAACTTATGGCATACAGAGTGATTGCAAAGGTCATTTGTTCATTATGCTTTGAGACATTGTGAATGTAAAATACAGTTTCTTTGTTACATTAAATTCCTGCGCACTTTTATAAAAAGGCTATGAAATGGTCTAATAACTTGGTGCCATATTCCTTTATATGCTATTCCAGCAGTGCATTGAACAATATGCTGCAAGGAATCTCAATTCCCAAATGTTCTAAAAGTATGATGTAAATGAATTACCAATCTATTAAAAATATCAGTGACAGAATTGCACTGGATTTTAATTTGCTGAAGGACACATTGTTCGAACATGTATATTGATAAGCTCACAAAGTGCATTAGTCAACGGTAGTTTTACTGAAAAATATTTTCCGCGATAACCCCATTCTTTTGTGAAGCCTACATAAACATTACAGAAACAGAGGGTATTTTTAACCATTTGTTTGAATCACCAGTTTTTTGATTACTTCAGCACCTCTTGTGACATCAACAGAGAAGTGGTGGAAAGCTGATTCACATTGTTTTTCCAGAGTCACTGCCGCACTTTTGGTGAGGCTGCAGCAAAATGAGTAGAAGGTGCCCTACGGACAATCCCTTCTGTTATTTCTGTAGTTATTACGGATAATTCAGTTCAAGAAAAGCATGAAACAAAATATACTAAATTGTCCATGATCATAACTGCACACACTAGATGAGGCCACCCTCTGGGTGGAGGAGCAACACCTTATATACCATCTGGGTAGCATCCAACCTGATCCCCAATCCCCACTCTGACCTTTTATCTCTTCTCACCTGCCTATTACTTCTCCTTGTGTCCCCTCCTCCTTCCACTTCCCTCTCCTATCAGATTCCTCCTTCTCCAGTCCTTGACCTTTCCCACCCACCTGGCTTCACCTATCACCTTCCAGCTAGCCTCCTTCCTTCCCCTCCCCCTTCCCACATTTCCTTATTATGACATCTACCCCTTTCCTTCTCTGTCCTGAAGAAAATTCTCAGTCCGAAGCGTTGACTATCTATTCATTTCTATAGATGCTGTCTGACCTGCTGAGTTCCTTTAGCATTTTGTGTAGGTGGTCGTAGGTAGTGAATGCTATTGCTCTGCAGATGTCTCCTTGCTGGGCGATACTTTATTCATAGCAGCTAAGTACAATAACAACTCTGTTTATGGCTGAGGCACCTCTGGTGTAGGCTTCAGATAGTAGATGGGTGACTACCAGGAGGGGTGAGGTGAGTAATCAGTTAGTGTAGGGTTCCACTGTGACCTTTCCTGTCAACAACAATCATTGGATACTGCCGAGGGAACATCAGCAGTAACCAGGACAGTGGAACTGTGGCTGGCTCTGAGGTTCAGCAGGGGAGGGTAAAGTCAGGCACAGCAACGGTGATAGGAGACTCAATAGTTAGGGGGAGGACGGGAGATTCTGTGGCCCCAAAAGAGAAGTCAGGATGGTGTGTCGCTTCGCTGGTGCTAGGGTCCTGGATGTCTAAGAATGGCTGCAGAAGATTCTCAAGGGCGTGAGTGAGCAGCCTGCGATCATGGTGCACATTGGCGCCAATGACATGGATAGAAAGTAGGAAAAGGTCCTGAACAGTGAGTATAGGGAGTTAGGAAAAGGCTGAAGAGCAGGATCCGCAAGGTAGTAATCTCTAGATTATTCCCAGTGTCATGTTCTTGTCAGGGCAGGAATAGGATGATAGTACAGGTGAATGAGTAGCTGAACTGGTGCAGGGGGCAGGATTTCATATTTGTGGATCATTGGGACCTTTCAGGAGAAGCTACGACCTGTACAAAAAGGACAAGTTATACCTGAACCTGAGGAGGACCAATATCCTTGCGGGCAGGTTTGCTAGAGCTGTTGGGGAGGGTTTAAACTAAGGTGGAACGGGGATGGGAACCAGAGTGATAGAGCTGAGAATGGGTCAGTTGGTATACAAGTTGATGCAGAGTGTTGTGAGACTGTGAGGATGGACAGGCAGATGACAGGGCAAAATTGTAGTCGGGGGATCAGGTGACATGGGAGCAAATTCAAAAAGGGTGATGAATACAGGACTGAGCGTGTTGTATTTGAAAGTATGTAGTACAGGGTATAAGATGATCTTGTAGCATAGTTAGAGATTGACGTTGTGGGCATCACTGAGATATGGCTGAAAGTTGGGAGCTTAACATCTAAGGATACTCATTGTATCAAAAGGACAAGCAAGAAGGCAGAGGGAGTGGGGTTGCTCTGTTGGTAAAAAATGAAATCAAATCATTAGAAAGAGGTGACATACTGCAGGACTGGAGGGTGTAGAATTCCTGTGGGTAGAGTTAAGAGACTGCAAGGGTAAAAAGCCCTGATGGGAGTTATACACAGGTCCTGACCAGTGGCCAGGATGTGGGATAAAAATTTCAACAGGAAATAGAAAAGGCATGTAAAAAAGGCAATGTTACAATCATCATCGGGTATTTCAAATTGCAGGTATATTGGAAAAATCAGGTTGGTGCTGGATGCTAAGCAACTTATAGAATTTATAGAATGCCAATCAGATGGATTTTTAGAGCAGCTTGTGTTTGAGCCCACTCGGAGAAAGGCAATTCTGGGCTGGGCGTGATGTAATAAACCAGAATAGATTAGAGAGTTTAGGATAAAGGAACCCTTAGAAGACAGTAACCTTAATTTACCCTGCAGTTTGAAAGGGAGAAGATAAAGTCAGATGATACAGTATTACAATGTGCAAAGGGATTACAGAGGCATGAGAGAGCAGCTGGCCAAAATTGATTGGAAGGAGAGACTAGCAGGGATAATGGTAGAAAAGCAATGGCTGGAGCTTCTTAGAGCAATTGGAAAGGACAGTGTGGATGAACTTACTAAGTACTTTGCATCTGTCTTCACTGTGGAAGACATGAGCGGTATGCCAGAAATTCAGGAGTGCCAAGGGGCAGGAGTGAATGTAATTGCTAATACTAGGGAGAAGGTGCTTGGGAAGACTGAAATGTCTGAAGGTAGATAAGTCACCTGGACCAGGTAGATTACAGCCTTGTGTTCTGAATGAGGTAGCTGAAGAGATTGCAGAGGCATTAGTAGTGATGTTTCAAGAATCACTAGATTTTGGAATGGTTCCTGAGGACTGGAAAATTGCAAATGTCACTCCACTCTTTAAGAAGGGAGGGAGACAGAAAGATGGTTGGGAAGATGTTGGAGTCAATTGTTAAGGATGAAGTTTCGGGTTACATGAAGGCACATGATAAAGTAGGCCAAGGTCAGCATGGTTTCCTTAAGGGGAAATCTTGCCTAACAAATCCGTTGAAATTATTTGTGAAAATAACAGGCAGGAGAGACAAAGGAGAGTCAATAGATGTCGTTTACTTGCCTTTTCAGAAGGTCTTTGGCAAGGTGCCACACACATGAGGCTGCTTAACAAGATAAGAGCCCATGGTATTACCAGAAGGATACTAGTATAGATAGAACATTGGCTGATTGGCAGGAGGCAAAGAGTGGGAGGCTTTTCTGGTTGGCTGCTGGTGATAAGTGCTGTTCCTCGTCAGTGAGTATTGGGACCACTTCTTTTCATGATATATGTCAATGATTTGGATGACGGAATTAATGGGTTTGCGGCCAGTTTGAAGATGGTACAAAGATAGTTGGAGGGGGCAAATATTGTTGAGAAAGCAGGGTGTCTGCAGAAGGGCATGGGCAGTTGGGAGAATTTGCAAAGAAGTAGCAGATGGAATATAGTGCAGGGAAGTGTATGGTCATGCAATATGGTAGAAGGAATAAAGGCATAGACTATTTTCTAAATGGGGAGAAAATTCAAAAATCAGCAGTCTAATGAGACTTGGGAGTCCTTGAGCAGGAATCCTTAAAGGCTAACTTGCAGATTGAGTCGGTGGTAAGCCAGGCAAATGAAATGTTAGCATTCATTTCAAGAGGACTTGAATATAAGAGCAAGGATGTGATGCTGAGATTTTATAAGGCATTTGTCAGACCACACTTGGAGTATTGTAAGCAGTTTTGAGCCCTCTGTCTAAGAAAAGATGTGCTGGCGTTGGAGAAAGTCCGGAGGAAATTTATGAGAATGATTCTAGTAATGAAAGGGTTAACGTATGAAGAGCTTTTGATGGCTCTGTACTTGCTGGATTTTAGAAGAATGAGGGGAGGATTGCATTGAAATTGATTGAATATTGAAAGCCCAGATACAGTGGATGTGGAGAGGGTGTTTCCTATCGTGAGTGTGTATACATGGGAGCAGAGGGCAAAGTCTCAGAATAGAGGTGCATCCATGTAGAGATGAGAAGAACTTTCTTTAGCCAGAGGGCAGTAAATATGTGGGATGCATTTCCACGGACAGCTGTGGAGGCCAGGTTACTGAATATATTAAAGCAGAGGTTGATAGGCTCTCGGTAAGTCAGGCATCAAACATTACGTGGAGGAGGCAGGCGAACGGGGTTAGCTGAGATAACAGATCAGCCATGATGGAATGGTGGTGTAGACATGAGGGGCCAACTGACCTAATTATGCTCCTATGTCTTATGGTTTTGTATAACTTCTCTCATACAAATGACATCTCCAACTCTGCATCACAGCCAGTGTTTGACTGTAATATCTACCTGGATTTCAGAATTCCTGAGTGGTGTTTGAATGCATAATTTTTGGACTAGTAGATGAAAACATTACCAAATAAGCCATAACTGATGCAATCTAACTAAAAACAAGTACTAGATTTACATCAGGGCACTTCTTAAAATTAGTTTTCTTTATCATTGGGAGATAAATTTCTGAAGATCGCGGTGAAAACTGAAATACATTTCTTCTCACATGTTGTTCCATCGTGAAGCCCCGGTTTTACTGAGTTTCATTTGTGCGGTGTGTACCTCGTGTGGGGGTGCACTCAAAAACATTAAATGGAAACAATGTAGATTGATGAGTCAATACAAAAAAACTGTAAACATATTACAGAAAAAAAGCAGTAGCTTTCTGGTTAGTAAATCTTAAGCAAAACCTACTGCATTGAAGGGTCTTCACTCGGCTCCCCTCTGTCTCTTCTGCTTTCAGTCTGTCACCTTCCCAGCTTCCCTCCTTCTTTTTCCCTCCCCTCTCCTATTTGATTCCTTCTTCTTCAGCCCTTTACCTTTCGCACCTATCAGCTTGCATCTTTGGACCCCCCCCCATTCACCTGGCTTCACCTATCACCTTTTAGTTTGTATTCCTTCCCTCCTCCCTTCTTATTCTGACTTCTTCCCCCTTCCTTTCCAGTCCTGATAAAGAGTCTCGGCCTGAAATGTCAGCTGCTTATTCCTTTCCATAGGTGCTGACTGACCTGCCAAGTTCCTTCGCATCTTGTAAATGTTACTCCCAATGCTTTGAATCTTGACAAAATCTTGAAATTATAGGATGCTTAAATCATTTAGATTATGAGGACACTCAGTTCCTGTTTATTGTCATTTAGAAATGCACGCATTAAAAATGATACAATTCTAGATTAATTGACATTTATGAAGCCCAGCATGTGAAAGCGAACCCGATTTTCCATTTTAAAGTATGAACATTGTCAGTGTGCGCATACAGGTACCTTGTACTGTAGATGCAGAATTAAAAAATGTTTGATATTGAGTTGGCAGAGTGGGAGATCGCAGACTGAGTTGGAGGCAGTTCCTTATGGACTTTACACACCAGTTTTGAAAAGTGACCAGGGCTCGTTGGGAGTGAGGTGAAGACTGTTTCTTGAGTAGATCACTTGTCAGTTTGAAAAAATGAGCGGAGCCTGCTGGGACGTCCACAGAGGAGGAGACTGCTTGAGTTAATAGTAACTTAGCAAGGGCCAATAAAAAGAAGCGAGGTTTAAGTGGAGCAGCCATTGCTGGAGTGGATCAGTGTTAGAGTGGTCAGGCTTTGGCTCAACAGGCTTGGGCAAGAACAGGCACAGGTTAAAACTTAAACTTGAGAAGTTAGAGGTATAACAGGTGTAGGCAGGATGGTAGTTCAAGCAGTAGAATGATCCTCCTGTGAAATGTGGGACTTCAGGGTACCTAATAGTCTCCCTAATGACTACATCTGCAGGAAGTGCACTCAACTTCCTGGAGCTGGATGTACTCAGGACCATCTGGGATGCTGAAAACCTCATCGATGAGACATTTACTGAGGTGGTCACACCCAGCTTGCAGGCTTCAGAGAGTAGACTGGTGACCACCAGGAGAAGTAAAGGGAGTAATCAGCCAGTGCAGGGTTGCTCTGTGGCAACAAGTATACCCCTTTGGATATTGCTGGGGTGATGTCCTATCATGGCACGGCAGAGCAGGCAGAACAGTGGCACCATGGCTGGCTCTGAGACTCAGCAGGGAAGGGTAAAGTCAGGTAGAGTGATAGTGATAGGTGACTTGATATTTCGGGGGACGGACAGCAGATTCTGTGGTTGTCAGGATGATGTGTTGCCTCGCAGGTGCTAGGGTCCACGATGTCTTAGAGCGGCTGCAGAAGATTCTTAAGTGGGAGGGTGAGCAGCCAGAGGTCGTGGTGCACACTGGCACCAATGACATGGTACTAAGGGGGAAGAGGTCCTGCGCAGTGAGTTAGGGAGAGGCTGAAGACCAGGACCTCCAAAGTAGTAAGCTCTGGATTACTCCCAGTGCCACGTGCTAATCAGGGCGGGAATAGGACTGCTGGAAAATGATGCAGGAGATGTAATAATGAAGGACAAATAAATGGCAGACTAACTTAATAAGTATTTTGAATCAGTTTTCACTGTGGAAAACACTAGCAGTGTGCCTGAGAATGCCAGAGGTTCCTGAGGTCTGGTTGCTTGCCAGTGACTAGAGGTGTTCCGCAGGGGTCGGTATTAGGAGCGCTTCTTTTCACAATATATGCCAATGATTTGGATGAAGGAACTGACGGCATCTTGGCCACGTTTGCAGATGATACAAAAACAGGTGGAGGGAGCGGGTAGGTAGTGCTGAGGAAGCAGGGTGAGGGATGATAAATCAGCCACGTTGGAATGGCACAGCAGACTTGATGGGCTGAACTCATTTGCAAGAAGTTCTCTGCCTAATTTCCCTGAGGTGCTCCTCAACCTCCTGAATAACTGTCTAACAGGCAAAGAACACAGTAAGTGATCCCTCCCTTTACGATCTAGAGCTGGACATCTCCTTGAGGTTCAAGAGGTGCCTCTCAGACTTAGATGTAGGCGTTTCTAACTGAGTCAATATACAGTAGTTGAAACTAATTCATGCTTTACCAACATAGACCTTTACCAACATCCTGGCAAACTACTACAAGAAAGACATGGGTTCTGTGCAGTTCTTTGCACGTGGAATATTTTAGAATGTCTCTCAGATATGAAAAGGCAGAACATGTTTGTTTGCTATTCTACCCTGAGCTACAGAGGCAGGTTTTGAAACGGGCTGCACGGCAAACACGTAACCGATGCTTTCTCTGCCCTGTTTTCTGGAACAATAGGCCTGATAGTAACTCCAACGTACATTTGGAGTGGGGGTGCAAAGAAGTTTCAGCATGTCAGTTTGTGGTATCTCAGCATCAAGTAATGCTGTTTGAAGTGGGTAGCCTTTGTCTCCCAGCAGTTACCTCTTGCATGTTGAAAGAGGCCAGGGAGATTGAGCAGCAACAGAGTGAAAGCATCGTGACAGGTTTCAGTGAAACTGCTTTGCACTAATGTGAATCTTTACTTGTGGTTGCAAATTGAATGTTGAACGAATGGAATCCCTTACTGTTTATGAATGCCACTGATTGATCTGGGGATGTACAGATAGCCCAGTGTGTGCAACTGATGACACACTGCGACTATGAGAAGCCAGCTGGAGATGCAGACCCAAGGGCTACGTTCTGTTCATGTCATCACGGGTAATTGCCTGGCTCCTGGTGAACAATGGCCTGCATTCTGCAAATAGCTGGAAACCTGGACATTCCTTTTTTAATGTGGTAGAATGATCCAGGGTCGGAGAAGTTGAAGTGAAACTCATTTTCACACCCCTGGTTACAAGGAGGACCAGGTCCAGCATGGTAGTCTTTGTCCAGAAAGTTGCAGGTACCTGGCGTCACCTGAGGAGAAATCTTCAGATCCAGGAGGTCAAGGAAGCCATATACTGTACCATGGCTCATGCCACCAATGAGTCAGCACCTCTACTGTTCCTTACTTTCCTAACCAGTTTAGTGATAGTCACCCTGTTGATCTTCTTTGTCTAACATAAGGCACTTAAGATGTCAAGCAACCTGATCGTCAGTCTTCATTTCTCCAAAGTTCGTAGAATATAGAACAGTACAGTACTGTATGGGCTCTTCAGACCGCAATGTTTGTGCTCAAGTGTTAAACCCTTTAATCCATTCCATGATCAATCTAACCCTTCCCTTCCTACATGGCCCAACCTTCCAGTTTTCTTTCATCCATATGCCTTTTTAAGAGTCTTTTTAAGAGTCTCTTAATGTATCAACCTCTACCACCACCCCAAGCACTTACCTTAACAAGATGTCCTCTAGTATTAGCTTTACCATCCTGGGAAAAAACTGCTGGCTGTCCACTCTATCTATACCACTTATAATCTTACACAATTCTGTCAAATTGCCTCTCATCCTCTGTCACTCTGAAGAGAAAAACTTTAACTCGCTCACCCTTTCCTTTTATATCTCATCCAGAGTTCTGAAGTTCAATGTTCAATAGAAACATTTACACCAAGAATTCTCTAATTATCAGGGTCATCATATCCTTACTGTTTGCATTTTCAGAGGGTTGCATCTTCAAATTCCAGTCCAAATACTTGGGCTCAAATATCCAGGCTGAAACGGCAGTGAGACTGAGCGAATGCTGAAGAGTCAGGGATGCCACCCTTCAGCTAAATAAGGGTAGAGGGCAAGAAGCATTTTCCCATGGCAGAAGATTCTAAGACCAGACAGCATAGGTACAAGGTGAGGTACAAAAGGTTTCAAGGGGATCTGAGGAAAAACGTTTTCGGCTATTATCTATGCTGTGTCTCTGTGAATCTAAACTGAGTCCTGTTCTCTCCCTTGAGGGCAAGAGTTCCCATGACGCAAACTTCAGACTCTTTATTCCTCAATCAACATTGCAAAAACAGATAATTGGTCATCGTGTGGAAATTGTCAGACACTTCGCACATGACCACAGTGACTCACATCATGATGTTCATCACTGTTATGAGACAATTTAGGGGGTTCCACAATTGTGAAAGTCTCCCTGTCTTGTTTCAATAGCAAGTTTCAGGAAACACAAAAACTACACAAGCCACTTAATTTTACGTCTTGGTGAAAATCTCAAAACCCTGTCTTATTTAAGTGATACAAACACATACTCCATAAGTTACAGTCCGAAGTGCATATAAAAAATAAATTAAATTGCAAACGGAGAGGGAAGAAGTACTGAGGGAGTGTTCGTGGGTTCATTTGATGGCGGAGGGGAAGAAGCTGTTCCTGAAACATTCCGTGTGTGTCTTCAGACTGGTATAGCTCATCTTTGAAAGTGATGGGAAGAGGACATGTCCCGGGTGATTGGGTCTCTTATTGATGGACGCTGTCTTCCTGAGGTATGGCCTTTTGAAGGTGTCCCTGATGCTGGGGAGGATAGAGCCCATGATGGAGCTGGTTGAGTTTACAACTCTCTGTAGCTTTTTCCAATCCTGCACAGAGGCCCCTCCATATCAAACGGAGCTGCAATCAGTTAGAACGCTCTCCATGGTACATCCATAAATACTTGTGTCTGCCTTCTCAAATTCCAAATGAAATATAGTCACTGTCATGCCTTCTTTGTAATTGCACCCATATATTGGGCCCAGGATAGATCCTCAGAGATGTGGACACCCAGGAACTTGAAGCTACTTGCACTTTCCACTTCTGATCCCTCGATGAGGACTGGTGTGTGTTCCCTCGACTTCCCCTTCCTGAAGTCCACAATCAATTCCTTGGTCTTATTGACATTGAGTGCAAAGTTGTTGCTGTGATACCACTCAACCATCTGATCTACCTCACTCCTGTATGCTTCCTCATCACCATCTGAAATTCTGCCAACAATAGTTGTGTCGTCAGCAAATTCATGGATGGCATTTGAACTGTGCCTATCCACACAATTGTGGGTGTTGAGAGGGCAGAGCGGCAGGCTAAGCTCGTATCCTTGACGTGCGCCAGTGTTGATTGTCTGTGAGGAGGAGATGTTGCTTCCGATCTGCACAGACGGGTTTCCCAGTGAGGAACTCAAAGATCCAGTTGTAGAGGGAGGTGCAGAGACCCAGGTATTCGAGCTTTTTGATTACAGCTGAGAGTATGATTGTGTTAAAGCTGAGCTCTAGTCAATAAACAACATCCTTTCCTGATGTAAGCATTACTATTGTCCAGGTGATCTAAGGCCAAGTGGAGAGCCTGTGAGATTGCATCTGCTGTAGACCTATTGCGGTGACAGACAAATTGCAGTGGGTCCTGGACCTTGCTTAAGCAGGAGTTGATTCTAGCTATGACCAACCTCTCAAAGCACTTCATCGGAGTAGGTATGGGTGCAACGATAGTTGTTGAGTCAGCTGACCCTGCTCTTCTTGGGCACTGATATGATTGTCGCCTTTTTGAAGCAGGTGTGAACCTCTGACTGTAGCAGTAAGGGATTGAAGATGTCCTTGAACACTCCTGTCAGTTAGTTGGCACAGGTTATCAGAGCCCCACGAGATACATCAGAAAGGTATTCTGACATTGGCCTCTGAGACAGAGATCACAGGGTCAACAGGTGCTGCAGGGATTTGCAGAGGTGTAGATTTATTCTCCCTTTCAAATTATGCATAAAAGGTGTTGTGCTCATTTGCTGCTAACTCCAACCCGGCCAGCTTCAAGAGTCTATTACCAAAGTGCTTCCACATATCTTCTGTTCCACCAGAAGTCCAAACACCCTTAACCATTGCTGCATGACCATCCCGGACGCCACCGATCTCTCCCCCGCCCACACCTTGGTAAATCAGACAACTAAGCTGTGCTCCTTACCCCGGTGTACAGACAAAAGCTGATACATGAACAATCCAGTACCGAATGTCATACAGTACTGGTCTGAAGACACAGATGAGCTTTTGTGCGACTGCTTTGAGTCAGTAGACCTGTCCATGTTCAAAGACACAGCACTCAGCCTTGTTGAGTCCAGAACGAGGGGTCACAGTTTGAGGATGAAGGGGAAGCCTTTTAGGACTGAGATTAGGAAAAACTTCTTCACACAGTGAGTGGTGAATCTGTGGAATTCTCTGCCACAGGAAACAGTTGAGGCCAGTTCATTGGCGATATTTAAGAGGGAGTTAGATATGGCCCTTGTGGCTAAAGGGATCAGGAGGTATGGAGAGAAGGCAGGTACAGGGTTCTGAGTTGGATGATTAGCCATGATCATACTGAATGGCGGTGCAGGCTGGAAGGGCCGAATGGCCTACTCCTGTATCTATTTTCTATGTTTCTATGTTTCTAAGTTGCCACCAGCAAGGACTTTATCAACAAGTGCTTGTGGACTGTGGACCAAAGAAGACAATCCAGGTATTTCCAAACTGGGAAACTCAGATGAAATGGGAGATCCACTGCCTACTGAAGTCTAGGATTGCAGCATTAGTTAGATAGAGTTAGAGTTAGATAGAGCTCTTAAAGATAGCAGATAAAGATGGGGATAAGGCAGGAACTGGATACTGATTGTGGATGGTCAGCCATGATCACAGTGAATGGCGGTGCTGGCTCGAAGGGCCGAATGGCCTACTCCTGCACCTATTGTCCATTGTCTATTCAAATCAGATGACCCTACACAAGAAATCAAGATATGACTCTGTAAAACTACCAGGTCTGCCAAGAGTCAGTGCCAGTTCAAAATTGAGTCCAAGCATGGCTCTGCTTACAATAATGGGCTACAAGCGAAGTCAGGCAGCATCCCTTCCTGGTGAGCCTAATGCTTTCTAGGCGCATCTTGAACTAAAGGGGATTTGGAATGTTGCCACCCACCCCGAACATGCCTTAACGACTACTGCCTGGTAGCTTTGAGAGGCTAGCCGTGGCACACATTAACTCCAGCTCTCGTTCACTTACTGCTGAAATAGGTCTATGGTAGACACCATCTCCTTGGCCCTGAACATCTGAACAGTGGACACCTGTTAACATTCAGTTTCTGTTTATGGATCACGCCTCCGCCTTCAATATAACAATTCTCAGTTAACTCATCTCCAAGCTTCTAGAAGTGGGACTCAACATCTCCCTTTGCAACTGCATCCTTGACTTGCTGACTGACTGGTTAGAATCAGTAAACTTAGACAGCTACATATCCACCACAATTATCCTGAACACTGGTGCTCCACAAGCTGTCCTTAGTCGCTACTCTACTCCCTGAGGTCGAGAGGGTTCAGAGCTTCAGGTTTCTCAGAGCAAACATCACCGCAGGCCTGTTCTGGCCCAAGGAAAATCACCATCTATTTCCCCAGGAGACTAAAGAAATTAGTTATGTCCTTTTTGATCCTCAATATTTTGATTTTTATCAATGCAGTATAGAAAGCATCCCATCCAGATGTATCACAGCTTAGTATGGCAGCTGCCTTGCCTGTGACCACAAGAAACCGCAAGGACTTGTGAACACAGCTCAGTGCATCATGAAAACCAGCTCCCTTTCCTTGGCCTCTGCCTACACTTCTTACTGTCTTGGCAAAGCAACCAGCGTAATCAAAGTCCACAATCACCCCAGATATCCTCTCTTCTCCCCCCTCAAGTTGAGCAGAAGATACAAAAACCTGAAGGCATGTACCACCAGACTCAAGGATATCTACCATGCTGTTACAAGACTATTGAACAAGTCCCTAGTGTGTTAAGATGGACTCCTAATGTCACAATCTATCCCATTATGATATTGCACATTCCTGTCTGCCTTCACTGCACTTTCTCTATAACTGTAACACTTCATTCTGCATTCTGTAATCATTTTCCTGTACTACCTCAATGCACTGTGTAATGTATGAATGGCATGCAAGACAAGTTTTTTACACTGTAATTCAGTACATACGGCAATAATAAACCAACTTAACCAATATTTTGCATAAGTGCAATATGACATCTCAACTCTAATACACAATGCCCCAATCTATTATGCTGTTACCCTGTGCTGCCTCGTACAGGGAACTGCGGACATGCACTCCAAGATCAATTGTACATCAACACACTTAAGATCCCTGACATTTCCACTATATGTCCTAACAGAATTTGACCTTCCAAGGTACATTAACTCATACGTGTCTGGATTAACTTCCATTTGCCACCGCCCTGTTCAATTTTCCAGCTGATCCATGTCCCTCTGTACCTTCAGACAATCTATTTTATGACCCCACCAATTTTTGTGTTGTCAGCAAATCTACTAATCATACCACCTACATTTTCATCCAAGAAAATTACAGCTGCATTTTACTACATTTCCTTGCACTTACAAAAGTTTCATTAAACTGAATTACATAGTCCATACATTATAAGGAAAATTAACATCCATCTAATTTCTGTCTGGATGGCATTTACCATATCTGAAATTGCCATATAGTGAGGTGCAGTTTATTTGAAGTTTCATGTTCATTAAGGGAATAAAATATTGAAATTATCTCATTGTAATTATGTTTATAGATTAAAATAGTGAAATCTGTTAATTATACTAAAATTGTTTTCTTACATTACATATGGTATTTGTAACAAATTAATTTTGCTATAAATGTGTACATTTCGTTGTTTGACATTTGTTCATACTTAAGGTTATCAAAATAAAATTTCTTCTGTTAATAACATAAATCAAAATGTGGAATAAATAAAAGATGTTGCCTATCAAGATCATTTTATTAACCAGAAGAAACTGTGTTTTAAAAAATATATAACTTTATATTTATAAACTTTTGTGAGCTCACTGAATTTGGATACCAAGTACAGATATTAAAATGTGCATTTCTCTGCACAATTTTCCATTGTAAATGAACCCTTTATACCAAAGATAAACAGGTATTTTTGTTACAGAAAAAGTCTAACTGCTATATATTTAGTGCGCACAGATATGTACTATTGCCAGAAGAGATTATCAACAAACAAATAACGTATCCCTTTCATGGGAGTTTCTGTTCTTGATAAAATTTGATTCAATTATACTGATACACCAACCTGTAACGATAATAACTTTAATTAGAGCAAGAACTCCGAAGATCTTTGTCAGAATCTCAAACTTGCATTTCCTTTATACCACGTCTAAAAAGTCCTACTGCATATGTTCGAGAAAGTAATACAAAAATAACTATAGAAGAAATGGATTGAAATTAAAAGCTTTACTGATCTTAGCCAGTTAAGAATTAATTAGAAGTCAACTTAATTTTATGAAGTAATGTGAAATCAATTCTCAAAGGTAGCTAACATTAAAAGGTTTAAAAAATTTTGTTATTTCTCTAAATCATACTCATCAATGTCCATGAGAAAAGAATGGAAATGTTGATTGGTTATAAAACATTTCTAAAGCTTGTATCATACTGTTACATCTCATGATATTTTAAAGTCATATCACCATGTTATTTGCCATTATTTCATTGCCTATTACAAACCTTGCATTTTCATATAAACAATTCCAAGTTATGAATAAAGCTGGATATCCAAGAAGAGTATATGCTGGGGAAGTACCAGATGCTTTTTCAATTCCAAATTAGTTTGCATGGCTCTGGTGTTGACACTTGCAATGGGTCGGAGGAGCAGCTGTCTAGTCAACAAGTCTGTACTGTTGATTATCTGCAAAGCTGATTTTCAGCATATTCTGAACTGCAATGCCAGTGCACTGCAGTGTAGAATGAGGGAACTAACTGGAGATCTGAGGTGGCTGCATTTGATCTCTCCCTCTGTCCCAGGCTCACCACCCGATCACCTATTTTACATTTGTCTTCCTAGCCTTACTCCAGCCACATCTGGTACATCTACAGTGGCCCAATCATTTGAATGGGGCTGCTGATCTTCTCTGAAAAGGGAAATGCAGTAAGGCTATTTTACTTTAATTTACGTGGTTTTATTTTATTTAATGTATACCAAGTAGATAAGTCAATTTATAACCGGTGACATAGAATGGTCAATACAAGTATGTCCTTTTACAGCAGAGAAGAGGAGGAATTTCTTGAGCCAGAGAGTGGTGAATATGTGGAATTCATTGCCACAGACACCTGTGGAGGCCGAGTGATTGGATATAGTTAGAGTGGAGCTTGATAGGTTCTTGATTAGTAAGGGTATCAAAGGTTATGGGGAGAAGGTAGGAGAAGAGGGTTGAGAGGGATAATGAATAGCTAGGACATCAAAAGATATGGGGAGAAGGCAGGGGAGTGGGGATGACTGGAAGAATTGGATCAGCCCATGATCGGCGGGGCAGACTCAATGGGCTGAATGGCCTACTTCTGCTCCTGTATCTTATGGTATTATGATATGGTATGGAATTAGCATCGATGGAATGGCAGAACAGATCAACGGGCCAAATGACCTGAATCTGCTCCTACATCTTACAGTCTCATCTTCAGCACAAAATGAGCTTTTTTGTAGGATTCATCATTTTGAGGGGAAATTAGTTTACTGCTCTATTTGTTTTTCGAAATGATTTGAGTCCTTTATAACGATCCCTGAATGCCTGTAATCATTGGAGATGTTTGGGAACAAAGAAATGGCTTATAACTGCACCAGTAGTCCGTGGTAAAGGCTTCAGTTTGCACTGGCATAGCCTGTCACTACTCGAGCCAGCTTAACATTTCAGAGCAAATGCAGTGGCAAGGTTGGAAAGAGCCCAACAGTCACATTGGCTGATGCAGCTTCAGTGGGTGGTCACAAACAAGGATTGGTTCCATGAAATCTGACCCAATATAAAAATTAACCAAACAAAGTGACTGTTTTGTAATTAGATAGTCTTAATAGCATCGATGATAATCACATACAGTATGTTCAATTTATTTTAAAGGAAAACAATAGTAATTTTATTTTAGATATTGAAGAAGCCATTAGAAATATAAAGGAAACAGTACTGGAAATTTTATATTTTTCTAATAGGTCCTATGCTTTCACATTGCAAAAACAGATCACTTTGTAGTTTTCCCAAACCTCAGAAACTAAGTGAATTTTAATGTAGTTTAAGATGTTTCCGTCACAATTTTATTAAACTCATAAATGTGGAGGAATTAGGACATCACACTCTATTGCATCACTTATATAGAAATTATATTTGATGGAAATTACATGAAGAAAAGTGAGTATTGTGATAGCCACCTTCTTGTGTCAGAGTAACGCCTGGTAAGTTGTGAGACACACATGATTCCTGAACACAGAATTCAGCGTATTTCATCAAAGAAAAGCAAGAAAAGCAGCAAATATAAATCCTCTAAGCGGCATAGGAACCCACAGAGTTTTAGTGAGACACAGCATGTAAACAGGTTCTACAGCCCACCAAAAATCAATTACACATTTTCTACATTTATCCCAATTTTATTCTCCCATCCCTATTAAACAACTAATTTCCGACTTACCCACACCCACACCCTCCCAAACCCAAAACCTACCACTTACCTATTTGCTTACGGCAATTTACAGGAGCCGTCTGTATGGCTTAACGAAGTAGGAGGAAACTGGAGCACTCAGAGAAATCCCAAAGACACGAAAAGAATGTGCAAAATTCACACAGACAGTGCCCAAGGCCAGAACCGGACACTGGTCTCTGGTACTGTGGGGCATTAATTCTGCTGTACCATTAGTAATTATGTTGCAGAATTTAAAATATAATTAGCATAAAGAAGAATAGAAGAATGTTTCTGAGCATGATGAATGTTCAGAATAAAACTGGCAAAAAGATAATTTGTACAGGAGCTTGAAATGTGGTTAGAAAAGTAGAAAACATACTTTAAGTGTGTCTCCTTGCACTGGCGCCTGACAAGTCTAAACAGAATTAAGGTAGATAACCCAAAGTACAACCAATGGTATGAGAAGCGTCAATCTTTAATGAAAAACATTAAAGCTGATCTTTTAAAAGAGTCATCGTTTTGATGAATAAACTGCTTCAGAACTGTGAAATTAAGGTAATTCCTGGGATTATAGAATTAAGTGAAATGTAGATCAAACAAAATTAAAACTAATGCATAATTAGAACTTTAAAAAACAATTGAAACAATCTTTCAGAAATTATAGTCAAACAAGTCAGAAAGATGTTTGAGAAATATAGTAATAATTTTAACAATTGAATCCTAAAGAAACTGGAAATTGTGCATGTTCTTAAATTCCCACAGCAGATTATTAAATAGCTTGATAATATTGCAACAAGCACATAATTTTAAAGAAAAGGGATACTAAAATTGTTTTTGAATATATTTATTTTGAAAGGTGATGGTGTTTTGGAAAATCATAAAACAGCATTGTTCTAATAACACAGGCTGATTAACATAACTATTCATTTTATGGAGATATATTCATGTTTGGTATCATCAAAGTAAAGATTCGGTATTTTTTAAAAGTTCTGACAAATGACATAATTTCTAAAACATAACAAGCTGTCACATTAGGAAATCCGTGGGATGGGTTGTGGGTGGGGATGCAACTAGTGGGAGGCTTCATATGGAAATATTCTTCACTGACTGTGCTTGATTGGGTTACCATGGGTGTTCATAAATGAGTCACAAATGATTCTCCCACATACAGATTTTGGTGTTTCCTAAAAAAAACACCCATGCATAACTGCGTAAATAACTTTCCAAATTAAGCAGGAAAAAAAATCCACAGTAAGCTGATCAGGTGCCATGAGTCTTTGGAAAGAGTTGGAATTGTGGGCACTCTGTGCAAAATTCAATTAGCACAAGAATTCCAAAAAGAACTATGTTTCACATCATTTCATAAAATGAGGGCTTTGGGAAACTTGAGGCATGATCATGTTGAATGGCTGCACTGACTTGTGGGCCAGGCTGCCTGTTGTTCCACCTGTTTTCTTCCACTCTTGTATACTTGGAGCCAAATTCAAATTGTGCAACTGCATTCTGTCAACGAACACCTGAAGCCACTTTGCAATGATTGACAGACTGCCCTGACTGTATCTGCATTACAATTAATAAATATACAACAGCAACTATTGCACAAGATGATGCAGAAATCAAAAGGAAACATTGTCTGTAGAAGTGACACTATGGATGTGAACTTGGACATGCGCAGTGTTCCTGAGTCAGGGTGCAATCTGCACGGTACGCTTGATTGGAAGAAGCTGGCCCACCACCTGCAATATAGACTAATGACCAGTGACCAAGCTTAAAAAGACATTCTTCTGTTCCTAAAGACCTAAAGTGGTGTAAAGTAAAACATGGCATTGTCATAAAATCATTTGATTCTATTTCTGTTAATGGTAAACTCAGCCATTCTTGCTGGGGCACCTTGGCCCCAGAGGAACAATTTCGTTTGGCTGAATTCATGTAGGGTTGAATGATAAGTAAACTTGAATTTGAAATGTTTCCAAAGGCTCATTCTAAAGTGTGGTCATTGTACTCCATTAGCATTGCAGGATTAATTTTGCTCTTTCCCAGGAATTTCTTAAGGGAAAAAAAATAAATGAAACCAAAATACCACATATCATACAAACTTCTTTTAAGACCTTGTGCGCTCTGAAGAATTTATTCATGGCACAACAATGGAGCAATATGTCAGCCATGGATCAGGAGATCCCAATAGACTTCACTTAAATTGCCACGTGCACAGAAAAAAGTCGGTCTTTAAAATGGTCAATTTTTTGCTCTTTAACACTACTAAGGGCCACAAAATATTTAAACTAGTGCATTGAATTTCAATAAAATTTAGGTGCTTTTATGACAGCCACATCCCAATTTACCCAATGTACTGTGCAGAAGAATAAAGTATAAATTACAAAAGAATTACATTTTAAAATCAAAGGCTGGCGATAAATACCACGTACAGTTACTAACTTCAATTGTCGGCGACTTTCAGCAAATAAAGAACCTCACTTAAGCAATGCATCGTGTTCAATATCTTTAGTTAAATCTTTTGGCTTTTAAGTGACATTTTGCTGGCCTGTTACAAGATGTACTCGTACAGTAGCTTTCTAAATCTAATTCATGCATACAACTACTCCCCAACAGAAATTATTAACTATAACGCAGATAAAATATTGTATTTTGTTCAGAGAATGATTCTGTGTTCTTACGCAATTTCTCAACTCTTATTTATAATGCTGAGTTCGGCCATATTTCACACCATAAGAACTCTTCAACAGCTTCTCTCATCATTCGGCTACAAATTGAAGGTTTTTACAGTTAAAAATACCAAGAATTTTGTAAGTTCCCAAATTACGCGTCAAACTACAAAGAAACCTGCCTAAGCAATGAACTGAGAACTAGGTTACTGACAACTTCACAGGTAGCATTACATATATAGATTAGTTGCCAATAATATCTTCTACTTAATGCTTTTTAAGTGTCTTTTTTCCTTCCTTCATTTTCTTAAAATCATACATTATAAATGAATTAACTCCTTTATCGTAATATCAGATCAGTGTAGTTAGAATTTTAGTTTGCATCAATAACTATCCATCAGCCATCGTGTACTTTTCTGTCAAGTCTTATGCCAAAGTTCGTTGGAAGTTTACAAGTCAAATGTACGAGGAAAGTATGCCGTAAATGGCAGGACTTTTAGGAACATTGCTGTACAGAAGGATCTCGGGGTAAAAGTTTATAGTTCCCTAAAAGTGGTGAAAGGATTGATAGGGTGGTAAAGAAGGCATACAGCAGGATTATCTTTACTGGTCCGGACACTGAATATACAAGTCAGCAAATCACATTGCAGCTGCATTAAACTTTGGTTAGGCCACATTTAGAGAATTGTGTGAAGTCCTGGCTGCCACATTACAGGAAGCACATGAGGGTGCAAAAGAAGTTCTCCAGGCTGTTGCCTGATTAGCTATAAGGAGAGGTTGGACGCATCTGAGTTATTTTCTCTGTTCAGAGGCTGAGATGTGACCTGACAAAGGTATTTAAAATGATGAGAGGCATAAACAGGGTAATTAGTCAGAGTCTATTCCCCAGGGCAGAAATGTCAAATACTAGAGGGTATAGTTTTACACGAGAGGGAGAAAGTTTGAACACTCGAGCTGTGGCCTTAGATAGCATTTTAGAGCCATGTTAATCTTGCACCCATTTTGAGTCACTGGGTCAGTCAAAAACTGAACGGAGTAAATGTTGTGCATGAGGCTACCTCAAATATTTTGCTTAAGGTGCAGAAATTGTTTTGTTTACTTCTAGTATTTTGTGCAATTACTCTTATATTTGAAATGAAAAACTGAAATACAGGTTATTAGCTGTAAACTGTCATGGTGGCTATTAGGGACTAAATACTTTGGGATGTGACACAGAATAAATAGCATTCTTCTGCTGACATGTTATCAAAGGCATTTAACATGTTAATGGCAAAAACATTAGTTTTGTTATCTGTACAAAGATTACCTGCGTTTAAGACATTTAAGAATTTTCATTATCACTTTCACAAGCATGATATTGTATGAGCTTGCCATGTTAACTACCAACTAATTCACCTTAAATTGGCTATGATTTTAACATGCCCACTGTGAATCACACTTTTTTCTCCACAGCAAAAAGGAAGTTATCATGATTTATGTGTCATAGTAGGTAAGAATACTACTATGCATTTGGGATCAAATCTACTGCTGTATTAATACATATTCTTACATTTTCATTGTCTGCTATATCTTGATATTGCTAGAAAACAATATACACTTTTGTAATCGATCAGAAGTATCAGTTCAATACGTAACATTCATTTACTGGTTTGGTATGTTGAGTCAAATCTTTCTGACCCAGTTCCCTGCCCTAACCTACCACTGCAGCACAACACCCACTCCCACACCTGTACTTACCACATTCAGTTACTGTTTGCCAATCTCACTGGCTCAAACATCCCTGACTCCCCGGGCACAGTTAGAAAGATGCCAGGGCAAAATGCCCTGACAGTTTTCCAGATGGAAAATGCCACTCACAGCTTTGCCTGATGTGAAAAGCTGACTGGAATTTTAAATGCCTCTGACAATCAGAGAGAATTAGAAACAATTAAAATTAAGAAGAAATGATTATAAAAGTTAGTCTATCATTCTACAAAATTATAACCAACAAAACATACAATAAATTAAAAGTGTTAACCTGAAGCAAATTAAAATTAGACAAAATATCTTACCTTTCCCTTTGCACCTAACTGCTGTCCCTATTGAAATTTGGGTCTGTTCATGATCAGATACTGTGCATTCAGCATTGCACATGGCAAACTCCTGTATAAGCTGTCATTTGAATGGCTAAACTTTGGTGGCAACTTTCAGTGCTAGCCAGTAAGATCCAGTCCATTATTTTATTCATTTTGGTTTATTGTGCTTTATCACATTATCCAATCTATCATACAGTTCCAAATTCAAATACAGGTCTAATACATTACTTCAAGTCCTTGTTGAGAATGCTTTACCAGAGCTGCTTGTTCAGCATGTCGGAGCTAGTAATGTAGGACAGTATTTCAGAGTTGATGTGTTCTCTTGCATGTACTGATTTACAAAGCATTGTCAGAGATACTTGTTCTGTATATCAAAAAGAGCGGTTCAGTACTCTGTACATTGGAAGCAGCAGTCTGGTGTGCTATATATTAGAAGAGGTTTGGTGCATTATATCAGAAACACTGTCTTGGTGCACCAGATCAGAAAAGGCCAGTTTAGCATATTATATCAAATACTATGGTTCAATGTATTATATCAGAATCAATGTTTCAGTGTGAAATAATCATTTCTACTGGCTTGATCTGTTATATCTGAGACATTGGCTCAACATTTACTGGTTCATTGTTTGCTTTTAATGCTCTAATACATCATGCAACATTACATGTATAATTTTGTACTGATACAGGCTGGAGTGATGTACACCCAGGAGATTCTGCAGATGCTGGAAATCCAAAGTAACACACACAATGCTGGAGGAACTCAGCAGCTCAGGGAGCAGCTATGGAGGGGAATAGACAGTTGAAGCTTTGGGCTGAGGCCGTTCATCAGGACTTGATGAAGGGGCTCAAAATCAGAATCAGGTTTATTATCACCGGCATGTGTCATGAAATTTGTTAACTCAGCAGCAGCAGTTCAATGCAATACTTAATATAGAAGAGAAAAAATCATAGATAAGTAAAAACAATTACAATATACATATATTGAATAGATTAAAAATCATGCAAAAAAAACAGAAATAATATATATATTAAAAAAGTGAGTTAGTGTCCAAGGGTTCAATGTCCATTTAGGAATTGGATGACAGAGGTGAAGAAGCTGTTCCTGAATCGCTGAGTGTGTGCCTTCAGGCTTCTGTATCTCCTACCTGATGGTAACAGTGAGAAAAGGGCATGCCCTGGGTGCTGGATGTCCTTACTAATGGACGCTGCCTTTCTGAGACACCACTCCCTAAAGATGCCCTGGGTACTTTGTAGGCTACCACCCAAGATAGAGCCGACTAAATTTACAAACTTCTGCACTTCTGCAGCTTCTTTTGGTCCTGTGCGGTAGCCATCCCCCCCCCCCCCCCATACCAGACAGTGATGCAGCCTGTCAGAATGCTCTCCATGGTACATCTATAGAAGTTTTTGAGTGTATTTGTTGACATACCAAATCTCTTCAAACTCCCAATGAAGTATAGTCGCTGTCTTGCCTTCTTTACAACTGCATTGATACATTGGGACCAGGTTAGGTCCTCAGAGATCTTGACACCCAGGAACTTGAAACTGCTCACTCTCTCCACTTCTGATCCCTCTATGAGGATTGGTATGTGTTGCTTTGTCTAACCCTTCCTGAAGTCTTACTGATGTTTGGTGCAAGGTTATTGCTGCGGCACCGCTCCACTAGCTGGTATATCTCGCTCCTGTACGCCCTCTCATCTCTATCTGAGATTCTACCAACAATGGTTGTATCATTAACAAATGGTATTTGAGCTATGCCTAGCCACACAGTCATGGGTATAGAGAAAGTAGAGCAGTGGGCTGAGCACACACCCCTGAGGTACACCAGTGTTGACCATCAGCAAGCAGGAGATGTTATCACCAATCTGCAGATATTGTGGTCTTCCGGTTAGGAAGTTGAGGATCCATTTGCAGAGGGAGGTACAGAGGCCCAGGTTCTGTAACTTCTCAATCAGGATTGTGGGAATGATGGTATTAAATGCTGAGCTATAGTTGATGAACAGCATCCTGACATAGGTGTTTGTGTTGTCCAGGTGGTCTAAAGCTGTGTGAAGAGCCATTGAGATTGCATCCGCTGTTGACCTATTGTGGCGATAGGCAAATTTCAGTGGGTCCTGGTCCTTACTGAGACAGGAATTCAGTCTGGTCATGACCAACCTCTCAAAGCATTTTATTTCCATCCATAGACACAGCCTGACCATAGAAACCATAGAAAAACTACAGCACAGAAACAGGCCTTTTGGCCCTTCTTGGCTGTGCCGAACCATTTTCTGCCTAGTCCCACTGACCTGCACACGGACCATATCCCTCCATACACCTCCCACCCATGTATCTGTCCAATTTATTCTTAAATGTTAAAAAAGAACCCGCATTTACCACCTCGTCTGGCAGCTCATTCCATACTCCCACCACTCTCTGTGTGAAGAATCCCCCTCAATGTTCCCTTTAAACTTTTCCCCCTTCACCCATAACCCAGGTCCTCTGGTTTTTTTCTCCCCTTGTCTCAGTGGAAAAAGCCTGCTTACATTCACACTATCTATACCCATCATAATTTTATATACCTCTATCAAATCTCCCCTCATTCTTCTATGCTCCAGGGAATAAAGTCCTAACCTATTCAACCTTTCTCTGTAACTGAGTTTCTCAAGTCCCGGCAACATCCTTGTAAACCTTCTCTGTACTCTTTCAACCTTATTTATATCCTTCCTGTAATTTGGTGACCAAAACTGAACACCAGATTCGGCCTCACCAATGCCTTATACAACCTCATCATAACATTCCAGCTGTTATACTCAATACTTTGATTAATAAAGGCCAATGTACCAAAAGCTCTCTTTATGACCCTATCTACCTGTGACGCCACTTTTAGGGAATTTTGTATCTGCATTCCCAGATCCCTCTGTTCCACTGCACTCCTCAGTGCCTTACCATTAACCCTGTATGTTCTAGATTGGTTTGTCCTTCCAATGTGCAATACCTCACACTTGTCAGTATTAAACTCCATCTGCCATTTTTCAGCCCATTTTTCCAGCTGGTCCAAGTCCCTCTGCAGGCTCTGAAAACCTTCCTCACTGTCTACTACACCTCCAATCTTTGTATCATCAGCAAATTTGCTGATCCAATTTACCACATTATCATCCAGATCATTGATATAGATGACAAATAACAATGGACCCAGCACTGATCCCTGTGGCACACCACTAGTCACAGGCCTCCACTCAGAGAAGCAATTCTCTACCACCACTCTCTGGCTTCTTCCATCGAGCCAATGTCTAATCCAATTTACCACCTCTCCATGTATACCTAGCGACTGAATTTTCCTAACTAACCTCCCATGCGGGACCTTGTCAAAGGCCTTACTGAAGTCCATGTAGACAATATCCACTGCCTTCCCTTCATCCACTTTCCTGGTAACCTCCTCGAAAAACTCCAATAGATTGGTCAAACATGACCTACCACGCACAAAGCCATGTTGACTCTCCCTAATAAGCCCCTGCCTATCCAAATGCTTGTAGATTCTGTCTCTTAGTACTCCCTCCAATAACTTACCTACTACTGACGTTAAATTTACTGGCCTATAATTTCCCGGATTACTTTTCGATCCTTTTTTAAACAATGGAACAACATGAGCCACTCTCCAATCCTCCGGCACCTCACCTGTAGACAGCGACATTTTAAATATTTCAGCCAGGGCCCCTGCAATTTCAACACTGACCTGTTGAGTTCTTCCAGTATTTTGTACATGTTACTCTGGAGTTATATACAGCCCCTGCTTGCAGTTGTCTAAATGTTGCCAAAGGTCGCACTGCAGTAAATGAACCATCAGAGCAGTCAATGCACTTACATCGGAAAATTAAAGGCTGTGTGGAAGACCCACCAGAGACCTTTCAATATGCCTTTGCATGGAATGCAGTCACATGACAAACAGTGCACAGGAAAGCTTTAAGAAAAAGATGGGTCTGTTTAATTGATTTGCTTTCTGATACTATGGCTTAATTTATGCTATATAAATCATGAGTTAGTGCTTCACTTAAACCATAGAAAACTGGTGTAAACTCTGAGGAGTGTGTTGCCCCTTAGATTAGCTTATTCTCTTATTTATTAGGTTAGGTGCACTACAATCCATAAAAGGGGTATCTGAATTCTGTTTTATTTTTGGATAAAAATGCTTAGCAGGTCCAAAAATGGCTCATAGTCATTGTGAAAGTATGTTCATACACAACAGACATTGCAAGCAGATACTTGGGTGGAGCACATTATCCAGAGGTGTACTAATCCTGAATTTAAGGCTTTGGCTGTAAAATTGAAATGTAAATTCAAAATTAACAATTATTCCAATTGCCATAAAAAGCAAATGCTTTTTCAGCAAAGTGCAACGTTGAAATCAAGATTCTTCAAGCCTGGGTTCTGATTACAAAGGCGTCTAGGTTTAAGACTCAACCAAAAGAGCCTGCTCTCAGTCACCTAATTTCAATGTGCAGTTGATGATTCAGCCTTTTATGAAGAAAATTATTTACACTTCTGTGGCAGCCTCCAACAGTTTACCCAACATTGTGTCCAAAAAACCCAACTACAGCACATATGGTCGATGACCGGCTGGTTTCAACTGATGCTGTAAACTTGGGAATAAGAGTCTGTTTCCTAAGTCGCACCCAAATCTTAACTCACTCCTAAGTCCACCTATCACTGCTACACTTACTGATCAATTAAGCAATATCTTGATATAAAATACTCAACCTCAATTTAAAATCTCTTTGTGATCTCAGTTTCTTTTCGTAATTATGCTCCTCCAATTCTTGCTTCTGCCCATCTGTGTTTTTAATTGCTCCATCACTGACCTTCAACAGTCAAGACACAAAGTTCAGCAACTCCCCACCCCGCTTACATAACCTTATATCTTCCCTTTTAAGACATTCTTTTAAGTTAGCCAAGCACTTGATCATTGGCCCTCTGCCTTTTCATGAGGACAATTTCAATTTTTTAAAACTTGATAGCAGTCTATGCAACACTTGCTTTTGCTGAATTTAAATGATCTACAGGAATGGAATTTGAATGGAATGACCTGCTGTTCACAGCTTCTCAACTGTGACAACATGTGAGAGTGAGAATTTTAACACACTCGCAAGAATCTTGCAGGACTTGCTGAAAAGTGAAAGGAGAGCTAGAGCCATCTAAGTTATAGGTGCAAGTTCTAAAGGAGAAAATCGTTAATGGACGTATCATGAAGATGTGATGAAACGGTGACTGAACCTGCTGAAGCATTTTGCAGAAAATGGCTATTGAAGGCAAATCCATGGGCCTTGAACACCACGCAGGACCTTGTAGATTCTTGAGATTTGATTCAGATCTGTGTAGCTACCTCCTCCCACTCCCTGATGAATGTGTGTCTGGAAGCTCTCCAATTCTTTGTGGATGCTGTACATGTCTTTGGTATTAACTTCATCAAGGCTTCCCCTGCCAGGTTTTGAAGACCTAGGAGTCAGCCTTCTCCAATAAAAGGCAATTCTTCACTACTTCCGAGTTTCGATTAATCTGCAAATTATCTACCTCAGCTACCAAAGCACTTTCTCCAAGAGGTGTTGACTAGCTTTGAGTAGTCCCAGTTAGCTTTACCTGGAACTGGCCAAACATCAACATGAGGCCTCTACGTGGTTGAAGAAATTGATGAACTGAGCAGATGGCACATAGCTATCAATAAGCAATTAATTCCATTTTGAGATCGCTAAGGCCATTATTAGGACTTATGAAATGTACCCTGCAGCATCTAGAATGCTAGCTTGTCCAACTCTCACCCTCAATGAATAAACTGTTCTTGGGCTTCTAGCCAGGTGCAGGTATCGATTTTAACCGACACTTGGATGGCAAACTTCACGATCTTCATCAGGTGATGATACCTGGGCATGTCTAGTCCCGTGGTATATACATATATATATATATATATATATATATATATATATATACCCCCGTCATTCCTCCCTCCTGATTGGTTAGTCCTCATCCAATCAGATTTCCACTGTCCCACCTTGCTTACAATTGAATTCCAGTTCTTACTTCGAGCGAGACCTTTGTTATTGTTAAAAATCCTTCTCTTTAGTTTTATTTCAATGGCTTCCTTCACCATCTGGTCCAAAGTCCATTGGCATGGCACAGTAGTCAATCCTATGGCTATTCTGCTCCTGCCGATTTCAACCCAAAAGGATGTACCTCTTGTGCTCCTCGATGCGGGTTTCCCTGACAGAGTTTGTCATCAAAACATCAGTTAAAATTGATACCTGTACCCGGATAGAAGAGGGTATTTGTCATATACGTCGGGAAAGCACTAGACCTTTTTCCTCACCTTCAATCCTTCAATGAATTCTTTCTCAGATACATAATATTGGAATTCATTTAAAAGTCCCACGAAACAAAAGCAAGGCATTTCCAAAAAATAGTTTTGACACATTCCAGATTGCTACCATAATAAAACAGTCCTGTCTTCTCCTATCATTTTGGATCTCCCCCTCCCCCTCCCACTTTCAAATCTCTTACTACCTCTTCTTTCAGTTACTCCTGACAAAGGGTCTCGGCCTGAAACGTCGACTGTGCCTCTTCCTATAGATGCTGCGTTCCACCAGTATTTTGTGTGTGTTGCTTGCATTTTCAGCATGTGCAGATTTCCTCGTGTTTGTGTTTTTAATTCAGCTATTTCTTAATTTATTTTTAGGGGACTCAAGCTGTTTTTGTATTCTGGTCATTATCTGCGGCTTTAGTGAATCTAGACTGTGGATTCTGCAGTACGTGCATTGTGGGAAAGAAGTGCAAATTATACTCTTTTACAATGATATTTTAAAATTTTAAATTGTTATTTAGAAAATGCCAAATCTCACTCAGCAAAGTGATCTTAACACTGATGATGTCTTCCTCTCGTTGAAATTGTTGAGAGGAACTGGTTGAAAAAGAAATTGCCAATTAGACCGAAGCTAATTTTTACATCCATGTTTGAACCAAAACTGAATCAGGAAGTGACCCATCGTGTTCATTATTTTGTTATATCTGTTCTATCACTTGTTGCGTGAGTAAGTTTTTAAACAGGAAAGCCATTTTTTAAATAAAAGATTTATATAAAACTTGCCAATTTAATTCACTCTAATGTTGATCAACATTCTCATGACATTAAAATGCATTCTTAATGTTTCTTTATTAAAGTAGTTTTTTGTCAGAAGGGAAACAGCAGTTCAAGGCTTTACAGACTAAAAGAATTTCCGAAGTCTGTGCTATCAGTTTCTGTATAAGAGGAGCTGCAACCACTCATTGAAATCCACACCCCAAACCAAAAAAAGACCACATACACCTTCATAAGTAATCCCCCAACCATCTGTTTCTTAATGATAACTTCTGAATGCAATTCAGTTGCTGCCTCTTAAGGAGAAAAGGTTTAAGTCAAGTCAATAGGATTTGTTAAGTACAGGCCATGAGGTTTCTAGTAAATGCAGAGATAATATATTTAATTGCTGTTAGTCAAAAAACACAAGGTATTGAAATTCTTTGCCCTTGAAATCCTTCAATGCCTACCTAAGTACAGGATTAAATGGATACACTGCCCAAAAAAAATTCTTTCGGTTGTGAACCCTCAGATTAAGAATACAATGGGACAAAGCCAAAGTATCAGCTGCTACTGAATAGCCCTTAACCACTTTTGTTCGCTCGCCTTGCTGTAGAGAGCGTGCAGATAAAAATAGAAGACAGGTCTGTAAATGAGATAGAATCTGGGCAGCTGCAGTGGTGAGGGCTCAGTAGTCACATCTATGAATCTGGCTTCCTGGAAGGAAGATCAGTGCATGGGGAAAGAGTTTATGGCCTTCAACAAGATGCCACACGTGTGGCTGCTTAACAAGCTAAGAACCCATGGTATTTCTGGAAAGATTCTAGCATGGATAAAGGAGGGGCTAATTGGCAGGAGCAAAGAGTGTGAATAAAGGGAACCTTTTCTGGCGGGCTGCCAGTGACTAGTGGTGTTCCACAGAAGCCTGTGTTGGGACTGATTCTTTTTACATTATATGTCAATGATTTGGATGATGGAGTTGAAGGCTTTGTTGCAAAGTTTGCAGACGATATGAAGACAAATGGAGGGGCAGTTGGTTTTCAGGAAGTAGACAGGCTACAGAAGGACTTAGGCAGATTAGGAGAATGGGCAGAACAAGTGGCAGATGGAATACGGTGAGAGGAAGATGGAAGATGGCAGCACAACGCAGCCCGCAGCGGCCGCTCCGGTGGTGATGTCTGTTATTTGTCAAGTAGGGTGCCGTGCACAATCCTGATTTGATGGAGACGGACATGAGAGCACGGATGAACATCTGGTGAAACTTCTGAAATGTCTGCTTCGCTGCTGCTGCTACTGTGTGATCCAGAATCTCCGAAGGAGAAGGCCCCGAGTCCTCGACTTTGCTTGTTGCTCGGCGGCCAGGGCGGGGTCAAAGCACTCAGTAGAGGATGGTGCTCGGAGAGGCTGTGTCAGAGGGGCTGGTTGGGGGCTCGAAGTTTTCGGACGGACTCAGAGTCCACTGTGGTCAGGTGCTTCCAATGGTGCTGCATCGGCAAGTTTGCGGCGCTTGGAGGTTCACGGCAGGGAGAGTTTCTCCCTTCTACCGTCTGCGTGAGATGATGAGTCTATTGGGACTTTGAGACTTTTTTTTAGCGTGCCCATGGTCTGCTCTTTATCAAATTATCAAACAGCTTAGCACTGTTGTAACTATATGTTATAATTATGTGGTTTTGTTATTTAGTCTTGGTTTGTCCTGTGTTTTTCCTATAATATCATTCTGGAGGAATGTTGTATCATTTTTAATGCATGCATTTCTAAATGACAATAAATGGAAATGGAACTGAACTGTATGGTCATGCACTTTGGTAGAAGAAATGAAAGGGTTGCCTACTTTCTAAATGAAGAGAAAATACAAAAAAAACTGAGGCACAAAGGGAGTTGAGAATCCTTGTGCAGGGTTTCCTAAAGGTTAATTTGCAGGTTGAGTCTGTGGTGAGGAAGGCAAATCTGATGAGCATTCATCTCAAGAGAATTAGAATGTAAAAATAAGGACATAATGTTCAGACTTTATAAAGCACCTGTGAAGCCTCACTTGGAATATTCTGAGCAGTTTTGGGCCCCTTATCTTAGAAAGGATGTGCTGAAACTGGAGAGGGTTCAAAGGAGGTTCACAGAAATGATTCCAGGATTGAATGGCTTGTTATGTGAAGAGCATTTGATGGCTCTGGGCCTGAATTCACCAAAATTCAGAGGAATGGGGGGTGACCTAATTGAAACATCAAATGTTGAAAGACCTTGATGGAGTGGATGTGGAGAGGATGTTTCCTATGGTGGGACTATCCAAGACCAGAGGACACAGCCTCAGAATAGATGGGCATCCTTTTAGAACAGAGATTAGGAGGAATTTCTTTAGCCAGACAGTGCTGAATCTGTGGAATTCTTTGCCACGGGCAGCTGTGGAGGCCAAGTCTTTATGTATATTTAAGGCAGGGGTTGATAGATTCTTGATTAGACAGACCATGAAGGGTTACGTGGAGAAGGCAGGAGATTGGGGCTGAGAGGAAAAATGGATCAGCCATGATGAAATGTTGGAGTAGATACAATGGGCCAAATGACCTAATTCTGCTCCTATATCTTATTGTCTTAGCAAAACAATAAGATCAAGACTGAGGTGAGGGCCTAAAGTAATGCCGGTTAATCAATCAAAGCTATCTACTTGACTCTGCTTCTGAGTCAGGGCTAAGCTGGAACCTGCCCATGGTGGTCTCCTTTAAGCCAAACTGTTATACATCAAGGTGCTGTTCAAACATGTGCACTAGGGTCACACAATGACATGAGCACCACAGAACGATGCACCCCAATCCCCCTGCTGGGATCTCAGACTGGAAACTATATCGTTAGTGTATGCTGGATTCAAGAAATACATCATTGCTGCACATGCCTCTTCCAGCATTTGCAACCGTGAATGCTCATAATATGTTCCACTCTTACGAGCACTCTTATGAAAAAACTCAACTTCACACTTGTAACACTGAAACAAAAAAAAAGTTCTAAGCATCAAAATTTCCATACTTATGTTTCTTTGTTAAAGCATTCTACTAAGATAACTCATATCCAAATTGACAGAAACCTTCACCAAACTTCTATTTGGTCAGTTGCATTTAACATTGCTCTAACACAAATATTTGACATGGTACACAGTCCATGTTATATCCTTCTGTACACTGAATATTTAACATTAACTGAACAACTTATTGTCAGAAATGTATTGGCACTGTGGATCATTTATGCATAAATATCTTCATGTAAAAGATTTACAATGAATTTTAAAAGTAAGATTTATATGAAAAGTCTCAACCTAAAACGTCGGCTGTCCCATTTCCCTCCTCTGACTCACTGAGTTTCTCTAACTAGTTGTTATTTGCTCCAGATTCTGGCCTTTGCAGTCTCACGTATCTCTATATGCATTCTTTAGTGAGCTAAGTAGTTATTTTTAAGTATTCAATACAGTTCTAAATTCAATTTGTAAAGCACTGCAAAAAATGTTAGTGGGCAAAGATGCATATTTAAAGGAACTTCAGTTTACATTTGAATGTAATGTATTTTTCTCTTTAGTATACAATATACACAGAATTTCATTTATCTGAAGAATAGTAAATGTATTGCATATTAAAGCATTTTCTCTTACAAAGCTATGTCAGCATTTAAAGAGTTAATTCAGAAGCTGCTAAATCAAGTAAGTGTAAAATGGACTGACTTACTGCCTAACCATTTCACATCGACATTACATTGGAATATTAAATATCAAATTATTCATCCATCTGCACTGATTCCAATATAAGGACCCTGAGTAACAGCACAATCAAACAATGAGTAGCGCTCGAAAGAGGAAAAGCTATTTTAAAAATAGCTAACCAAATAAGGTTGACTGTATCTGCAGCTTAACATTTCATACAATGTATCACTAGTAAAGTTTGGAATGATGTTTTAATTACTTCCTGCATCAAAATATTGTCCACCAATGGTATGAGAAAGAGAAAATCACCCCTCCTGATCAGTGGTTGAATAAGATTGCCGATGATATATGAGCACTGTGCTGAATAGAACTGTGAAGATTGACCAACAAGTGATTATAGATGCACCAGGCCGAAAACAGACGTCTTCAATCCTGCATTGAACGGCTCGGTCATTTTAAAACAGTAAGAATGAGGCCATTCCACTGAAGAAATGTTCATAAATTAGGTTATTTGAACAGTTGCAGTCAGCACTCATTTCCTTTTTGTAATCCTGAATGTACCCAATTTGAGAATGCTGTTAACATGCTATTGTAATAAATGCTGTTTTCGTATGATTTACAGTTTACATATCAGGGCATACATGATAAGAGTTGGCATTTTTTACAACATGGTGTAAATGATTTAAAAAAGAGAGAGTGACATATCAAATCTTAACAAATAGGCTCTTTAATTGGACACAGGTCTGAGAAGTCAAGGTTCCCATTTCAGTTTTTACTTCTGGAAACAGGGCAGTTATGATATTTCTAGATATCTGATAAGTTTTTAAATACCCTACTACTTAAAAGTTGCACAGATCCACCTTCAATCGTTTCTCATTCAATGAAGCATTTCTTCATATGAGAATGGGATTGTATACAATGTAAAGAAAACATTTTTAAATGAACGTCTTAGATAAGCACTAAGAAACACAAACAAACAAAAAGGCATCTTCTACCTTTGGTCTTTAAAACAGTTTGCCCATCCAAAGGTTTTTATGAACGTTCTGTTAAAACCTCGATGTAGTTTGTTTTAATAAACTGACATACATAGAATATATGTTTTCATCTATTTTTAAGCAGTACATTGCTAACACAAATTCACTCCATCACTTATGGTTTATAAACCACCATTTTCCACATGACAGATCGCTGTGCTGTATTTAATCTCCACAAGACAGGCTCTAAGAATGTCTCTATGAACATTTTCTAATTTCCCTTAATAATACATTAATAATAACAGACAAAGAATATAATCTATTACAATAATGATATTGTTTCATCATGATACGACAGAGGCCACTTAAAAAATACATTTCATGATGAATTTTGACAAACATCATTAATTGCCTGTTTTATTAGAAATCCCATCCAAACAATGAAAAATTCAGTCCTTCGACCTTACCTACTTGAATACAGTCATGCTCATCAAGTAACTGCCAAATTATTGCAAAAGATTAAGATTCTACATATTTTAATTTTGTAAAATACCACATTAAAATGTGCAACGTTCAGTTTCCGAGAGGTGTCATCTAATGAAGTTGAGGTATTAGAAGCAGTAATTCTTGTGGGATGCTTTGATTCATAATGCTATATAAATTTATTTTACAACAATAGAACCTGATTTTTGCGGAGTTCATTATTTCAGAGAAACTTAAATTCTAAAATGCACTCATTCAAATTACCCATAGACTAAGAACCCTCTCTTGGATATTTTAAATATCAGGTGGTCCTTTCAACACCTGCAATATGCATTCAGCAGATACATTTCTTGAATCTATTGTTTCATGCAAATTACTGTAAATGATGCAGCATTTCACAAAATATATGAAGAATAAGTTTTTAATTTTGTTGACAGTTTTGCTGTCAGCTATGACCAATCTTCACTTCTAATCACTTTGCATAACTCTCCTAATATATCAAGTACTCTTGGCTTATTTCATTAACAGCCTTAATTTCTGATGCTTCAGAATGGGAGTTCATTGGAAACAGTGATGACTTTGATTTCATACAATCCTTGCAGAGTTAAGCAGCCCTGCTCTAAACCCTCTTCATTTACAATTCTCATAACAAAGCATCTTTTAAGTAAAATCAACATTCTCCATGTTTCAAATCAAAAAAGAGCAGTCTTTATCTCTGGTGAATTCTCAGAAATCATGGGCTCCAACTCTCGTTGTATTGCACCCAGCCGTCAATAATCGAAGAGGTTCAAAGTAATCCTCCGGTCCAGCCTAAAGACGTAATTTGTTAAGATTCTACCCTCTGTATTGGATTTAGTGAGTTGATTTTACTATAAGTAATAATTGGACAATTTAAGTTGGAAAATAATGAATCCTACAATTTTTCTTTGCTTTATTTAAATTTGCATTCCATTCCAGTTTGTATGTTTGCACGTCGACTAATGAATCAATTAATTACATACAATTACTATGTAATTTTGCACATTGAAATCCTGCAGTTTTCTATAACAATGATAATATTTTGCAATAATGTTCTAAAATTGTCAACGGGAAACAAAGTATTTTAAAAATTAACATATTATTAGTACCAGTTTCTGATCACCTGAAAAACCACAAGGCAGTTTGCTTTAAAATTTTCACTAAAGTAAGGAATCTCCTTATCTGTTACTTTAGATTGTTTACCTTCTCCAGTTCATATTTCTAATCCAGTTTTGGATGTTCCAATTGAGGATATCAAGATTCTTTTGCATAAATAGGCTTCAAATATTTAGAGCAAACAACTCCAAATTCTTTTACCCACACTGAATGCAGTTCTGGTATGGTAATGACTAATACAGAGCTATCCTCCCATACACTAGGAAAAAAAAACACAGAATGGGGTTTTCTCAGTAGGAGTGATACCGTGTATGACAATATCCCATAAACGTTTCTTTTTATATTAAACCATCTTTGATATTTATGTTTGCATTGAGTTTCCATTGGTGTAAGTTAGCAATCATCCAGTTTCATTCATAATTCTAAGCAATAAGATGAGGTGATAACAGAAGGGTAGATGTTGAGTTGCATTGTGTCTGCCAGAGATGTTAGTCCCATTGCTACATTCATGATGTGTATAATCTTGCGCTGTTGCCTAAGATAGATATCAGCCATGTGAATATGTGAATTATTAGTCTACTGAAAAGACAGTGAAAGATGGCAGGCATTCTTCAACAGTTGTTCGAGAGGCAAACTGAAGATCACTTTGAAAATGGCCTCTCGGTGCCCAGTTTGTAGCAGAACATCTCCCACAACTGCACTGGTGTTACCACTGCCTCCTCAGTGTAGCCCATTCCAAGCCCTTCCTGGGACATCCTGACACAACTAGTGGTGAGACCGGGGCCTGATATCGATATCTGTCCTTAGGGGATACGGCAGTAAAGATGTGATCAGTCTTGCATGTTCATCCCATTGTTCTATTGCCCATTTAAGCCAGCCACCAGCTTTTTACCTGCAGCTTTGTCACCTTCACTCGTTCGGACACAATGATTTCCTGCTCCCCAGCTGCTTGCAGTGTGGCTTTTACAAACAGGATGGGGCAGGGCACAACAAGTTTCAACTCCCGGTGTGCTAAGCACAAGTCTCTGTCAGGGTGGCCCAGGTTACAGAGAGTGTTTTGTATGGAACATCTGACCATTCAAATTACATGTAGGCAAGCTGTACTTACCGCATCAAGTTACCTCATCGAACTTACATCAGTTCTTGTGGAACACCACCTGCCCACATTTAGTTGGACAGATTCAAAATCCAGGCCATCGCTGGAGTTTAGAAGAATGAGGGGGCATCTCATTGAAATCAACCTGAAAGGCTTGGATAGAGTGAACCTGGAGCATATATTTCCAATAGTGGGAGAGTCTAGGACCAGAGGACACAACCTCTGAATAGAAGGACATCCCTTTAAATCAGAGATGGAGTTTTTTTTTAGCCAGGGAGTGGTGAACCTGTGGAATTCATTGATACAGATGGCTGTGTAGGCCAAGTTATTGGGTATATTTAAAGCAGAATTTGATAGATTCTGGATTGGTAAGGGCATCAAATTTTATAGAGAGAAGGCAGGAGAATGAAGTTGAGAAGGAAAATAAATCATTTATGATTGAATGATTCAATGGGCTGAATGGCCTAACTCTTATGGTTTTATCATCTGAAAACATCAATTGTTAATTTGTGCACAGATGCCCTCCAACGTTCTGTATATCTAGCTCTCCCTGTTTTACTTCAGGTATCGATAGTCTGCCTTATTTTGCTTTGTGATTATGTTTACAGTGTATCCCTCCTCACCCAGTCAGTTCACAATGGCAGCTCAAAGATAGCAGACAGCTACATGTGAAGGCAATATCATTGGCATTGGCCTGCCTAATTCACTGCACCTAGTTGCACAGGAGCAGCTGAAAAGAGCAGAATTCATTTTGGTTCCACTAAAAGTCAGGGTTGATGTACTACACACTGACAAAGCAATGCATAGTAAATTGCACCATGAATCACAGGGAGCTGGCAATGCCAGCAAAGCCAGATGATGATGTGGTTCTGCAATGAAGAATGGAATGAAATGAGCTCTCTTGGAACAGTAAGCCTTATATAAAACTGGAATGAAAACAGTATTTTGCTGCAAATGCTGTATGTCCAACTCCAGCTTAGAATGACTTGCATGGATAAACATTAATTGTGGGAACACATCCTCACAGTGCTTCCATTGTAGGTGAGGCTGCAGTAGGGGCACAGACTTTTCATCTGCAGAAGAGCAAAGGATTATATAGAACATGTAGGAAAGTGAATCTGGGGTCGATATCAAATTGCATGGAAGGTAGATGAGGCTTGAGGACCTTTCCCTTTTTCTCCAGTTCCTCTTTAAGATGTGCAGGTGAACAGGTGTAGGTGGTGGGTGGCAGACCAGTAAGGAGATCATTGCTCAAGTGTTGATCTCCCACATATTTATTCACCCTAAGACTCTAGTAATAGAAGTTCATCATGAATACACAGAGGTGAATTGGTCTCCTGTTCAGACACCATCTTCTCCATTTCAGGACTGTTCCTGTAACTCAACCACGCCCTTTGGTCATCTTGCTCCAAAAGGGAATCCCTGTAAATAGTTCCATTCTAGAGGCAATGTATTGGTGATTTACTCCTGCACTGATCACAGCCCTCCCTGTCATCTCTTCTGTGGTAACCTGAAAAATCACCACAATATGCAGTGCCAGACTTTCTGGGAAATATATCCAGTTCTGCAAACCTGTTGGCATTTTCCACTTCAAATGCTACGAACTTCACAGTTCTCTCATGAATGTGGAGATGCTGAACCTGCTGGTTCTGCTCTCTGAGACTAGGCAACACAGATTTGTGTGGAGGGAACTGTATCACGTGGTTTTAATGTTTTTTTAAGGGAATTGATGAGTGAAAGGTTCTAGTCATTGTCTATATGGACTTTAGCAAGGTTCTTGACAAGATCCTGCATGATAGACCGGTTGGGAAAGTGAGATCGCATAGGATACAGATAGAGCTAGGCAATTGCATTCAAAATTTGCTTAGTGGAAGGAATCAGAGTGTGATATAGAAGGCTGTTTTTAAGATTGGACGACTATGACAGAGATGTTCTGCACAGATTAGTGCTGACTTGTCAACTGTGTTAATGATTTAGATGAGAGTGAAGATGGCATAATAAGAAGGTTTGATGATGACATCAAAATTGGTGGGGTGGGGAACAGTGAAGAAGGATGTCTAGGTTATACCAAGATCTAGAGTCATTAGACAATACACAAAGCCGGAGACCCTGTTTAACCAGCTACTAAAGGTTATTTCTTGGGCAGGACTTGTCCTCTCCCACCAACTTTACACAAGGCCATGATACCACACAGAGTGCTGCCACTTGCAAGCATCAAATCTAGAAGAGCTATCTCAACTTATCTCATGCAGTTTGCTACTCATCAAGTTTTATAGCCAGAAGGAATAATCAATTGCAGAAGGTGGGGGGGGGGGGCGGGGGGGAATAACTCATAAAACTTGCACTGATTAATGGGATCCTATTTGCTGATAATTTAGTCCTAATGCAGTGCTTGGTTAGAAGGTATTAACTGAAACTTAGAGGTCTAAAACAGCAGCAAAACATGAAATCAGCATCAGATGTCAATTATGGTCATGAATGGCCTACTCTAATGAACTTCTGCAGGGTCTAACATTCTCACCAGTTAGTGACTGGCATGTTTCAGTCCATGTATGTGTGTACATACCATAACCATTTACAAAGCCAAAACACATGATGTGTTCAAAAAAGATTTATTTCCCCAAATGATATACTGTACCTCCAGCCGTATTAAAGTCACCTTCAATATATTAAATGCACCTTTCCTTCAAGGACAGATTTAGTTCTTTTTTAGGATCCTTTTGTTAGCTAATTATGATTTTACGTGAATTGCTGACTTTTACGAACCTTTGATTTTTGGTAAAATGGTACACTGCACAGTGTAGAAATTCTTCAGTGCTTAAAAACATTTGCTCTATATTATGGGCATTCTTGGTTTTCGTACCAGGCCTCCTTATAACCACCAGAACTGGTCTAGAGTTCAAAGCTTTATCAAATTTAGTATTATTTCCTTTCTGTCAACCTACTTGTACAAAATCAAGTACAATATTGAGCTGTAACTTCTACTTGGTAATGACACTGTTAATATCTGAACTCAAACATTTTCTCATTTTGCTTTAAGTTTGTAATCATTCTCGCCATTTTTTTACTGTGCTGATTTCACATTTCATGCAGTGTGAAAGGGACTTATTAGGGATAGTCAGAATGGCTTTGTGCATGGTAAGTCACATCTAACTGAACTTACAGAGTTTTTCAAGAAAGTTACCAGGAAACTTGATGAAGGCAAGGCAGTGGATGTTGTCTACATGGACCTTAGCAAGGCATTTGAGAAGGTCCCTGATGAGAGGTTGATTAGGAAGGTTCAGTCATCTGCAATTCAAGACGATATAGTAATTTGGATTAGACATTGGCTTTGTAGGAGAAGCTAGCGAGTGGTAGTAGAGAGTTGCCTCTCTGACTGGAGGCCAGTGACTAGTGATGTGTCTCAGGGATAAGTGCTGGGTCCCTTGTTGTTTGTCATGTACATCAATGATCTGGATGATAATGTGGTTAACTGGACAGTAAACTTGCAGATAACGTTAAGATTGGGGGTGTAGTGGACTACGAGGAAGACTATCAGAGCTTGCCATGGGATCCAGACCAGCTTGAAAAATGGACGGAGATTTGGCAGATGGAATTTAACACAAACGAATGTGAGAGGTTGCACTTCAGCAGGACCAAGCAGGGTAGATCTTACAGAATGAACGGTAGGGCATCGAAGACTGCGAGAGAACAAAGGGATCTGGGACTTCACCCTCCTCTTTGGCTTGCACTTGGTTCTGATTTACAAGCCAGAGAATTCAGACTGTGACTAGACAGGGTGAAGATGACAGCAGGAGTGAAGTTCTGGGGTCACACAGTTTCACAGTTGAGTCACCACCTCAGGTACTGGAAATGCACAATTTACAGGAAAACACCGAGGCTGAAGGCTCTGTGGAAGTTCATGCTACTGCATGTCAAAAGGGAAGTCAAAAGCAGAGGGATCTGGGGGTACATGTCCACAGATCCCTGAAAGTTGCCTCACAGGTAGATAGGGTAGTTAAGAAAGCTTATGGGGTGTTAGCTTTCATAAGTCGAGGGATAGAGTTTAAGAGTCGCGATTTAATGATGCAGCTCTATAAAACTCTGGTTAGGCCACAATTGGAGTACTGTGTCCAGTTCTGGTTGCCTCACTATAGGAAGGATGTGGAAGCATTGGAAAGGGTACAGAGGAGATTTACCAGGATGCTGCCTGGTTTAGAGAGTATACATTATGATCAGAGATTAAGGGAGCTAGGGCTTTACTCTTTGGAGAGAAGGAGGATGAGAGGAGACATGATAGAGGTATACAAGATAATAAGAGGAACAGATAGAGTGGATAGCCAGTGTTTCTTCCCCAGGGCACCACTGCTCAATACAAGAGGACATGGCTTTAAGGTAAGGGGTGGGAAGTTCAAGGGGGATATTAGAGGAAGGTTTTTTGCTCAGAGAGTGGTTGGTGCGTGCAATGCACTGCCTGAGTCAGTGGTGGAGGCAGATACACGCGTGAGGTTTAAGAGACTACTAGACAAGTATATGGAGGAATTTAAGGTGGGGGGTTATATGGGAGGCAGGGTTTAAGGGTCGGCACAACATTGTGGGCCAAAGGGCCTGTACTGTGCTGTACTATTCTATGTTCTATGTTCTATGGATAGGGGAATCTAGCACCGACCTGGTGCAGGGCTTTACAAAAAGCTTGGAGCCCATCTTTCCCAGTACAGAACAATTGGATAAATCTGCTTGCATACTTGCAGACCCAAACAATGCAGCGCTTGATGTCATAGCCTCTCCTCCGCTGGGTATCATCAGTCCTCTAACAAGAATAGTGTGGCTGCATAGAGCACTAGGAAAACAAGGATCAAGGAGCTATGAGTGGTTTAGTTAACTTCTGTATTCATACTAACAAAATTTATTGTACAAATTTAGTTCATTGTGTTTACTTAGTTGTGGGTTTTAATTTTGCATAGTTGTAAGTAGATTTGGTAATAGTTTTAATTGATATAGTTGTTGAAGAAAGTGCAAAAAATCGTCTATCTATCAACTGCAAAAAGACAGAATGTATGGTGATATCCAAAAAGAAGGAGAATCCTATCTGCAGGCTGAAAATAAATGGGGAAAATATAAAACAAGTACAGAACTTTTGCTACTTAGGAAGCTGGGTGACATCAGATGGCAGGTGCGACATGGACATCAAAAGAAGAATAGGGATGGCAAAAGACACATTTACGAGAATGAAGAGTATACTGACCAATACTAAACTAGGCATGACAACCCGCCTCAGAGTACTGAAATGTTATGTTTAACCAGTTATGTTATATGGATCAGAATGTTGGACAATATCTAGTAACATGAGGAAACGAATTGAAGCAGCAAAGATGTGGTTTTTGAGGAAGATGCAAAAAATATCATGGATGAAATGAGTATGTAATGAGGATGTCATGAACAGAGCAAGCACAAAAAGAGAAATAATGTATAAGGTCATGAAAAGACAACGTAACGTTATTGGACGTGATTAGGAAAGAGGAGTTAGAATGCTCGGTAATTATGGGAAAGATTGAAGGAAAGAAAGCAAAAGGAAGGCAAAGACAAATGATGATGGAGACAGCAGCCAAAGAACTGGAAATGAATACCAATGAATTGATCCACTTGACCCAAAACAGGAGTGTGTGGGCCATGGCAGTCAAAGCTCAAACTGGGCATGGCACTGATGATGATGATGAATAGTCTTTGACTTTGGAGAGGTAAGATACAGGAATGCCACTGAATGAGTAATAGAGGTTAGTGGATTCATACTCAAATTAATGGACAGCTCATGTGGAACACTTTCCTCAATTCCCATTCCTCTTCCTCCACTCATGGTTTTGCTGTTTAGTTGCTCCTGTAAAGCTGATGACCAGGACTACGCTCTGATTGCTGTGCAGCCTGCATTAAATCACTCCTAATCGTGACTATGTTGAATGCAAAAGGAGCCCTCCAGAGAGAAGGCACAAGTTGTGTATCAGAGTCATTAGTAACAGCGGAGAACGCCCACCACCCAGTTTTCATTCAACATGATGGATGATTGCACTGCAGTTGGCATGGTAACCTGCTGCAGAGGGGCTGCTGCCTAGATACAAGGCAGTGCCAAGTATAACTCTCTGCCTTCTGTCACATCCCAGCTGGACACTGGTGCCAGTTCTGGGAAAGGAAAGACTTGATGTGTGTTGCCACATCAATGCAATGAGTGTGTAGTCAATGTACTAAAGTCTGTACAATGAGGTAACCTGCAATTCTCCCCATCTGACTCGCTCTGCAGGAAGGGAGAGTGGAGGCGGTCATCTCTTTGAACAGACAGCATCAATGTCCATTCAACCCCCACCCCCCTGAACAACCCCACCCCTGTCCCCACACCCAACTATTATCTCCAGTTCCAATCTACCAGGAGCCTGGTGTGACGACCATGGTGCCAATTTAAACTGCACATCTGCCTGCATGTGGTCTATATCCCTCAATTCACGGTCTTTTTATAAGCCTGTCAAAAAGCCTCATAAACTTTGCTAACATATCTACTTCCACCACTTCCCGAGAACACGTTCCAGGTACCTACTATTCCCTATATTAAAAATTATGTCTCATAAATCTTCTTCAAACTTCTCCCTTCCTGCCTTAAACCTACATTCTCTCTTCTAGTATTTGACATTTCCATCCATGTGAAAAGACTTGTATGATCTAACTTTACTATGCCTTTCATAATTTTATATACTTCTATCAGGTCAACCATCATCCTCCGATGCTCCAGAGAAAACAGTCCAGGTTTTTTGAACCTCTACTTTTAGCTAACTTCCTTTACACCAGACATCATGCTGGTGAACAACTTCCTCATCCCCCTCCAGGGCCTTCAAAATCTTCCAATAATGGAACTTGAACTCTGCACAATAATCCAAATGTGAGAACCGCAACATAACTTTCCAAATTTTATATTCAATGATTTTAGAAACCACACTCAACAATTCGGAGACAGCTTCCTCCCCTCTGCCATCAGAATTCTAAATGGTCCACAAATCCATGAAAACTATCTCAAACGTGAGGAGTTCTGCAGATGCTGGAAATTCAAGCAACACACAGCAAAGTTGCTGGTGAACACAGCAGGCCAGGCAGCATCTCTAGGAAGACGTACAGTCGACGTTTCGGGCCGAGACCCTTCGTCAGGACTAACTGAAGGAAGAGCTAGTAAGAGACTTGAAAGTGGGAGGGGGAGGGGGAGATCCAAAATGATAGGAGAAGACAGGAGGGGGAGGGATGGAGCCAAGAGCTGGATAGCTGATTGGCAAAGGGGATATGAGAGGATCATGGGACAGAAGGCCCAGGGAGAAAGAAAAGGGGGAGGGAGGGAAAAACCCAGAGGATGGGCAAGGGGTATAGTCAGAGGGACAGAGGGAGAAAAAAGAGAGAGAGAGAGAGAAAGAATGTATGTATATAAATAAATAACGGATGGGGTATGAGGGGGAGGTGGGGCATTAGCGGAAGTTAGAGAAGTCAGTGTTTATGCCGTCAGGTTGGAGGCTACCCAGATGGAATATAAGGTGTTGTTCCTCCAACCTGAGTGTGGCTTCATCTTTACAGTAGAGGAGGCCGTGGATAGACATGTCAGAATGGGAATGGGACGTGGAATTAAAATGTGTGGCAACTATCTCAATATTCCTTTATGTTGCTCTATTTGTTTTTGAACTTTATAGTAACTTTATGTCTTTACACTGTACTGCTGCCACAAAACAACAAATTTAATATCATCTTAAGTCAGTGATAATAAATTTCATTCTGTTTCTTTCATTCTCAACTTCCTGACTGATGACAGCGAGTATGCTGTAGACCTCCTTTACCACCCTATCTGCCACATTCAGGTTGCCATGGACTTGCACTCCAAGACCCCATCAATGCTCCATATAGGATCCTGCCATTTACTGCATACTTTTCCCTTATATTTGACCCCCTAAAGTGAAAAACCTCATACTTGTCTGGATTAAACTCTGCCCATATTTTAACTAGTATATATCCCTGATGAAGCCTTGGAAAATTTTCATCATTTTCCTTAACTCCACCAGTTTTGGTGTCATCTGCAAATTTACCAATCAGACCACCTACATTATTGCCCAAATCATGTACATACACTTTTACATCATAAACAGCAGACGTTCTAGCACTGATCCTTGTGAAACACCACTTTCAGATGGAATGTCCTCCTTTACAACTGCCTCCTGTCTTCAATAGCCAAGCTTATTTTGAATCCAATCCACCAAGTCTCTCTGGAGACTGAGTGCCTTAATCTTCTGGATTAGTGTGCCACGAGAGACCTTGTTGAAAGCTAGAATGCGTTAAAGATAAAGTTCAGCTTTATTTGTCACAAATACATTGGAACATTGAAAAGGCTGTACAGTGAAATGGGTCAATTGCGTTAACAACCAACACTGTTCGCATATGGAGGGGGGAGAAGATGGCGGCGCGGCGCACCGCACGCTGCCATTCCGAATGGATATCGACATGTGTAACTAGGGGTGCCGTGCACAATCCGGATTTGATGGGGACAGCAGTGAAAAGTGCAGAGGAACATCTGGAGTAACTTCTGAAATGTCTGCTTTGCTGCCACTGCTACTGTGCGATCGAGAATCTCCAGAGATGAAGGCCCCAAATCCTCGGCCTTGCATATTGCCTGTTGCCGGGGCCGGGGCCGAAACACTCGGCAGAGATGGTGCTCAGTGCTCAGTGTCGAAGAGGTGGTCGGAGGTTCGGAGTTTTCAGACGGACTCGGAGTCGGACTGTGGTCAGATGCTTCGGGGATGCTGCATCGGCAAGTTGGCGGCGCTGGAGGTTTACTGTCTGCGTGAGATGATGGGACTTTTGAGAGACTTTGAGACTTCTACCGTGCCATGGTCTGTTCTTATCAAATTTCGGTATTGCTTTGCACTCTTGTAACTATATGTTACAATTATGTGGTTTTTGTTAGTTTTTAAGTCGGTTTGTCATGTGTTTTCGTGATATCATTCTGGAAAAACATTTTTATCATTTCTTAATGCATGCGTTACTAAATGACAATAAAAGGGGACTGTGTGTCCTCATAATCATAATCGTAATCATATGAGATGGGGGCAGCCTGCAAGTCTTGCCATGCTTCCAGCACCAACACAGCATGCCCACAAATTACTAAAGTGGGGGAAGCTGGAGGAAACCCATACAATCACGGGGAGATCATACAAACTCTTTACAGACAGCAGTGGAAATTGAATCCTCATTGTTGATCACTGGGGCTATAATAGTCCTGCGCTAACTGCTAAGCTACAGGGGCGGCCCATTATTTCCATTCTACCTTGGAATAGGTGGCAACGCTCTGAGGTACTTGGCACAAATCTGAAAAAATGGTACCAGGATCTGGAAAACATTGCAAAAAAACAGCCCATAGAATCTTACAAGCAATCAGAAAGAACACAGGGGATCAATCTTTGCTTTTAAACTTAGAGAAAAAGTACCGGAAATTCTGCTCAAATTTACTGGGTAAAGCTGTACCTATTCATATTGTCAAAGTAATGGTAAACTCACATAAATTATTGCTCAGCCTAATGCACTTTGCTTAACAGAAATGTGGAAGCTCTGGAGAGAAGAGTCTCAGACGATGCCAATGTCAAGAGGCTAAGGAACTGGGTCTCCTTTACAACACAAGGAAGGTTAAGGCGAGATGTGGCACACTTTGAAAATTATGAGGGATTTGTTCAACATAAACAAAAGGAAACTATTTGCATTTTTCAATCCATTAATTACTAATATCGTACTAGCATAAATTTATCAGTATAAACAGGATGACGGAAGAGTTTAATCCTGCTGAAGGGTCTCGGCCCGAAACATCGCCTGTACTCTTTTCCATAGACTCTGCCTGGCCTACTGAGTTCCTCCAGAATTTTGTGTGTGTTGCTCAGATTTTCTCGTTTGTGAAGAGTTTTAGGAGAATGGATTTCACAGAAGGTTTCCAATTCATGAAATGTTCATCCTGAACAACTACAAACGCTGATTCTGTAAAGGCATTTAGAAGTAGATGTGGGCATGTTTGTGAAACATACATTTTAACATATGGAGAAAGAGATGTTTACCTGTTTCAGAAATGGGAATAGATGGTTACCTCTGTCAAAGAGCCAGGTCAGGGATAATGGACCAAGGAATTTCCTTCCAAGAAAGTAGTTCTTTGGGAGGGAAAGGATGAAGACAAAACGATGGCAAATGGAATGTAGTTCTGATTTTATACTACTAGTTGCATCCACAGGCACTGAACCCCCAATGGATTTCTTAGGTAACCCTGTCACTAGAGTGTGAGATGGGGTCAGTCTTTTCTTTAGCAGCTAGTGAGGGCACCCTTTCAATCGCATAACGGGGAACAGAAGCCGTTGAATGTCAAGCCCTCTAAAACTGAAGCATGGAGCAACATTGATCCAATGTTACTCATCAGGTAAACATAGCCAAGCTTTTAAAATGATGATTAACTTCCACTCTTAAGGAGGAGGATAGGACAAATAAGAATATTTTAAATTTTAATAATTCACATACTTTCAATGTGCGACCGTAGCATATTACATAATCAAAAACAGAATTTTTTAACATATAAATCCATAAAAGATAAATTAAAGATATCAACTTCCATGGATTACTAAAGAGAGAATTCATGATCCATGTAGAAATACTTTCAGGTATCTTCTAAGATGAGCCATTTGAAAGATCAAAACTCAAAGATCTTCCAGTTTTGTACCTGCACCAAGGCCTGGAGTTGCATGGACTTTCCACCAGGAATGCCAGGATTCTGTGCTGGCATGAGTTTAAGCCAATGGCGGATCTTGTGCCCAGTGGCCAGTTCTGTTGATAGGCTGCTCTGGTGAGCTCCTCAGCAGAACACGGTGAACTCCCACAGGTTTTCCAGCCTCCAGGAAAGGTTGGCTTCTATAGTGTTGCTATGGGGTTGAATCTGGCACAAGTACACTACCCCAATTAAAGTGAATTGGAGACTTTGGCTTTCAGGAGAAAGGTCTGTAGCTGTTATATCATTTATTTAAATTAGCTTCAATACTTGAAGTTTCTTTTAGAAGTGAATATGTTTTTTGGTCTACTAAACGTAAAATAATTCTCTGCCACGACACTCACCACAGAGAGCGATTAATTTTCAGGAATATTTTTGATGAAGGCTGTTGCCGTATATGTAGAGAGCGGTCTGTCACATTGTACAACACTTAATATGGTACCAAACCATTGTTAACCTAGAACATAGAACAGCTCAGCACAGACCCTCCAGACCACAATATTGTGCTGACCTTTTAACCTAGTCCAAGATGAATCGAACATCGCCCTCCATTTTTCTTACATCCAATTTCCCGTATAAGAATCTCTTAAAAATCCCTAATAGATTGCCGCTACCTCTACCCCTGGCATGCACTTACCACTCTCCGTGAAAAAAAAACCACCTCTGACTTTCCCCCTATACTTCTCTCTAATCACTTTTTAGAACTACGTCCTCCTTTGGAAACCTTTGCCACCTTTGGAAAAAGAAGCTGGCTGTCCACTTTAAACCATAGACTCTCAGATACAGGAGCAGAATTAGGCCATTTGGCCCATCGAGTCTGCTCTGTCATTCAGTCATGGCTGATCCATTTGTCCCTCCTCAGCCCTACTCCCCGGCCTTCTCACCATAACCTTCGATGCCATTTCCAATTAAAAACCTATCGAGCTCTGCCTTAAATACACCCAACAACCTGGTGTCCACAGCTGCTTGTGGTAATAAATTACACAAATTTACCACCCTTTGGCTAAAGAAATTTCTCTGCATCTCTGTTTTTAATCTCTATTTTAACCTCCCTATCCTGAGGCTGTGCCCTCTTGTCCTAGACTCCCCCACCATGGGAAACATCCTTTCCACGTTTACTCTGCCTAGCCTTTCAACATTCAAAAAGTTTCAATGAGATCCCCTCTCATCCTTCTGAATTCCAGTGAGCACAGATCCAGAGCCATGAAACATTCCTTATATAATAACCCTTTCATTCCCGGCATCAAATGTTCCTCGTTCCCAGATACTTTATTTATGCCTCTTATCCTCCTTCACTCACAGAGAAAAGCTCCATCTTGCTCAATTGTTCCTCATCTTACATGTTCCATGGATATCTTGCTCCAGATGAATGAACTGATACTGCCTTGTATGTGCTAATAAATTTTTCTGCTTCACTGCTGGGTTCAGAGCAATATTAAGAAATTGAAAATAGTTTTTCAAATATGAGTCAGACCTGTTCTCAATTTTAAAACATTGGATATTTTATTCATAAATATTCCTAGGAGCTACAATTTGAATTATAATCCAGATCAAATTTTTAAAAATTTAAAACTTAGTTAATTCCCTTTTAACCAGGTACTGCATTTTTGTTGCAGAATTCAAAATAATTATGAGTTCCAGTCATTAATCAATACAAAATAATGATGTTTAGTGCTATTCTTTCAATAATTTTTCAAGAACAATAATGTCAGGCTTTCTCACAGCAACTACTTTCCACTTGTAAAGCTAATGTTAAAGATGCGGATGGGCTGTGAAACCTTGTGTCTGGTCAGCATCAAAAGATCATTAACAATCTGCTGGAATACCTCATCGGGTCAAGCAGCATCTGTGGGAGGAAAGGAATTGTCAATGTTTTGGGTTGAAACTTTGCACCAGTCCTGATACAGGGTTTCAACCCAAAATGTCGACAATTTTTTTTCCTCACACAGGTCTGCTTAACTTGCTGAGATCCCCCAGATTGCTCTCGGTTCCAGCATCTGCAGACTGAGGCACCATCTGAAAGGGTTAGAACTTATCTGCAGAAAATACTGATTCAGAGGAACCATGGAAATGGATTTATTGAATGCAATTGTTCTTAAAAGACTGCTTTGTCAGCACAAAGGCTCAGTAACTTAATCTACAACACTGAAATGACATTCTGGACAGGTGCTGGCAGATTGGTAGCTTGTTGTACAGTGAAGGTACAAAATTAACAACACACCAGCTATTGAAAAGCAAATTCAAATCCTTTAAATGCTCTGATAAAACATTGTAGCTTATACAGCTGGAAAAGTTATTTGCACTTAGCATCTTTGAATTCAAGTGATACCCTTAAGCCAAAAACTAATTCTACATCTCAATATAATGTTATCTCTGTAAGTTAAAAGCTGATTCTTTTAATCTAAGTTGGGAAAGACATTTTATCGCTCTGGGCATTATCACACTGCAGTGAACAAATTAGCTATTACTTTTCTTATGTTACAATAACTACATTTCAAAATATGTGAAGCAATCTATTATAGAGTTTAACAGTACAATATAAATGCAAATCTTTCTTTTAGCTTGTATACAAATGAAAAAAAAAATAAACACAAGAAATTCTGTAGATGCTGGAAATCCAAAGCGACACACACAAAATGGAAAGAATAAAAGAGAAATGAAACCTCAATAATAAATAATCCAGTAGATTTGGAAGTTGAGACATTGATTAAAAAAACAGACCCTTCATCAACTATTACAGATAAATCCATGAAATGAAAATGTGTGACATGGTTAGGTAGGGTTTCTGTAATGAAAATCCTACTTTACACAAACCTTATTTCATATTAAGTATTGTAGTGTCATTGATTTATGAATTAGCAGATTAAATAGGCTCTTTATTAAATTTTTTGACTGAACTGATGTCAGATTATATGGAACTATGAATAAATTTAATTGCAAAAAAAGGAGCCCAAATGTGACAGTCATCATTTCCAATTCACAGCTTTTACCCAATACCAAAAGGATATCTATCTCATGTACATCTGTAATCATAATGACTTTTTTATGATTTCCTAGCATGAAACTGACAGCTAAAATCTATGAAGGCAGCTTGCTGCTATTTTATAAGATGGGCAATTTCAGCACAGTATAAATATAGATAGGGTTAAGTGCATTGTCAGAATCTGTACCAATACACATACATACATACAAAAATGTGAAGACTAATTTATTTACTCTAAAGACCATTTGAAAGAATGTACTTGAAGTAATAAAGAAAGCATGGTGCCATACCACAAACAGTAACATCACATCAGGTAGAATTCTTCTCTGGTAATAATATTTAAATGTTCAACTAGAAAATTGTAAGATCATAATTTATTTACAACTGCTGATCCAGCTGCCTTCACATTTGCTCATCACAAATAAGGCTCTGATTTGTAATTTTTCTCTAAGATATGCTTAAGATGTATAAGATATTTTGCAAAATGAGAGCATCAAATTGTGGTCATCAGGTCCAGGTGGAGTTGGTCTGGAGCTAACTAACTGTAGCACTGGGCTTGGTTTTGTAAAACTGAAACCAAATAACTTTGCCAAGCTGGGCTGCTTTAAAAATACGCACATTTTTGGGAGACATTAAAAATTAAGTACCACGATACTGAAAGAACATCTGAAACCACGTTGGATCACAAATCATAACTTTTTAAATGAAAAGGGAACATATCATCCAAAAGGAATAAATAATTTCTTAATTCTGCATAGTCATTTTTTTAATCCTCCTTAAATGGAATGAGAAAAACTTTAAGACTACTATGTTGTTAGATTCTGGTGCTAAGTCATTGTCCTGAAATGTCAGTCCTATATTTACCTACTGATTTAATGAATAGATCCACAATTTTCTGTTTATATTTCACATTTCCACGTGGATTGTATTTCACTTTTGACTGATTAGGCGATCCCGCTCAGTTTCTCCAACTTTTGACATATGCTTACAATTTATTATCTTGTCAGGTTTTTCCCTTTCCTCTGTTTCACCAGAGTGAAGTCAGTTTATAGTGCCATTAAGACAAGGTGTTAAAAATGTGTTGTGGACAATTTCAACACCTCTTTCCCCATGTGTGTGCTGCAACTTACCCACTTTTCTACTCTAAGCGTTGGGCGTTTAAACGAAGAAAAGAGAAATGCATACCTGAAAGTTGGAATTCCACAGCCAGGCATATTGTAGCACAAATCCACTTTAATTTCATTTTCTTTTCTACTCTCTTTCCTTGCTTTTACCCCCACTCGGCACTTTTGGTCCTCACAGTGCAATGTGGCTTGCCATCTGTTGTGTGTTCAGGAAGTGGCTAAATAGTTGAGCTTGTGTTCAGCCTACATGTTCTGAATGTGAAGATATTCATGTTGATAAAAAAAAATGTTTTATGAGAATTACATGGCCTTATTTTATTTTAGTAACCATTTTATGACACAAAATACTTAAACTAAACCAGCGCTTTTCCCATATTATTTTCTCAATCTAATATTCCATATTGTTTTTGCTTAAACTTGTATTCAATTGTGTGTATTTTCACAGTATTTCATAGAATATTATTGCAGATATTCAACCTAGAACAAAAACAACTATTAAATTTTAGTTTTTCTCTGCTCAATTCAGAATAATGCACTTTACAGCACAATATAATACAACCTTTGGAAGTGGAACCTCATACAGAATGTTTCATGGCTAAATATAAAAGTCAAAAATTGTACTTAAAGGAGATCAGAGTTTAAGTAATTAGTAAAAAGGATCAGATGGCAGATGAAGAACAAAATATTCAAAGCGAGAATCTGGAGCTCATTGATGGAAGGATGATAGAAGCAAAATTGGTTATCACACTTATTAGCTACTTGGATAGGTAGAGGAAGAGTCACACTGTATATCAAACTCCAGCACCATTATCTCCCATCAGTCACCTTATGTACAGCCAGTGTCACTTTATGGACATTCATTCAGCCTATGTATATGAGCTATCTTATGTGGTCATATTTATTGTGTGCTCTTTTATTAGTTTTATTTACTCTTTATCTTGTGTGTGTGTTTTTGGGCTGCAATCGATCCGGAGTAATGATTATTTCGTTCTCCTTACACTTGTGTACAGGAAATGACATTAAACAATCTTCAATTTTGAAACTCGGCAGGTCTTTGGAGAAGGTGGGTAAGATTAGTTTTGTAAAAGGCAAACTGCTAGAGGAACTCAGCAGGTTGGGCAGCATCCACAGAGGAAAATGTTTTATGTCCGCACCCTTCATGTGGACTGTAGGTGACTGAGGGATGTACTTTTCAAGGTTTATAAAATTATGAGGGGCATAGATAAGGTAACAGTCATGATCCTTTTCTAAGGGAAGGGGAGTCTAAACTATGGGACTTTGGCTTAAATATTTCTACTGATGCCTTAAAGAGATCCGAGGGCATGATTTCATAAAGAGGACTTGACTTTTCTTTGATGTATTATCTGCTGAGGTATGCCAATGGGCAGAATTTTACAACATCCGACCACAACTAGAGCTCATTTCTTGTGAGGTGCTCTTGGTTACCTTTACATTTTGTGTCTGCATAGTTACTAGCACCCTGTTGGCTGAAGATGTTTCAATTGAAGGCATGGACTACAAACCACCAGATGACCTGCAGACAATGTTATCTTGTGGGAAGGCTCCTCCACTGCTTCTAATTTCTCTGACAAATGGGCATCAGGAACAAGTCTGGACCAGGGTTTGAGTGGACGGCAGAGGAAAGAAAGGTTATTGGAAACCAAAAGGCCAGGACTGACTGATGATCCCGGGGTGAGGTCAATGGCTGGGGTATTTGGGCGTGGGGAGGAGATATGTCTCGACTAAAGGAAGGGTAAGATGCTCATTCCCTCCGCTAGCCCGCAGGTCATCTCTGGGCATGGTGTAGCACCTGCTTCGTGCCACAATCAGGGTCTCATGAAGCCATGGGAGTAGGTGGTGGATGGTTGTATTAACTGCTGGTGCATATCACAGGTCTTGGCTGTGTGACCACTGATGTCAGGCAGAGGATCTCTAAAGAGTATTGATAATGGCTGAAGTCACCTGTCTGAAAGAAACTGTGCAGAAGGAGGCATTGACAAATCACTTCTGTAAAAAAAAATTGCCAAGAACTATCAAGAACTACCATGGTCGTCCACGTCATATCACACAGTACATAATGCTGCTGATGATTTATGTACCATGGGGGGGTGGTGTGGGGTTATGGATTTGGGAGGACAGTAAGTGATGGGAATTCCTTGAATGTGTCCCCATTCCCAGGCTACATTATTAAAACGTGTTTGTTTGAATAACAGAGACTCCTTGCAACAACACACTATTTTCCTGGCACTGTTCCAGGAAAGAGTGTCAATTGAAAATATGATTTTCAGACATGTCACGCTGACAAAAACCAGTTCACTCTTTCTTGGAGTTCTGATTACATGCTCTCTAAGTAAGTCCTTGATGTCTGAATTCCTTTTTGATAAATCCTGCCACAGAACCCAAGACAAATGGCTTAAATTCAGTTTTATTTGCAGGATATAATCACAAGAGAAAATATGCGGTTATATTTGCCCCACACTTTCAGTTCAGTGGACTCAATCGTTTTTCCATTTTAAATACTTTAAGGGTGATGTTTTCAAAGAGACTTGGAAGCTTAATAAAGAAAATAGGATCAGGAGTTTGAATCTGTACAGCCACTCAACATGATGGTGGCTGGCCCTCTATCTCAACATCATTCCCCCACTTTCTCCTATACCCCATTAGCACTTATTGTACCTGGAAATATATGAGATTTCTCATGTCCTTCTTAGCGAAGAAATATCGCTTTACTGCATGGCTTACTGAATATACCAAGTCTGTGACCATTTGTTCTAGATGCTTCAACCATGGGGAAAACCCTCCTCACATCCAGTCATTGAGTTATGCTGCATGAAGACAGGCCCCCCTGCCCAACTGGTCCATGCTAAACAAGGTGCCTTTCTGCGTTTGCTCCATTTGCCTGTACTTGGTCCTTATTCTCCTAAATTTTTCCTACCCATGTACTTGTCTAAATGTCTTTTACATGTTGTAATTGTATCCGCCTCCAGCACTTCCTCAGGCAGCTCACTCCACATACCCACTACCATCTGGTTAAAAAAAAGCACTTGATTCTCTGGTTCCCTTTAAATCTTTCCTTTTGATTAAATCCAGGGAATCCCAGAAAATGCTGACAAGCCAGTGCCAAGCCTGGACGTGAAACCTGGCAGTGAAAATGGAAAGTCAGTCCCGCTAAAGTTAACATGCTATTGGAAGGAAGAATATTGCCAGTCTGCTGGTTGACCTTGAATCTCTCTTGGCTACTACAATTCATAAGTAACACTCTTCTCCTGCTCTGTTTTGAAGAGAAAGAGAATTAGCCTCAGCATCCTGTTCAATATTTGAATCTCATTAACACCATCTAAAGAGATGACTTAAACAGTGCTACATTGCTCTTTGTGGGTGATGTGATGCAGGACATCAACCTGAAATGGTAAATCTTTCTCTCTCCACAGATGCTGCCTGACCAGCTGAATATTACCTGTTTTGATTTCAGGATTCCAGAAACTGTAGTATTTCACATTTAGATTTCCATCCCAGTTTCTCTGTGCATGCAGGCAACTTCTTTCTATAATGCTTTAAACTCTTGGAAACCTGCAGAGAAAGTTTATTTCTCCATAACGTTAACAAAATGTTCAATGATGTTCTCCTGGAAGACAAGAAGATGTTCGATTACTTTATGCCCCACCAGACACCAAGTCATTTAGGTAATGCACTGAGAAACTGCAGATGGCTACTGCCTCTGCAGAGACAGACAGGCACCCTAGAGTGGTGTGTAAAGATGGATCCTCGAGTCTAATGCTACCTTTCTCAAGTTTCTTGATCCATCAAACTATTCCTTTAAATGGGAAATTCATCATGTCACTCTGTTTCTTTAAGATGAGAGAGGGAAACTAGGGACATATACATCAGTTGGCTTAACATCAGTTGTCAGGAAAACTCTAGTGCACACCATGAAATTTATTGACTCAACACACCTCACACATTTTCCAGCTGTTCAAAGAAGTCCAGTGTGAATGTTAAGAGTAGCTTCTGCCAGATTATTCTTTTTCACAAACACTTTATGGATCCTGCTTAGGGACACCGAGAGGTCATTTTATAAGACCCCTTATGAGGAATTGTCAACTGAAATTGCAACTCATGGATTTAAAAGAAAACATGAAAGTGAGTATAGGAATAGAATGAGGTGGAGGATAAATGCGTGGCTGAGGGATTGGAGCAGGGGGCAGGGATTCCGATTTCTGGATCATTGGGACCTCTTTTGGGGCAGGTGTGACCTGTACAAAAAGGATGGGTTGCACTTGAATCCGAGGGGGACCAATATCCTGGCAGAGAGGTTTGCAAAGGCTATTGAGGAGAGTTTAAACTAGAATTGCCAGGGAGTGGGATCCGAACTGAAGAGATGGAGGAAGGGCTATTGGCTCACAAATAGAGAAAGCTTGGAGACAGTGCGAGAGGGAGGATAGGCAGGTGACAGAGAAGGGATGCGCTGAGACCGATGGTTTGAGATGTGTCTATTTTAATGTGAGGAGTATTTGAATAAAGGGTATGGGCTGAGAGTATGGATCAGCACTTGGAGCTATGATGCTGTGGCCTTTACAGGGACTTGGATGGTGCAGGGGCAGGAATGGTTACCTCAAGTGCCAGGATTTAGATGTTTCAGAAAGGACAGGGAGGGAATCAAAAGAGGTGGGGGCGTGGCACTGTTGATCAAAGATACCGTCACGGTTGCAGAAAAGGAGGCAGTCATGGAGGGGTCATCTACAGAGTCACTGTGGGTGGAAGTTAGGAATAGGAAGAGGTCAATAACTCTACTGGGTGTTTTTTATAGGCCGCTCAATAGTAACAGGGACATTGAGGAGCAGATAGGGAGACAGATTCTGGAAAGGAGTAATAATAACAGGGTCATTGTGGTGGGAGATCTTAATTTCCCAAATATTGATTGGCATCTCCCTAGAGTGAGGGGTTTAGATGGGGTGGAGTTTGTTAGGTGTGTTCAGGAAGGTTTCTTGACACAATATGTAGATAAGCTTACAATTGGAAAAGCTGTGCTTGATCTGGTATTGGGAAATGAACCTGATCAGGTGTCAGGTCTCTCAGTGGGAGAGCATTTTGGAGATAGTAATCACAATTCTATCTCCTTTACCATAGCATTGGAGAGGGATAGGAACAGACAAGTTAGGGAAACGTTTAATTGGAGTAAGGGGAAACATGAGGCTATCAGGCAGGGACTTGAAAGCATAAATTGGAAACAGATATTCTCAGGAAAATGTACAGAAGAAATGTGGCAAATGTTCAGGGGATATTTGCGTGAGGTTCTGAGTAGGTACATTCCAATGAGACATAGAAGGGATGGTAGGGTACAAGATCCATGGTGGATAAAGGCTGATTTAAATCAAGTCAAGGAGAAGAGAAGAGCTTGTGAAAGGTTCAAAAAACTAGGTAGTGATAGGAATCTAGAAGATTATAAGGCTAGCAGGAAGGAGCTTAAGAATGAAATTAGGAGAGCCAAAAGGGACCATGAGAAGGCCTTGGCGGACAGGATTAAGGAAAACCCCAAGGCATTCTACAAGTATGTGAAGAGCAAGAGGATAAGGATCTTGGTGATTGTAGGGATGACTTGCAAGCTTGATGACTGAAAAGCTTGAGCATGTAGGTATTAAGGAAGAGGATGTGCTGGAACCTTTGGAAAGCATCAAGTTGGATAAGTCACCGGGACCAGACGGGATGTACCCCAGGCTACCGTGGGAAGCAAGGGAGGAGATTGCTGAGCCTCTGGCAATGATCTTTGCATTATCAATGAGGATGGGAGAGGTTCCGGAGGATTGGAGGGTTGCGAATGTTGTTCCCTATTCAAGAAGGGGAGTAGAGATAGCCCAAGAATCTATAGGCCAGTGAGTCTTACTTCAGTGGTTTGTAAGTTGATAATGAAGATCCTGAGAGGCAGGATTTATGAACATTCGGAGAGGCATAATATGATTAGGAACAGTCAGCATGGCTTTGTCAAAGGCAGGTCATGCCTTATGAACCTGATTGAATTTTTTGAGGATGTGAGTAAACACATGGATGAAGGTAGGGTAGTAGATGTAGTGTATATGGATTTTAGCAAGGCATTTGATAAGGTACCCCATGCAAGGCGTATTGAGAAAGTAAGGAGGCATGGGATCCAAGGAGACATTGCTTTGCGGATCCAGAACTGGCTTGCCCACAGAAGACAAAGAGTGGTTGTAGACAGGTCATATTCTGTATGGAGGTTGGTGACCAGTGGTGTGCCTCAGGGATCTGTTCTGGGACCCCTACTCTTCGTGATTTTTATAAATGACCTGGATGAGGAAGTGGAGGGATGGGTTAGTAAATATGCTGATGACACAAAGGTTGGAGGTGTTGTGGATAGTGTGGAGGGCTGTCAAAGGTTACAATGGGACATTGATAGGATGCAAAACTGGGCTGAGAAGTGGCAGATGGATTTCAACCCAGATAAATGTGAGATGGTTCATTTTGGTAGGTCAAATATGATGGCAAAATATAGTATTAATGGTAAGACTCTTGGCAGTGTGGAGGATCAGAGGGATCTTGGGGTCCGAGTCCATAGGACACTCAAAGCTGCTACGCAGGTTGACTCTGTGGTTAAGAAGGCATATGGTGCATTGGCCTTCATCAATCTTGAAATTGAGTTTAAGAGCCAAGAGGTAATGTTGCAGCTATATATAGGACCCTGGTCAGACCCCACTTGGAGTACTGTGCTCAATTCTGGTCGCCTCACTACAGGAAGGATGTGGAAACCATAGAAAGGGTGCAGAGGAGATTTACAAGGATGTTGTCTGGATTGGGGAGCATGCCTTATGAGAATAGGTTGAGTGAACTTGGCCTTTTCTCCTTAGAGTGACAGAGGATGAGAGGTGACCAAATAGAGGTGTACAAGATAATGAGAGGCATTGATTGTGTGGATAGTCAGAGGCTTTTCCCCAGGGCTGAAATGGCTAACACGAGAGGGTACAGTTTTAAGGTGCTTGGAAGTAGGTACAGAGGAGATGTCAGGGGTAAATTTTTTTACGCAGAGAGTGGTGAGTGCGTGAAATGGGCTGCCGGCGACAGTGGTGGAGGTGGATACGATAGGGTCTTTTAAGAGACTCCTGGATGGCTACATGGAGCTTAGAAAAATAGAGGGCGATGGGTAAAGCCTAGGTAGTTCTAAGGTAGGAACATGTTCGACACAGCTTTGTGGGCAGAAGGGCCTGTAACTGTGCTGTAGGTTTTCTATGTTTCTATGTGTTCACCTGCCTACAAGAGATAAAATGTGATGATGATGGGAGTAGGGCTAATGACTAGTATCCTTCTGATAGAGTATAACCAGTGATGTCCACAACTACAAAAAGTCCATCATCAATATTTTGGATAGCTGGAAAGAAAGTCTCTTGTCGTCACAAAGGTGGGTGGCATAGAACTGAGACACAAGATATTAATGGATACAGCCAATGCATTTCACAATGGTAAACTCCATGTCATTCTCTTTGTACCTGCTGAGGACAAAGCAGAGTACTTTCTAAATGGTGGAAAACCGGAAAACTGTGGGTCCGAAGATACTTACGATACTACTACGTAATTATATACTTCCTGGTCCTCTAGATTGAACTGGAGATTTTGACACGTCAAAGCGCAGGTGAAACCATGCCTGTGAACTTTTTCAGGCATCACGGTTTCAGGATGGAGTTGGGAACCTGATCGAACGATCTCGCATTCTGCTGCGTCTGGAAAGCTGCCTCATGGAGGAGATCAAAGACGAGGTCCCGAAAAGGGCCGAGAACATCAGCTGAGTCACGGAAAAGACGAGAGATGGGATACAGGGTCATGAACGACTTCATCTCAAAGCAACGAGGAAGATTGGAGTATCAAGGTGAATGCGGAAGGAGTTGATCACGTTGTCGGAGGCCAAAGGAGGCCATCGGGTTGGTGGCATTCAGACTCAGTCAGCATTTGCTCCCAACAGATGCCAGACGGTCAGCGGTGGCTCCCAATGGACACCAGACGATCGGCGATGGCTCCCAATGGACACCAGACGGTCAGCGATGGCTCCCAACGGATGCCAGACGGCCAGCAATTGCTCCCAACAGAGACACTGAGGTGAATGCAGAGTGGGTCAGTGATCGCTCCCACGGAGGCCACTGGGGCGTTTGGACAAGGTGTGAGCTCTGAGTCACGGGAGGACTGTTCGATATTCTGAGATTTATGTGATCCGACTGCACTTTATATTGGTTTTTTGGCGATTTCTTTCTTGTGGCTGATTGGTGACTGGGTGATCTGTTAGTTCTTTGAGGGTGTGTGTGTGGGGTCAGTGGTTTTGTTGCTACTGTCTCTGATCTTTTTTGCAAGTGAGGTGGTCAGAGATTGCTATTGTCGCTGTTTTTTATGCGAGTGAGAGGGTTGGGGATTGTTACTGTCACTATTTTTTTCTGTGAGTGAGGGGGAGATTTGTTGCAATTGTTGCTGTTTTTTCTGCGGAGAGCAGTGGGGAATCTTGGGATTTGCAAGTTTTATTTCTTTTTCTTTTTCGCGTGAGGAGAGTTGATGTCTGGTCTTTCTGTATTTCATGGCTATCTGGAGAAGACAAATATCAGAGTTGTATTATACATGCATACTTTGACAATAGAATGAACCTTTGAACAATTCAGGAAGAACATACTAGTCATGAATGGAGTGCAGGCTAGATTTACAAAGCATTGTCTGGACTATAGTGCAAAGAATTTGCTGCACCAACAATTTTGATGCTCTTTGTGTCAATAATGCCAAATTAAAAGTCATGTAAGAATTATAAAATTAGGACAACATTGTTTTCATAAATCTTTATTATGGTTTATTCAACAATTTAGGAAACATTAAAACTCAATCTGATTATTTCATAGGGTTCTCATCAGCAGCCTTCTTACAAGGATCTCCTCAAGGCAGTCATGGACAGGTGAATGAAGGGCTTATATAAAAGGTGCAACCCAGGAGGGAAGGGAAGCAGGCTGGAGAGAGGAAATTAATGGATGTGAGGATGGGAAACAGCCTGGAAATAGTTGCAGTCAGGAGAGTTGTGGGTGAGTCTGAGTTTGGCCAGTTCATGGGAATTGGCTGTGATTAGCCTAGACATCAGCTGCAATCATTCCGCAGGGTTTGGTTGGGATCAGGCCCTGGGAAGAAGATCTCACTCCATGCAATAACATGTTTTAGTACAATAACATTTATAGAGGAAATGGTGGGTGATTTATGAAATATATCACCTCTATCCCAACTTGATTTATCACATTCTTCCTTTTAATGTGAACTTAAAATGCCTTGAATCACAACCATTTGATATAATTTTAGGTTTAATGTCTGGCATGACAAGCGCGAGGGTCGATAGGAATGAGTGCTGCGTTTGGAAAATTTGTGGCAGGAAATAACTGATCAAATTTCTTCCTGACCAGGACCTTCCAGGAAATATGTACTGGCTACATTGGTGAATTCTGTTTTTTTTACATGCAAATGATACGTGATAAGCAGGTAATATTGGATCCAACCTTTAAGCCTGAGTTAAACAGCAGGTGAACGATTTTGCAATTTAGCTTTGTAATCATGCATTCTCTGAAATTTAGAGGAATGGGGTTTATGATTATCATTTCCGGGTTATTACAAGAAACAAATTGGTCCAGTGAAAATAAATAACTTCTGTTGACCGGGAATCTTAAAAGGGGTATAATCTAAAAGTTGGAGCCGTAACTGAATGAGAAAAGATATTGAGTTAGTGTTCCAGGTCAAAATGGCATTTCATTCCTTGGCAAGCAGACAGAAATGTGACAGTGTAGAGTTGTTGCAGTTTGTAATTGGACTGAAGGAAAGAGAAATTCATTCTCAGCTGCATACAGTGATCACACAATATTATTTCCTTCCACGTCTGTTTACAGAACTCTGTTCCACAGCTTCATGGTAGCTCAGCTAAATATACCTCATACAGCTTTGCAAAGAATGGGAATTTTAAGAAATGTTGGTTAAAAAAAAGCCAAAAGGCTGAGCTTTCTTAACTGGTCATCATTCGTGCTTGACCCAAAGGACTCAATACCCTGAGCTGCACTAGATTTTAAGCTGCAGGAATTGTCAGAATTGGTTAATCAGTCACTCTTATTTCAAAACTGACTCCTCAATTCAAGTGCTCAAATGGGAATAAGAGCGATTATACGTTTATATCTTAAGTTCTGTCAGACAAGCAATGTGCTCCAACTTAATTGAAAGCAAATAGCATTATGGAGGTCACACTGCTTATTTGTAAATCAAATTAGGAGGCTGTTTTCTTCCCTCTGGCTGGGGTGTGAACCTGTAAGACATCTGAGCTCATATCTTCTTACAACTTTGGGCAATGATTTAGCTCATTGAGTCAAAGCTGGATTTTGAAGCCCATTACCATTTCCCCACTCCTGTCTCACACATGTCCGTCAACTCCTCTCATTCTCCTACTGCCACCTACAGAAGGGGCGAGTAACAGAAGCCAATAACGTGTCTTTAGGATGTGGGAGAAAATCCAGATAATTATGATAAATGTGTGCAAACTTCCCACAGACAGGGGAAGCTGGACCAACTGCTGCCATGTATTTTTGATTCACCTCACTAAAGCTTCAAAGTTCAAAGTAAATTTGTTATCAAAGTACATATTTGTCACCATACACAACCCTGAGATTCATTTTCTTGTGGGCATACTCAATGAATCCAATAACCATAATAGAATCAATGAAAGACAAACAAACCGATGTGTGAAAGACAACAAACTGTACAAATACAAATGGAAATAATAATAACAATAGATAAATAAGCAATATGTATTGAGAACATGAGATGAAGAGTCCTTGAAGGAGAGTCCATAGGTTGTGGGAACAGTTCAGTGATGGGGCGAGTGAAGTTATCCCCTTTGGTTTGAGAGCTTGATGGTTGAGGGGTAGTAACTGTTCCTGAACCTGGTGCTGAGAATCCTGAGGCTTTTGTACCTTCTTCCTGATGGCAGCAGCGAGAAGAGAGCATGGCCTGGGTGGAGGGGGTTCCTGATGATGTATACTGTTTTCATGCTACAACACTCTTTGTAGATGTGCTCTATGGCGGAGAGGGCATTAACAGGAACTGTTTATCAGCGCAGCACACAGAACCTTACTTAAAAATAACACCAAAATGCGATTGAAATGTTTGAATGCAGATTGCAAAATAGAAATGAGGTTTCAAAATTCCACATTTTTATATCACATGCATACCTGAGACACGGGCTGCCTGCACTGAAGTTCTTCTCATTGTGCGAGTTAAAGCCCCAGTTTGGCAGTGCATAAAGGTAACCAGTCACTGAATATGAGAAGTCAGTCTTATTCTTTCAGATGCTCCCAGTTGAAGGATTTTTCACATAATTTGCTCCTAGTACCTGAGTGTTGCTGAGGTCATGAAAGCCCCCAATTGCTTCCCCATCTGATAGATAAACTGGGTGATAATAACTCTATAAAATCAACCATGTTGTGACAGAAAAACAGATGGAAATATTACCGACAAAATATATCTCTTTGTCATCAAGTAAAATGTGAAACTTCAAAATTAAACCAAAATCAAAGTAACCTGAGAGGCAGGTATTACAAACCGTATGTACCGTGATTAAAGTGTTGTCTGATATTAAACTGAACATGGGGAAAATGAGAGACCAATTCAAGTTCTTGTCAACTCTCAAAGCCATATTAACAACAAATAGTGATGTGAATTTGCCTCTTAAACCTCATTTATGGCTATAAAGCACTTTAGATCATCCTGAGAGTGGGATAGGTGCTAATATAACTAAAAGGATCTTTCTCGTCTGCAGTAAACATTTTTGTAGAATGTTTGTGCAACAGTAAAATGGGACATAAGAAAGTCAAGTTCTTAGTTATTACTAAATTAACCTACCGCAAGATGAGTTCAGCTTGAAAGTTACTGTCTTGTCAGACTTGAAGTCTTTGTTATTATCAAAACACTGATCAAGGTTTATTTCTGAACAATTTAACAAATATCAATAATATTATTCTGGGAGCATTATCAGTGATTTAACCATTATTTATTCTGGAGGTATTTTAGTTTAGCATTGATGTCCTGTAACTAAAACTCTCATTATTGAAAACATTGAATATTGTGATTACAAATGTCCTCAAGAACAAATAAGAACTATTTGGAATGTAATACACTGGAAATCTGATTCTGTTGTTAGAAATGACTCTATTTATGATTATAAATCCATTCTAAGTTCACCAGAAACCTTCAAAGTACCAATACCCACATAAAGTCAATGGAACACTGCTTATTCATTTCCCCCACATGGTCACTGTGACATGTTTTTGGCACATTCTGTGGTTCCTGAAATTACAGTGACTGACATTGTTAGACATCAACACTGAGTGAAACTTTGCTACAGAGGTTGTAATTAAGTCATGGGTTTTTAAAAAAATTAATCCAGACATCAATTTTATTCAAAATATTCCATAAATTTGCATTATAGCTTTTATTTCCAAAATAACATTTTCAATGAATTAGATCACATCAAAAATTATTTATGCATTATTTTTAGATTTGGGTTAATCTTTTTTAAAGTGCAGTGTTCTCTTCAGAGTGAAGTTATTGAGTTCCTTGACCATGTGTAAGAGAGCGTGCTTGAGCCAGACACAATCAGGATCATCCAAGATAAGAGTTTCACAGACATGAGCTTTAGTAAGGGGACGGGCAGAAAGTAGTTGCGTAATCAGCAAGAAAGGAAAAGGGAGTAGGCAGACGGGGCAACGTTCCTCTGTGACCATTCCCCTTGAAAGACCATTTTGGAAACTGTTGGGGGAATGACCATTCAGGTCTGTAGTACCAGGTCTGGCTCTGAGGTTTAGCAGGGAAGATGGTGGCAGAAAGAACTTTTATGATTGATAGTTTGTTGGGGGGGGGGGGCGCGCGGACAGGAGATTCTGTAGATGCAAAAGGGACTCTAAAATTGTGAGTTGCCTCCCTGGTGTCAGGGTCCAAGATGTCATATCATGGCTACAGAAGGAAAAGTCGAGCAGCCAGATGAGATGCAGTAGGTAGAGAAAGGAATGAGGTCCCTGTGGAGTGACTAGAGGGAGACAGAGAAGAGGTTGAAAAGCAGGACCCCGAGGGTTGCAATATTTGGATTACTTTCAGTGTCATGTGCTAGAGAGGATAAGGATAGGAGGATCTGGCAAATGAAGGTTTGGCTGAAGAATTGGAGTGGGGGCAAGGATTCAAATTTTTGAACAAGTTCTTCAGTAGCAGAAGTGAGCTAGGGTGGGTTTGAACTAGATTAGTGGGGGTGTCTTAGGGTCCCTTGCATCAGGGAGGTAAATAAAAAGCTGGAACGTTATGTAGAAGTCGATGACAGGCAGGGACTGAGGAAGCTAATTAGATTAAGTTGCATTTATTTAATACAGGTCTGACAGGTAAGGCAGGTGAAAAGGTAATGCTTGGAAAGCTACATGGGTCTGGAATATTTTAACCATAAAGGAAACATGGCTAAAGGAGGGACAGGACTGACAGTTTAATATTCCGGGGTACAGGGGCTGAGGCGGGAATCAGGCAGAGGAAGGAGAGGTAGGAGAGTTGCTTCTTTTGATTAAAGGGAATGTCACAGCAGTAGTCAGAGATGAAAATACGGAAAGACCATCCAGTAAGAATTTATGGGTGGAGCTGAGAAATAAGAAGGGGATGATCACATCGTTGGGATTGTACTGTAGGAACTACTAGTCAATGGGATTTAGAAGGAAAATTATGCAGGGTGAATGTGCACAATTGTAAGAATAAAGGATTGTCATATTCAACCGTAACTTTCCTATAATAGATTGAAACTGCCACATTGTTAAGGACTTAGGTGGGGTGGAATTGGTTAAGTGCATTCAGTAAACTTTATTTGGGCAATATATAGGTGATCCTACCTTAAAAGGGCAAATCTCAAGCTACTTTTGTGTGATAGGGCCACGGAGGTGACTGAAGTGACAGTGGGAGAACACTTTGGGACTAGTTCCCATGGTTCTATTAGTTTTCGTCAGTACCTCCAGTTGAACTGTCTTTTTGTGTGTTTGCCCCTAGCTGTCAGTCTGTGGTTTTGTATTGCCATGTGCTCCTGTCCCGGCTCCTGCTCTACTCTGGCCCCTACATTACTGAGTACTCCGTCTCCCATCTGTTTCTCATTATTACCTGTATTGTTGCCACCTGTGTCTCATTGTGCTCCACCAATCATCTGCCTCTCTGTTTACTACTCAGTGTATTTCAGTCCTGTGTTTTCACCTGTTTGTTACCAGATTGTGCCAGTGAATTTTCCTGAGCCTTTCCAGCATTTCTGTCTGTCTGTCTGTCTGTCTGTCTGTCTGTCTGTCTGTCTGTCTGTCTGTCTGTCTGTCTGTCTGTCTGTCTGTCTGTCTGTCTGTCGATTCTGGTTTTTGGATTTCTCTGGATGTTTTGATCTCTGCCTGAACTTTGACACTGACTTTGTTTGCACCTCGGGATTTGTTACTCATTTAATATCACAGTGCGCACAGTACTCGGTCTGTGATTGGGTCCCTGCTCCAGCGTCCTGACAGCACAATCTGGCCAGAATGGATCCAGCAGACCCCGGTTGTCTGAGAGCTGCCTTGGGACAACAGGGAGTGATGGGGAGACAGCAGAACCAGCTGGACTCTGTGTTCAGGGCAGTGGAGTCACTTTCTGCTGATGAAACCAATCTGCTGGCCCAGACTCAGTCACTCCAGCTGTCCTAGGGCCTCCATCAACGATCTGTACAACATGTTGGAGGAACTCAGCAGGTCAGGCAGCATCCGTGGAAAAGATCGGTTGACGTTTCGGGCGATCTTTTCCACAGATGCTGCCCGACCCGCTGAGTTCCTCCAGTGTGTTGTGCGTGTTGATTTGACCCCAGCATCTGCAGACTATTTTGTGTATCAACGATCTGTGACTGCACCTTCCGCCCCACCCTCTGTGTTCTCGCTTACTCCACCCCTCCAAGAGCCCAGTCTGCCTCCTCCAGAAAAGTACTCAGGAAAGCCCGGTACCTGCCGCTCTTTTCTTTCCCAGTGCACCCTCATTTTTGAATTACAACCAACAACATTTCTGACTGATCAAGCCAAGGTAGCCTATGTCATCAACCAACAGTCCGGTTGGGCAAGAGAAAATTGGGAACAGCCGTTTGGGAGGTAGACTCACCTTTCTGCAGTAGTTTTCAGTTATTTTCTGAGGAGATGAGAAAAGTGTTTGATCACTCTAAACATGGGAGAGAGGCTGCCCTGAAATGCTGCACATACACCAGGGGCTCAGATCTGTGTCAGATCACGCCATAGAGTTCCGGACCCTAGCCGGCTCCAGCGGCTGGAACGCGGAGGCACAGTACAACACCTTCCTGAATGGCCTCTCCGAAGACATCAAAGATGAGCTGGTCACCCAGGACCTTCCTGCCACCTTTGAAGCCCTGGTGGATTTAGCCATCTGTATTGAAGTTCGCCTTCAGCAGCGCTGTAGTGGGGGGGTTCCAGAGGGTCCCTGGGGGCACTGGGTGAGTTTCAAGCTCCTCGTCAGTCTACATTGCCCTACCGTTTGCCCCCAACTACAATTCCCGTTCCAGAGTCCGAGACTATGCATGTTGACTGTACTCACCTGACGCTGACTGAAAGACAAAGGAGAATCAGCACCCATTCCTGTCTGTACTGTGGCCAACCAGACCATTTCATCTCCACCTGCCCAGTAAAAGCCAAGTGCTCACCAGTAGGATGAGGAGTACTGGTGAGTGTGACCCCTGTCCGGCCCTCCTTGACGCCACTCACTCTCATACCTACTTTTCTGGAGTGGGGCATCCAGCACCGAGCAGTTTCTGTCTTGGTCGATTCTGGTGCGGAGGGGTGTTTTATCGATTCCGGCTTGGCTGCCCGGTGGGGATTACCCATGTCTGCTCTCCAATCACCATTAATGGCCAACGCTTTGAATGGTCAGAGACTGGCTAACATCACCCATGTCATGGCCCTGGTGAGTCTCAGCTTATCTGGCAACCATCATGAACAGTTAACCCTTTATGTTATTGACTCTCTTCAAGCTCCCATTGCCCTGGGCCATCCCTGGTTAGTCAGACACAATCTCCACATTGACTGCTTCAGTCACAAGATTGTAGGCTGGAGCCCATTCTGTCACTCCCACTACCTCCTCCATGGCCAGATCCCCCGAGGAATTTCCAGACCTTGGTGCCATCCCTCCTGAATACATGGACCTCAAGGCTGTGTTCAGCAAGTCCCAGTCCCAGGCGACTTCCCTGCCGCCTCATCGTCCATATGATTACGCCATAAACCATCTTCTGTCCTCATCCACTGGTCTGTCCCCTTTCAAGTGCTGCCTTGGCTACCAACCTGCACGGTTTCCTGCCCAGGAGGAGGAGGTTGACATTCCATCTGCCGAGGCATTCATCCGCCATTGTCAGCGGACATGGAGGCGCGCACGCTCTGCCCTTCTCTGTGCCTTTGCAAGGATCAAGCGTCATGCTGACCACCATCGCTCCAAGGCCCCACGTTACCGCCAGGGACAGTGTGTGTGGGTTTCAACCTGAGACTTGCCCCTCAAGGTGGATTCCTGCAATCTCGCCCCTCGCTTCATCGGCCCTTTTCCAATCGCTAAAGTCATCAGCCCTGCTGCCGTCCGTCTCAATCTCCCCTCCACTCGCCGCCGCATTCATCTGTCCTTCTATGTGTCCCGCATCAAACCTTTCATGAGCCATCCTCTGTGTCCTGTCCCCAAACCCTACCCCTCCCCCACAGCTCATCGATGGGTCAGAGGCCTTTGCATTGACTGCTGGACGTTCGTCGCCTCCAGTACCTTGTGGACTGGGGGTGGGGGGCTACGGTCCTGAGGAGAGGTGCTGGGTCCCCACCCGTAACATCCTGGACCTCTCATCAGGGACTTTCATCGCCAGCACCCAGCTCTACCTGCACGGTAGAAGTGGGGTGGGGGGGGGGGCGGTTACTGTCAGTAACTCCAGTTGAACTGTCTTTTTGTGTGTTTCCCCCCCTAGCTGTCAGTCTGTGGTTTTGTATTGCCATGTGCTCCTGTCCCGGCTCCTGCTCTACTCTGGCCCCTGTATTACTGAGTACTCCGTCTCCCATCTGTTTCTCATTATTACCTGTATTGCTGCCACCTGTGTCTCATTGTGCTCCACCTATCATCTGCCTCTCTGTTTATTGCTCAGTGTATTTCAGTCCTGTGTTTTCACCTGTTTGTTGACAGATTGTACCAGTGAATTTTCCTGAGCCTTTCCAGCATTCATATCTGTACTCTATCTGTCTGAATATCAATTCTGCCTGTTCCTTGATTCTGGTTTTTGGATTTCTCTGGATGCTTTGATCTCTGCCTGAACTTTGACACTGACTTTGTTTGCACCTCGGGATTTGTTACTCAATTAATATGACTGTGTGCACAGTATTGTATCTGTGATTGGATCCCTGCTCCAGCGTCCTGATAGTTTTAAAATTACTGAAAGGGACAAAACTGGTCCACCGGTTCAAGTTCTAAATTGGGGCAAAGCAGATTTTGAGGGTATGAGACAGGAGCTTGCCAAGGTTAAATGGAGTAGATTGTTTGTGGGTGAAGAATCCACAGGCAAGTGAGAGGTTATTAATGGTGAGCTAATGAGAGCTCAAGGTCTGCATATTTCTGTCAGCGTGAAGGGCAAGGCTGGTAGGAGTAGGGAACCCCAGAATGACAAGAGATATTGATGCCCTGGTCAGGAAAAAGGAGGTGGTATAGGTCAGATGCAGACAGCTGGGACCCCTAGAGTGTAGAGGATGCAGGAGTGTACTCAAGGAGGAAATCAGGAGGGTAAAAGGTCCCTTGAGATAACTTTGGCAGAGAAGCTTACACAACTTAGAGATTTTGTAAATGTATTTCGGGATAAAGAGTAATACAGAGAATAAAGCCCCTCAAGGGCCAACAGGGGCATCTTTGTGTGGATTTGCAGGAGATGGGCAAGGTCCCTAAAGAGTATTTCTTCTGTGTTTATAATGTGGTGAAAGAGATGAAGATATTGGAATTAGGAAAAGTAAATGCGGAGTCCATGGAGATGATCAGTACAGTAGAGGCAGTGTTGCATACTTAAAAGATGTAATGGTAGACAAGTCCTCGGGGCTTGACCAGGTTTATCCAAAAACATAGAGGTTAAAGAAGAAATTGCAGAAGTCCTGGCTGAGATATTTGCATCATTGTTAGCCTGGGTGAGGTTCTATTAGGCTGAAGGGTAGACACTGTTGGGTCCCAATTAAAGAATGGCATTAAAGAAAAACCTGAGCTATAAGCCAATACGTCTAACATCTGTGGTAGATAAGTTACTGGAAAAGATTGAGGGATAAGACGTACATGAAGGATAACTAATGTTGTTGCTTTGTTTAAGAAGGGCTCTAAGAACATGCCAATAAATTGTAGTCTGGTAACCCTGACCGCAGTAGTGGGTAAGTTATTAGAAGGTATTCTAAGGGAATGGATATGTAAGTACTTGGATAGACGGTTGGAGCTCGAGAGGAGAGGACCCCTGTGAGGTTTCCAGGCATGGAGAGGAAGGCAACTATGTGGAGAATCGATACACCTGCTTCTTCTGGTTTAGCTTCTCCAGAAACTCTTACCAAAGGCTTGGTTTAAACACTTATGAACACGATTACAGTCCGGCACAGATGTCCTGAAAGAGGGAACACTCTAACTGCACTGTCACAACCATCCCAAATGTTTTCTCCTTCACTGCTCGGCTGCCTGGAGCTTCAAGCAAAACGCCAGCTCGTAGAAGGGACAATGCTGTTTTGAATTTTTGCACAGGCGTGGGACCGAAGTAATTGTCCATATGGGGAATCTGTCTAGTGCTTACTCCCAATAAACTGCGAGTTTTGGGATGTTTTATTTTCGTTTTATGGTACCCAAGCTTCAAGTAAATCCTACACCTTACTCCCGACCACCATATCATGTGACCATTAAAGCGGTGTGGACATTTCCAGAGGAGGTTCTGGGCAGGAATGATGTGGGAAAGTAGATGCCCTCAAGACTTGGAAAGACTGCGATCTGGGCTAGAGGCAGGCGGCCCAACACTCATCGCCAGGACAAGGTTGAGTCTTCACTGGGACCTCAAATGGCAGCCATGCGGGACAGTAGGTTTTGTTTGGATTGGCTCCTTTGGCCATAGGCCGAGTGAGGATGGATTGGGAAACACCTCCCCTGGAGGGACCCCAAACCGCTATAGAAGTTAAATTTTGTCACTGAACCGCCCCAGCTGCTAATTTATTTCAAGATGAATTTTGATTCTTGTCTAAACTGTGGCCTGGTGCCTGTAGGCAGTTTGTGGTGTTTTCTAATTAAAGTAAGTGTTAAATTTAAATAAAAAAAGACACTCAAAGCTGCTACGCAGGTTGACTCTGTGGTTAAGAAGACATATGGTGCATTGGCCTTCAATTGTGGAATTGGGTTTAAGAGCCGAGAGGTAATGTTGCAGCTATATAGGACCCTGGTGAGACCCCACTTGGAGTACTGTGCTCAATTCTGGTTGCCTCACTACAGGAAGGACACAGAAACCATAGAGTGGAGATTTACAAGGATGTTGCCTGAACTGGGGAGCATGCCTTATAAGGATAGGTTGAGTAAACTCAGCCTTTTCTCCTCGGAGTGACGGAGGATGAGAGGTGATCTGATAGAGGTGTATAAGGTGATGAGAGGCATTGATGGTGTGGATAGTCAGAGGCTTTTTCCCAGGGCTGAAATGGCTAATATGAGAGGGCACAGTTGTAAGGTGCCTGGAAGTAGGTACAGCAGAGATGTCAGGGGTAACTTTTTTTTTTACGCAGAGGGTAGTGAGTGCGTGGAATGTGCTGCTGGCGGCGCTGGTGGAGAAGGGTACAATAGGGTCTTTTAAGAGACTCCCGGATGGCTACATGGAACTTAGAAAAATAGAGGGCTATGGGTAAGCCTGGGTAGTTCTAAGTTAAGGGCATGTTTGGCACAGCTTTGTGGGCCGAAGGCCTGTATTGTGCTGTAGTTTTTCTATGTTTCTGTGACAGAGACTGATTAGAGATGGTCAGCATGGATTTGTGCGTGGTAGGTCATGTTCAACCAATCTTGTACAGTTGAGTAAGTTACCAGAAATTTGATGGAGGCAAGGTAGTGGGTGTTGTCAACATGGATTTTAGCGAGACCTTAGGCAAGGTCCTGCATGGGAGGCTGGCCAAGAAGGTTCAAGATCAGGTAGTAAATTGGATTGGAGATTGGCTTCACAGGAGAAACCAGAGAATGGTAGTAGATGGTTACCTCTCTGACTGGAGTCCTGTGACTAGTGGACTGTCGCAGGGAATCTGTGCTGGATCAGTTGTTTGTCTTCTGCATCAATGATGTGGATGATAATGTGGTAAACTGGATCAGCAAATTTGCAGATGACACCAAGATTGGATAGTGCCAACAACTATCAAAGCTTGCAGTAGGATTCAGACCAGCTGGAAAAATGGCAGATGGAATTTAATGCAGATAAGTGTATGGCGTTGCACTTTGGGAGGACAAACCAGGGTAGGACGGACATGGTGAGCAGTAGGGCGCTGAGGAGTCCAGTAGAACAGAGAAATGTGGAAATACAGATCTATAGTTCCTTGTAAGTGGCATCACAGGTAGATAGGTGTGTAAAGAAAGCTTTTGGCACCTTGGCCTTGATAAATCAGAGCATTGAATGCAGGAGATGGGATGTTATGTTGAAATTGTTTAAGACATTGGTGAGGCCTAATATGGAGTATTGTGTGCAGTTTTGGTCACCTACCTACAGGAAAGATGTCAATAAGATTGAAAGAGTGCAGAGAAAATTTACAAGGATGTTGCCAGGACTTCCTGGATCATAGAAGAATGAGGGAAGCATTGATAGCGGTGTACACAATTATGAATTGTATAGATAAGGCAAATGCAAATAGGTTTTTTCCATTGAGGTTGGGTGAGACTACAACTAGAGGTCATGGTTAAGGATGAAAGGCAAAATGCTTAAGGGTAAAATGAAGGGGAATTTCTTCATTCAGATGGTAGTGAGAGTGGAATGAGCTGCCAGTGCAAAAGGTGGATGTGGGTTTGATTTCAACATTGAAGAATATTTTGTATAGATACACAGATGCGAGGGATTTGAAGAGCTGTGATCTAGGTGGAAGATGATGTGACTAGTAGATAAATAGTTCGGCACAGACTCGATGGGCCAAAGGGTCTGTTTCAGTGCCGTAGTGTTCTATGACTATCACTCTGTCCTGCTCAAATCAGGCTTCCTGTCTAGTTATCATGATGCCCTATTAACAGGATCCATTATGTAATCTATATCTTATGACACTCAGTGAAAAGAATAGACAGGGATTAATCATTTAGAAGATAAAAATAGAAGGGAGAAATACTGTAGGTAAAGTCTACGCTGGTAGGTCTGCTATCATAATAGATCAGAACTACTGAAAATAAGTAACACAAACTAATGAGATACAAAACTATACAGCTCAACTGATATTTTAGTTACTGATCTGTCACTGATAAGTTCCTCTCTTAGAATGTGCAATAACAAGTATGTCATATTCTGAGGCTTTGAATTCTAAACAAACACAGACCATTGGAAGAGATTGGGGAGCAGAATCTTTCAGTTTAGTTTTTTTTACTTAGCAAGTTGAAATATGAGACTTAATAAAACAAGAAACTGAACCATTCCTCAGCAGTTTCAGCTAAATCTTGAGATTATAAAATAGAATATAAACCACAAATTAATGAAAGAAATATTAAGTAACAATGACTTGTGAATGCAACTTACTGGAGGTAAAGTGACTGTAGAACAGTCGTGTTACTAAGGGAACACGCTGATAATTAGAAGCAATCTGTATTTGCAACCGGCCTTCGCATTTCTGTTCACTAAAGGTTAGTCTTGACTATTTTGTCAATGTCTTTCTTCTTCACAATGTCACTCTGGGTTTCTTGCAATTGCTACAAATCACTACATAATAAAATGCACAACAGATTGTTTTGCCTTGGAGGTGGGTTTGTTCATGTTTTTGAGGCTGATTAAATAATGCATAGAAAACTGGGTGTAGATACCGGACAATTTATGTAACAACAAACATGATTTTATTTTATCACAGTGGGAAATGCTTTGCATCAGGAGGACCAAGAAATCAAACCCACATCCACCTTTTGCACTGCTAATGTTTACTGCTTTAAAGCAAAAATCTTGCTTGTACCTATACGTACAAAGGTAAGAACTGAACAGAACTTTCATTTCAATTTTTATATATAATTTGATGAAATGACTACAGCAGATGTAATTTAAAAGTTAAGTTTTTTAAAATTTTGTACACTTGTGCCATAAGCATGAATGCAAGAGATTAGAATCAACTTCAATATCCTCGACTATTCATATTCAACATGAGAAACATCTCTGTGCTACTTCTATTAAGTTCCATTGAGGCGGACAGATGAGGATTTCTTCTTTGCTGCAAAATAATGCTTCTCTTAGCTTTAAATATGTCCTGAATCCCAAGGAACTGACAAGGGAAAATGTTGATGTTTCTCAGTTGTCCTAACGTGCTTTGCCATACTAATAAGGGTAACTGATAAACACCCTCAAGAAGGAGAAGAGTGTAGTCAGTGTTTGAGGTTAATGTTAATGACTTCCAGGGTCTTTTCTCACCAGCTGTATGCCATACTGCTGCCTCTGCCAGTGGGATAGGGTGTTCCCAAGGACTATAATGAACAGGTCAGGTATGTTGTCTGTAAGGCATGACACTTTGACGACAATTTTGTTATACTGGTGTCAGACCAGTCCTTTAGATGTCTCTGAAGAGGACTTGACAAGATTGAATTTGAATGTAAAAATTTGTTAACGTTCAGTCAAAGTCCAGGTTGATTCTGGTTCGTTTATCCAGTTTTAATTTTTCCTCTGTTTCAGCCTCATAGTTGTGGTATGACTGCATGGCTTACTGGACCTTCTTAGAGAACAATTTTAAAAGTCAGCTAAACTGGTTTGTTTGGAGTCACATAAAGCCAGCAAAGGAAAGCATGGTAGATTTCTTCCCCAGATTAATTTACTGGATTTGGAGGGTTTTTTATGACAATCCAGTGACCATCACCCTTTGCTTCCTACCATCAAGCCAACTGTGTATCTAACTGACCAGTTATCCCTAGATACCACACCATCTAATCTTCTAGAGCAGCTTAGCTTGTTGAATCTTAACAAATGTCTTATCAAATTCATAAGATGTGATCTTCCATGCACTTAACCCTGCAAAATACCCCTAATCAACTCCTGTCTTTCCAGATGCATGTATATTATATATCTCTCAGTCTTCCTTTCTATTTTATATTTAAAAATGTAATTTCTGTATGTAGCCCCCCCCCCCCGGCCACCTGGTAACATAAAAGTTGAAACCCCTTTACATGTAAAAGAAAAATTCAAGTACACAATGAAGACTGCATGTGAATTATCTAAAACCAAAAGAGATTCTCAAACACAATGCAATAACTATTTCCCCATGACTTTAAATTGCTGAGAAAACAAATTTGCTATTTTGCAAAGGATAAAAGATAAAAAAATATTTGGGTGGGTGGGAACAGGAGCTGAGGTGGAGATGCACTAGCTTTGCTAAGAAACACCCCCATGTCTGTGTATTATCAATGCAGTTAACTGAAAGCATTTTATTTTTCAGAACTGACATTGCTTCCCAATTCTAAAATTGCACTTTAAGGGTTAAGATCACCTCACCGCTTTGTTTTTTTTAAATATCACCTCACTGATAAATTGTAAAGAAGATTCTGAACTTGCTACCTTAAATTCAGTGGTTCTATTGTGTTGAGTGATTAGCAATGGGGGGGAAGCATTTTTTTTGTCTTTGTTACTCTTCAGCTGTTACGTGGCTTGCTACACCATTTTGTTTTTTTACTGACTTCAGATTAAAAACATTTTTAGCTTCATTGAACCAATGCAGACATGATAACTTAAATGTCCTCTTACTGTGGTGTATCATTCAATGATCCATTTAATGATGCTAAGACACAACAGTTTAGTTGTGATTACACCAAAATGTAGTTCAGCTATTCTGCACAAAACGTGAAATGATTTCTTTGCTGATACTCAAGTGGGTGTGGAGGCTCCTTCACTAGTCAGTTTCTGGAATTTTCTACTTGAGTGGGTGTGGAGGCTCTGTCACTGAGTTTTTTTCAACATTCAGATCAATAACTTGTTAAAAATTAAGGGAATCATTGGATATGAAATGATGCAAGGATAAATATCCAACCCTGATCCTTTTAAGTGGAGCAGCAGGCATAAGGGCAAAATGATTTATTTCTGCTTTTATTTTTCATCCACTGATGTTTTCCCCTTCGTCTTTCATCTTGGAACAACTTTGCTGCACCGGAAATGCAAAAGGGCACCAGGGACTTTGTGTCCAGTTGTCTGCCTCCTAATCTGATTAGGAGTATGGCTTTGTCAAGGGCAGGTCGCGCCTTAGGAGCCTGATTGAATTTGTTGAGGATATGAGTAAACACATTGATGATGGTAGAGCAGTAGGTGTAGTGTATATGGATTTTAGCAAGGCATTTGACAAGGTACCCCATGCAAGGCTAATTGAGAAAGTAAGGAGGCATGGGATCCAAGGGGACATTGCTTTGTGGATCCAGAACTGGCTTGCCCACAGAAGGCAAAGAGTGGTTGTAGATGGGTCATATTCTGCATGGAGGTCAGTCACCAGTGGTGTGCCTCAGGGATCTGCTCTGAGACCCTTGCTCTTTGTGATTTTTATAAATGACCTAGATGAACAAGTGGAGGGATGGGTTAATAAATTTGCTGATGACACCAAAGTTGGGGGTATTGTGGATAGTGTGGAGGGCTGTCAGAGGTTGCAGCAGGACATTGATAGTATGCAAAACAGACTGAGAACTGGGCAGATAGAGTTCAACCCAGAGAAGTGCGAGGTGGTTCATCTTGATGGGTCAAATATGATGGCAGAATATAGTATTAATGGTAAGACTCTTGGCAGTGTGGAGGATCAGCGGGATCTTGAGGTCCGAATCCTTAAGACACTCAAAGCTGCAGGTTGACTCTGTAGTTAAGAAAGCATATTGTGCATTATCCTTCATCAATTGTGTGATTGAGTTTAGGAGCCGAGAGGTAATGCTGCAGCTATATAGGACCCTGGTCAGACCCCACTTTGAGTATTGTACTCAGTTCTGGTCACCTCACTACAGGAAGGATGTGGAAACCATAGAAAGGGTGCAGAGGAGATTTACAAGGATGTTGCCTGAATTGAGGAGCATGGCTTATGAGAATAGGTTGAGTGAACTCGGCCTTTTCTCCTTGGAGTGACAGAGGATGAGATGTAATCTGATAGAGGTACAAAAGATGAGAGGCATTGATCATGTGGATGGTCAGAGGTTTTTTTCCCAGGGCTGAAATGGCAAGTACGAGAGGGCATAGTTTTAAGGTGCTTGGAAGTAGGTCGTGGTGGTGGTGGCTATCCCTCAAGGTTGAGGATGATGGTCTTCGCTCTGAAGTGGCCCACAGAGTGAAGACGCCTGTGTGTGTATTTGTTTAACGTGTACTTGATGTTGCACTCCAAGAAGCACACGGTACTTCACAAATCAACCAACTCATTCCAATGGCATGGAAACCACAACGATTGGAGCTGATAGATTTGTTGCAGCCTTCATCCACCTTCACAGCTGTTGAGTTCGAAGTAACTTCGTCCACCTGTTCCACCATTGAGGTACTGATTGGATTGTTCTTTGTTCGGGACCTCACCCTCGACCTTACCGCCATGGGTGACCCTACCAGGAGCATAGCTCCAGAGGACATCGCTCTCAGGATCTCAGGACCACACAAGCTTCTCCACCACGAAAAGGTGACAATCCACGGAGAAGCTGGAAGTAGGTACAGAGGAGATGACAGGGGTAAGTTGTTTTTCAGAGTGGTGAGTGCGTGGAATGGGCTGCCGGCGACAATGTTGGAGGTGGATACGATAGGGTCTTTTAAGAGGCTCCTGGATAGGTACATGGAGCTCAGAAAAATCAAGGCCTATGAGTAACTCTAGGTAATTTCTAAGGTGAGGGCATGTTCGGTACAGCTTTATGGGCCAAAAGGCCTGTATTGTGCTGTAGGTTTTCTGTTTGTTTTTTCCTTTGCCAGAGAATCAAGGATTCAGAAAATATAAGAAATAAGGGAGTTGGAGTTAAATCTGAAGCAAAAAGGAAGTGGAAGTATTTGATTAAGTGAGGGGTGAGAAAGGGGAAAAGGAGCATTGGATACCGAAATGAGTGAGGCAGAATGTTTTGTACAGTAGTGTCTTCACACACAATGGTACTGGCTGGCAAGGTACTAAACAGTGAAGTGAACCAGCCTGTCTAGAGAAAGAGACTTTTTGATTTTGTTACCCAGTCTCAGGTAGCTTGGCACATTTGGGCTGTTTTCATGGCAAGCCCTTAAAACCTGCAATGCACAGAAGAGTAATTGATGCCAAAGTGCACTATTGTAAAGAAATGATATGCATGGAAGTTAGGCCAAACAATGTTTCACTGTAGCTTGTGAGAAGAAAAGCCAATAATGTCTTCAATCTGCCTTCCTGACAATGACAATTAAAATTTTAAAGGACACCTCTTAATTTTCCAAAGCACAGCTGAAGGTCCAACTAGGAGAAAGCAGATTCTAATTAGTTTGAAAAATTCTGAGGTTAGTAGCTGTTAAGGTGTTTCTTTTGGGGTGAGAATTACGCTACCTCAATCAAATACTGCAAAGAACATGAAACAGCTTGATTTTCCTGTCACGGGTGATATATAGCAAATATTACTGCTTTAAGCAAGATCTCATGATTCCGGGCAGACTGTGGTTGAAGCTGGTTAATGGTAAGAAGGTGCAAGATGGGGAAGTTCAGAAATTATAAAAGAATAGTGGGAGATGGAGAGAATGGTGATGAGGAGATGAGTCATAGGCATTAAATTTTGAGGCTTTTATGTTCATTGATCACAGGGGTCTGGAATTTTCCAAAAGAGATAATGTTGATGAATTGGGTGTGATAGCGGTGATTCAGAAAAGATGGTCAGGAAAGGCTGATGAAGAAATGGCTGAATTAAATTTCATCGCAATCATTTTAGTAGAAGTCCATAAATTCCTTAAGAATCAACAATGATGATAATCTTGGAACAAGAGTAACGGATAGTTTTGATGGGAGAGAACGAAGCAGTAGACTTCAGTGCGGTCAGCCGGATCTGCTGAAAAGTGGGTTCACAGTTATAAACCGATTCAATCATTGATGCCATTGAGCTTGCTGGCTCAAAGACAGGGGCAGAGCAGTGGACTGAAAAGCTTGAGCATGTAGATATTAAGAAAGGGGATGTCCCAGGGCTGGAAAGGCTAGCACAAGAGGGCACAGTTTTAAGGTGCTTGGAAGTAGATACAGAGGATGTCGGTAAGTTTTTTTGCACAGAGTGGTAAGTGCATGGAATGGGCTGCCGGTGACAATGGTGGAGGTGGATACGATAGGGTCTTTTTAAGAGACTCCTAGATAGGTACATGGAGTTCAGAAAAATCAAGGGCTATGGGTAACCCCAGGTAATTTCTTAGGTAAGGACATATTCGGCACAGCTTTGTGGGCCGAAGGGCATGTATTGTGCTGTAGGTTTTCTGTTTCTAGAGCAGTAGACAACTGAAATGGGATGCAATGGGAGTTTCAATAATGGTAACTGCTGTAAAAATAGGAGTACAATCAAAATCAACAATCCTATACATTGAATGGAAAGCCCAAGGCTAAGAATTTGGAAATTGCAAGCAACTTAAGTTGTGTTGGGTAAAAAAAATAAGGTTGGGCGGGGGGGGGGGGTCCAACAGCATATCGATTTCCCAAATACCTTCCATTTCTGTCTGCTTCAGATACACTTAAAAAAAACTTCTCAAGACTAACGATCCAAGACATGTACAATATTTAAAAGGCATTTGGACAGGTACATGCACAGGAAAGGTGTAAAGAGACACAGGCTTCATGCAGGCAAATGGGATTAGCATAGATATGCATCACAATCAGCATGGATCATCTGGTATTAAACCAAGTATTATTCAATGATTCCTGAAGGGTGAAATTCTAACTTAATATAGATTAAAAATCAGTACAGTAATGCGATCAACTTGGTTCAGCTCGTAATTGAGCTCAAATCATATTGAAGTAAATAGCTGCAGCCTCTGAATTGAATGTGCAAATATGTATTTAACAAGACAGCTTATCCAGTAAATTAACTGATTAGCTGGACATAAATTGAAACTAAGCAGATTTAGTTGGGAATTATTGCATGAAAGATTATAAATAATAAGCAAACATAATAAATAAATAAATATAATAATAAATACATAATAATAAATACATAAATAATAAATAAATATAATAATAAATAAACATAATAAATAAGCAAACATAATAAAGAATACAGCAGCTTTCTGGGCAAACATAAAAGCTCTTTTATAACACTGGACAGCAAATGTTTTCGGATATGTTGCTTACTAAAATTTTCTTAAATTTATGATAGACTACTTGAAGCTGAACACAAATGTAACCAGACTACTTGTATCACATAGGAATTTGGAGGTGCAAGAATTTGACTTTTATTGAATATAGTGTGTTTAATTGCATAAGTGATAACACTTTGCTACAGTTCAATTAAACTAAAAATGTTTTGTTGATGACTTTGTTTGTACTCGGTTGTCTGAGGCTTCTCACTTAAGTGTCCAACAATAATAAGCCAGGACTGATGGATTCCAGTTGTCTTGACACTGTTTCTCCATGAATGAAATGTCCTGGTGAAACCTTTCAGCATGTAAACGGGGTAGAAAAAGTACTGAGACAATTCATAAGGATGTTGCCAACTCTGGTGGACCTGAGTTGCAAGGAAAGATTGAATAGGTTAGGACTGTATTGTTTAGAATGTAGAAAACTTTTTTGTATATATTATTACTGCTTTAATCTATTTAATATATTTTACTGTTATTTATTTTTCTTTCTATACTATAATGTACTGCATTGAACTGCTGCTAAGTTAATAAATTTCTCGACATGTGCCAGTGATAATAAGCCTTCTTCTGATCTAGAGAAGATTTGATAGAGGTATACAAAATTATGACTGGTATAGATAGGATAAATGTAAACAGGCTGTTACCACTAAGGTTGGGAGGGACTACAACCAGAGGTCATGGGTTAAGTGTGAGAGGTGAGGTTTAAGGGGAACATGCGGAAAAATGTCTTCACTTGGAGTGTCGTGAGAGTGTGGAATGAACTGCCCGCACAAGTGGTACATGCAAGCTCAATTTTTGGTTTAAGAGAAATTTGGATGGGTACAGGGATGGTAGGAAAATGGAGGGCTGTGGTCCTCATGCAGGTTGATGGGATTAGGCAGTTTAAATGGTTTTTTGGCATGGACTAGATGGGCCAAAGAGCCTGTTTTTGTGCTGTACTTCTCTGACTCTATGCCCATCAGACAGCTCCAAGATTTGCAGGGAAGAAGTCTAAATGGTAATGCAAAAAATGAATCTTTAATGACATGTTGTACTTCATGGCTTTGTATACTTGAAGCATATTGTCAACCAGCTGCACATAGTTTGGTGCTTTGTAGCTGCCAAGAAAATTTTCAGCAACATTCTTGAATGCCTTCCATGCAATTTTTCTCAGATCATACTAGAAGTTCTTCGAATTCCTTGTCATTGATGACCTGTTTGATTTGTGGACCAACAAAAATGCCTGCCTTAATCTTGGCACCTGGTATTCTGACTTGAATTAAGAATTGAAATAACAAATGTTATTTCAAAGAAATGGTGCATGATTGGGAAATTTCATGGTGCTTTTCATAATCAGTAGCCAAAATCCATAAGATGTACCCAAAATTGTTCAACCAAAGTGCAAATCTGTTTTGTGGGATCATGGATATTTATGGCACAAAAGGAGACAATTATTTCTGTACCAGATTTATAAAAAGCTGCCTTCAAATAATCAGAAGAAGCTTGGTGTAATGCTAATGATTAGTGCCTGGAATGTAACTTGCTGGTGCCTAGAACTAGTTTTGATCGGTGGTAGTGGTGAACATATAGGCTTTAGCTGTTGCTAAATTTCAACCTAGTGATGGTGTTTGCACTGTTCCAGCAAGTTGAACACACCTGCTGTGGTATGAGCCTGATATCTTTGGTTTCCATCGGAGAGGGGAAGCAATTATAACCACATTCTTCATAAACAAGTTTCATGCCCCAGTACCCACAGCACACAAGGTGTAGTCTTCCCCCCTTGAGATTTTCACTTGCGTTTAGAGAAGAGTAAAATTACAGAGAAGGGTTAATTAACAGTGTGTTACAAGGAAACCTCAGCCTTTAAATTGCTTCTATGGGCTCCAAGTTTTTGTGACAGACAACACACAATATGATCTGAAGATGGTGGTTCGGGGAGGGTTTAAACTAATTTGGCTGCGAGCATGGAAACAGGAATCAAGGGACTTGGGGATAGGACAGTTGGTAAAAAGCAAAGATAGCATGCAGTCGGACTGCTAGGAAGGGCAACCAGCAGGGTGAGTATCAGTGCATTAGGGATGCAGAATCAAAAAGGGTAGTGAATTCAGTACTCAGTGTTGTATCTCAATGTACTAAGTATAAGAAATAAAGTGGATGATATTGTTGCACTATTACAGGTTGAAAGGTATAATGTTGTGGCCACAGCTGAAGGATGGTTGTGGTTGGGAGATGAATATCCAAGGTTACACATTGTATCAGAGGGATAGGAAGATAGGCAGAGGGGATAGTGTGGCTATGCTGGTAAAGAATGGCATCAAATCAGTAGAAAGATGTGACAATGGATCAGAAGATGTTGAATCCTTGTGGGCTGAGTTAAGAGACTGCAAGGGTAAAAGGACCTTGATGGCAGTTGTATACAGGCCTCCCAACAGTAGCTGCGATGTGGACCACAGATTACAACAGGCAATAGAAAAGGCATGTCAAAAGGGCAATGTTATGATGGTCATAAAATCAGTTTGGTAACAGATCGCAAAAGTGAGTTTGTGAATGCCTATGAGATGGCCTTTTAGAGCAGTTTGTTGAGCCTAATAGGGGATCAGCTATACTGGATTGAGTGTTATGTAATGAACTGGAGGTGATTAGGGAGTTTAAGGCAAAAGAACCCCTAGGAAGCAGTGATCACAAGAAAATTGAGTTCAACTTGAAATTTGATAGGAAGAAAGTACAGTCTGATGTAGCAGTATTTCACTGAAGTAAGGGAAATTAGTGATTTGAGAGAAGATTTGGTCAAAGTAAATTGGAAGGAGATGCTGGCAGGGATAACAATACAGTGGCAATGGCGTGAGATTCTGAGTAAAATGAAGGTGCAGCATAGATGTATTCCAAAAACAAAGAAATACTCAAATTGCAAAATGGTACAACTGTGACTGACAAGAGAAGTCAAAGCTAATGCAAATATTTGCAGGAAGATAGAAGATTGGAAAGCTATTAAAAACCTACAGAGCAACTAAAAATCGATAGGAGGGAAATGATGAAATATGAAAGCAAGCTAGCAACCAACGTCAAAGTGGATTGTAAAAGCTTTGTCAATAATACAAAAGGGATTAGAGCAGATATAGGACTGCTAGAAAGTGATGCTGGAGAGATAAAAACGGGGGACAAGTTGATGGCAGATGAATTAAATGAGTTTTTTTTGCATCAGTCTTCACTGTGGAAAACACTATTAGTGTGTCAGATGTTGAAGGGTATAAGGGAAGAGAAATGAGTTCAGTTACTATTACAAGAGAGAAGGTGCTCAAAACGCTGAAAGATCTAGATTAACTGCACACTAGGGTTCTGAAAGGTAGCAGTAAAGATTGTGGAGGCATTAGTAATGATCTTTCAAAGATCATTGGAATCTGGCATGGTGCCAGAAGACTGGAAAGTAGCAAATGTTACTACACTCCTTAAATGAGGAAAGCAACAAAGGAAATTATAGACCAATTATTCTGACCTCAGTGGTTGGGAATGTGCTGGAGTCAATTGTTAAGGATGAGGTTATGGAGTACCTGATGACATAGGACAAGATGGGACAAAGTCAGCATGGTTTCCTTTGGGGAAATCCTGCCTGTTGGAATTCTTTGAGGAGTTTACAAGTAGGATGGATAAAGGAGATGCAGTGGATGTTGTATATTTGGACTTTCAGAAGGCTTTTGACGAGATGCCACATATGAGGCTGCTTACCAAGTTAGGACCCCATGGTATTACAGGAAAGTTACTGGCATGGTTAGAACATAGGCTGATTGGTAGGAGGCAGCGAGTGGGAATAAAAGGATCCTTGTCTGGTCGACTGCCAGTGACTTGTGGTGTTCTGCAGGGCTTGGTGTTGGGACCACTTCTTTTCGTGCTATATATAAATGATTTAGATGGAATAAATGGCTTTGTTGCCAAGTTTGCAGATGATATGAAGATTGGTGGAGGGGCAGGTAGTGTTGAAGTAGGTAGGCTGCAGAAGGACTTGACAGATTAGGAGAATGGGCAAGGAAGTGGCAAATGAAATAGTGTTGGAAAATACATGGTCATACACTTTGGTAGTCGAAATAAATGTGCAGACTATTTTCTAAACAGAAAGAAAATCCAAAAATCTGAGATGCAAAGGGACTTGGGAGTCCTTGTGCAGATCACCCTAAAGGTTAACTTGCAGGTAGAGTTAGTGGTGAGGAAGGCAAATGCAATGTTAGCATTCATTTCAAGTGGTCTAGAATACAAGAATACAATGCATTGGATAGGGTCCAGAGGCAGTTCACAAGGATGATTCTGGGAATGAAAATTTTATCATACGAGGAATGTTTGATGGCTCTGGGTTATGCTCGCTGGAATTTAGAAAGATGGGGGGGGGGATCTTATTGACACCTTTCAAACGTTAAAAGGCCTAGACAGTAGATGTGGAAAGGATGTTTCCTATGGTGGAGGAGTCTAGGACAAGAGGACACAACTTCAGGGTAGAATGGCATCCATTTAAAATGGTATCACTAGTTACACACAATGCATATCCTTGCTTGCTGAAATAAACTGAACTTCTATTCCTTTCCCCAAACATTCATAGTACCATATCATACAAGCACTATGCAATACTGTTACATTTTAATGCATTTGGCCCACCCCTCTCTGAATCCCCTCTATTACCTCAGTCACTGTACTGTACTGTAAGTACTTTAAAACACTGTTTAATAATCTGAAGGGCATCTGCAGATGTTGGAAATCCAAAGCAACAAGCAACAAAATGCTGGAGGAACTCAGCAGGTCAGGCAGCATCTATGGAAATGAATAAACAGTTGATGTTTTGGGCCAAGACCCTTCTTCAGGACAGCCTGAAACATCAACTGTTTGTTCATTTCTGGAATGGAAAGGGGAAGGTACCAGAATAGAAAGGTAGGGAGAGGGGTAGGAGGACAAGCTAGAAAGTGATGGGTGAAGCCAGGTTGGTGGGAAAGGTAAAGGGCTGGAAAGGAATAAGTAATAGGAGAAGGGAGTCGACCTTGGGAGAAATGGAAGAAGTGGGGCACTAGGAGGAGGTGATAGGCAGGTGAGAAGAGGCCAGAGTGGGGAATAGAAGAAGAGGGAAGGGGGGAGGGAAAATATTTTATTAGTGGAAGGAGAAATTGATGTTCATGCCATCAAGCTGGAGACTACCCAGATGAAATATGAGATGTTGCCTCTCTACCCTGGCACCATCGTGGCACGAGAGAAGGCTGTGGACCAACTTATGGGAATGGGAATAGGATATAACTTTATAATGCTAATTGCATTGTAAATGCATGTATGTATTTATACACCTTATTCCATACCTTTACTTCTAACTTTATGTTGTATATTTCTTTATTCTGTTATAATTGTTGAATGAAAAGCATTTTTCAAATAAAGTTAGTCCTTTATCCTTTCAAAGAAATCTGTACAGATATTGGAAAATGACACAGCAACTTCAGAACTTATTGCAGACTATCTAAACACCTTCCAGGTCATGTTTAACCTAACATGGAGGGCTTTCTTCAGCTGGGATATTCGTACCACTTGTACCTCAGCAGTAACACCACTGCAAGCACACTAGTAATTACCTTCCCATGTGAGGCATGGCAGGGTCTACAACAAATGCCGAAAGCTGACAAAATTTGTGTCACTTACCTTTGCACTATGAAGGATGTTTTTTCGCCTAAATGATGAAGCACTTCAAACGTTCCTATTACAAACATCAAAAATCCTTCAATTTTTCAATAAAATTACATAACTTAGTGTTTCACTAATTTACATGTGGGGTTTGAACTCTGCATTTTATAAGATGTTTGAATTTTTATCCAATACATTGATTAATGCTCTGTGGCTGCAGTCTGCTGCAGGAAATTTGCCCCCTCTCACTTTGAATCCATATAGATGTCCTCGCTGGAGATATTTTCAATGACAATGCTGCTGTTAAAATCAAAACACATTCTCAATACATGTTTGTGCAGTTGGACCAATAGGGCAAGCCTTGACCTTTATCTGATGGGCATTTAATGATTTACGTCTAAAGGTTTTTTTTTCCCTGCATGTTGATTGAGTTTAAAGAGCGTAAATTCTCATGAAACCAGTGGAACTGCAGCTTAAATCTATAAACCCTGTGAAATATTGTAAAACGAAAACTGGGAACTTTGGGTAAATGTTGAAATTTCAGTGATATTATTGAAAAGGAGAGGATAGAAGAATAATCATTAACGGAGACACAGATTGCCAAATGTGTGTGTGGTGGGAAGTATACTTGCTTTAAAAGATAAACAATCTGCTGCAGACAATAAACGAATAATCCTCATTTGTGACCATGGCTGACCACCAGAACAAAGTTTCATTACTGGGAAGACTGATCATGCTGTTATGTTTCACAGGAGGTAATTTATGTAACTATAATTGAATTATCCTTTTTGTTAATTAAATAGTTTTACAATAATTTAGCAATGAATGCATGTATATTTGCATATGTATCAACTGACTAATCCTAAGTACGACAATAGCTGCCATCTAACCTTGCAGAAGAAATTTAAAAGAGCATTTATGCGACAGTCCAGATTTTCAGCCTGGCATAATGGATTCCGGATTTAAACTTTGGATTTCTAAGGGTATTTTCCATCTAGGAGATCTGATGAAGGAACGATGATGTCTTTTAGTCAAATAATACAGAAATTTAACATACCCCACAGGGATCTTTTTCATTTATATATGGAAAAAAACATCATTGTTAACTGAGTTCTGTAGTTCTGACATAGAAAAGAGGGTGTTTTGTTCTAAGGGTGAAGTCTCTATTAGTATTTTTTTACAGCATCCTGAGGGAATGTTCTTGTGGAGAGGCTGAGCAGTTGGGAAGGGTCCGGGAGGGAGAGCTGGGAGTATAAATTACAGCTGAAACATGGGAAGACATCTGTGATAATGCAAAGAAAATTTCAGTTTGTAATAGAGCTAAAGCAGTGCAACTCAAAATTCTGCATAGAGCCCATCTGACTCCAGATCGTCTCTCAAAATTTAAGATGGGGGTTTCTCCAATGTGTTCTGAATGTAAAGTAAATACTAGAACTTTCACCCACTGTTTTTGGACTTGTCCCAAACTTCAGGCATACTGGAGTGATATTTTGGGTGAAATGGAAAAGATTCTGAAGATGGAGCTTGAACTGGACCCAGTGTCTTTTCTCTTAGGCTTACCCAGCAGCCGTATTATTAATGCACATCAGAAAAAACTTCTTAACATCCTGACTTTTTGTGCGAGGAAGAACATTTTACTTTGGATATCTGATAAGGCCCCTGGACTTTTTGGTTGGCGTAAATTAATCATGGAATACATTCCTTTGGACTTTTTGACGTGTATGGTACACTCAACAACAAATAGTTTTCGTAAAACATGGCAATCTTTTCTGCAGTATGTAGATGTAAACCTGTCTGCTACACTAATAAGGGCTTTTGTATAGGATGTTGTGGTGATGTCTATATTTTGATGGAAGTGTTCTGATGCCTGATATCTGTGAGGGGAAGAAATGTAAATGTAAGTGTATCTGGAAATTGAAAGTTTTGTTATGCTGAGCAAAAAAAAAAATTTTAAAAAGAGCAATTATGGGTGTCCCCACCATTAGTGTTGTGGAGATGCACCCTTACAGAATACACAAATCACTATTCAAAAATTGAAGCTACAAAATAAATTTCACTCTTATGAAACATGTGAAAAGGTAAATGAATATTGATAACATTCTTTTTCGATTCACATTTCTTGATGCATGCTCAGATGATAGTTGTGTGTTATGGAAAATTGCAGTAGGGGTTATTTGCTAGAAATTCCATATCCTTACCCCACACTAAAGAAATTGTGAATTTGATCTGAGAATATAGAAATGGAACATGAGGCAGGCATCGTGTTGAAATCACTGTGCACTGCAGAACAGTATGAACAGAGTTAAGGAGAAGATGCCTTTTAATGGGGTATCCTACGTAAGAAGTGGAAGCAGGTTTAGGCCATAAAGCTTCTCAAATCTCATCTACATTCTATAGGATCGTAACTAGTCTTATGTTTCACTTCTCATCCAATGTGGAAATATATATCAGTACATGAAAATCAAAAAATACTACAGATATTGAAAATATCTGAAACTCACTTGGCAGGTGAGTTAGCTTCTGTGGAAAGAGAAGCAAAGTTAACTTTCAGGAGGTTTGTGAGAAACATCTTGGACCTGAAACAGTTGCTTTTTGACCTGCTGAATGCTTCCAGCATTTCAGTTTTGTTGCTGCAAAAACTCTTGTAGGTATTCAGTAATACAGCTATTGTGAGTGGAGAATTTCAAAACTTTACAACCAGCTACTTCAAATGACTGCTCCTTATCTCGGATCTTAATTGGTGACCCCTTATTCTGTGACAATGCTACTTGTCTGGACTTTTCAGAAATGGGAAACAGTCTTTAGGTGTAAACTCTGTCAATTATAGTCAGAATCATGTGTGTCTCAATCAGATCACCTCTCATACTGCTAAACTCTAGCAGCAATAGATCAGATGTACTCACAATTCCTTTAGAGGACAACTTCTGATTCCCTAAAATCAGTCCACAGCCCTAGATCAGCTGCATATCAGTCCCTGCAGTCTAAAGATGAAAGCTGTAAGAAAATAATAGATTTTAAGGAAGGATAAACATTTTTGCTGGCCTATTAATTCTGGCCTTCTTGTGTCTCTATCCTATGATGACATGATCGATTCCTAGTTGTATTAAACCACTGCCCTGCAGTGTTTCTAGGAGAATGCCCATCAATAGTTTAAGATTACCAGACACAGACAATGAGTTCCGGTATTGCTGGTTCCCAGAAGAGACAAGAAAGGCTGGGACTGTTTCTGACCCCCCCCCCCCCGGAGTCTAGGAGGCTCGAGGGTGACCTTATAGAGGTTTATAAAGTCATGAGGGTTACATATAAGATGAATGGTCACAGTCTTATTCCCAGGGTAGGGGATTTTAAAACTTGAGGACTTTTTGTTAAGGTAAGAGGGGAAGATATATAGAGGACTTGCGAGGCAACTTTATCTGACAGGCTTTTGGTTACATGAAACAAGTTGCCAGAGGAAGTGATGAACCAAATTGTGGTTATTTTGTGCTAATGCTATGATTGTTGGCATAGCCAATCTATGCCTATGTGGGTAGCACTCATATGGTGAAATGTAAAATATAATACGTGAATAAGACAATGCTTCTGTTGCCTGAACTATTCTGGAGCAGCCATAGAGTATTTGGGAGAACACTATTCAAGACTGGTGGAGGTGGGGTGGGGGGAGAGTCTGTTGCTTGCTGCACTGTCTCCCATTGTGGGCTCCAGGCTTTGCCACCTATTATGGTCTGCAGCAGAGAGGCAGCACCATAGGGCTGAGGAAAAGGAAGGGAAGAGATGTCCTAAAAAGCCCTTTGAGTGGATTATCCATGCAAGAGTGCAAAACCTGCAACTCTAAATCGTTAAAGGATTCGGGTAGCTGGGTGACTGTCAGCTAATGGAAAGAGAAGAAGCAAGAACCCCCAGGTCTCTTCCCCTCAGTAACAAGTATACCATTTTGGATACTGTTTGGGCGGGTATGACCTACCAATGCAAAGTCACATCAGCCATGTCTCTGGCACTTGGTCTGGCTCTGTGGCTGAAAAGGCGGGTGGGGAGAAGAGGAGAGCAGTGGTGACAGGGGATTCATTGGTTAAGGGAACAGACAGGAGATTCTGTGGACAGGAAATAGATTCCAAGATGATATATTGGCTCAAGGGTGGCAGGATCAGAGATATTCTGATGGTCCATAGCTTTCGTAAGGGGGAGGGCGAGCAGCCAGAAGTTGTAGTACAATGATGTAGGTAGAAAAAGGGATTAGGCTCTGAAGGGTAGAGTTAGGAAGGAAGCTACAAAGCAGGAGCTTAAGGGTAGTAACCTCTGGATTGCTGCCTGTGACAAGCTCTATCCAGTGTTAGAACAGGAAGATGCGCCGGACAAATATGCTAAAGAGTTGGTTCAGGGTGTAGAGTTTGACATTTATGGATCATTGGGATCTCTTCAGATATGACCTGTACAAAATGGATGGATTATACCCGAACTGAGAGGGACAAGCATCCTGGCAGAGAGATTTGGTAAAGCTTTTGGGGAGGGTTTAAACTAGCAAGCAGTTGGCGCCAGAGTGTTCGGTCAGATGATGGGGTAGTTGGTGCAAAACCAACTGCAACATGTCGAGAAGCTGTGAGGAAGATAGGCAGTTGATTGGGCATAAATGCAGTCAGGCGGCTGTGTTGAAATATTTAATGCAAGAAATATTAAGAATGAAGGTGATAAACTGAGAGCATGGATTAAAGTTCAAAGTAAATTTATTATCAAAGTACATATATGCTGTTACGTACCCCGTAACTGGGTTGCCAAACCAGCAGAAATGGATCACTCAGTTGGAGTCTGGATTACTAGAACTAAGAAAGTTTTATTAAAGAAACAAGCAACACAGTACTCTAATCAAAAGGATAATGAATGCAACAGTTCAGCAATGATAAACACACATGTACACAGAATTAAGATAACAGGATTAATCGATCTCTATCGTTGTCTAGGGGTAAATAACCAGTTTCAAAGTGACGCAAAGTTCAGTTCAATTTAGTTCAGTTCAGTTCGCAGTAATCGCTGCCGTGGCGATGGACAGTGGGGGGAAGGAGAGAGAGAGCAAAATGAATGAATATTCAAGGCTTCCAGACAGACCTTCGCAGTCAGCTTTCAGGCGAGTCCTTTATGATGTCATCTGAGGTCACCGACCGTGACCCCTCCGTTTCCAGATACGATCGTTTCCCTACGGTGAACCTGGCATCCAGGCAAGGGTGGACATACACCAGGTTCCCACCGATCGTGCCTTTCCACCCTGTGCGTCTATGGTCCGATACTTCCCACCGACTTGTGAGAGACGCACCGCTTCCAGGGTCTTGTTACCTCGGGTGTCGTGTGTGTCGCCTTAGCGAACCTGTCCCTTTTTATCCCCCTGCTGGGGTATCGCCTGTCCATCACTTAAAACAGTTCGGGGTTCAAAGGGGGAGCCGATCTTGACAGCTCTCCTTCCCCTTCATTAACATCTCCAAATGCTGCTTCATTGTTTTCCTTATCTCTCTCTCTCCTGAAGACAGGTGGCAGACCAACTGCCGATTCCACTGGTGCCAGCACAGGACAGCTACATCTTAATCTATGTGTATTCTTGTCACAATGCCACCATATACAACCCTGAGATTCATTTTCTTGAGGGCATACTCAATAAATCTACAAAATAATAACAGTGACAGAGTCAATAAAGACCGTACCAACTTGGAAGTTCAACCAGCGTGCAAAAGACAACAAACTGCAAATACAAAAAGAAAGAAATAATAATAATAGATAAGCAATAATTATGGAGAATGTGAACTGAAGAGTCCTTGAAAGTGAGCACGTTGGTTGTGGGAACATTTCAACGATGGGGCAAGTGGAAGTTGAGTGAAGTTTTCACCATTGGTTTAGTACACATAATCACAATGTTGGGGCCATTACAGAGACTTGGCTGTCACAAGAGCAGGAACGGCTGCTGGATATTCTAGAGTTTAAATGTTTCAAAAAGGGATAGTAAGGGAGGTAAAAATGGGATGGGGGAGGAGCATTGCTAATCAGGGACAGTATCATACCTGCAGAAAGGGAGGATGTTCTGGAGGGATTATCAATGTAGGTGGAAGTCAGAAACAAAAAGGGAGAATTCACTCGATTGAATGTATTCTAAAGGGCCTCCAATAGCAACAGGGACATTGAGGAGCATATCAGTAGGCAGATTTTAGAAGTGTGCAAAAATAACAGGGTTGTTGTCATGTTGACTTTAACTTCCCTAATATTGATTGATACCTCCTTAGTGCAAAAGGTTTAGATGGAGCAGAATTTGTTGGGTTCATCCAGGAAGGATTCCTGACACATGATGTGGACAGGCCGACTAGAAGAGAGGCCACACAGGATCAGGTACTAGGCGATGAACCTGGTCAGGTGACAGATCTCTTGGTGGGTGACCATTTACCACATCTCCCCGATCTTTAGACAATGATAAGAGCAGACGATATGGGAATAAATTTAATTGTGATTGGGCTAACCACAATGGTATCAGGCAAGGCTCTTGAGGATTATAAAGTAGCCAGGAAGGAGCTTAAGAAGGGACTTAGGAAAGCTGGAAGGAGACACAAGAAGGCCTTGGCGAGTGGAAAAAGGAAAACTCCAAGTGTTCAACACACACCTGAAGAACAGGAGGCAGAATCGGAATCAGGTTTATTATCACCGGCATGTGTCGTGAAATGTGTTAACTTAGCAGCAGCAGTTCAATGCAATACATAGTATAGAAGAAGAAGAAAACAAATAAATAAATAAATTACAGTATACGTATATTGAAAAGATTAAAAATCATGCAAAAAACAGAAATGCTGTATATTAAAAGAAGTGAGGTAGTGTCTACGGGTTCAATGTCTATTTAGTAATCGGATGGCAGAGGGGAAGAAGCTGTTCCTGAATCGCTGAGTGTGTGTCTTCAGGCTTCTGTATCTCCTACCTGATGGTAACAGTGAGAAAAGGACATGCCCTGGGTGCTGGAGGTCTTTAATAATGGACGCTGCCTTTCTGAGACACCGCTCCCTGGAGATGTCCTGGGTACTTTGTAAGCTAGTACCCAAGATGGACCTGACTAGATTTACAACCTTCTGCAGCTTCTTTCTGTCCTGTGCAGTAGCCCCTCCATACCAGACAGTGATGCAGCCTGTCAGAATGCTCTCCACGGTACATTCACAGAAGATTTTGAGCGTATTTGTTGACATGCCAAATCTCTTCAAACTCCTAATGAAGTATAGCCACTGTCTTGCCTTCTTTATAACTGCATCGATATGTTGGGACCAGGTTAGATCCTCAGAGATCTTGACACCCAGGAACTTAAAGCTGCTCACTCTTTCCACTTCTGATCCCTCTGTGAGGATTGGTATGTGTTCCTTCGTCTTACCCTTCCTGAAGTCCACAAGCAGCTCTTTCATCTTACTGACATTGAGTGCCAGGTTGTTGCTGCAACACCACTCCACTAGTTGGCATATCTCACGCCTGTACACCCTCTCGTCACCACCTGAGATTCTACCAACAATGATTGTATTGTCAACAAGTTTATAGGTGGTATTTGAGCTATGCCTAGCCACACAGTCATGGGTATAGAGAGAGTAGAGCAGTGGGCTAAGCACACACCCCTCAGGTGCACCAGTGTTGATCGTCAGTGAAGAGGATATGTTATCACCAATCCTCACAGACTGTGGTCTTCCAGTTAAGAAGTTGAGGATCCAATTGCAGAGGGAGGTACAGAGGCCCAGGTTCTACAACTTCTCAATCAGGATTGTGGGAATGATGGTATTAAATGCTGAGCTATAGTCGATGAACAGCATCTTGACATAGATGTTTGCGTTGTCCAGGTGGTCTAAAGCCATGTGGAGAGCCATTGAAATTGTGTCTACCATTGACCTATTGTGGTGACAGGCAAATTGCAATGGGTCCAGGTCCTTGCTGAAACAGGAGTTTAGTCTGGTCATGACCAACTTCTCAAAGCATTTTATCACTGTCAATGTGAGTGCTACCAGGTGATGGTCATTAAGGCAGCCCACATTATTCTTCTTAGGCACTGGTATAATTGTTGCAAGTGGGAACTTCCGCCTGTAGCAATGAGAGGTTGAAAATATCTGTGAATACTTCCGCCAGTTGGTTGGCACAGGTTTTCAAAGCCTTACCAGGTACTCCATTGGGACCTTCTTCCTTGCGAGGGTTCACTCTCTTTAAAGACAGCCTAACATTGGCCTCTGAGACAGAGATCACAGGGTCATCAGGTGCAGCAGGGATCTTCACAGCTGTAGTTGTGTTCTCCCTTTCAAAGCGGGCATAGAAATTGATGGCTGATGAATGTAGGACTGATCAGAGATAAAGGTGGGAGCTAGAGGAGGTCCTTAATGAATCCTTTGTTTCAGTGTTCACCAAAGAAAGGGATTTTAACAAATGCGGGATCAGTGTAGAATAAGCTAATGTGCCAGATGGAGCATGTTGAGGTTAAGAAGAGGTTCTGTAAAACATTAGTTCAAATCTCAAAGTAAGTTTATTATCAATATAAATATACGTCACCATGTGCTACCCTGAGATTCATTTTCTTGCAGGCATTCACTGTAAATACAAGGAACACAATAGAGTCAATGAAAATGCACACAATAAATACAGCCAAGCAACCAATGTGCAAAAGACAACAAACTGCAAAAAGTAAAAACGACATAATAATAATAGAATAAGTATTGAGATCATGAGTTGAAGTGGCCTTAAAAGTGATTCCAAAGGTTATCGATAGTGTAGTTATCTCCTCTGGTTTAACAGCATGATGGTTGGTGGATAATAACTGTTCCTGAACCTGGTGGTGTGAATCCTGAGGCTCCTGTACTTTCTCCTACTGGCAGCGAGAAGAGAACGTGGCCGGGAGGGTGAGGTCCTTGATGATGGATGCTGCTTTCCTGCAATTGAGCTCCTTGTAAACGTGCTCAATGGTGGGGAGGGTTTTGCCTGTCTGTAAAAGGACATTGGTGTTTCCATACCAGGCCGTGAAGCAACCAGTCAATATACTTTCCACCATGCATCTATAGAAGTTTGTCATAGTTTTAGATGACATGTCGAATCTGCACAAACTTCTAAGAAAGTAGAGGCCATGAGGACTGACTCATGGACTTCCAGTTTCCTGCTCTTGTAGCCAATAATCAGTTCCATGGTCTTGCTGACATTGAGTGAGAGGTTTGTGCTATTCAACTGGCTGGAGTTTTCACTGATATCTTTAACCTCTTGCTTCGACAGTCTGAGGTATCCACCTGCTTCAGGCAAGCTTCAATTAAACCAGTACTGAAGAAGAACATAGTAACCTGCCTAAATGACTGTTGTCTAGTAGCACTTACATCCACTGTGATGAAGTGCTTTGAGAGGTTGTTGAAGAAGCATATCAACTTCTGCTTGAGGAGTGGCTTAGATCCGTTCCATTTTACCTTCGGCCACAACAGGTAAATGGCAGATGTCATTTCATTGGCTCTTCACTCAAGCCTGGAACATCTGGATGCTCTGCATTCAATATTATCCTCCCCCCTCAAAAATAATCATTAAGCACCAAGACCTAGGCATCAATACCTCCTTGTGCAATTGGATCCTCAATTTCCTCACTTGCAGATTCCAATCAGTTCAGATTGGCAACCACATCTCCTTCATAATCTCTATCAGCAATCTGTGTACTTAGCCCCCTGCTCTGCCTGCTTTGTATTTATGATTGCAAGGCTACGTGCAGCTCCAGTGCCATATTTAAGTTTGCTGATGACACCACTGTTATTGGCTGAATCAAAGTTGGTGACAAATCAGCATATAGGAGGGAGATTGAAAATCTAGCTGAATGATGCATGGTGAAAACTCCAGCCAATTGAATAACATTAGGATAGATAAGTCCCCAGGGCCAGATGGGATATACCCCATGTTACTACTGGAAGTGAGTGAAAAGATTGCTGGGCTATTGGTGATCCTCCTTGGCCAGTGGATAGTACCAGAGGATTGGAGGATGGTCAATATTATCCTGGTGTTCAAGAAATTTAAAGGGATTGCCCTGGGAATTATCGTCAGCAAGTCTTAAGTCAATGGTGGGCAAACTATTACAAACATTTGGAGAAACATAGTCTTAATAAGGATAGTTAGTATGACATTGTCAGGGGCAGGCCATGTTTCACAAGCCTAATTGAGTTGCTCAAGGTAGAGGCATATCAAATTGATGAAGGTAGAGCAGTGGATGTGGAGTATATGGATCTTGACAAGGTTTACCATGCTGGACTCATTCAGAAAATCAGGAGGCGTGGGATCTGTGGAAACTTGGATATATGGGCTCGGAAATCTCTTGCCCACAGAAGACAGAGAATGGTGCAGATAGAGCATATACAGCCTAGAAGTCAGAGACTAGTGATGTTCTTCTGGGATCCCTGCTCTTTATGATTTTTAAAGGACTTTGATGAGTAAGTGGAAGGTTGAATTAGTAAGTTTGCAGATGACATGAAAATTGGTGGTGCTGTGGATAACCCGAAAGTTTGTTATAGATTATAACGGGGCATTGAAGGGGGCAGAGTTGGGCTGAGAAATAGCAGAGGGAGTTCGATCTGGAAAAGTATGAAGTGATACGCATTGGAAAATCAACTTCAAGGCAGAGCACAAGGTTAAAGGCAAAATTCTTAGCAGTGTGGAGTAATAGAGGGATCTTTGTGTCCCAGTCCACTGATCCCTCAAAGTTGCTGTGCAAGTTGATAGGGTGGTTAAGATGGCATATGGTGTGCTAGCTTTCATTAGTCAGGGGATTGAGTTCAAAAGCTGTGAGTTTACGTTGCAGATCTATAAAACTCTGGTTGTACCGTACTTGGAGTATTGGATTCAGTTCTGGTTGCTTCATGATAGAAAGTATGTGAAAGCTTCTGAAAGAGTGCAGAGGAGATTTGCCATGATCCTGCCTGGATTAGAAAGCACGTTTTGTCAGGAAAGAATGAGCAAACAAGGCTTTTCTCTTTGGAGCAAAGGAGGATGAGATACATCTTGATAGAGGTGTATAAGATGATAGGAGGCAAAAGTAGACTGGGCAGCCAGCGTACTTTTCCCAGGGCAGCAATGGCCAATACTAGAGAATATCTATTTTATATAAGTGGAGAAAAGTTTAGTGGGACTGTCAGAGTTAGGCTTTTTACCTAGAGAGAGGCAGGTGGCTAGAATGCACTTACAGAAGTAGAGGCTGATAAAATAGAGGCACAGGGATGTAGGTAAATAGACTGTGTAGGAGATAAGGGAGTAGGGTGACATAGGTTGGCACAATATTGTGGACCAGAAGCCCATATTGTGCTGTTTCATATTCTAAAGCTTACAGGTCATGAAGGGCATCGATAAGGTGAATGCATGCAGTCTTTATTCTGCAGGAAAAGGTGATCAAAAAGTAGAAGGCATAGGATTAAAATGGGAGGGGAAAGACTTAAAAGGGCCTGAGGTGTCCTTCACTCAGAAGCCCTGTATATGGAACAAGCTGTCGGAGAAAGTGGTATAGGTAGGTAAGATCAGAACACTTAAAAGATATTTAGCCAGTACGTGGTTTGGAAAGGTTAGAAGACTATGAGCCAGATGCAGGAAAATGGGATTTGCTCATGGACCGCTTGGTTTGCATGGGTGAGTTGAATCAAAGGATTTCTCACAACACGCTGGAGGAACTCAGCAGGTCGGGCAGCATCTGTGAAAAAGAACAGTCAACGTTTCCAGCCGGATCCCTTCGCCAGGGTTCCGGCCCAAAACGTTGACTGTTCTTTTCCACGGATGCTGCCTGACCTGCTGAGTTCCTCCAGAGTGTTGTGAATGTTGCTTTGACCCCAGCATCTGCAGAGTATTTTGTGTTTATGAGTCAAAGGATTTGTTTCTGTCCTGTATCCCTCTATGACACTAAAAACATCTTTTTAATCATTAAGTTTACCCGGTGTTCCTTTGCTGCATTGTTAAAGGTGGATTGCATTAGACATTTTACAGTCAATTTACCATAGGTTCAATTTCAATTTCTAAGCACAGTCCCTTCAACAACCATTCTTTTGAAAGATTGAGTCTGTACCTCAACATGAATGAACATAAGACAGCATGCTGAGTCAGTATCAGGTTTTGGCAGTGCTTGTTTATGCTTTAACCTTGTCTGTGTTGTAATGTGTCATTAGTCAAATTTATTCTACCAGCAAGTTTTAAGAACTTGATTTGACTATCAATCAAGTAACAATGGAGCAAAATGACAACTTAGAGCATTATAAAAGCAAGGATGTAGTTCCGAGGCTTTAAAAGGCATAGGTCAGGCCACACTTGAAGTATTGTGAGCAGTTTTGGGCCTCTTATTTAAAAAAAATATGTACTGGCATTGGAGAGGGTCCAGAGAAGGTTCATGAGAATGATTCCAGGATTTAAAGGGTTAATGTATGAGGAGTGCTTGATGGCTCTTGGCCTGTACTCACTGGAATTTAGAAGAATGAGGGAAGAACTCATTGAAACCTATTGAATATTGAAAGACCTAGTTAGAGTGGATGTGGAGAAGATGTTTCCTATTATGGTGGCATCTAGGGCTAGAGGACACAGCCTCAGAATAGAGGGATGTCCCTTTAGAATAGAGATGAAGAGGAATTTCTTTACCCAGAGGGTGGTAAATCTCTGGAATTTGTTACCAAGTCATTGGGTATAATTAAAGAGGAGGTTGATCGGTTCTTGATTAGAAATGGTGTCAAAGGTTAAGGGAAGAAGGCAGGAGAATGGGAGTTGAGAGGGATAATAAATCAGCCATGATAGAATTGCAGAACTCGATGGGCCAAATGGCCTAATTCTGCTTGATGTCTTATGGTCTTATTTATTCTCTAAAACAGAATGATTTAAAATTGGAACAAACGTCTGATTCATTTCTATACATTGCTTCTCAAAAATCCTTTTGGTTCTTTTGCAAACACACACACACCCACCCACACCCATTCAAAGCATAATACTGAATACACTCAAAAAAGATTTTTTTAATCAATTAAGGGAAAATTTTGTTCATATTACAGTTAATGGAAACATTTCACAGAACTGCAGTGAATTCCAATCTTATTCCTGGAGAAATATTTTAAGAAGGTCTGAACTCAGTGTCCAGTTCATGCTACTTACACGCAGGAATGCTGAATGTGCACAGTTTATCAATGATGACAATGACATTGAGAATTCAAACTTCAATGGGAGCCTTCCCACCAAAATAATAATGCATGGATTCAGGTAATGAAATATCTTTACATTTTTTGAGTAAAATTGTGAGCAAACTGGAAAATTCATGTTTGTGTTATGATGGTACAAGGTTATAGGAATTATGTTTATTGCTTCCTTTGGGTAATGAGAGCTGGAAATACAACTGATCTTCTCGAATGAGTGACCCAGCATTGTGATATTCTATGATCTCACCTACGTCTTGTTATGGCTGAGGTAAGAGTGGGAAGATTTGGAAAACCCAGGGACTGGAAAGGGCCCTGCAGTGTCACAGGCAAAAAAATATTAAAGCATGTTTTGTTCTCCTCTCGTTCAGTCATCTTGCTGCTGACTTCACTGCTGGCTAAGCTGTCAAGGTTTCCTAAGTCTGGGCAATTAGAATTGAAGTTGAATCCTAAATAAATACAAAATGTGCAAATACATAAAGAGAACTAGAAAGTTTTAGCTGTGTGGCCTTGCCGCCCTTTCTCAAAATGTCAGTCCAAGGATGTAGAAACAGAATCTAGCCAACTGTTCACGGTAGTATCAGTAATACTTTCATGATTTATAATTTAAATTTTTAATATTTACTATCGATTTGTAATCCATGGAGCACGAAGCGCAGAATCAAATATCGCTGTGATGATTGTACGCTCTAGTATCAATTGTTTGGCAACAATAAAGTAGTATTGAAGGTGTGTTCTACATTTGGAGATGGTGTCTTTTAGATGAGATGATAAATTAGTGCCCTGTCTGATCTCTCAAGTGAATAGTTAAAAAAAATCTTCTGATGAAAATTGTTGGATTCTGTTTATTGTGTCACTTAAGATGTAACATATTCAGGCCAAGAGTTTGAATTGCAAATATGTTTGAGTTTCAAGTCTGGTAGTGAGTTCTCTGCCTGGTTTTGTATAAAGAAGTGAAGAGCACAGTCTCAGCAGGAAGGAAACAGATATCATGGATTTGAGCTGCTCCATTTATCTTGCTCTGGCATTGTTTAGTGTTTATCATTCACTCATATTGTTTTGGCATGACTGGGCTTTCTCATGTTTAATATGGCAAGTTGCTTAAAGTGGTAGCTGATACTTTCTCAGGCAGGGTACTTAGGGCCTTAGAGAAAGAAGAATCACTTCAGCAAATCAGACTGAAAAACCATCAAAATAACTGCAGGGGCAGAGTGGCCTTCAGCGTTAAAATGGGTACAGACAAGCAAAATAGAAAGGAAGATTGGAATGTGGGAAACAAAATAAATTTAAGTCTCAATCTATTAAAATTTGAAGGATTAATTGTAAGAGTTTGTTTTGAGAGATTCACTGACAGTAATTAATGAATCAGATCACTAACTGAATGCTTAAGGTGAAATGAATGAGCCTCTACTTCCTGTGATAAATCTACATTGTATATATCTATCCTGCAAGTTCAGCCCATTTGCTACATATCAGTGGTAGGCAGACAGCAAAATGCCTTTTTGAGAAACTAACAATGAAGCAGATAACTCAGAGCAATTTCACTGCATTCAGTAACTCTCCTTTGCCTCAAGCTACTGCATTACCTACAATTAAAAAAGGGAGATTCCCATTAACCTTGTTAATTTGACAACATATTGAGGCCTATGATTAGAGAGAAAACTATTGAAGTGTCCTGCTGAAGGGACTCAGCCCAAAAAGTCAACTGTACTCTATTTGGTAGATGCTGCTTGACCTACTGAGTTCCTCCAGCATTTTGTGTAAGTTACTAAGAAAGGAACCTGTGGCTCCAAAACTGCTCAATGAACCTGCTTTCTATGGAAAACATATCCCTGTAGAAGTTTACTATAGTTGACTGCCAAAGGCAGGAACAGCCAATTTGACTAATGCATTAAATGTCCATTGAACAACTTTGGGTCTGGATTTGATGATTCTTGGTATTTTACTCTTTAAAATATGTTCTCTTCTTTTTTTGAGATTGACAGGGAGCAAACCTTCTTGGATTGACGATATGGCAAAAGAACTGATTAATGCAATGGATGTCAATGTTGTTATTGTTGATTGGATTGTTGGTGCAACAGCTTTATATTCTAGTGCAGTGGATAATTTGGATAATCTAGGAGAGGAAATTGGTACCCTTATACAAAGCCTTATTGTAAGTACCAAATGGGCTCAATGAAACTATATCTGCCAAACTAAGTAGCTTTGCTAACACTGATTAATCCCAAGCTATAAGTATTAATCCCACATTAAAACCACGTTCTATATTGGATGGATGTGGATTTGTTTGTAATAATGATCTGTCTGTTCTCTGACACCACTATTTAAATTATCTCAGCTCTGAATCTTCCTCCAACTGTGTCATTTTCTTTGCCTCTTTTCACCAGTTCAAGCTTTCTGAAAAATGCCTTCCTACTGTTCGATACATTATCCTCTGCATCACACTTAGCTATTCAAACATTTTTTAATCACTCCTTCTTATACTATTTTCCCTCACAGGACAGTCTGATATTTTCCACATTAAATGAAAGTTGCTGTCAACCTTCAGGTAGCTTGGAAATGTGTTTCTTTACTAATAGTATAGTTAACTGTGATTATATTGGCAGTCACATGGAAGCACAAGAGAATCGTTCCATTTGATTGGAATCAGTCTGGGAGCACATGTGGCTGGATATGTGGGCCATGCGTTTGAAGGAAAACTAGGAAGAATAACAGGTAAGACAGATAATAATAACAGGTTAATGTAAAAGATCTTTTTTTTATTTCATACTTTTTGTTAGAAAGGTTTCAGTCATGACTAGATGTGTAATTTTAACTATTTTTATTTGTTCAAGAATACTGCACAAATTTCAGTCTGAAACAGACAGTGCATTTGAGTGTTTCCATTTTATTTGTAGTTTAAATAGATCTGAAGACTAGTCACTGCTGTATATAAACAATGGCAGCAGGCTGCAGGTATTGGGCACTCAGAGGATTAGGCTGGCAATCAGGAAGTTCAGAATCAGAAAAGTCAGTGTCAGGAGTTTTGAAAGGAACAGTGTCAAAGTATCAGGAGTTTGGTAACAGTGATTATGAAGTTACAAATGTCAATTTCTTTCTTTCTTTTCAAATCTTTTTATTATTATTATCCAAAATTAACAAAAGTACATTGAAGTAGGCAACATTTACAATGTCTCAAGAAAAAAAAACATTGTTTTAAACATAGAAAAAATTTGGTGACAAAAAAAGAGGGCAAAAAACCCTACTAAGCAAGGAAAAGTGAGAAAAAAAAACCCATTAGGTGTTCAACCCCGGAACCATGCGTCATACAAAAAGCTTCTAAAGATAAACATCAAACCGCTAGCAAAAAAAAATGTACCAAAAATTTACAATTAGATCATGGAGGAAATCTATCAATTAACTCAAATGATAGTACCGAGCAAATGAACCCCATCTTTTCTCAAAATCAAACATAGGTTCAAAAGTTCTTCTAATTTTCTCCAAACTAAGACATAGCATCACTTAAGAGAACCATTGTGACAAAATGTGAGCCCATGTATCCTTCCACTTCAACAAAATGGCCCTCCTAGCTATCAATGTAACAAATGCAACAACATGTTGATCAGACAAAGAGATGCCACGGATATTTTGAGGAATTATTCCAAAAAGCACAGTTAATTTGTTAGGTTGTAAATTAATTTTAAGTGCTTTAGAAATTGTAGAAAAAACTGACTTCCAGGACTGTTCCAGTATAGAACAGGACCAAAACATGTGTGACAGTGGAGCTGTCTCAGTGTTACATCTATCACAATAACTATCAACATTAGGAAACATTTTAGACAATCTCTCCTTTGTCAAATAGTAATGATGTACAATTTTAAATTGAATCAGTGAATGACTAGCACAGATCGAAGAAGAGTTAACCAACTTCAGAAACCGCGTCCAGTCCTCCATTATAAAAGTCAAATTAAGTTTCCTTTTCCCAATCTTGTTTAATCTTAAATAATGGACGCTTATCCCATTGTAATAGTAAATTATAAATTCTTCCAATGGAACCCTTCATCAAAGGGTTCATACTCGTAATAGTATCTAACAGGTCGACGTCCAATATATGTAAGGAAAACTACTTAAATATTTTTGTAAGAGATGTCTAACTTGAAGGTATTGTAAAAAGTGTGAGTATGAAAGAGAATATTTATCAACTAATTGTTCAAAAGACATCAGTCTATCTTCTTTAAATAAATCCAGAAAAGAATTAATACCTTTATTTTTCCAAAGTGAAAAAATTGGATCACTCAAAGAAGGCTTTAAAAAGTAATTTCAATAAATTAAACTACGAAGTTTAAATTTTTTAAGATTAAAATAATTACGGAACTGGAGCCAAGTTTTTAAAGAATGCTTAATCACAGGGTATAAATTTAAATTAGCAACTTTAGCTAATTGTATAGGTAAAGCAGCTCCCAGTAATGAGGTTAAATAAAACGGTTTCACAACTTTCAATTCCAAATCTACCCAAATTGGCCGATCGTTCTTATCAACCCAGTGTAACCAAAAGGACATATATCGCACATTAACAGCCCAGTAATACATTCTTAAATTAGGCAAAGCGAGCCCTCCATCCTTTTACAACTTTTGTAAGTGACATTTACTAATTCTTGGTCTTTTATTATTCCAAATAAAAGATAAAATAATAGAATCAATCCGATCAAAAAACTTCTTAGTGAAAAACAGGCATATTCTGAAATAAATATAAAAATTTTGGTAAAATCATCACTTTGACTATATGGATGCGAGCAACAAGTGAAAAGGTAAGTGGGTTCCATCTACTAAATAAATACTTCATAGAATCCACCAAGGGAACAAAATTAGCTTTATAAAGATCCTTATATTTTTAGTGATTATAACACCTAAATACTTAAAGGAATCAGTGACTTTGAAAGGAGTATTATCATATATAGAAACAGATTCATTTAAAGGAAACAGTTCACTTTTACTAAAATTTATTTTATATCCTGAAAAATCTCCAAATTCATTAAATAATTTTAGCAAGGCAGGAATAGATTCCTCGGGATTGGATATATAAACCAGTAAATCATCAGCGTAAAGAGAAATCTTATGAATAGTCTCATTCACAAAAACCCCATAAATATATTTAGCTTCACGAAGAGCAATAGCAAAGGGTTCTAGTATTAAATTAAATAACAAAGGAATTAATGGACAACCTTGTCTTGTTCCCTGTGAAAGCTGAAAAAAGGGGATCTACAGTTATTAGTAATAACAGTAGCAATAGGGGTTTTGTATATCATTCTAATTCAATTATTAAAATTAACATCAAAGCCAAGTTTCTCTAAAACATTAAATAAATATTTTCATTCGACTCGATTGAATGCTTTTTCAGCATCCAAAGAGATGACGCATTGTGGAGCTTTAAAGGAGGATGAATATATAATGTTAAATAATCTCCAAACATTTGAAAAAGAATAACCACCCTTCATAAAGCCTGTTCGATCTTTAAAAATAATTTTACCCAAAATATTCTCCAACCGATTGGCCATTATCTTTGACAGAAGCTTAGCATTGACATTCAATAATGAAATAGGTCTATATGAGGCACAATCAGTAGGATCTTTATCCTTTTTAAGAATTAAAGAAATAGAAGCCTCATAAAAAGTAGAGAGTAAATCACCTTTCACAAAAGAATCCTTAAACATTTCCAACATAATACGGAGAAAGCAATTTTCCAAATTTTTTTATGAATTCTACAGGGTGGCCATCAAGTCCAGGGGCCTTACCAGACTGCATTGAAAAAATAGCTTCATGAATTTTGGCTTCAGTAATTTGGGCATCAAGAGTTTTTTGATCCACAACAGAAATTTGAGGAAAAACAACCTTTTGTAAGAAAGCATTCATTTTAGAAGAAGCTACTGGACATTGAGATTTATAAAGTTCAGTATAAAAATCTTGAAAAATCTTATTAATTTCTTCATATTCCCAAGCCAGGGTACCATCTTTCCTATGGATTTTCAAAATTTGCCTTTTGGCTCTGGCTGTTTTTAATTGAGATGCAAGCAGTTTGTTATTTTTAATCTCCAAATATATAGAATTTGCTCTTTAGCTTAAGCAAGTAGCTTTCAACAGGATGAATTAATAATAGATTATATTGTGATTGAAGTTCTACCTTTGTTTGAATAAATCAATACTTGGGGAGATTGCATAAATATTATCTAAGTCTTTAATTTGTTTTGAAATCTTATCTAATTCTACTTTAGTCTGTTTTTAAGCTTAGCTGAATAAGAAATGATTTGACCACATAAAAATGCTTTAAATGTATCCCATATGATTAATTTAGACGTACCCCCTATAATATTAAAAAGAAAATATTCTTTTATCTGGGTTTCAATGAAGCTGACGAGGTCAGAGTTCTGCAATAATGTCTGAGACATGCGCCATGGTGGGCGGGCAAGAATGACATCATCAAATTCGAAAGACAAACTCAGAGGCGCATGATCAGATATAGAAATAGCGTCATATTCACAATTCTTAACGCTAGACAGGAAATGAGGATCAATTATAATATAATCAATACTCAAATATTTTTATAAAATGTGAAAAAAAGGAATATTCTCTGTTATCAGGGTGTAAATATCTCCACAATTCAATCAATCCAAAATCGGTCAAAAAGGAGTTAATAAGTGATGTGGAGCGATTTGGAAATTGCTGATTGGTTGAGCTCTTGTCAATCAAAGGATTTAAACAACAGTTAAAATCTCCACCCATTATCAACATATATTCATTTAAGTCAGGCAGTAAAGCAAATACCTTTTTAAAAAAAGAAGGATCATCTAAGTTAGGACCATACAGATTGACCAAAACAACTTTTCTGTTACAGATTACTCCTTTAACAATTAAAAATCTACCATTAGAATCTGACTCAATATCCTCTTGAATAAATATATTGTATTTAATAAAAATGGACACTCCCTTAGTTTTACTCTGAGAAGTGGAGTGAAATTGCAAACCCCTCCACCATCGAAAAAATCTATTTTGATCTCCTGCCCTGATATGTGTCTCCTGGGCAAAAATTATACCAGGTTGGAATCAACTAATGGTTTTAAAAGTCTTTTTTCATTTGATAGGATGATTCCAACCACGTACATTCCAACTTATTACATTAATCCATTTAAGTACCATACTATAATTTTATTCTACTTTACACGTGCGCAGAGCACATACCAATATGGGATGATCAAAAATGGTGGAGATGAAGAATACAACCACATAGAAAACACGTGTGCTCCGGAACCAACCAATGGGACAAAAACCCTAACCCTAACCCCACCCCGCTCCCCCCATAGCCCGAAAAAAAGCAGGCACCCTATGATAGAATCCAAAACCAGAGACTACTCTGTCTGTACAAAAAAAATTTTAAAAGATTCTCTCTCCCTCCTCCAGTTTAAAAAAAACAAAACCCACTGACCTTGTAAGAGGAACAACAAAGTCTCAGCAAAGGAAAGTTTTTACATTCCAGCATCTACAAACTATCTCATGTTTATATTTAATCTTTTTTTAAACAAAAAGAACTGAAATAATGTTATCTTTTAAAAAGAAAAACCAGCGCCATTTTAAATTTAACATTAAATCTCTAAAAAAAGCTTTAAATTCGGTTATAAGACACTATAATAAAGCAAAAAAAGTTAATAGCATATTTAACCCAACTAAATTTTCAAAAATACCAACTAGTAATATTGTATAAGTAATTGAACACTCCCCTAAATATATATATTTTAAAAAGCCCCATTAGTAGGAAAAACTACCAATTAATTAACTAAGAAACAAAAAAAAAACAAACCAGATATTAGGTTAAAGGAACAAATCCCTTTATTTTCTTTTTCTCAGTCAAATGTCTGAATAACCATTTAAACATTCATACTTGAACCATAGATCTTCTTTCCAAAAAACCCAATGATAAACAATAATGAACAAATCCCCTTATCTTCTTTTAATAGTCTCTCAATGAAATGTCCAAGTAATCATCATAAATCTTCTTTCCGAAATGCCAATAATATACAGATAACCAAGCAGCCTTCCAAGACAGTTCATTCAGCAGCTGCAGCACGTATAGTTTGAACGAATGCCAGGGCAACTTTAGGATCAAAAAATGTACGAGGAGGAGAATTAGGAGGCAAAACTTTAATTCTTGTTGAGTAACGCAAGGAAGGGAACATTTTCTTATCATATGCCTGTTTCATTACCAGAGCAAATTTTGATCTTTGTTCCATTACCTCCTTCGGATAATCCTCATAAAAACGAAGGTCAGATTCCTTAATTCTAAAAACTCTGTTTTCTTGCCTATCACATTATTTTAACTTTAATTTTAAAGTGATGAAAACAAACCAAAACAGACCTTGGTTTATTTGGATCTTTAGATTTTGAAGTAAAAGCTCTGTGCGCTCTTTCTATAGTAGGCGGCTGTGATAATATGGTAGAAAATAAGGTATAAAAAAGCTTACCAAAGTAAGCAGTTAAATCTCCATCTTCAGCTCCTTCTTGCAGCCCAACAATTTGTATATTCCTTCAGCAAGACCTAGTTTCCTGGTCTATAATCTTATTTTGATATCTTTCCAAACGAGTTGTAGTTTCAAACAATTTTTGCTTAGTTATCTTCAATTCCTCTTCGTCTGTAATAACTTGAGTTTCCAGGTCCTTAAGTTTTCCCAGAAATGACTATTCTTTGCCAGTTGGTCTTTAATTGACCCATTCTGATCTTTAATTGAATTCAGTGTCCAAACCATATCTTCGGCCCATGGTGGCATTTCATCAGATCTTTCCTTTTGCATCTTTTCTTTCCCATTACCTTTACCTTGAGTCTGTACAACCATGGGATTGTCAGGACAGGGAAAATCATGGCCCTTGGAGCAGAACTGGATGTAGGTGGCAGCACTGACCTCCTGTTGTGTGAGTCCAGGCTACTGCCTTTGGCTTTGTGATTAGCTAAGTAAATAGCTTTCCTTTTTGCAGATGGATCCAAGGACAGTTTTCCCCAAAGGTAACCTCTGATGATTATGTTTGTAAGACATGGAATGCACATAATACTCACTTCAGGCATGGATACAAAATCACCCCCTTTTTATCTCCATAGGGTGTGGGGCAGCAAACTATCTGCCCGTCATTTCATAGACTCATGGAGCCATAAAATAATAGAACACTACAGAGTAGAAACAAGCCCTTTGGTACATCCAGTCTGTGCCGAATTATTAACCTGCCTATTCCCACCTGGCCCATAGCCCTCCGTACCCCTCCCATCCATGTACCTATCCAAATTTCCCTTAAATGTTGACATCAAACCTGCTTCCACCACTTCCTCTGGCTCTAACCATCCTCTGAGTGAAGAGGTTCCCCCTCATGTTCCCCTGAAACATTTCATCTTTCACCCTTAACCCATGACCTTTAGGTCTAGTCTCACCCAACCTCGGTGGAAAAAAGCCTGATTGCATTAACCCTATCTATACTCCTCATAATTTTGTATATCTCTATCAAAACCAGGTCGCCTCACTATAGAAAGGATGTGGAAGCATTGGAAAGGGTACAGAAGAGATTTACCAGAATGTTGCCTGGTTTAGAGATTATGCATTATGATCAGAGATTAAGGGAGCTAGGGCTTTACTCTTTGGAGAGAAGGAGGATGAGAGGAGACATGATAGAGGTGTACAAGATAATAAGAGGAATAGATAGAGTGGATAGCCAGCACCTCTTCCCCAGGGCACCACTGCTCAATACAAGAGGACATGGCTTTAAGGTAAGGGGTGGGAAGTTCAAGGGGAATATTAGAGGAAGGTTTTTTACTCAGAGAGCGGTTGGTGCATGGAATACACTGCCTGAGTCAGTGGTGGAGGCAGATACACTAGTGAAGTTTAAGAGACTACTAGACAGGTATATGGAGGAATTTAAGGTGGGGGCTTATATGGGAGGCAGGGTTTGAAGGTTGGCACAACATTGTGGGAGGAAGGGCCTGTACTGTGCTGTTCTATTCTATGTTCTATGTTCTATAAATCTCCCCTCCATCTCCTACACTCCAGGGAATGAAGTTCAAACCTATTCAAACTTTCCCTATAACTCAGGTCCTCAAGTCCCAGCAACATCCTTGTAAATTTTCTCTGCACTCTCTCAATCTTATTGACATCTTTCCTGTAGGTAGGTGACCAAAACTGCACACAATACTCTATATTAGGCCTCAACAATGCTTTGTACCACTTCAACATAACTTCCCAACTCCTGTACTCAATACTTTGACTTGTGAAGGCCAATGTGCCAAAAGCTTTCTTTACGACTCTATCTACCTATGCTGCCTCGTTCAAGGAATTATGGATCGGTATTCCCAGATCCCTCTGCTCTGCTGCACTCCTCAGTGTCCTCTCATTCACCATGTAAGTCCTCTCCTAGTTTGTCCTCCCAAAGTACAACATCTCACACACTTGTCTGCATTGATTTCTATCTGACACTTGTCATCCCATTTTTCCAAGTGGTCCATATTTCAGCCTACACATTACGAGAAGAACATTAGCTTTTGTCTCTTTGGGTAGTCCCTTGGGGAAGAAAGTGACCAGGTTCCACCACTTACTTGAGTTGCGAGCTGGGTCAAGATGTTTTCCTTAAGAAAAGAGATGGTCTAATGTTGTACTCTTAAACTCTTAATCTGGATTAGGGAGGATGCTTTCATTTGTGATACCAACCTAAAGAAGAGGCCTTTAATATGAGATGGCAGCTATTCGGTCCAATACAAATTTGGGAATTTTTAATGTCTAGAATATAGAACTCATGTGCCCAAGGACAATTAGTGTGGGCACCTTTGATGTGTTTAAAAGGAGGCTAGATAAACACACAGTAGAAGTAAGAAGTGTTTGCTAATTACAAGGTAAATGCAGATGTTAGACAGAGTGTAATGTGAAACAAACATAGGACATGGCTGTTCCCATGTGGCACCACTTAATTGAAATCTCTCCTTTTCATGTCAATCTGAAGAATCAATAGTTTCAATTTTTTTTTTTAAAAAGCTATCTCCTTGATCCATTCATCAGGCTTAGATCCTGCTGGGCCCAAATTTTCAAAGAAAGCTGTGGACAGACGCCTTGATCCTGGTGATGCAGTATTCGTTGAAGCTATTCACAGTGATTCTGACTGTAAGTGTGAAAAGTATTGACCCTTCTCGATGGTTTACATTATGATGTTCTTCAGCTGGTGGCTGGCTAGCCTCAGTATGTGGCTCACCTCATTCCTGACCTCCAAGTCTGGGCATTGCATTGTGGAAGTCAGGAGCTGGAGCTTAGATGCCTCTTCGCTGTTGAACTCAACATCGAGTTCATGGGTACAATGCAACTGACCTGAGCTGGGGGGCTAGGTCCACCTCTTGGCCACAACCTCAACTGAGGAGATAGGTGCTTTAAAATATTTCTTAAATTGGTTAAAAAAAACTATGGTAAGTTATCAGTAGAGTTTACAGTAAGTTGTATTTTTGGAATGTCAGATTGCAAGTTATTGGATTGTTAACTGTCTTCCATTATCAGTTGTGGTATATTCTCTGCATCTGATTTTCTAGCTGCTAGCTGACCAATGTTAGCTTGTTAACTAATGTTTTGATAACTGACAGACTTTGGAATTTCCCAACCAGTTGGCCATATTGATTTCTACCTAAATGATGGAAAAGATCAACCTGGTTGTACACGACGTTCCACATCCTCAGGTAATAGTTCAGTAAGTTGTATTTATGTTCTTAAACCTCTGTAGCTTAGCCTCACTAGCATAGCTGGCTCAAGAAGGTTATTTGCAAGATGATACTGACTTAAGATCACTGGATTATAATGAAATATTACTACATTTTACAATTTTTAAGATAAAAATTTCAGGGATTCTCAGTTACAACAAGCTCATGCATCTTTGGCAACCTTCACTTCCACAATGAGAGCTAGAAAGTCAGCAATAGCTGATATGTGCATATATTCAGAATGCTGGTCACCAAAATGGAAAACAACTTCTCCATTGATGCAGCTGAATCAAGTATGGTTCTCCTGATAAACTCATTGCTTTTTTTGCATTATTGTAATTCTCTCCTCTAAGTGACACTTCCTTCTCAGGTTCCCCCTAAATATTTCATCTTTCAACCTAAACCTATGATCTCTGGTTTTATTCTCACCCAATTTGTGGTGGGCAAGCCTACTTGCATTCACCCCGCCTTTCCCTCTCAATTCTGTACACTTCTATGAGATCTCCCATCATTCTCTTTTGCTCCTAATTCTTTCCCTGGAATATCCTAGGAAAGGACATTCATGTTGGCTTACTTGTCCTTCCAGTGAACTTGCAGGAGTTTGAGGAGGCAGCATTGTGCCAGTATTCCATTTTTTTGAGATGCTTAATCTGAATAGTTCAGCTATCAAACAGCTGGGAGGGCACTGAAAACTCCGATAATACTGCATCAAAGAGTTAGGGCCAGGTGCCCAATTTCTACTTCTGTTGATAAAAAGAAGCAAATAATGAAAGTGGCCGCTGCATATTTTACTGAAAAACTACAACCAAGCACATCTGGATAACACTCCATTGCCTATTGTGATCATGAGAAAACAATCACAATATATTAAGCATTCCTCCACTATCATTGCCAAATATTTTTCGATTATCATCTTTCTCCTGGGGTGCAATTCATTTGCTTTATTCTATTCAATTTTCATGCTAGCTGGTGAAGGTAAAATTTTACATCAAAACCAAGCAAGATTATGTTATTGACCACTACAACCTGTTAGTCTATATTGTCCATAATGTCCACGCAATACTGAAACACATATTGCTGTTGTGTTTATTACAGATAATTGGTACACAACTTGAAACAGATGTATTTAGTGTAAATGTTAAATTACAGAAGTAAATCATTTTCTTCTGCATCTTAGAAATATAAATTCCTGTATCTTGCTCTCTCACATGCCCATCAACTCCCCTCCGATTCTTTTTGCCACTTAACTACAATTGACAGAACTTCTCATTCCCATTCCAATATGTCAATCCATAGCCTCCTCTACTGTCATGATGAGACCACACTCAGGTTGGAGGAACAACACCTTATTTTCTGCCTGAGTAGCCTCCAACCTGATGGCATGAATGTAGATTGGGAGACCGCTTCGCTGAGCACCCACACTCTATCCGACAGAAGAAGCCGGATCTCCCAGGGGCCACCCATTTCAATTCCACTTCCCATTCCCATTTGGATATGTCAATCTATGGCCTCCTCTTCTGCTGTGATGAGGCCACACTCATGTTGGAGGAACAACACCTTATATTATGTCCGGGTAGCCTCCAACCCGATGGCATAAACATCAATTTCTCGAATTTCTGGTAATGCCCCCCCCCCTTCACATTCCCCATTCCTGTCTCCCTCTCTCAGCTTATCTCCTTACCTGCCCATCACCTCCCTCTGGTGCTCCTAACCTTTTTGTTCTTCCATGGTCTTCTGTCCTCTCCTATTAGATTCCACCTTCTCCAGCCCTATATCTCTTTCACCAATTAACTTCCAAGCTTTTTTCTTCACCTCACCTCATTTCACCAATCCGCTTGTATTTCTCCCTCCCCTCCCCCCATCTTCTTACTCTGACCTCATTATTTTTTCTCCAGTCCTGTTGAAGGGGTTCGACCCGAAACGTCAACTGTACTCTTTTGCATTGATGCTGCCTGGCCTGTTGAGTTCCTCCAGCACTTTGAGTGTTTTGCTTGATTTATTCCTGATTATTATAGTAAAATATTTCCCTCTAAAGTAAATGGCCTGTACCTTACTGTCTCCCACTTTTGTAGAAAACTAGAGTCTAAATTGTTCTTTTCCAATTTAATGGAACATTCCTCGAACCGTGAGACTTTCAGAAACGTAAACCCTTATCATCCATCTCACTAGTAATTTCTTTCAGGGCCTTGGATGTAGTTTCATTTTCTTCATTATATTTTTATGATACTGCTTCAATTTAGTTTGATTTATTTTCCTCTTCTAGAAACATAGAAACATAGAAAACCTACAGAACAATACAGGCCCTTCAGTCCACAAAGCTGTGCTGAACATGTACGTTCTTTAGAAATTACCTAAAGAATTAGCCCTCTATTTTTCTAAGCTCCATGTGCCTATCCAGGGGTCTCTTAAAAGACCCTATCATATCCACCTCCACCACCATGGCCGGCAGCCCATTCTAAGCACTCACCACTCTGCGTAAAAAACTTACCCCTGACATCTCCTCTGTACCTACTTCCAAGCACCTTAAAACTATGCCCCTCTCATGTTAGCCATTTCAACCCTGGGAAAAGGCCTCTGACTATCCACATGATCAATGCCTTTCATCATCTTATACACCTCTATCAGGTAAGAGCTGTTCATCATTATGATTTTTTCCTATTTTCTAATTTATTTTATTTGTTTCAAATGCTCAAGCAAACTGCATACTAACTTAACATATGAGAACAATAGGTGAAAGTGATGGATATCCTCCATTTTATGTGCATTCCTACTGTACTATTTAACTGTTCATATCATTGTATGAATGGAAAATTTCCTGGCCAATGTAACTGAATGGATTTTGAACATTTTAATTACTTAATAGTAATTGTGGAATAAAGATCTACTCGAATTTTTACCCGCCTTTAACTGCTGGAATCCTGAACCTATATTACTTCTGACTATCCAAGAACTCTAGTAAATACTCATTTTCAGGCAGGACTTGTTTGATTTCTGGAATGTACAACTGTGTCATCCAGAATTCATACACACACATGTTGCAAGTGAATGTTGGATGAAGAGTCCTGTGGTAATTGTTCTCTGTGTTAATGTGGGACTGGGCCTAGTGGAAGTGCAATAGACTCTGATTTTTTACTTTATTTTATAGGCATTAATTTCACAACAATAATACAGAAAATATAATGCAATTTCTATGTCAGTAAATTTGGCTCTTGAAATAGTTGGTGAAGTGGTGTAAATATCTTCTAGATAAATGCAACATATATCATTGACAGCAAAAGCGTGACTAAGCTATTGAACAGTTTAAGATTCACGGATAAAACACAAAAGGATTGTGTCACTGCTTACAAATTTCTCCTTTTCTTACCCTAGTGTACAAACATGTTGTCTGTGACCACATGAGAGCAGTTCATCTGTACATCAGTTCCATCAAGAATCATTGTCCATTGGCAGCTTTCCCTTGTCTGTCATACGAGCTATTTATCAATGGGCAGTGTGTGGGATGCCAGTACCTCTCCTTGAGGCACTGTCCTCGCATAGGTACAGAAACATGGATCTATTTTATTAATAACATTTACTGCTAACAACGGTCCTCTGACATAATGAATTATTTAAAATGATGGACTAACTTTTCAACAATTGCTGTTGGAATTCAATTTACTGAATGTTGGTTAAGTTGTTCTTCCACCAATATTAATAGATGAATAGACATTGAATAGATGAATAGATTAATAGAAATTCTGTTTGTTAGGTCCTGGAAAATGTATGAGACCCATTTACACTTCATAAAACCCTCTCCTGGTGGGATATATAGCTAATGAGATTTATAGCCAGTCCAGCTTGGAACTCTTATACAAATCAGGCAGGGAAACTTTAAAAGCTTCTCCTGCGTCATTTTGCTCATGTTATGTATTGCAGGATCAAATCATAACATTAATGGGACAACTACGACTATCCCGTTTGGTCCAAGGATCCATGAAGAATCCTTGTAGAATGTCTGACATATTAATGTTTACCTCGATACACTAAATTTACTTGTTAATAGCAGGTGTCTTCTCTTCATTATAGTAGACAATGTGAATTCAATCTTTGCTTTCTTATGCTCTGATGGTGCAAATGCCAGAAGTAAAATTAATTTATTTCCTGTAACCGAAGCTACAGACCGCTCCAAGTGTTGTATGCATCTGAATACTGGAACCATCTGGTCCTTCTGTGGAGTAGAAGTAAACTAGGTGCCAATGAACTGAGTTATTTAACCTAATGCTTGGCATCTTATGCTTATAACAATACAGGATGCTATCCAGACCATCAAATCTATGCTGGCTCTCGTGAAGCAACCCCATTAATCCTATTCATATCCATTATTTCCCTGCCGCTCTCTGCATATGTCCAACAAATCCCTCTTTTAATTCATTTGCCATTGACCTACACCGGAAGGTAATTTTCTGTGGGCAATAAATTTAACAATATCAATCTGCTGAAGGAACTCAGCAGGCTGAGCAGCTCTGAGAGGAAAAAGAAATTGTTGATGTTTGGTTTCAAAACCCTGCATCAAATTTCAGCCTGAGATATGAAAACTTCTTTCCCCTGCTGGTGCTGCTCAACTCACTGAGTTCCTCCGACAGATGGTGGCTCCAGATTTCAGCATCTACAATCTGTTGTCTCCAACCTTAACGGTACGGCTATGGGGGAGAGACGGTGCACTCAAGGTCAGAGGATAACTGCAAATTTATCACAGACACACCTGAGATCAGAATGAAGCCAGAATCACTGGAGGTGGGAACCTGAAGTACCAATTACTGCCCGAGGAAGTGCTACACAGCTTAGTGGTTTATTGGAGAGGAATTTTGACCTCAAATGCCATTCGTATGTTTAATTTGCAGTCAGCTGACACAGGTCTTAACCTCCATTCCTAATGAAGTAATTGTACTATCAATGACAGTATTAATAATCCCTTGAGCGGATGACATCATCTCCTGTTTCCAGGATTGGCTGCTGTAGTAATGGACATTTTTTAACATGCTTTAACATTATTGACCATTTGTATTTCCCTTGCCAATAGGTACAAAGTTACATAGGAGATTATGGCACAGGAGCACTTCAACCTACTAAGTGCATTTGACAATATTGTTCTTGGAGACAACAGCCTGCAGATGCTGTACTCTGGAGCAATAAGCAAACAGCAGGAGGAACTCAGGAGGCTGGGCAGCATTTATGGAGGGGGAGAGATGGTCGACATTTCAGGTTGAGATGACGTATCAAGACCAAGAGTGTAGTAGGGAGATAGCCGGTATGTAGAAATGAGAGGGAGGGGTGAAAAAGGAGCTGGCAAGTGGCTGGTGGAGAGAGCTGAGGACGGGGAGATGATAAGAAGATGGTGGAGGAAGAAGGGGAATTGGGAAAAGATTGGTGAGCGAATAGAAAGGGGAGTTGAAATAGTTACCATGGGAAAAATAAATAATGTACTTGTAATAAATATGGATGAAAGTACGGAATAAGATGTAGAAATGGAATGTTGACATGAAATGCATAATACCGAGATGGTGGCTTGATTTACTCAACTGAAGTTTTTAAATGTTAACCCAGATATACAAAAAGTCGGTTCCTTAAGGTTGTTATAGCCGGGGGGGGTGAGGGGTGGGGATAAGCTCCCACTACCTATTAATGCTCCCAATGGCCTCAAATAGCCTCCGACAACCATGTCCAGCTCCTGGCCTTCACACATGGTTTAGCTACAAAGCCTGGCAGAACCGTTTCCACTGACACGACAAGGGGGCACAGCTAGATGCCTGGTGCCTTCTGGGTAGATAAGTTTGGCAGATCAACTAGGAGAAAGAAAACGCTGGACTCAAACCTCTGCTGCCTTGTGGCCATACCCACTCATGGGGACGGCTTTGGGAGTAAACCCTGAGGAATAGTCCAGAGCTGGAGTCCCGGTACCAGTCCTATGTTGAGTTCAACACTGACTGGCAATTCCTGCAATGCTATTGGTGCCAAACTGTATCGGTCTCTGTTGTTTTTTTGGATTCATCAGCTGCGCGGGAGGGAGAGCCTGCTGCAAGGGCAACAGCTTGCTCTCCATATCATACTGCTCTGACTTGTGTATCAACTTAGACGACTAGCGCGCAGCATACACAGTCGAAACAAACCAACTGAGGCCAAGAAGAAGAAGACAAAAAAATTAGGCTACCAAAACTGCCATGTGTTTTACAAAGTCCAAGTCTATCCTTTTATCTTTTTCTGGAAGTACTGAGTTGAGGCCTCTGTCGGTCATGGTCGACTATGGATGTCGCATCCCAGCGGTCTAGATATGCAAGCCTGGGCAGTACAATATAGAGAGCAAGCTGTTGCCCATGTAGCAAGCTCCCTCTCCCCATGCATCCAATGAACCCAATGGAACGGCAGAGACCGATACAGTTTGGCACCAGTGATGTCGCAGGAGTTGCCAGTCAGCGTTGAACTCAACATAGGACTGCCTTAGGGACTCCAGCTCTGGAGTTTTCCCTCGGGGTTTGCTCCCGAAGCCTTCCCTATGAGCGGGTATGACCGCAAAACAGCAGAGGTTTGAGATCAGAGCTTACCTTCTCCTAGATGAGCTGCCGAGCCCCAACTGCCCGAAGTGACTGGTTTTAAGACACTAGTAACCCACCTTTGCCCCTTCTCCTGTCAGTAGAAACAGTTCCGCCGGGCTTAGTAGCTAAGGCATAAGTGAAAGCCAGGAGCTGGACGTGCTTGTCAGAGGCTAGTTGAGACACACGCCACTAGGGATAAGGCCGGGAGCCTGACTTGGTTGTCAGAGGCTACTTGAGACACACGCCATTGGGAATGTTTAATAGGTAGGGGGAGGATGTTCCCATTACCACCCCCAGCTATAACAACCTTAAGGAACCATAAGGAAAATAAGATCTAAAGGAAACTTGGGAAAGGTGTATAACATTAAAATATTTTTACAATCACTTAGGACTTCTGGACCATGCAGGTTTGCGTGCAACTATACAATCAAGGGAAATTAAAGCATTCTTGCTGACATCAAGTCATGCTCCTTTTTGTGGTGAGTGTCCATTGTTCCACACTGATAGATAGAACTATCTGCCTTTCTAAACAAAAATCCTTTAAAGTTATGGATGATGGTGCATCCCAAAGGTCATTATGGTACCAGATTGCCTTGGAGCTAATACAAGCTCAATCTTCCCACGCATGATTTATAGTGCTTTTGAACCCATGATGGTGTTACATCATTGTAATGTATTCCTAGTAAGGTACTGATTTATATATAACTCAGATTTTGAAGAACAAAAAAATGTGAAGATGCTAGAGATCCTAACTGAATTATATAGCTCATTGATTCATACTACAATGACAATGGACAAGTTGTCCTATACTTAATAGACCTCTAGTTAAAAACTTCAGCTGCCTTCAGACACTTAAGAAATCAAAGTCTCCATAAATTTGTTGAAGGTTAGTATGATTCCCAATTTAATAAATAAAATGTACGTTAGGTCAAAATACTTATTTTTTAAGGATTTTTTACAAGCACGCCATGGAGTGTCTGAATTTATGACTATGCTTCTAACTCCTAATATCTAAATGTAGAATGTTACAATCAGGCATGCAATAGCACTGGAGATCTGATCTGGAAAAATGAATTTTTGCATATTCTTCTGTTATTACAGAAATGGATGAAAGAAACACTTGTTAAGCAGCAGATAGGAATAATTTAACTATTTTTCCTTAACAGCATACGAAAAAATGAAATATCATGATTATAATCATTTAAAATTTTTCAATAGAACAAAAGAATGAGAGAACATTAGAGAGCCACTTCAACAATGTTATTCTAATTTCCCTCTGGAATGTTAGTTGTGAGCCGGGATATAACTTGTAACTTCGACATGCTACTTCTAAATGTGATTGATTCCCCATATCGGCAGAGACCACAAAGCCAAGACAGATGGCTTGTTAAAACTGGCCAGCACATTTAACAGCCTATTTCTGTTGCATTCCTGCCAGCTGCCATTTTAACCACGGATGTATTTGGTGACAGTTAATATGCTCAGCAGAGAAATGAACGGATCATGACTACATACAAAGCTGGGTGCACCAACCAAGTTAGAAGGCAAAATTTTAACATGGTATCTTAGAAATCCAGTCTTGGGCCTTAAGGCTGTTTACCTTCAGGGAACTGATTCCAAAGATTGGAGTGAAATTTGGCCACACAGAGCGCCAGGGTAGTTTCTAGCTTCATGCTTTTTCATTTGCAGTAATGTCACCTTGCTTACTAGTAGTAGTATTTTCAATGTGATGAAGAGCCAATTAGAATCCGATAGGTGAGAGCTATGCTTAGCAGCCTGCAATCACTTTCTTGAATCTGTCCACTTAGTACTATCCAGGGACTCACTTTCTCAAGAAATATAAACCTTCCTGTAAAAGGGCATGAGTCTACTGGATCTTGGGGCATGCTTTGCCTTTTACAGGGCATATTTATTACTGTGTGCGGTTCTGGTCTCCATACTTGAGGAAGGATATACTGGATTTGGAGGCAGTGCAGAGAAGGTTCACCAGGTTGATTCCAGAGATGAAGGGGTTAACCTGTGAGGAGAGATTGAGTTGCCTGGGACTATACTATCTGGAATTCAGAAGAATGAGAGGAGATCTTATCGAAACATACAAAATTTTGAAAGGGATAGATAAGATAGAAGTAGGAAAGTTATTTCCATTGGTAGCTAAGACTAGAACTAAGGGACATTGCCTCATGATTCAGGGGAGAAGATTTAGGACGGAGATGAGGAGAAACTGTTTTTCCCAGAGAGTGGTGAATCTGCGGAATTCTCTGCCCAGGGAGGCAGTTGAGGCATATTCACTAAATATATTTAAGATACAGTTATATTTTTACATAGTAGGGGGATTAAGGGTTATGGGGGAAAAAGCAGGTAGATGGAGCTGAGTTTACGGACAGATCAGCCATGACCTTATTGAATGGCGGGGCAGGCTGGATGGGCCGGATGGCCTACTCCTGCTCCTATTTCTTATGTTCTTATGTTCTTTCAAACACCAATTATAATGATCATTTTTCTTGAATTATCATTATTACTGGTCATCCCCCTGTTACAACAGGGTTCTTTCCCCAAGAACGGTTCGTAACCTGAGAAGTCCGCCAGTCAGAAATGCAGCAGCCTAGCAATATATTTAAAAAGAAACATCAGACAACCAAGGGCAACATGCAATTCAACCTGGGTGTTTAACTCATATTTCTATGCAAGTTGCAGTGATATTGCTGTGAACCAAGTTCCTACATGGCAGAAAATGCCTGCAGCCCCACATCAGCCAGAAGATCCATTCCACAGGTATCCCTGATGCTCACTCCATGTACGAGCTGTACATATGTTTGGTGTCCATAACCTAGGGGGGACCTATACTCCCAAACCAAGAAGGTGAGTGGCGTTGCCCCCATCATCTTCCAAAAGCACCTTATAACCATTCATTGGTGAGGAAACGCTTCAAATCATTCTGTGTATCACTAAGCAAGAAAAGCCTTCAGAAAACTCCCACTTTGGGACTATTACTTCCATACAGCGCAATTCCCATGAATAATTTAACACGAATTATTCCCATGAATAATTAGAGTAAAACTGGAACAATTGAGACAAGATGAATGTGATCCTTTGCACAAGGACCACTTGCAAATCTATGAAATGATCCATTGCCAAAAAACACAAACTGGGACCTGAGAAAACTAGGTATTCTTCCTGCTGAAGATCTCCTCTTTCCAGATGTTGTTCTTCCTTGGTCATTCTAGCCTCCAGGAAATTGTCCTATGCACTCATCGGTCCCGAGAGCAAGAAGAAATAACTAGTTTGAACAAACAACATTAAGAAGCATCCATCAAAGTCAAGTCAAAGTACATTTATTGTCAAAGTATCTATAAATCATACAACCCTTGAGATTTGCCTGCTTACGGGCAGCCATAAAGCAAGAAACCCAAAAGAACTAAATTTTAAGCAAAAGAAAGACCAACACCCAATGCGTAGCAGAAGAGAAAAAAACACAAATCAAGCAAACAACAGTACTCCGAACCAAATTGAGCTCAATCACCTGAATCCCCGGAGCAGCTTGAGTAGGCCCAAAGCCTTGATCTCAAGTTCATCAAAAAGTGGGACAAGCTCCCGGACACAAAGTGCATAGCTGCAGGAGGAGACTCATAGCCTCAGCACTGCGGAGAGAAGAGGGTACATTGCAGGAGAGCGAGTGAAATCGGCCTGACCCTTGCCGCCAGTCACATCATCTTGCCCTTCCAGTTTATCTGGGCCAGCGTTTAAATCGTCCAAACACTGGGTTGTGCCTCACTGCTGCCAAGCCTGAAGCTGTTCTCAGCCTCTCCAAATCAGCTTGGCACTTAGGGCAACCCAACCTCGCCCCTGGTTTACGGTGGACAGGCACCTAAACTCCTCTGCTGCAACTCCTCTTTGAATTGCTCACTCCAGTTCCACCTCCAGCTCCATAACTGCCTCAAACACATTGTATCCTGACTTTACAACGCACCAGCACGGCTCCTCACGTCAGCTTCGCCTCCGCTCGCCTCTTCATTGTTTGAGGTGATAGTATACTACAATTTACCTCATAAAGTGTTACTAATGATGTTTTCAGTCATATTTCATGCCTTCTGAACCACCAGTAAGCAGTCGCACAACTTCAGTAGGTGCCATCTCAAACAGGAAGATGTCACATGATGGTACAATTGGAATTTCTGCCATCTTTAAGTGAATGCACTTTGATCACAGATTAATTTCAGTGTATGTTTGTAGTTTTGGGGAGTTGAATGATGACAGAGAAACATGAACAAGTTTATGTTTTAAATTGGAACTATTGTGGATCTCCCCACAGGAACCAACCTCTTCTTAGGTTATTTAAGTCTGATAGCATGATGGTATACTGTAGCTTTTTTTAAGTCTGATAGGAGATTGCTGGGAGAAAACAACCAGATGTGAAGATGCTGTCAGTAGTTAAAAGAAGAGGAGTTTGTGAATAACAATTATGGCTGATTTGATACCATTCTTACCTCAGTATCAGAGGCTGTGGGCTATAAAGACAAGGACAAAATTCTATTCTGACATTCCAGTGCAGTACAAAATCAGAAATTTATAGCACAGGAAGAGAATATTTGATGTTTTCCTACTTCTGGTTCTGTGTGGTGCTCTTTGAGTTTACTCTGCCCATGAAATATCAGAGTTGTCTGCAAAGTTTTCTTTTAGCGCAAAACAAAAACAAAACCACAACCACAGCAACATTATCAGGTAGATGTAAAAGATCCCAATGGCACTAATTTGGAGAGCAGCAGGCTAAGTAGACCTAATGTGCGAATGTTTATGCTTCAGTCACATGGTGAAAAAATAACTTTCATGCTGCTATTTGTGAGTGCCTTTGTTGCACAGCAGAGACATTTAAAATGTCCTCACTCCCAGCTGTCCATGTGCAGTAGAACGATCTCTCGTGATGCCCCTGCTCCTGCAGTCCCTCCAGTTCGCCTTCTTGATCCTACAAGCTATAACCTAAGAAGAGAGAGGTCCCTGTACAGAGACACGCAATAGCACCAAAGTGAACATGCTGCAGAACTGACTGAAGCACAGGAAAAAATCCAATCACAATCAGCAGAGCACAAAAATCAATATAAGGAAAAAGTAGAAGCAAGCTTCAAATGCGGAACATTTTTTAATAACTGCCTTTTTATGCAGGCCGACAATTCTGTGGACCTAGAGTCATAGGAAAGTTCGGTAGAGTAACAGGCCCTTTGGCCCATCTCGTCTGTGCCAAGCCTACTCCCATTGACCTGCACTGCCCTCCACACCCCTACCGTCCATGTCAATTGTCCAAAGGAAATGAGTTGTGCAAAAAAAAAGTCAGTGAAACAAGGGGTAATACCAATCATTTTTAACCTGAATTTTATTCTGGTATTTTCTCCAACCAGTGAAACATTTTCTGGTAGAACTGATATTGGGAGAGATTGGAACTCATAATCAGCGTGTTGAGATGACATTTCTGAGTAATAACTACAAGCAAAGATCAAAACTACAATTACTAATGTAAGCACTTCATTTTACTTTTTTCATGACTACTGGAAAGCAACAGAAGCTTGGTTTATCCTTCTCCTAAGAGTATTTTCAACATACTTAAGATGGTTGGATATTCAAACCAACACAATATATCAATTCAAAAGTGAATGTTTACCATAAAGTATATGAGCATGCAGTGAACTTAATTCAGTGCTTCATGCTATGGGCTTGTGATTACAGTCCTTAATAGTTGTCAAGTTGGAACTGAAATATAACAGTGGCCAAAATGTAAGATAAGGAATGTACAGGTATAGAACCAGCCTCCCCTCTTTCAACTCTGCCGACACTTCTTGCTGCCTCGGAGAAACAGCTATTATGAACAAGGACCCCTCCCAGCCCATTCATTCTCTCTTCATCCACTCCCATTGGGCAGAAGATTCAAAGGTCATGAGCCACCGGATTTAAGGTCAGCTTCCATTCCACCCTTGAATGCGTCTCTCATATGTTAAAATTTGAATTCTTGATATCCTAATCCTCCATCTCATTGTGGCCCTTGTACTTTATTTGTCTACCTGTACTTTCTCTGTAAAGGCAACACTATATTATGCATACACTTACTTTTTGACTCCGTGCAATATAGTTATGTTTGGAATGATCTGGCTGGATGGTATGCAAAAAAAAATCTTTTCAGTACCTCAGTAATGTGACAATAGTATACCAATAACAATATCTGGAATTTCCATTTTAAACTCTATATCCCTCCTCCTTTATCATAGTCCTTAAGCCCATCTCCTTAACCAAATCTTTCTTCATTCGTTGTAATTACGTGAGTGTGTTACAATCAAATATTGTTTGACAAACACTGCTAGGAACTAAAAGTACAAATGCAAAATAATGTTACTTTCAGAAGTCTGATGATTAGATAATCAGTAAAATACCTCATGGATGGACAATTTCAACATGGCACTGCTACTTTCCTGCCATACATACAAAGGCAATTAAAAAGAAATGTTATGCATTTCTTCTCATACTCTTCATGGGTAACCATAAAGGAAGTTTGAGAAAATAGAATTGAAGCATTCATTATATTAGTCCAAAATAGACTAACCTTCTCACAGTGATTCAGAGGAAAGCCACCAGCAAGATGTTTCTCATAGATTAGTATGTTCCATATCAGTGCAGAAATATTAAAGATCAGTCACTACTCTATGAGAACTTTCTAAACAACCTAAGCTTACAGGCCAGAAATAAAATATTTGACCACAACAACACCCCACCCCAAGCTTTACATCTGCCATAACTGAAATAAATGAATGGGGCTACCACTCTGCACAGTAAAGGGAAGGAAAGTGGTTTAGACATTTATCTTGAATGAGTTACTTAAAGGAGTTTAGAAGAATTTCAATTTTTTAAAAATATGTATCTTCTTTCCCCAATAATGGACCTTAAGAAACCTTTGACAATAAAAATGTATTAGCAGGTTGTCTGGGTGGTCTGATGCCAGGGCCTAAGGATCCACTGCCTGAGGGGTTGTTGCCACTGACAGGATTCCATTTTGTGGGATCGCCATGGCCACTGGCAATAACACATCCACAAAAGTTGCACAGAGGTATCATTGCTCAAGGCAAATCAGCATGTTGTTAAATCTCTTAATGTATGCTTTCCTCATAGAACAAATAAAAGGATAATGAAAAAGGTGATATCACATGATGCAAACCTTGGGAACATGACAGCTGTCAATATTAAACTGTTGTCTACCTGGCGTCAGAAAGCTCCCGTAATTCATATTGAGATGTTGCGCATCACAGAACTCCCACTGAATGACAGGTAAATGATTTCTTAGGTCCAATCAGTTTCTCTGAAGTTTGTTTTCTTTCCTCCAATGTGTTGATTTATCCATCAGTGCAATTCTATATGCACTCACAGCTCTCAGCCAACTGGTATACTCCTGACATGAAAATGAGTAGTCTCTTCATTTTCAAAGTCCTGTCCTCTACTATCTACATCTGTATATATTTTCCCCATGAGGACTGGGGGTGGGGGAGGTTTGCAGTAGATGTAGGAACTTGGTTGACTTTTCTTTTCCCTCATTCAAGGACTCCAGTCCAATTAAGTTAAGAAAAGTCATTACAGATAGATAACTTAATCTTTCTCATATAGTGAAATTCCCACAATGCCAATGCTGTTCTCTCTGGCTGGCACGGCTGTTTCTAAGGGATGATTTCATGGAACTATGCATTGAAAGTTTGCTGATTATTTCAAATTGCAAAGCAATAATTGTGCAAAATCTAACCTCGTGCAATACCCATTTGGTGGGGAATAGAGTTTCAACCTACAACTTGAGCTTCTGACTACAATTCATCATCAAAAACATTTACAGTATCTCCACCATTGACTCTCCCAGTCTCAGCTCACCTGCTGCTTAAAGTACTGCTCCATATTATCTACCTGGCCTGCAAGCTGGCTTCCCATCTTTCACTCTGCATAAACTTAGTACCATGACAGGCTGTATCACTCTTTGGTATGGGGTGGGGCTACTGCACAGGACCGAAAGAAGCTGCAGAAGGTTGTAAATCTAGTCAGCTCCATCTTGGCTACTAGCCTACGAAGTACCCAGGACATCTTCAGGGAGCAGTGTCTCAGAAAGGCAGTGTCCATGATTAAGGACCTCCAGCACCCAGGGCATGCTCTTTTCTCACTGTTACCATCAGGTAGGAGGTACAGAACCCTGAAGGCACACACTCAGCGATTCAGGAACAGCTTCTTCCCCTCTGCCATCCAATTCCTGAATGGACATTGAACCCATAAACACTACTTCACTTTTTTAATATATATTATTTCTATTTTTTGCATGTTTTTAAATCTATTCAATATACATATACTGTAATTGATTTACTTATTTATTAATTTTCTTCTATTGCATTGAACTGCTGCTGCTGCTAAGTTAACAAATTTCACGACACATGCCGGTGATTCTGATTCTACTCAAAGCCCTCCTACCTAACCTGCAGCAAGTTGCACTCACACTCTGATCCTGTGCTTGACAACCTATATTGATTACCCGTCTACAGTGTCTTTGCATAATATCTCTCAGTCTTTATAATTTCCAGACTATCAGCACTCTTCTAATTCCAGTCTCTTACATCGTCCAAAGCAACACACAGAAAATGATGGAGGAAATCAGCAGATCAGGCAGCGTCTGTGGAAATGAATAAACAGACGAAGTTTCGGGCTGAAACCCTTTTTCAGAACGAGAAAGGAAGGGGGAAGACACCAGAATAAAAAGCAGAGAGGAGGTAAAGGAGGTTAGTCACGTGGGTGGGAAAGGTAAAAGGCTGGAGATGAAGGAATCTGATAAGAGAGGAGAGTAGACCAGAAGAGAAAGGGAAAGAGGAGAGGTACCAGGGGAAGATGATAGGCAGGTGAGAAGAGGTAAGAGGCCAGATTCTGGAATAGAAGAAAAGGGGAGAGGAAGGGATTATTTTCACCTGAAAGAGAAATCAATATTCATGCCATCAGTCGGAGGCTACTCTGACGGAATATGAAATGTCGCTCCTCCACCCTGAGGGTGGCCTCATCGTGGCACAACAGGAAGCCATGGACCGACATGTCAGATCGGGAATGGGAGTTGGAATTAAAATGTTTGGCCACCAGGAAAGTTCTGCTTTTGCCCAGTGGAGCAGTGGTGCTTGACAAAGCAGTACTCCAACTTCCCCAATGTTGAGGAGGCCGCATCGGGAGCACCAGACACAATAGATAACTCTAGTGGATTTGCAGGTGGTGTTGCCTCACCTGGAAGGACTGTTTAGGTCTCTGAATGGAGGTGAGGGAGGAGGCAAATGGGCAGAACTTGCAGAGAATGACATGTTGGCTGCAAAGGCTCATGGGGTGGTTGGTAAAGACAAGAGGAACTCCATCACTGTTAAGGTGGTGGGAAGACGTGGTGAGAGTGTACGTCTGGGAAATTAAGGCAATGTGAGTGAGGGCAGCATCAATAGTGGAGAGAGAGAAACCCTATTCTTTAAGGAAGGAGGACATCACTGATGCCCCAGAAGGAAAAGCCTTGTCCTGGGAATAGATGTGGCAGAGACAAAGGAACTGAGAAGGGGAAACAGCATTTTTACAGGAAGCCAAGATGGCAAATGGTATGTTGGCATTCATAGCAAGAGGATTCGAGTACAGGAGCAGGGAGGTTCTACTGCAGTTGTACAAGGCCTTGTTGAGACCACACCTGGAGTATTGTGTGCAGTTTTGGTCCCCTAATCTGAGGAAAGACATTCTTGCCAAAGAGAGAGTACAAAGAAGGTTCACCAGATTGATTCCTGGGATGGCAGGACTTTCATATGAAGAAAGGCTGGATCGACTAGGCTTATACTCACTGGAATTTAGAAAATTGAGGAGGGATCTTATTGAAACGTATAAAATTCTAAAGGGATTGGACAGGGTAGATGCAGGAAGATTGTTCCTGATGTTGGGGAAGTCCAGAACGAGGGGTCACAGTTTAAGGATAAACGGGAAGCCTTTTAGGATAGAGATGAGGAAAAACTTCTTCACACAGATAGTGGTGAATCTGTGGAATTCTCTGCCACAGGAAACAGATGAGGCCAGTTCATTGGCTATATTTAAGAGGGAGTTAGATATGGCCCTTGTGGCTAAAGGGATCGGAGGTATGGAGAGAAAGCAGATATAGGGTTCTGAGTTAGATGATCAGCAATGATCGTACTGAATGGTGGTGCCGAATGACCTACTCCTGCACCTATTTTCTATGTTTCTATGTTTCTAAGAGGTATACATGTTCTATTTTTCATTCACTTCATCATCAGTGGGCAAGGCTTCAGACCCCTCTGCCACAATCTCTGGAGTTTCCATCTTAAACCTCTATCCTCTTTCACCTTTCACATCATCCTTTTAGCCCACCTCTTTCACCATCTTTGTTCATTGACTCTAATATCTTGTGCGGCTTATTGTCAAATATTGTTTGATGACTCCTCTTGAAACTAAAAGTAAGATGGTGTTACTGGAAGAATTATTCTGATTAACAGTGGCAAGAAAATGTATTGAAATTGAACAATTTTACAAGCTATAAGACATGTGGAACTACATGTTTGTACATAAGTTAATACAGTAATTGCCAATTGCAGAAATTGGGAAGTTACATTACTCAGGAGTTAAATGACAAAGCAGATAGTGAGCAAGAAAATAGAAGATATAATGAGCATTTAAGAAAACACCAGACTGTACTTTAAAACTAGTGTGCCATTGTGAGGTTTAATCTGCAAGTCCCTAAATAATTCTAGAGACAACGTTATCTGAGTTGTTACCCAATCTAACTCTAATTTTCTTTTATTTTTATATAGAGAAACACAATCTCGCTGCATCAACAATATGGAGACAAATGGAGTCTTATTTCAGGAACTTGTTAACTGTTAAGCAAAATGTCTCAAAATCTATTGGTCCAAGAATGAAACTGCCAGACAATACTCTAGTTAACAAATCAGAAAGACTTCAAATGTTCTTTCCTAGAGAAATAAAATATGAAACTTAATATGCTTTAAAATAGAGGCATATTATATATACAATGGAGAAGAAACATGCTGAACTTGGTCAGTAACTTTGCAGATGAAAGTTTGTTAGAACTGGTTTATGCATAACATATATAAATATAAACCAAGTATGTGTCATCAGCAAGATTAGTTAATAATGTAGTGGATGTACCATTAGAACAGATAACAAAATAAACGTGCATACAGTTGTATTCTCACTCCCACCATTGTACAAGATGTAAAATTAAAACTTCTGTGAATTATCTTTAAGCTTCATTTAATTTTGTTTCCATTTTCCACTGATGCTCCTCACAATCAGAAAATTTGTGCACTCCATTTGAATTTCTGAGAATATTAGATTAGATTAGATTATTAGATTATGAGGACACGTAGTCCTCTTTTATTGTCATTTAGTAATGCATGCATTAAGAAATGATATAATATTCCTCCAGTGTGATATCACAAAACACAGGACAGACCAAGACTGAAAAAATGAACAAAACCACATAATTATAATATATAGTTACAACAGTGCAACAATACCATAACTTGATGAAGAACAGGCCATGGCACAGTAAAAGAGTTCAAAGGCTCTAGAATGTCCCACATCTCACGCAGACGGGAGAAGGAAGAAAACTCTTCCTGCCATGCCTGACCACAGTCCAACTCTGAGTCGTCCGAAAACTTTGAGCCTCCAATCAGCCCTCCGACACCGAGTACTGAGTGCCATCTCTACCGAACGATTCGACCTCAGTCTCGGTCGCCAGCAGCAGGCAAAGCCGGGGATTTTAGGGCCTTCCCTCCGAAAGATTCTCGATCGCCCAGTAACAGCGGCAGCGAACCGGTGTTTCAGAAATTTCTCCAGATGTTCCTCTGTGCTTTCACGTCTGTCTCCATCAAATCAGAATTGTCCACGGCCCCTATTTACCGGATACGATATCATTTTCACCAGAGAGCGGCGTGCTGCTATCTTCTCCTCCCGCCTGCTTGATTCTTGATTGAATTTGAGGCTACCAATATGATATATTTGGAGAAATTCGTTAACATAATCCTTTGAAAATTATAAACTGAATATATGTACTGTATGTGTCATGGCGTTCGGATATGGCCCTAGTGCAGAGAGAGAGACACATTGAAACGGGTCGATAGTTCACAGACTTTAATGCGAACAGGATTTTAAGAGAAAGGAAAACAATAAATGCTAGGCCAACAGGACCATTAACTAAAACTCTCAAATGGAAAACCAGATGGAAACACCGTAGCTGAAAGGAATACCTAAATATAAAACGAATACTGCTCGTCTCCAGCGTCAGTCAAATTGACAGTCTGTTTTCTCAGACAAGGCCAAAAGTAAGCAGGGAGCGTAACGTTGCTGTGCTTTGTTCAAGTCTTGACAACACTACAACCAAAAGAAGGGAGTTAAATACCACCATGACGAGCACAATTGCTGAACCTGTTGCACGTAGACTCTGCAGCAGAGGCTATGGTTGTGACAGGGCCCCCCTCCCTAGGCGCAGTTCCTGAGGCACCACAGACTTGTGCCCGCTAGAAGTCCTCGATGAGAGACTTGTCCAAGAAGGGATCCAAGAACATTCCTCATGACCATACCCTTCCCAATCCACGAGGTACTGGACCTTGCCCCCTCCTGGCAAGAGGCCTGTTGGCACCGCACGGTATAGACAAGGGAACCATCCACCAAGCCGGGAGGAGGGGGAGACGGGGTGACCGGGGCCAGGGGTGAGGTAGTAACCAGCTTGAGCTGGGAAATGTAGACCACTGAGTGGACCTTCATTGATGCTGGCAGGCGCAGTGTATACCTTCTTGATAGCCTTTTCCACTACAATTGCACTTGTGAAAGAAATGGCAGATGAACTTGATAAGTATTTTGTTTCAGTCTTTACCGTGGAAGATACCAGCTGTATGCCAGAGGTCCATGAGTGTCAGGGAGCAGGAGTGAGTGCTATTGCTATTACAAAGGAAAAAGTGCAAGTTAAGCTGAAATGTCTTAAGGTGGATGTCACCTGGACCAGATGGACTACATCCTAGAGTCCTGAAGGAGGTTGCTGAAGAGATAATGGATTCATTGGCCATGATTTTTCAAGAATCACTTGATTCGGGCGTGGCCTCCAAGGATAGAAGATTGCAAATGTCACTCCACTCTTTAGGAAGGGAGGAAGGCAAAGGAAAAGAAATTATAGGCCAGTTAGCCCAACCTCAGTGGTTGGAAAAGTGTTGGAGTCCATTATTAAAGATGAGGTTTTGGGGTACTTGGAAACTAATGATAAAATAAGTCAGTATGGTTTCTGTAAAGGGAAATCTTGCCAAACAAATCTGCTAGAGTTCTTTGAAGTAATAAGTAGGGTGGACGAAGGAGAGGCAGTGGATGTCATTTACTTAGATTTTCAGAAGGCATTTGATAAGGTGCCTTACATGAGGCTGTTTAACAAAATAAAATCTGGCATTGATAGAGGAATGGCTGACAGACAAGAAGCAGTGAGTGGGGAAAAAAGGGGGCCTTTTCTGGTTGGCTGCTAGTAACTAGTGGTTTTCTTCAGAGGTCAGTATTGGGATCGTTACTTTTCACATTGTTTGTCAATGACTTAGATAGTGAAATTGTCCGCCTTGTGGCAAAGTTTGCAGATGATATGAAGATAGGTGGAGGGGCAGGTAGTGCTGAGGAAGCAATGTGATTGCAGGAGGACTTAGACAAATTTGAAGAATGGCCAAATAAGTGGCAGATGGAATACAGAGTTGGGAAATGCATGATAATGCATTTTGGTAAAATAAACAATAGTGTGAACTATTATCTAAATGGGGAGAAATTCAACCATCAGAGGTACAAAGGGACCTGGGAGTCCTTGTGCAAGACTCCCAGAAGGTTAATTCACAGTCTGTGGTAAAGAAGGCAAATGCAATGTTGGCATTTATTTCAAGGAGAATAGAATATGAAAGCAAGGAGAAAATGCTGAAGCTTTATAAAACACTAGTCAGGTCACACTTAGAGTACTGTCAACAGTTTTGGGCCCCTTATCTCAGAAAGGATGTATTGTCATTGTAGAGATTCCAGAGGAGGTTTACAAGGATGATTCGAGAACGAAGGGGTTAACATATGAGGAGCGTTTGGCAGTTCTGGGCCTTTAATCACTGGAATTCAGAAGAACACGTGGGATCTCATTGAAACCTACTGAATGTTGAAAGGACTAGATAAGCAGGATGTGGAGAGGACGTTCCCTCTGGTGGGAGTGTCCAGAACTAGAGGGCACAGTCTCAAAATTGATAGATGACTTTTAAAACAGAAGTAAGCAGGAATTTTTTTATCCAAAGAATGGTGAATCTGTGAAATGCTCTGCCAAAGAGTGCAGTGGAGGCCAGGTCCGTGGGTACATTCAAAGTGAAAGTTGATAGATTCCTGATTGGTCGGGGCATTAAGGGATATGGAGAGAGGGCAGATGTATGGAGTTGAATGGGATCTTGGATCAGCCAAAGTGAAATGGCCTAATTCTGCTCCTATGTCTTATGGACTTACGGAATGGTCCCACATGGCGCGGGGCCAATTTGTGGCTCTTGACTTTCAGGGGAAGATCCCTTGACGCCAACCAGACCTCCTGTCCTGGCTTGAAAGGCGGCACCTGTCAGAGGAACTGATCAGTCTGCCAGGCATTTTGTTTCTGAGTGAGAACCAGAGAAGTCCTGACTCGTCTTCAGGTGCCCTTGTAGCACTGGATCAGCTGTTCAGCAGCAAGAACTCCTACATAAATCCTCTGGTCAGGGAAGAGCAGTAGCCGGAATCCCTTCTGGCATTCAAAGGGAGACATACTCTTGGAGGACGACTAGAGGTTATTGTGGGTGATCTCTGCACAAACCAGTTGGGCGCTCCAGGACATGGGGTTGGAAGAGGCATAGCAGTGCAGAGTTGTCTCCAACTCCTGATTCACTCTCTCAGTCTGGCCATTGGATTGGGGATGGAAACCAGACGAGAGGCTGGCCGTGGCTCCTACAAGAGAGCAGAAAGCCTTCCCAAAGCAAGAAGTGAATTGTGGTCCATGATCAGACACTATGTCTTGAGGGAAGCCCCTACACATGTTAAACCATGAGTGTGGCAGTCTCACGAGCCAATGGGAGATTAAAGAGGGCAATGAAGTGGGCAGTTGGAGAATTGATCGGCAACGACCAAAATGGCGGTGTTTCCATTAGGCGGGGGCGGCCCAGTGAGGAAATTCACCAAGAGGTGGGACCAGGGGCAGTGGGTCACAGGCATCAGACATAGCAGTCCCACAGGTCCCTGGCATGATGTCTTACTCTGCGCAAAGGCAGATACAAAGTTATGGACACACCTAGACATAGACGGCCACCAAAATTGTCTCTTCATAAACCCCTGGATCCATTGAATTCCTGGATGGCCAGCCAGATGGGAGGAGTGACCTCATTTCAACACTTTGGAGTGCAGCGTAACAGACACAAACAGCCGGTTGGGAGGTGCCCCACTTGAGCCTGCGTCCGACTATTGGGCTGCCCTCACCTCTGCCTCTATTCCCCAGATTACCAGAGCACCAATACACGAGCGAGAAAGAATGGGATCTAGATTGGCATTGTCCTCAGCTCCGTCAAACTCCAAGGAGAGAGTGTCAGCCTTTGTATTCTTGCTGCCTGGACAATAGGCGAGGATGAAGTTGAACCGGGTGAAGAAGAGAACCCGCCGGACTTGACATGAGTTGAGTCTCTTTGCATCCTGAATGTAGGAGAGGATATTGTGATCTGTACAAACCAAAGAAAAGGATGCTCTCCCCCCTCCAGCCAGTGTTACCATTACTCCAGGGCCTCTGACAGCCAGATGTTGCTAGATCCCATCATCATAATTACTCTTGGCCAGAGACAAGCAATGGGAAAGAAAGGCACAAAAGTGCAGCTGGCTTTCCATAGAAGAGTGCCGAGGCAAGACTGCTCCAATGCTGACATCAGATGCATCCACCTTGACAATGAAAGGCTATGATGATGTTGCAGCACTGGGGCAGTGGTGAAACATTGCTTTAACTCTGAAAATGCTTGATCAGTACTGTTTGTCCAAAGGAATCCTGCTGAGGTCTTCCTGGTGAGTGCATTTATGGGAGCCGCAATAGAGCTGAAATTCTGGATGAAGCTACGATAAATATTCGCAAACCCCATGAAGCACCGTACCTGTTTGAGTGTAAATGGTAAACGACGCCTGATCTTTATGGAGCTCACACTTCTCGGGCTTGGCGTAAAAGTTATTTTTGAGGAACTGTCTGAGAACCCTCTGGACATTCTCAATGTGTTCCTGATGAGAGTGGAAATAGATAAAAATGTAGGCTAAATACACAAAACAATTTGGTTCAACGTGTCCCTGAGCACGTCATTAACTAAGGCCTAGAAAACAGTTGGCCAGACCACAAGGTACTCATAGTGGCCACTAGAGGCGTTGAAAGCATTCTTTCACTCATGACCTTCTCTCATATGAACCATCGTGCAGATCAATTTTGGAAAATATGGTTGTTCCTTGGAGATGTTCGAATGCAGTCAGTCACAAGCAGGGGAAGAGGGTAGCGGTTCTTCACAGTGATATTGTTTAGGGGCTGATAATAAAGCAGGGACGGAGCTTCCCATCTTTCTTGCTGACAAAAAAGAATTGTGCTCCTGCTGGCAGGATTGACACGTGGATCAACACCAAGGCCAATGCCTCCTTTGTGTATTCTTCCATTACTGTCATTTCAGGATGAGGGAGGGAGAAGAGTTGGCCCCAGGGAGGACAAGTGTCAGGTAGGACGTCTATGGCACGGTCGTATGGCCAGTGTGGAGACAGGGAAGTGACCTCCTTCTTTACTAAAGACCTCAAGAAGATTCCATATTCTGCAAGAACCCCAGACAGGTCCACATCTTAGCTGACAAAGAAGGGGATTCATGGAACAGAGTTTGAACTGGACCTAGAAGGTAGACAGGTATGCCAGTCCCTACTCTTGGAGTACTCTCAGGCCAGTCAATCCATGGTTTATGTCGGGGTAACTGGGGAGAACAAGCACCGGTGGTAGTTCAAGTGAGTCAACCACATAGAAGCCGGATTCTTCACTATGGTTGCCTTCGAGCACAAGTTGAAGGAGTTGGACGGAAAGGTGGATCTGATGGTGCCCAGAGGCTGACCATCCAGGGCCTTGAGATTGCTTTTTTCTCTTAATTCTTGAGTTGGAACTCACCATCTTGGAGCTAGAGAGATGTCCATGAGATGCCCAGCTGCACCGGAGTCGATAATTGCCTTAAGTTCATGGGTCCAGGACCCCCACGACAAGGAAGCTGGGTGCGTAACTCAACTTGGGGAAGCTGATTGCAGAGAGAACCGACCTGTCAGGACTCCCCTTCCTGCTGACAGGTATCCCCTTTTACAAGACACTTGGGATATGCCAGCCAGAAATGTCCTGGATCAGGTATCCTGTTTTACCAGACACTTGGGACATGCCAGCCAGAAATGTCCTGGATCACCACAATAGAGGTGATCCTGTGCTGATCTCGTTCCTCATGTGATAGGTCCATGCATCCCACTTGCAGAGGCTCCTCCATGTACTGGGTGCTGGGTGATGAGGGAGAAGGTGAGGAAAGATGGTGATAGGAAGATTGAGGCATTCTCTCCCTGTACCACTCAGTTACCTGGTTGTAAACTCGAAGAGCCAGGCTATCCTGCTCGTCACAGACAGAGATATGGTGCCGCATCTCTGCATTCAGTCCACGCTGGAAGGCAGTGATGAGAGATCGCAAACACGAGGAAATCTGCAGATGCTGGAATTTCAAGCAACACACATAAACGTTGCTGGTGAACGCAGCAGGCCAGGCAGCATCTCTAGGAAGAGGTACAGTCAACGTTTCAGGCCGAGACCCTTCGTCAGGATTAACTGAAAGAAGAGCTAGTAAGAGATTTGAAAGGGGGAGGGGGAGATCCAAAATGGTAGGAGAAGACAGGAGGGGGAGGGATGGAGCCAAGAGCTGGACAGGTGATTGGCAAAAGGGATATGAGAGGATTATGGGACAGGAGGCCCAGGGAGAAAGAAAAGGGCGAGGGGGGAAATACTCAGATGATGGACAAGGGGTGTAGTGAGAGGGACAGAGGAAGAAAAAGGAGAGAGAGAAAAAAAATGTGTGTATATAAATAAATAACGGATGGGGTACGAGGGGGAGATGGGGCATTAGCGCAAGTTAGAGAAGTCGATGTTCATGCCATCAGGTTGGAGGCTACCCAGACGGAATATAAGGTGTTGTTCCAATGTCATCAGATTGGAGTGGGAGCTCCCAGTGGCCACACATTTTAATTCCACATCCCATTCCCATTCTGATATGTCTATCCATGGCCTCCTCTACTGTAAAGATGAAGCCACATTCAAGTTGGAGGAACAACACCTTACATTCCGTCTGGGTAGCCTCCAACCTGATGGCATGAACATTGACTTCTCAAACTTCCGCTAATAACCCACCTCCCCCTCGACCCCATCCATTATTTATTTATTTATATACATACATTCTTTTTCTCTCTCTCCTTTTTCTCCCTCTGTCCTTCTCACTATACCCCTTGCCCATCCTCTGGGCTTTCCCCCCCCCTTTCTTTCTCCCTGGGCCTCCTGTCCCATGATCCTCTCATATCCCCTTTGCCAATCACCTGTCCAGCTCTTGGCTCCATCCCTCCCCCTCCTGTCTTCTCCTATCATTTCGGATCTCCCCCTCCCCCTCCCACTTTCAAATCTCTTACTAGCTCTTCTTTCAGTTAGTCCTGACGAAGGGTCTTGGCCTGAAACGTCGACTGTACCTCTTCCTAGAGATGCTGCCTGGCCTGCTGCGTTCACCAGCAACTTTTATGAGTCATGAGAGATCTCTCATTCCATACCATCTCAACTGACAGCGTGTGGAATTTGACTGCATCGTCCCTCACTGTCCCTCTGCCTTGGCGCAGGTCCCCATACTGGAAGGTCAAAAACCCTCCTTAACTCTGCAACGAAATATCGAAACAACTGGGCTGGGGGTATCCTTGCTCCCATAGAGTGTTGAATGGGCTGATTGGAGGTCCATCCATCAGATTTACCATGTACGCCAGTTTTTGCATATCATCACCACAACAGCCAGGCTGGGTAATTTATTACCCGATGTTAGCTCACACTGGGTAATAAAATTTCCGCAGCCATCGATGTCACTAGAGTATCTGCCCGGTGGTGGAATGCTCGGTTCTTGTACAGGCATGGGAGTCAGTTCTGGTCCAGGCTCGAGAATGGGAGCATTAGTGGCAGAGGTTGTCGGGGCAGCAGAAAAGGAGGACCTGCGAGATGATGGGAGTGGGACTGGTGCAACCAGAGGCTGCTGAGTCGCACTGGTGAGAATGCTAATGGCTGTCAGCTGGCTGTCCACGGTAAGTTCATGGACAGTGGCCATGAGAGCAGAAATCACAGACACCTGATTCTGATTGTCTGCGATGAGCTGCTGAACGGCTGCTGTGAGAGATGATCCCTGTTCCGCTAGATGAGACTGGGCTTGTCAGCATGAGATTACCTGCTTCATTGCTTCAGTAGCTTCACCCAGAACAGATTCAAGTGCCTGTAGCTTTTCCCCCACCTGACCAATGAACCTCAGGGTCAAGTCAGCTGTTGTTTTACTGCTGGGTCCATCTTTGTGTGGTTGAGACTTGATGTTACAGCATTCAGATATGGCCCAAGTGCGGAGAGAGAGACACACTGAAGCAGGTCGATAGTTCACTGACTTTAATGCAAACAGGATTTTAAAGGAAAGGAAAACAACAAACTCTAGGCCAAACAGGGCCGTTAACTAAAATTCTAAATGGAAGACTAAATACCAACACTGCGGCTGAAAGGAATATCTAAATATAAAACGAATACTGCTCGTCTCCAGCGTCAGTCAAATCGATAGTCCGCTTTCTCAGGCAAGGCCGAATGTAAGCAGGCAGCGTAATGTTGCTGCGCTTTGCTCAAGTCTCGACAACACTACAATGAAAAGAAGGGGGTTAAATACCGCCATGATGAAGCAGTAATTAGCTGGAATGTGCACATTCAGGAGTGCAGTTGCTGAACCTGCAGCACATCCCAGCTGTGGGGGCGGGTAGACCCCACGGCAGTGCCTGTGGTTATGACAACATGTTTTACCAAATATCGCAATTCTTGAATAAAGCATGGCAGAGTTCATCATTTTAGATAAATTCTAAATATAAAATTCAGCTAAAATTAACAAACAACCCACTTACTAGAACAAACCCACATGTTTTGACATTAAGTGGAACCGTAGGCAGTTTGATCAGCCGCTATCTCACAAAGTGGTGGATCAGTATGGAGTGCACTGTTAGGGGGAACCTACTTTTTGTGTTCTAATCTTCAACTTTTTGACATTTTGTAAATCTGTGCTTTTGAATTTTAAATCAGCTCTAGATAAAGACAATTGCATCACTTTAAGATGCTAAGATATTTACGAACTTCAACTCATTCACTGTTAGACTCTTAACTAGAACCAGAATGAGGGAGCATATCACTCCTAGACTACCTACTCTGCACTGGCTTCCTGTACTTTTTAGAACTGATTTTAAAGTTTTCTTCCTTGCTTTTAAAACTCTCAGTGGTCTGGGACTGGAGTATAATCATAGAATTGTTTTCATTTGATAGTCCTGCTTGAGGTCTCAAGACTTCTTTCTCCAGTCTCTTAAATTTGAACAATCTCCCTCAAAAGGTCATTGGCAGGTCTGCTTTTTTGAACTGTGCTCCTAAACTGTGGAATTCAATCTCCGCAACTATAAGGGATGCAGACTCAGTTGACACTTTTAAACGCCAGCTCAAAATCTGTTTATTTAACCTTGCTTTTAACTAACATCTTTTTATCATTTATTTACATGTTCATTTTTATTTTTATTTTCAATTTTATTTTCATGTTTGTACTGCTATCAGAAATGCAATTGTCATACCACGGATGATCTGTGAACGAGCCATCCAGGTACAAAAAGACATCTACCTATGTTTCATTGACTGTACAAAAGCTTTTGACACTGTTAGACAGCAAGATCTTCGGGAAATGCTTCAAGATCTTGACATAGGTGGGAAAGATATACATTCCTTAAGAAACCTATACTGGGACCAGACAGCATCCATCAGGATAGAAGGAGAAGTGAGTGAGTATGTGAATATCATGAGAAGAGTCAGGCAAGGTTGTGTCTTTGCACCAGACTTATTCAACCAGTATAGTGAAAATATCTTGAGGAGTATCAAAGACATCAGAGGATTCACAATTGGAGGCCATAATATAAATAACATCAGATATGCTGATAACATCGTACTAATAGCTGACTCAGAAACAAAACTTCAAGAACTACTCACTGTAGTGGCAGCAGAAAGTAATCGTAGAGGCCTCTCAATCAACACCAAGAAGACAGAAAGCATGGTCATCTCCAGAAAGACAAGCATCCCACAATGTGTGATCAAGATCGGAAATACAAACATCAAACAAGTCAACAAATTCAGATATCTTGGCAGCCTAACAACAAGTAATGGCAGGTGCGACACAGATATCAAATACAGAATAGCAATGGCGAAAGAAGCTTTCCAAAAAATGAAGACCATATTAACAGACAGAAAGATGAGCACGTACACTAAAAACAGAATACTGCAGTGCTACATTTATTCTATCCTGACTTATGGAAATGAATGCTGGACCATTTCTCCAGCAACAGAAAAGAGACTAGAAGCAGCTGAATTATGGTTGTATAGGAGAATGTTAAAAATATCATGGACCACACACACATCACATGAAGAAGTTCTCAGAAGAGCCCGAGCAGTTCGATCACTCATACCAACAATAAGAGAAAGACAACTCAGATTCCTTGGACACATCGTGCGGAAAGATGAACTAGAAAAACTCATACTCTCTGGAAAGATTGAGGGGAGTAAACCTAGAGGAAGACCTCGGCTTATGTACATCAAAAGCATAGCCAGGTGGCTACACATCGAGGAAATGGAAGTCATCCAAAAAACGAAGGATAGATCTATATGGAAAACCATGGTCACCAAAGTCTGCATCGGATATGGTACCTAGTCAGACAGTACTTTTATCCCATTGTAAAGCACTTTGAACTACATCTGTATGAAAAATGCTCTATAAAGTTATCATTATTGTGTTGCAGAGAAAAGACATTTGGAGAAATTAAAAATTCCCAGATTTCCTGCCTTTAGCAAGAGGACGAGAATGCAGCTGGGAAGAATGGAAAATCAAATGATGTTGTTTCACTCAATTTTTTTGTGATGTTATACAGCAGCTAGAAAATTTAGTTCTAAGCATCGACTTCCCACTCCCAGACTCCCACCCTTTCACGTTGCACTGCCTTACCCAATGCAGATGACATTTAGATATAAAAACCAAAATAACGAACATTTGAAAAACAGGCCAGTCTTGATCAGGGAACGATCTGGATGATCTGAAAGTGAGGCTAATATTAGAATAGGAGAGATTCCATTAATAGTGATAACAGTTTTCATTGGTTGTAGCAGAGAGAATATCAATATTAAATGTATTCAATTTAAAACAGAGCAGAGGTTTTGTTTTTAAAACATTTTAGGGAGGCAGTTGAATGTACTAAGGGGAGGGAGGTGATGGGGGGTTGAGGAGAAGAGAAGGGTAAGAGGGGAGCCAGAATGGGGAATGGAAAAAGAGGTGGAGGGTGGAGAAATTACCTGGTTAGAGACTTCCAATATTCATGCCATCAGGTTGGAGGCTACCCAGGTGTCACGTCTTCACCTTCAGAATGGCCTCATCACAGCAATAGAAGGGACCATGGACTGATATGTTGGAATGGGAAATAGAAGTAAAATAGGTGGCCATCTGAGGCCCCTCTGTTTCCTTTTCTCCCACGTCCACTCTCCTCTATCAGATTCCTTCTTCTTCAGCCCTTAACCCCTTCCACCTATCACTACCCTGCGAAGAAGATGCCAAACAGGGTGGGGCAAGCACACAGCCCTGCTTTACACCGCTGCAGATGTTGAAGGCCTCCGAAGAAGAGCCGTCGAACTGAACGACACCCTTCATGTCTGTGTTTAATGACTGAACTATCCTGAGGAGCCTCGGGGAACAACCAATCCTGGCGATCGCTCTCACTGGAAGCTGGAACTACGCAGAGGTCTAAAAAGAGGAGAAGAGAAGCTGAGGCTTGCTGCTGAAGAAAAGCACACTCGTCGGGAAAACAGCACCAAGATATCACCATAGGACGGCACCTTCAAATGCAGTCGATGCAGCCGAGACTGTCACTCCCGTGTGGGCCTCTACAGCCACAACAGACGCTGCTCCAACACAGACTGAAGCAAGACCTTCCAGGCGCAGATCCATGGCCTCGCAAGACTAACGGATGCCACCACCACACTTTCTGGAGTTATAAAATATAACAATGGTGACAAGAAACTTTTAAAACAAACCCAAGAAAACCTATTGAAGCACAGCACGTTCTTCTTTGGAAGGAAGGGAGGTGCCAAGTTTAAAAAAAAAGCAGAAACGGCTGGCTGCATTGGACGGGTATGCACGTTGGATTGCACGACAGGTAACTGGATGATGTGTACTGAGTGAATTGAGAAATAAGCTGAAGCAAGTGAAAAGCAATGAAAAATCAGTACCAGTGTTGCTGGTGCAATGGGCAGGAAAGTGTAGAGTTTGTCGAGAAGTTTAACTGCTCCAACAAAACCAGCCATGCAGATATCATGAATGTAATGCAGGAATATTTTGAACTGAAACCATTGTTGCTTGCAGATGCTTTAGCTTTCATAAGCAGAATCAAAAAGAAGTGGAGTCCATTTCAGCATACGTGGGTGAATTGAAGCAATTTCCTGAGCAATGATGAGCTTAATGATGCACTGAGAGATTGTTGAGTTTGTGGAATTTTACAACATGTCCTAATTGAAGCACAACTCATATTTAAAAGAACAGTTGAAATAGCTGTATCAATGGAATCAGCAGCCAAAGACGCCAGTGAGTTGCAGTCAGGAATGAAAGTGAGTATGAAAGAAATTGTTATGTTTAAACAGAAACCTGCCTGGCTTGGGCGGAGCGAGGGAACAATAATGGCACCTAACGGCGACTCCTTTGTTTGCATCTTCAGAAACAGCTCTACTTCTACCTTAAATATCTTTTTTTCCCCCTTTCAGGGTTCTTTTGAAGACCCTGACCTGGAGTTAAACGCAGGCTTCAGTTCTTTGCGGGAATGGGATCCGTTCTCAGGGTTCCACGACTGGCCGTTATTCGACATGCCAAGCGTTTGGCCTGAGAGTCTCGATCGTGTTTGGTAGCCTAAGATCTCGGGGCTCTGGAGACGGGTGGGTCACGGCAGGAGACTCGTGTGTCATCGGGGAGGCTGGAAAATCTTCCGCTGTGGGCCTGAAGACCCGAGGTCTTTGTGATCTTCGGACACAGAGCTCGGAAAAAGCGACGATACGGACTTTTAACATCATAAATCAGTGACAGCATGAATGCAAAGATGGGCTCTGTTTCTATGAGGACACGATTACAAGTTTGAATTTGAGGATGACTAATCATGGAAATGTAGATGGATTATCCCCTCTAACCTTGGAAAAGGAAATACCTGAAAAATTTACCAAAAAACAGACACTCCTCTTGATGTATTCTCCCTAACACAAACCAAAAGTTTCCATTTTACAGCATAGATGATCCAAAGGGAAACCAGAAAAGACCCCACATTTTCTCAGGTTTACATCGCAACCCAAAATGGCTGGAACATGCAGCAGAAATTCCAGTTCCCCCATTTTTATCAGCACTGGGAAGTTTTTTTCTTTGACAGAGGTTGCCTTTTGTGGGGATTGAGAGTTGTTGTACCATCCAAGCTAAGAGCTATAATGTTGGAGGAGTTACCTGTTGGTCATCTAGGCATGGACAAAATGAAAGCATTGTCTCAAAGCTTTGTCTGGTGACCTGGGATAGATCAGCAGATCAAGCAGCTTGTCATGCATTGATCGGGATGGCAACACATCCAGAAGATGCCAAGAGCAGCACCTCTCCATCCCTGGGAATGGCCTGCATTGCCCTGGCAGAGGATTCATGAGGATTTTGCTGGATCGTTCATAGGCACAAATTTCTTGGTAGTGAATGCAGGTACAGAGTGGCCTGAAGTGCTCCCATTACAGCCTCTCCACAAGGACTGCTGTTCCAGAACCCTCAGGACTGGTGTTCCAGAACTATTTCTTCCTTGCATATTGCAATGCCGCCCACTCCACAACCCACAACGCAGCAGCCATGCAGTTCCTGGGTCATCCCCTGCGCTTATGCTTGGGTCTCCTCAAGGCCAATGTCAGGAGTATGCAGGACCAGCAGCTGAGACAAATTGAGAGCTCCTCAAACGAGAAGGTTCAACGTTTCACTCTTGGACAAGCAGTCCTGGTGAGGAACTACAGAGGTGATCAAAAGTAGGTACATGTAAAGATTAAGGGCAGAACTGGACCACAGTGGAGATTGCATCTGAATATAAATGCTGTGCAAAAGTCTTAGGTACCCTATGTTTTATATAAGTTTAGTTTCAGATTTTTTTTGTCTTCTGCATTAGTATGTCAGTAGAAAAGAGCAAATTTTAGATCTCTAAACATTCTTTATCCAAAAAAAAATTGCTGCAGAAAAATTTTTGTATTTCATTAAAGGAAGTAATGTCAGGAGACCACTTTTTCAATAAAAACTTGAATTGCATTGTAGGTATATAGCCCAGTGCATGATTAAACAAACATTGCAAACAGGTGCTAATGATCAATGACATAAGTAGTAGAATGAATTAAACTGGGTGAAGGACAACCAAAGTAGAAGGTGAGGGTGTGGCAGATGTGACAGTTTAATCTTCAAATCATCAATTCTAACTCCATGGCAAGAGTGAGCATAGCAACGACACACAAGGTCTTGCTCCTGCATCTACAAAATCCCTTTCAAGCAGAAATTTCACAGCAGACAGGAAGTTCAAGGTGTGGTGTCCAAGCTCTTCTGAAGACGCACAAGAAATGGCCAAGGCTGAGGATGTGGTGGTTGTCATGGAAACTGAGTGCAGCAGATGAGAGACACAAAAAACTGACATCCCTTCTAAATCAGAAGAGGTCTAGCATTGCTATTAGCTCTGAGCTCACAGAAACCACTGGAACCCAAGTACACCCCTCTACAGTTTGGAGAAGTCTTGTCAGAAGTGGTCTTTATAGAAGAGTTGCTGCCAAAAATCCATTCCCCCAAAGTAGAAGCGAAGTCAAGAGACTCAGCTATGCAAAAAAAAACACAAGGATTGGGGGCCTGAACAATGGTAGCAAGTACTCTGGACTGAAGAGTCAACATTTGAAATTGTTGGCCAAACTGGAGCTGGTTTGTGCTAGGGAGCCCTACGTGGATAAGTATCCACAGCCAACAGTGAAGCAAGGCAGAGATTCTCTGCAAGTTTTAGGCTGCACTTCAGCAAATGGAGTTGGTGATCTGGATGAATTAATGGAATCTTCAGTGCTGAGAAGTACAAACAGATTCTCATCCATCAGGGAGGCTTCTGATTGGTCCTAACTTCATTCTGCAGCAGGACAATGACCCAAGCACACAGCCACGGTCGGAAAGAACTATCTTCAGCAAAAAGAAGAACAAGGAGTTCTGCAGCAGATGGTACAGCCTCCACAGAGCCCTGATCCCAACATCATCGAGGCCGTCTGAGATTACCTGGAAAGACAGGAGCAAGCAAGACAGCTAAAGTCTGCAGAAGAACTGTGGCAAATTCTCCAGGATGCTTGGAACAACCTACCAGCTGCTTTTCTTATAAAACTGCGCGACTGTGTATCTGTCTATAAAACAGCTCTTTACAGCATTTTTGATATTTAGAAATATTTCATTTCATTACTTTTGAAAGCATCTTCGCTTTACAGAATGTTTTACATGTGCCTGACTTTTATATATAAATGACTACAGAGAAATACATTACAAATTTGAGTTGAGATGCATTCTATACTAAAATGGAGTTTATAGCTAAGCAGGGAGAGAGCTAGCCAATAATATTAAAGGGCATACCAAAAGTTTCTTCAGATACATAAAGTGTAAAAGAGAGGCGAGAGTGGATATTGGACCACAGGAAAATGATGCTCAAGTGGTAGTAATGAGGGACAAGGAAATGGATGCACTGAGTAAGTATTTTGCATCAGTCTTTACTGTGGAAGATACTAGCAGTACAGTGGAAGTTCAAGAGTGTCAGGGGTCAGAAGTTTGTGAAGATGCCATTACTAGGGAAAAGGTTCTTGGTGAAACTGAAAGGTCTGAAGGTAGGTAAGTCACCTGGACCAGATGGTGTATACCCCATGTTTCTGAAAGAGGTGGCTGAAGAGATTGAGAAAGATTGGTAATGATCTTTCAAGAATCACTAGATTCTGTAGTAGTTCCAGAAGACTGGAAAATGTCAATCTGCTCTTCAAGAAAGGAGAGAGACAGAAGAAAGGAAATTATAGGCCAGTTAGTCTGACCTCAGTGGCTGGGAAGGTGCTAAGGATGTGGTTTTGGGTACTTGGAGGCACAAGATAAAATAGGCCATAGTCAGCATGGTTCCTCAAGGGAAAATCTTGCCTGACAAATCTGTTGGAATTCTTTGAAGAAATAACAAGCAAGATAGACAAAGGAGAATTGGTGGATGTTGTGTCCTTAGATTTTTAGAACGCCTTTGACAAGGTGCCACACATGAGGCTGCTTAACAAGTTAAGAGCCTGTTGTAAAACAGGAAAATACTAGCATGGCTGATCGGCAGGAGGCAAATAGTGGGAATAAAAGGAGCCTGTTCTGGTTGACTGTGGGTGACCAGTGGTGTTTGACAGGGGCCTGTGTTGGGAACGCTTCTTTTTAAGTCATATGTCACTATATGGATTTGTTGCAATGTTTGCAGATGATACGAAGATACGTGGTGGGGCAGTTAGATTTGAGGAAGTAGAAAAGCTGCAGAAGGACTTAGACAGATTAGGAGAATGGACAAAGAAATGGCAGATGGAATACAGGGTCAGGAAGTGTATAGTCTTCTGCTTCCATAGAAGAAGTAAAAGGGTAAACTACTTTCTAAATGGAAAGAAAATAAAAAAATCTGGGAGCAAATGGACTTCAAAGCACATTTATAATCAAAGAATGTATAAATTACATGCCTTGAAATTTGTCTAGTAACAGGCAGCCACAAAGCAAGAGACCCAAATAACTCAATAAAAAAAGACCAAAAACCACACATCACGCAAACAATCTGAAGCAAGCCAACAGCATCCCGGATGAGATGGAGTCCCAGATCTGCTCCCAGAGTGGCCAGAGTCAGCCCAAAACCTCCGTCCCCAGGTCATCACAGCAGTGGGGCAGAATAACGTAGCAGCTGGATCAGTCCACAGCTTCGGTGCTGCAGTGAAAGGAATAAACATTTGTAGGACAGCGAGCAAAATCAGCCTGACCCTTACTGCCATACCCGACACTTGGGCTTCAAGTCTATCTGGACCAATGTTTAAATTGTCCAAGTACTGCGTAATGCCGTATTCTAGAACCTGGATCCTGGCACTACGACATGCCTGGGCAGCCCAGCCCAGAGCTGTTCTTGATCTCACCAATTTGGCTTGGCGTTTTGAGCAACCCAATCTTGCGTCCAGGTTAGGATGGGCATTGGAACTTTTCCACATTGACTCCTCTCCAAATCGCTCACTCCATCTCTGACAGCATTATGAACTCCATCTGCTACCCCTGCCTTGGATTGCCCTAGCACGTCTCATTCCCCCAAACCAGCCTCGCCCCCGCCAGCCTCCTCATTGTCTGTAGCAATAGTACACCACAATCTTCTTCTGAAATTATGTTATAAATTACGTTTTTAGTCAAATCTCTTGCCTTATGACTTACCAGTAAGTTGTCACACATCTTCGGTAGCGCCATCCTAAACTCCGGGATTCCTAAAGGTTAGTTTCCAGGTTGAATCTGTGGTGAGGAAGGCAAATGCCATGTTAGCATTCATTTCAAGAGGACCAGAATAAAAAAGCAAGGATATAATTTTGAGGCTCTATAAAGCACTGGTGAGGCCTCACTTGGACTTTTGTGAGCAGTTTTGGGCTCGATATCTATAAAAGGATTTGCTGGCATTGGAGAAGGAAAAGAGGAGATTTCTCAGAATGGTCCCAGGAATCAAATGCCGTAGTTAATTAATGAAGAGTGTTTGATGGCTCTGTGCCTGTACTTGCTGGAATCTAGAAGAATGAGAGAGGATCTCGTTGAAAACTACTGAATATTGAAAGGCCTACGCAGTGTGACAAAGAAATGATAGTGGGAGAGTCTAGAACCAGAGTGCACAGCCTCAGAATAGAATAACGTTCCTTTAGAACAGAAATGAGGAGAAATTTCTTTAGCCAAAGGATGATGATTCTATGGAATGCATCGACACAGATGGCTGTGAAGGCCAAGTCATTGGGACAAGGTGCCACACATGAGGCTGCTTAACAAGTAAAGAGCCCATGGCATTACAGGAAAGGTACCAGCATAATCAGCACGAGGCAAATAGTGGGAATAAAGGGAGCCTTTTCTGGTTGGCTGCCAGTGGCTAGAGGTGTTTCACAGGGATCGGTGTTGGAACCACACCTTTATACATTATATGTGAATGATTTGGATGATGGAATTATTGCCAAGTTTGCAGGCAATATGAAGATAGGTGGATGGGCAAGTAGTTTTGAGAAAGTAGAGAGGCTACAGAATGGCTGAGACAGATTAGGAGAATGGACAAAGAAGTGGGAGATGGAATATAGTATTGGGAAGTGTATGGTCGTGCATTTTGGTAGAAGGAACAAAAGCATAGACTATTTTCTAAACAGGCAGAAAATTCAAAAATCTGAGATGCAAAGAGATTTGGGAGTCCTTGTGCAGGATTCTCTAAAGTTTAACTTGCAGGCTGAGTTCGTGGTGAGGAAGGCAAATGCAATATTAGTGTTCATTTTGAAAGGACTAGCATATAAAAGCAAGGATGTAATGCTGAGGCTTTATGAGGCACTGATGAGGCCTCACCTTGAGTATTGTGAGCAGATGTGTTGACATTGGAGAGGGTTCAGAGGAGGTTCACGAGAACAATTCCGGGAATGAAAGGGCTATCGTATGAGGGGCATTTTGTGGCTCTGAACCTGTGCTCGCTGGAAATTAGAAGAATGAGGGGGGATCTCATCAAAACCTGTTGAATGTTGAAAGGCTTTGACAGAGTGGAGATGGAGAAGATGTTTCCTATAGTTGGGGAGTCTGAGACCAAACTGCACAGCCTCAGAATAAGGGGAGGCCCTTTTAGAATGGAAATGAGGGTGGTGAATCTGTGGAATTCTTTGTCACAGGTGGCTGCGGAGGCCAAGTCATTGGATGTATTTAAGGTGGAGTTTGATACGTTCTTGATTAGTCAGGGCATGAAGGGATACAGGGAGAAGGCAGGAGATTGGGGCTGGTAGATAAAATCGATCAGCCACATTGAAATGGTGGAGCAGACTCAATGGGCCAAATGGCCTAATTCTGCTCCCGTCTCTCATGGTCTTATTTAGTTCTGAATGCTATTTGCTTTCTTTTATTGTTTGCATGATTTATTTTTATTTCTACACATTGGGTGTTTGACAGTCTTCTTTTTTAAATGGGTTCTATTGGGCTCCTTTGTTTTTTGCCTGCCTGCAAGGTTGTATATAGTATACACACTTCGATAATAAATGTTTTTCGAAATTGTGAACTGTGAACTTTATTTAAAACAGAGGTTGATGGGTTCTTGATTAGCAGGAGAGTTAAAGGTTATGGGGAGAAGGCACCAGTATGGGTTTGAGAGGGAAAATAAATCAGCCATGATGGAACAGAAAAGCAGATTCAATGTGTTGAACGGCCTAATCTTGCTCCTGTCTTATGGTCTTATTCCTAAAAATGCCAGGAGGTGGCGCTTGCATAACAATTTTTATGGTGAAGGTATCAACGCAGAGGGATCTTCCAAGGTGACTTCAATACCAGGATAAGAAGGTATGTAACTGACTGGCAAGGTATAATTCGTGAAGAAAGAGAATAGAAAACAATGGGGATCTTCTGGAAAATGCTCAGATTGCAGTTTCATTGTAGCAAATGCATCGTTTCATCACAGAGAAGACTGCAAGATGCACTGGCATCCGAGAACCAGATTGCAAAGCTGTGCAAATCACTCATACCATGACACATATTAGTGACTGACCTTTACTTAATGATAATACTGTCTTATCACCATCAGCTTTAAAAGAGACATTGGGTCAGAGATAAAGACACTGTATGACCACAAAGCGTCAATACAGTTTCAGATAGACATCTTGCTTTAAATGTACAGTACTGTGGAAAAAGTCTTGCATGTATACAGTATATATCTAGGGTGTCAAATACTTCTGCACAGTACTGTATATTGGTTAAAATTGGAAGGTGGTTGGGAAACAGAAATAAGAGTAGTTAGCTTTGTATTAGCTCAGTAGTATTAATTGTTATTTGATATCTGAAAAGACATAATATACAGTACTGTGCAGAAGTTTTAGGCACCCTAGCTATATGTATATATGACTTTTGCACAGTACTGTATATTATCATTCATATGATATTTCTGCTTCATTGAAACCTAAAATTCAGCCTCTATTTTTACATCTAAATTTGGTGATATTTCCCTATATGTAAACAATGGGTATAATTATCCATCTATAGCAAATAAATAAGGACTGCACAAATAATTTATTTTCTTTGCATACACCTGAGGAAATTTCACAAAGCTGTGTGGGATCAAATATTCCTGCACTCAAAAACCCTGCTGTTCTGACAAACAAATAGTCTCTGACTTCCCAGTGACAGCACCACCTTGTTCACCAGTAGGGGTCTGCTCATGGTTTAGATGCGTTAATGTTCTATTTTCCTTTTTCAAGTTTTGAAGGATGAAAGCCCAAGTTACGGATAAAGTTTCCCCCCTCCTACTTAAGTAAATTCATTGTGGTGATTTGTAATTGGCTCATTGGAAAGTCAATATCTAAGGCATAGGAGAAACAGCAGTTTCAAAATAAAACATTGCTTCTATTCATGAAATTAAGCATCACCCAAACCATTAAGAACCTGTTACGTACCTCATGGATATCTTGTGACTGTCTTGTGAGGGTGATGTAATGGTCTTGCGGAGGTCACATGATGTAATTTTCCCGCCGATGTGAGGTCACATGATGACCTGTTCTCACCAGGTATATGAATGTAGGCCCTTGGTGATGCAGTTAGTTTTCAGTTAGATTGTCAGTCAGATACTCTGCTAGGCTGCATATTAATCTCATGACACAGTATAGTTTTAAAATGGAGTTTTACTTTCTATTGTAAGGTACAGAAGTGTTGGGCTGGCAGTTTCACCAATAGCTGCCAGATTTGTCGATGTACCTTTTCAGTAATATTGGAGAGTGAAGACGGGAACCTGAAGGAGTCACTCGGCGGTTTTGGAAAGATTGACCATTATTGAATTCGTTCAAGTAAGAGTGATCTGCATGAGATAACCTCTGCTAAAAGCAGCAGAAAGGTTGTGCAATATCTACTCTATTCTACAGAGGAAAAAGGTCAGTGCCTTTAAACCGCTTTATTTCTGTCGTTGTGAATCCTGCAGACAAGACAGATTCCAGCTGGGATCGGCCGTGACGTCGAGTCTTTGAGGAATTCTTTACTTCAGGAAAGTCTCTCCTAATTGACTGTATAAATCTCTTGGACTTTCAAATTTACCATTCAAAGAACTGTGTTTGAATTTACCACTTTAAGACTGTTTTCGCATTTACCGCTTTAAGAACTAGTACTGAGTTTGGCGGTTTGTTAAATGGCCGCATAGCAGTTTACTTCCGGTTAAGGTTTTTCATTTGTTTATCATTTTACTAATTTTGAGCTGAGTTTAATAAATGTTTATTTGTTTATAGAACCTGACTCAATTCTATATTCATTGTTGCCGGTCACGTGACAAACCTATTAACCTCTGCTTTAAATATATCCAATTACTTGGTCTCCACAGCCATCTGTGGTAATGAATTCCACAGATTCACCACCCTCTGGCTAAAGAAATTCCTCCTCAACCTGAACAGACGGAGAATGAACCACTCTGACCTTTGGACCAAATCTTCTACCCTTCCTTTATTTTGGGTGAGAAATGTCATTGGGAAAACATTGACAAGCTGAGGATATTGGTTTAGTATTCTCCTGTAGCTTTGTACCATCCTGTTTCAGAATCTTCCTCCAGTTCCATAATCCTTCCCCAGAATATAGGCATCCGTTAGTCTCGTGAGACTATGGATTTGCACCTTGGAAGGTTTCCAGGGTGCAGGTCTCGGCAAAGTTGTATGGAAGACTGGTGGTTGTCCATGCAGCAACTCTCCCCTCTCCATGCCACCGATGTTGTCCAAGGGAAGGGCACTTGGGCCAATATAGCTTGGCACTGGTGTCGTCGCAGAGCAATGTGTGGTTAAGTGCCTTGCTCAAGGACACAACATGCTGCCTCAGCTGTGGCTCGAACTAGTGACCTTCAGATCACTAGACTGATGCCTTAACCACTTGGCCACGTGCCAATATTCCTCAGAATATTGTTCATTTTATTTCAGTTTTTTGCAAATCTTCTCCCCTTCTCATCACCAATGGCTGCTGTGTCTCCCCCTTATTCCTTTGCCCATTTTACTAGCAGTAAGCAATCTGCTGGAAGAACTCCATGGGCCGAGCAGCAATGGTGGGAGGAAAACTGTTGATGTTTCAGGTCAAAACCCTGTGTCAGGACTGAGTGTGGGGAGCTGTGATTTCCAGCATAGAAACCTACCGAATGTTGAAAGAACTAGATAAGGTAGATGTGGAGAGGATGTTTTCTCTGGTGGGGTTATCCTGAACTGGAGCGTACAGCCTCAAAATCGAGGGGCAACGTTTTAAAACAGAAGTAAGGAGGAACGATTTAGCCAAAGAGTGGTGAATCTGTGGAATGCTCTGCCACAGACTGTGGCAGAGGCCAAGTCCACGGGTATATTCAAAGCAGAAGTTGGTAGATTCCTGATTAGTTGGGCTATCAAGAAATATGGTGAGAGGGCAGGTGTATGGGGTTGAGTGGGATCCGATATCAGCCATGATGAAATGGCAGAGCAGACTCAATGGGCTGAATGGCCTAATTCTGCTCCTATGCCTTATGCTCTTATGGTCATAGAGAGAAAGTGGCAAGAAAAGACTGAGGCGTGAAAGATGACATGGGTGGAGTTTGAAGACTGTGGCAGGTGAATGATCAATGGAGAGAGGGAGGGAGAGCAAGAGGGAAAGAAACAACAGTTGGAACAAGGTGGTGGGTGGTGAGGATAGTATAAAGATGGGAGAAAGCTCGCCATCCCCTTCTCGCAATTCCTCCGTCTCCGCCGCATCTGCTCTCAGGATGAGGCTTTTCATTCTAGGATGAGGGAGATGTCTTCATTTTTTAAAGAAAGGGGCTTCCCTTCCTCCACTATCAACTCTGCTCTTAAACGCATCTCCCCCATTTCACGTACATCTGCTCTCACTCCATCCTCCCACCACCCCACTAGGAATAGGGTTCCCCTGGTCCTCACCTACCACCCCACCAGCCTCCGGGTCCAACATATTATTCTCCGTAACTTCCGCCACCTCCAACGGGATCCCACCACTAAGCACATCTTTCCCTCCCCCCCTCTCTCTGCATTCCGCAGGGATCGCTCCCTACACAACTCCCTTGTCCATTCGTCCCCCCCATCCCTCCCCACTGATCTCCCTCCTGGCACTTATCCATGTAAGCGGAACAAGTGCTACACATCCCCTTACACTTCCTCCCTTAACACCATTCAGGGCCCCAAACAGTCCTTCCAGGTGAGGCATCACTTCACCTGTGAGTCGACTGGGGTGATATACTGTGTCCGGTGCTCCCGATGTGGCCTTTTATATATTGGTGAGACCCGACGCAGACTGGGAGACCGCTTTGCTGAACATCTACGCTCTGTCCGCCAGAGAAAGCAGGATCTCCCAGTGGCCACACATTTTAATTCCACATCCCATTCCCATTCTGACATGTCTGTCCACGGCCTCCTCTACTGTAGAGATGAAGCCACACTCAGGTTGGAGGAACAACACCTTATATTCCGTCTGGGTAGCCTCCAGCCTGATGGCATGAACATTGACTTCTCTAGCTTCCGCTAGGCCCCACCTCCCCCTCGTACCCCATCTGTTACTCATTTTTATGCACACATTCTTTCTCTCACTCTCCTTTTTCTCCCTCTGTCCCTCTGAGTATACCTCTTGCCCATCCTCTGGGTCACCCCCCCCCCGTCTTTCTTCCCGGACCTCCTGTCCCATGATCCTCTCGTATCCCCTTTTGCCTATCACCTGTCCGGCTCTCGGCTCTATCCCTCCCCCTCCTGTCTTCTCCTATCATTTTGCATCTCCCCCTCCCCCTCCAGCTTTCAAATCCCTTACTCACTCTTCCTTCAGTTAGTCCTGACGAAGGGTCTCGGCCTGAAACGTCGACTGCGCCTCTTCCTATAGATGCTGCTTGGCCTGCTGCGTTCACCAGCAACTTTGATGTGTATTGCTTGAATTTCCAGCATCTGCAGAATTCCTGTTGTTTGCGTTTAAATTCACTACTGCGAAGCCTCTTCCGGTGATGCCTACACCGAAGAAGTTTAGATCCTCTCTTCGACGGGAATTCAGTGAAACCATCTCTCACTGCTCCCCATCTGTAATTTCTTCGGCTCTTCAACTTTTCGACCACACTTTGACTCAAACTCGCTATCACAGCCATGTATCCTTTCTTGGAACGTGCCTCCGTCGCCAACTTACTCCAGTTGGCTTTAGGATTCGTTTCCAAGCCTCTCAATTTGGACCTTCTGAGGATCCCAGGTACTCACATTTTATTGACTCTGCCTCTCGCCGCTTCTCCCATCAAGCTCTGAAGGCGACGCTCTCCGCCATGAGGAGGTATTTGGTGTCCCTATCCCAGACCCTTCCACACCTTCGGGACACTTTCTTCGCCGTCTGTAATGGTCCTACCCGCTATTTCATCCTCCGTCGGATCCACGCCTGCAATCGCCATTTTTTTGACTTTGTCATGTTAGGCAAAGATCGCAAGATCTTACATCTACGGACTCCAGAGCCTGCCGGCCCCGACGCTAGCAGGCATGAACTTTCAATTGCGGCGCCTGCCATTGATCTCGGCGGCTCCAACACCTCAGGACATATTCAAAACCCGGACTCCAGCAACGACCATGGACACATTCGAATTAGTCCTGACGAAGGGTCTCGGCCTGAAATGTCGACTGCGCCTCTTCCTATAGATGCTGCTTGGCCTGCTGCGTTCACCAGCAACTTTGATGTGTATTGCTTGAATTTCCAGCATCTGCAGAATTCCTGTTGTTTAAGGTGATAATGGGAACTATTTCGTCAAAGTTAAAAAAAATTATTATCAAAGCACATATATGTCACCATTTACCACCTTGAGATTCATTTTCTTGTAAGTGTACACAGTAAATACAAGAAACACAATAGAATCAATGAAATACTGTCCCCAACAGGACAAACAATCAGTGTGCAAAAGATAACAAAAGGTGCAAAGAAAAAAAAGAAATAATAATAATGATTGTTATTATTGTCAAGTTATGCCTTGACATACCTTCAATACATGGATGATTTGAAATCATATGCTCCTTCTAAGCTAAAGTAATTAATTCAAATAGTAGAACTATTTTCTAAAGAAATAAACATGAACTTTGGACTGGTTAAGGACAAAAATTTAAACATAAAGAAAGGTGCAATAGATCTAGTGGAATATAAAACAGAGCAGCAGGATATAATACAACCAATGGATGAATATAAAACATAGAAGTATCTGCCATATGAAAAAGCAAACAAAATAGATCATGGTGCAATAATGGGAAAACTTTCGACAGAATCTACTTCCAAACTTAAGAAAATCTGCCAAACAGAGCTCAATAATAAAAATATAACAAAGCCAAAACACTTGCACGATACCTATATTAGCATATTCTTTTGTCATAATGTCTAGATCTGAAACTGATCCGGAAAATTTAAAAAGAAAAATAAGAACTGAAATGACAAATTTTAGAAAACACTATGTACACTCAAACACACTTAGATTAACACTACCTATGACAGAAGGAGGAAGAGGAACAACAGACATAAAAAAAATTTACACAAGTCAGATAAAACTTCTGAGATATTTTCATCAATGAAAACGGGATTCAGTGCTCCATGCAAGCATATGCAATTCTGACAAGAAATACACACCATGAAATGTAAATGAAAGCACATCCCCAAAAGATGAAGAAATTATCACTAGAAAAAGTGAACCAATGGAAGAGCATGACCCTCCATGGAAGACATTCCCACAACCTGAGCAGATTAGATGTCAACAAGAAAACGTCAAACCTTGGCTCAAAGTTGGAGACCTCTTCCCGGAAACAGAGGGGTTCCTTGTGACAATACAGGACCCTGGTAACACAACAAATGATCAAAAATACATAGTAAAAGACTAACAAATTCAAGCTGATAAATGCAGAAGATGCCAAGATCAACCAGAAACAAGCCAACATATTGCGGGATCCTGCAGCAGTTGAACTCAATCTGATTACTTACACAGACACAATGAAGTGGCAAATATCATTCACCAAAATCTTGCTTTAAAATACAAAGTCATAAAAAACACCATACCTTACTATAAATACAAGCCTGATCCAGTTTTAGAGTCAGAGTCCTACAAATTATATTATGACTAGAAACCATAGAAACCATAGAAACTACAGCACAGAAACAGGCCTTTTGGCCCTTCTTGGCTGTGCCGAACCATTTTCTGGCTAGTTCCACTGACCTGCACACGGACCATATCCCTCCATACACCTCCCATCCATGTATCCGTCTAATTTATTCTTAAATGTTAAAAAAGAACCCGCATTTACACCTCGTCTGGTAACTCATTCCATACTCCCACCACTCTCTGTGTGAAGAAGCCCCCCCTAATGTTCCCTTTAAACTTTTCCCCCCTCACCCTTAACCCATGTCCTCTGGTTGTTTTCTCCCCTTGCCTCAGTGGAAAAAGCCTGCTTGCATTCACTTTATCTATACCCATCATAATTTTATATACCTCTATCAAATCTCCTCTCATTCTTCTACGCTCCAGGGAATAAAGTCCTAACCTATTCAACCTTTCTCTGTAACTGAGTTTCTCAAGTCCTGGCAACATCCTTGTAAACCTTCTCTGCACTCTTTCAACCTTATTTATATCCTTTCTGTAATTTGGTGAACACAATACTCCAGATTCGGCCTCACCAATGCCTTACACAACCTCATCATAACATTCCAGCTCTTATACTCAGTACTTTGATTAATAAAGGCCAATGTACCAAAAGGTCTCTTTTCGACCCTATCTACCTGTGACGCCACTTTTAGGGAATTTTGTATCTGTATTCCCAGATCCCTCTGTTCCACTGCACTCCTCAGTGCCTTACCATTAACCCTGTATGTTCTACGTTGGTTTGTCCTTCCAACGTGCAATACCTCACACTTGTCAGTATTAAACTCCATCTGCCATTTTTCAGCCCATTTTTCCAGCTGGTCCAAGTCCCTCTGCAGGCTCTGAAAACCTTCCTCACTGTCTACTACACCTCCAATCTTTGTATCATCAGCAAATTTGCTGATCCAATTTACCACATTATCATCCAGCTAATCCATTATTACAGTTAGGACAATCCATAACAATCAAATAGATATAATATTACAGGATAAACAAGTAATAACAACCTACTTAATAGATATTGCCTTTCCAACACACATAATATACAGAAATTAATAAGTGAAAAATACCAGAAATATACTGAATTAAAAGAGGAAATTGAAAGACTATGGAGCATGAACAGTGTATACTGTTACGTAACTGGTAACAATGAATATCAATAGAGACAGGTTATATAAAAACAACCAAACATTTATTAACCATGGATAAACAATGAAAAAAAAACAAACAAAAACTTTAACTGGAAGTTAACCGTTATGCAGCCGTTCAACAAATCATCACTCGGCACTGGTTCTTAAAGCGTTAAATGCGAAAACAGTTCTTAAAGCAATAAAGTCAGATATAGTTCTTAAAATAGTAAATTCGAAAGTCCAACAGATTTATACGTTCAATTGGGAGAGACTTCTCTGGAGAAGGATTTCTTCATAGACGACACTTTCCTGCTGGTTCTGTCCACAGGATTCACGATGCGGTAAATAAACAGTTTAAAACAACTGACCTTAAATTCTTTTAGAGAGAGCAAACCTTTGCATGAACTCTTTTCTCTTTTGGCAAGAGTTATCTCCGATGCAGGTCACTACTCCTTCAACGAGGACTCAATAAGGTCGATCCTTTGTTAAACTGCCAAACAATGCCGACTCCTCTCAATCCTACGGTCCTGTGCTTCGATAAAGTCTTCACTCTCCCTTCTACTGCTGGAATAGGGTAAGTCAGCACATCTAGCCAAAAATTTCCAGTCCAATAATATTATACCTTGCAACAGAACGCACAACCGTTTCAAAAATGAAACTGCGTCACAAAAACAAAGATGCAACAGAAAAGGAGACACAGCACATTCTACCTGGAAATCTAAAAACTAAAAACCCAACTGCGTCATCTGGACTCTACCTTTATATACCCGTGGTGCACATGTCATCACGTGACCTCACATCCACGGGAAAATTACATCAGGTGACCTCCAAAAGACCATTACGTCATCCTCACAAAAAAAACACAGATCTCCTTGAGGCATGTAACAATATATTGTCCCAGTAGTGATATCTACAATTGGTATCATCCCAAAGTCACTACACAGTAGCATTAAACAATCAAGCCTACACAGCAAAACTTTGTAAATCTCCAGACAGCCGCAATACTAAACTCCACTAGAATAATCTGAAAGTTCCTAACAATTGAGAAATGAGTGCGCTTGGCTATGCCCATACCTCGGGTTTTACCAGCTTGAGCTGAGAAAAAGTAAAAATAATAATAAACAAGCAATAAATATCAAGAACAGAGTCCTTAAAAGTTACTTCATAGGCTGTGGGGACAGTTCAGTGCTGGGGCGAGTGAAGTTGTTGAAGTTATCCTCTCTGGTTCAGGAGCCTGATGGTTAAGGGGTGACAACTCTTCCTGAACTTGCTGGTGTGGGTCCTGAGGCTCTTGTATCTTCTTCCTGATGGCTGCAGTGAGAAGAGGGCATGCCCTGGATGGTAGTAGAGGGGAAGGGAGAGGAGAACCACAGATTGTTTATTGTTTCATGTTCCAACATCAGCAGTTTCTTCTCATCACCCACCTCTCTGGCCCCCTTTGCCTCCTTTAATGCTTTTTTTTCCACACTTGTATTTTGGATGTATCTCCTAATCTGTGGCTCAGTCCCTTGTGCCTCATGGGACTTCATACATATTTTCAGAATATAACATATATAAATTTCATGTAGCCAAAGATGTATTAGTGAATATTAAGTAGAAATGTGTGTGGATAATGAAAAATATTTGAGGCAGAGTGAAAATGGAGGCCGTGCAGAGAAAGCAGGTCAAGTCGCCCACTGCTGTAAACTTGTGTGCAATACTGTTGTAGATTCAATTGTCTTCAATGAGTCAAAAAATCCCAATGTTCCCAGTGTGACCTCCTCTACATCGGTGAGACCTGATGTAGATTGGGGGAATGGTTGTCAAGCACCTTTGCTCCATCTGCAACAGGGAGGATTTCCTACTGGCCAACCATTTTAATTCCACTCCCCATTCCCATTCTGACATGTCTGCCCATGGCCTCCTTTACTGCCACGATGAGGCTACCCTTAGGTTGGAGGAAAAACACCTCATATTAGCCTCCAACCTGATGGAATGAACATGGATTTCTCCAACTTCCAGTAAATTATTCCCCCTTCTCTCCTTTTCTAGTTCCCCTCTAACTCCTTCTCTTCTCCTCAACTACCTATCACCTCCCCTTGGCACCCTTCCTCCTTCCCTTTCTCCCATGGTTCAATCTCCTTAGATAGCTTCTTCTTCTGTCCTTTACTTTTTCCACCTATCATTTACCAGATTCTCACTTCTTTCCCCCGCTTCACCTATCACTTTCTAGCTTGTACTATACTCCTTCCCCTCCCCCCACCTTTTTATTCTGGATTCTTCTCTGTTCTTTTCAGTCGTGATTGAGGGTCCCGGGCTGAGATGTCCACTCTTTATTCCTTTCCATAGTTGCCACCTGACCTGCTGAGTTCCTTCTGGCATTTTGTGTGTGTTATTCTGCATTTCCGGCATCTGCAGAATCTCGCATTTATGTCATGCTGGTGATCTAATTATAGTTGCATCTATCTTGTGGAATGTAGTTATTCATCCAGCAATTAAAGAGTGTAGTTTTTTTGTGTCCAAGTATAGGATTTGCTCTGTCAGAACAAGCAATTATCCATGTTCCAAATTATATATAAAGTTCAAACCTTGATACAAGTTCAGGATCAAGTGAATTGAAATCTGCTGACGGTTTTCAAAAGCACAGTGCCATTTACGAATGAAATTCCCATTACTTGCTAGGTATCTACCAGTGCTGTTCCATTGGTTTGATCACCCTGGACCAGGTCCTCTGTCTAAGTCTACCAACCAAGAAGCCACCTCCTCTGACTTAATGTTTCCAGATGCTGCCAAAGGCTTTTGAACTGTTTTATGGTGTCTTTGAGAGAGAGAGAGGGAGAGAGAGAAAGAAACATTAAAATCAAATAGATATAATTAAAATAATAAAAACATTTAAAAGCCATGAAAAGCATTTTACTAAATCATCAACTTTGCCGGCAACTAATTAAAAACTATCAAATGAAGCAAAATTAGATAAAAATTCTGACAATGACATTGGATCTACACCTGTACTTTTGCCTCTTCCTTTCCCTAAGTTCATGCGCCCAAAGAGCTTTTCTGGGTGAAAATGCAATTCATCTGCACTTTTGTTAGCTGAGTGACAGCTCCTCCCTTGATTTTGAATGCCTGACTAATGTATAGTTCAGCCATTTGGAAAACTGGTGGGTTGAATTGCTGCAAGCTGGTCTGCTGTGTGATAACTCTATTCACGGGAATATCATTGCACCTTGCAGAGAAATCTGAATGATTGAAGGATCACAGTTGAACTACACGTTGCTATTGGTTAGACAATGTATTATTTAACTATACTGTTCTGTGAGGCAGCCACATTTCCAACCTACAAACTATTCAGTTTACATAGAGTTCTCAGGAGTGGCACCCTGTCGTAATCAGGAATGACCTACATACTGCATTCAGTGCCAAGCTGTGGGCTCCTCCACTTGTGGGGAACCAAGTGCAGATTAGGTGGTCGCTTTGCAACTCTATTCAGGCTTTTCCATCTCACTCTTGATCTTTCAGCCTTTGCCCTCTCACACCATTCAAACAAAGCCCAGTGTATGACTGAAGAATTTTCCGTTTCGTTTCCCACCTCATCAGGTTGCAATCCTTGGGACTCTGTATTGAATTCAGCAAGTTCAGATAATCAACCTTCTCTATCTGTGCAAGGCTGACCACTTCAGGTATATTCAAGTCAAATTAAATCAAGTTCAATTATCATTCAAACCATACATTGACTCAGCTGAACGAGACAGCGTTCCTCTGGGGCCAGGGTGTAAAACATACAAAGTAGCAAGCAAACATTCAAAAATACAGAGTAAGATAATTCAAAATATTGAGCAAAGAAGCATATTCACTCCAAAAAAAACATATCGTGCAAGAACCTGAGCGACAATGTCCGGCAATTGATGGTACAGTCTCCCGGCAGTGTACAGATGCACACAATCCAGCCTGTCATTCCACCATTCGAACAGGGAGGGCAGCACCAACGGGTGAGGCCAGCCCCAGCCAAGCTCAACTACACTGTAGTGCTTCCACGTCTCTCACCTGGCCTGCAGCAGCAGGCAAGCCCGAGGCTTGAGGCCTAGTTCTCGCTACAATTGAGGCTACACAGCTCCCATGTTGATCGTCCCTCTTCCTCCAGACAAGGGCAACAGGCCTGCGGCAACTTGCATTATCACTGTCCAACAGAGTCTTGCGATTGCATGTGAAATGTCTGAGAAAATCTCCCATGGTTACACTGCACCAACTCCGATGCTTCCAAGTAGCGGGCAGCACAGTCTGCAGCCAGGTTTTACAAAGGAAAAAAGCACCTTTGGTTGGCCCCCTCTCTTACACAGACCGCTATCTTACAGGAAGTAATATTTTCTCTCTTACATATTCCCTGGTTTTCTAACTATTTCCAACAATCATTTTTATTTCAAATTTCAAACAGTAGCAGCTTTCTGAACCTTACTATTTACTCATGTTCGTATCAGCACCCTTTCACTACCTCATTTATGTCACTTCTGGTCTCTTGCTCTCTTCACATATTCTTTTTGAAAGTCAAAAAGACACACTCACGTTCTCACTCCCACTTCTGATTCAAAAGTCACTAACAAGAGACATTAACTCAGGTTCTCCTCTCCACAGATACGGCCAGACCTGCTGAACCTCTCTTGTTTTATTTCAGATTTCCAGCATCTGCCCTTATGCTGTATGTGAAACAGGGCTTGGCTTTGCTACCACTGGTTGTGATTTCATACTAAGTAAGTGAACATGAGAAACTGATTTTCAGACCAGAGAATATGACAAGCTCTGAATAGCAATATTACTTGTTGATTTTGCAATTTGTTAACAAGAAGCTGATGACATGCTTTCTCTTGCTTTAAAAACTGGAAAATAGACAGTACTTACAAACAAGTATTTGGTCACAAAACCTTCACAATAAAATTAACATCCAACTTTTGTTGGAAGATGATTACAGAAATTCTGATGTGATTGACAGGAATCTGAACATTATTATGCCATTGCCTAAGAATGTGTTGACATAGCCTTGTGATTAAAAACAATTGTTTCTCCCTCCCCCATTCAGTACTTGCCAAACACAGAAAAATGTCATTCATCTCAATGAGTTTGAGCTAGATTTTCAGCACCACCTATGCCAATACTTCCGTTTCCGAACCCTTCCGCAAACAGTGCTACAACTTATTTTACCCATAGATCCAATTCACTTTTGAAAGACATAATTGAATTCAAATCCACCTCTCTTTCAAGATGTCCATGCCAGGTAATTACTCCCTGCCTAAAATAGGCTTTTCCTCACATCATCCCTAAATTTTATGCCGTTCACTTTAAATCTGTGTTCTGCCATTTGACCTCTCTGCAAACGGGAATAATGCTACACGGCTTTAGTCTTTTGTACCTTTGGCCCGATCTGAGGGGGAGAGAAGAGAGAATGTCTGGGTAGATTTAATTGTAGTGTTTAGGAGGCAGCTAGCCAAACAAATTAGCAGATACAAAATTCAGGCAGCTGTCTTTGATTATGTTAGCTCTTTTACTGAGGAGTCGAAAAGTGCAGATTGAATTGATGGAGGAGAGACTGGTTTCTGTGATGTATTGACCTTCATCCACAACTCCCTGCAGTCTCACTCAGAGGAGTTGCCATATCAAGCACCTCCTGAGGACATAAAGGTGCTGGTTCATTTTATTGTTTGTAGTTAATGAACTGGAAAATAAAATTAAATATGATTGTAAGACAACAACCACCTGCATGACTTCAGGTCTTCTCTCTGCACCACCGTGCACGTGGACGCTGGGGGAAAATAAACCTTCATAAATATACATTTCAGTGAGATTTATAGCATCAGGTCTTTGTTTGCAAATGTAAAAAGCACCCTTTTCAGAACATGCAGCACCCAGCAGATCATCAGGCAACAGCTGTAACATCTTTGACATGTCCTTTGTAAGTAAATATCCAGATGGCCAAGACAATTACATCTCAGCCTACCGATGCAAGAGGCATGACTGTCCTAAATGATGCAGAAAGGATCTGCTCAAAGGTTAGGTCACCACGGTAATTAGAGGGCTAGCTTCTGAAGCATGGCTGTTGGCAAATGATCATCAGCAAGTTAGGCTCTTCTGCCTTCCGAGTGAAAAACAATATTTGAAAGGTCAAGACATTTGGCAAGTTGCTACAGACTTCCAAAACATTTGATAAAATAACATTATGTTCAGATAATGTTAAAGTCATCATAAGGATACAACAGATTAAACAAAATATGCAGCAAATTAGTATGTATAAAGGTAAACTCCAAACGACCAAGTTCTCTATTATCAAAAGAGCAATTTAAAATCTGTAAGTTTTCCGAGTCCTGTTGCCGATCCAAGATTTTGTCAGAAGTCAGAAAAATGACAAAGTCCCGTTACAGAAGTCCCCGTGGGACAGATTCGGAGGGCTGTGCTGATTGAGGAGCAGCATATTCGGTCAGACTACCAGAGCTCCAGCGAAGTTTTGCCCAACCTCAAGATCTGTTCACCAAAGCCCTTCGCATGTTCCAATTTGTATTCCATGTAGAACTTCCATGTTACGAGCTGTATGACAAAAAAATGAGGGTTTAAAATCAGTTTAGTCCCCAAAACATGTAGAGGGAACAGATGGTCATGAACCCACGTACATGCAAGCCAAAGTAACTGTTTTCTTTGCAATGTTTCATGTTGCTTAGAATCAACATGGGACAGGAGATCATTCAGCCCATCAAGTACATGTTAGCATTGCTCCTTGGCTGCATGGACCATCATCGAGATTGATACCAAAAATTATTTTGCACCTAAAGTAGAGGTGCACTGCAGATGTAAATGATAAGTTTCCTTAAAAATTACTCATGGCACTGAGGAAGGAACTGACCATTGAAGAGACTGAAAAGTTATACTGTAGGATAGTCATACATTCCTTTTCTTTCTGTTGTGAACACGAATCTGCTAAATAATATTGGAGGAGAATATCAACAAGTTTCAGCAACCCAAATTGGAACCTTCCTGGTACTTATGGGGAAGGGGGCAGGATGGGTGGTGATGGACAGACACTACAGCATAATTTGATGTTCAAAGTCTGGAATTGGAGGTTGGAAGGACACACACACCAGGCTTCATCAAGAGATCAGCAGTGGAAAGGATGAGTAGCTTCAAGCCCCTGGGTGTCAGCATCTCAGAAGATCTAGCCTGGGCCCTATCTATTGATGCAATTATGATGAGGGCATGCCAGCAGCCATGTTTCATTAGGAATTTCATTATATGGTCAAAGACCTGAGCAAATTTCTGCATTGTGAAGAGTGTTCTGACTGGCTGCATTCCGGCCTGGAGCAGAGGTGCCAATGCACAGGATAGTAAAGAGATGTACAGCGTTGCAGACTCAGCCAGTTCCATCACAGACACAACCCCTCCCACCAAACAGGACGTCTTCCAAAGGTGGTGCTTCAAGTAATCTGCACCCATCATTAAGGACCCTTACGACCCAAGACATGCCTTCTTCACCTTAGTTCTACCAAGAAGGAACAGGAGCCTGAAGACACACAGTCAATGTTTTAGGAATAGCTTCTTCCTCTCCTCAAACTGATTTCTGGATGGTCCATGTTAGAGCAACTTTTAGGTTCAGCACATGTAGCAATTAACTTAACTGACTTTGGCCACTAGCCTTCAGATTCAAACAGGCATCGGAGATTAAATTTAAAATGCAGACCAGGAAACAGCACTGATTTTCTACATATCTAATCAACATCCGATTGCATGGATACCTTTGTGTGACCCATCTTGTAGCCAGCAATTTTAGCAGTCTATGTGGGTGAGTATTTTTAAAATTAGCACTCACACTTGGATCTGTTCAGGTTGGTGGTACACGGGAGCATGAGGTATCACGAGCTGGTAGATAAAAAAGTAGAAAATTTGTGGGCAGATTGGAAAAAGCATGTGCGAGCAAGAAGGCCTACAAACCTGACTCAGTTACACCAGTTCTGTCTGGAGGAATGGAACAAAATTCCAGCAACTTATTGTGAGAAGCTTGTGAAAGGCTACCCAAAACGTTTGACCCAAGTTAAACAATTTAAAGGCAATGCTACCAAATACTAACAAAGTGTATGTAAACTTCTGACCCACTGGGAAAGTGATGAAAGAAATAAAAGCTGAAATAAATCATTCTCTCTACTATTATTCTGACATTTCACGTTCTTAAAATAAAGTAGTAATCCTAACTGACCTAAGACAGGGAATATTTTCTAGGATTAGATGTCAGGAATTGTGAAAAACTGAGTTTAGATGTATTTGGCTAAGGTGTACGTAAACTTCTGACTTCAACTGTGGATGGGAAGCCATGGACTGGGTGGGCGGTGATGAAGGAAACAGCTGAAGAATTAGCTTCAGGAGCACTGCTGGGAGTTGCTCAGTTCAGGTGATGGAACGGCTGGCCCTGATGGAAGCACTGCACCACAGTAAAGGCAGTCTGATAAATATATATACAGACAGCCGGTTGCCTTCAGGGTGGGGCGTGATTATCTGACGGCATGGGCACGACGAGGATTTGTAACCTCAAGGGGCAGGTATTCAGCACAGGCACCTAATACAACTACTGCTGGAAGCAGTGACCCTGTCAGCAGTGGTGGCAGTGATTAAAGGAAAAGCTCACCAGAACGGGGAGAGTAAGGAGCAGAAAGGAAATGAGTGGGCAGACATCAGTGTGAAGAAGGCAGCAGAGGAACAAGAGGCAATTGAGATTGCAAGTGTGCAGGAAGAAACGACTGAAGCCAGTTTAGTAAAACTATATGAAGGGTTGGAGACAGAAAAGAAGGAGAAAGGGAGCAAAGGAGGACCAGATGGGAGCTGGACCTGTGGGGAAGAGGGAATCGTGGTAGCCCCAGCTTGTATGAGGTAGATACTACTGAAGTTATATCATGGGGTAATGCATCAGGGAGGGCAAAGCATGATCACAACCCTCCAGCAGGACTGGTGGTGGCCACGGATGGACAGGGATGTTGTGTCCAGCAAAACACCACTAACGGCATAAAGCTACCGCTGGCAAACCAACCACGGCTGAGGGGACCCTGGGAAAACATCCAGATGGACTTCACGGGGCCCCTGCCAAAACGCAGGGGAAGAATCTACTGCCTGGTAATTATGGATCACTTCACCTGGTTGGTAGAACTTTCCCAACAAGGGACTGCACCACCAGCACTGCTGCACGGATCCACCTAAGGCAGGGAACCCCCATCCAGGTGGACTCGAATCAGGGGCCACACTTCACAGGGAAAGTGATGAAGGAAATGTGTCAACTGTTCGGGATCGGACAACAGTTCCAGGTACCCTACCACCCTCAGAGTTCAGGATTAGTAGAAGGATGAACCAAACAATCAAGAATGCCTCAGCCAAAGCTATAGCTGAGACCAGAGGGACGTAGGTTGACGTATTACCAAGAATCCTGATGATACTGCAAGCAACCCCAAACTGCGTGCTGGGTCTCAGCCCCTACAAATTATTGATGGGGCAGACACTGCGAATCCCTTATGGGGTAATTACGGGTTGGAGTGAGCCTGGGGCTTACGAGGATGGAATGACACAATTTGAGGAAGACCTTTTTCAACTGAAAGGGTCTCTATATGATGTTTGCTGTGTCTTGCTTTGTCAGATAAAGAGGCTGATTCATATCTCCCAGTATTTTCTCCAGTGACTTCATTCATGCAATAACAGTCTATGGAAACTACCTCACTTTTTTTGCACTCTGTTATTCATTCTTTTTGTAATTATAGTCATTTTTATGTATTGCATTGCACTGCTGCCACTAAACAAATTTCACAACATACGTCGGCAATAATAAACCTGATTCTGGTAGCATAAATCTCCGGTGATGAAGTGATAAAACTTTGATCAGTGCACAGGAATCAGAGAAGTGGCAGGAGAGGGAAAGCAATATACAAGCTTGCAGAAAATTAGATAGAAACCTATACAAATTCTACTGCAAAAAAAAGAGACGGATGAGGGTTGAGGTGGGTGAGGAGGTGGAAGCCAAATGTGTACATAACCAAATACTTGATGCATGATAAAAGTGTGCTGAATCCCAGAGTTCTTACACATAGAAGCATAGGGGAATCTTTATATTGGCATTGGCCCTTAAAGACTTGGAAGTTATTCTTTGAGATTACATTTCAGCACATTTTTACTTTTGTGTTTACAAAAGAGGATAACATAGTCAGTGAGAGTGAAAAGGTGACAGCATGGGATTATTGATCAACAGCAATGCAAATAATTGATCAGAAACTCAGGCAAGAAAGACCTATGTTATTCACAACACACTGGAGGAACTCAGCAGGTCGGGCAGCATCCGTGGAAAAGATCAGTTGACGTTTCGGGCCAGAACCCTTCGTCAGGACTGTAGAAGGAAGGGGCAGAGGCCCTATAAAGAAGGTGGGGGGAGGGTGGGAAGGAGAAGGCTGGTAGGTTCCAGGTGAAAAACCAGTAAGGGGAAGGATAAAGGGGTGGGGGAGGGGAAGCAGGGAGGGGATAGGCAGGAAAGATGAAGAAGGAATACGGGAAAACACAATGGGTAGTAGAAGGAGGTGGGACCATGAGGGAGGTGATAGGCAGCTGGGGGATGGGGCAGAGTGACATAGGGATAGAGGAAGGGAGGGGGAGGGAATTACCGGAAGTTGGCGAATTCTATGCTCATACCAAAGGGCTGAAGACTACCTAGACGGTATATGAGGTATTGCTCCTCCAACCTGAGTTTAGCCTCATCATGGCAGTAGAGGAGGCCATGTATGGACATATCTGAATAGGAGTGGAAAGCAGAGTTGAAGTGGGTGGCTACTGGGAGATCCTGCCTATTGTGACAGACGGAGCAGAGGTGCTCGACGAAGCGGACCCCCAATCTGCGTCGGGTTTCACCGATGTAGGGGAGACCGTACCAGGAGCTCCGGATGCAATAGACAACCCCAACAGACTCAAAAGTCAAGTGTTGCCTCACTTGGAAGGACTGTTTGGGGCCCTGAACAGTGGCAAGAGAGGAGGTGTAGGGACAGGTGTAGCACTTGCGCTTACAGGGGTAAGTGCCAGGTGGGAGATCAGTGGGGAGGGACGTGTGGACCAGGGAGTCACGGAGGGACCGATCCCTGCGGAAGGCGGAGAGGGATAGAGAGGGAAAGATGTGCTTAGTGGTGGGGTCCTGTTGAAGGTGACAGAAGTTGCGGAGGATAATGTGCTGGATCCGGAGGCTGGTGGGGTGGTAGGTGAGGACAAGGGGAACTCTGTCCCTGTTGTGGTGACGGGAGGATGGGGTGAGAGCCAAAGTGCGGGAAATGGAGGAGATGCGGGTGAGGGCATCATTAATGACAGCAGAAGGGAAACCACAATCCTTAAAGAAAGAGGACATTTGAAATGTCCTGGAACAGGAAACCTCATGGCATTTTTGCATGTGGCGGGGTGGGAAGAGATATAGTTGAGGTAGTTATGAGAGATAGAGACCGAGAGATTGAGAATTTGAGACCACTTGGTCTGTCTCGGACACTTCTCTCCCATTTCTCGATCTCTCAGTCTCCATCTCTGGAGACAGACTGTCCACTGACATCTTCTACAAGCCCACTGGCTCTCATAACTACCTCAACTATACCTCTTCCCACCCCACCACATGCAAAAATGCCACTCCCTATTCCCAGTCCCTCCGTCTCCACCGCATCTGCTCCGAGGATGAGGTTTTCCGTTTCAGGACATCTCAAATGCCCTCTTTCTTTAAGGATCGTGGTTTCCCTTCTGCCGTCATCAATGATGCCCGCACCCGCATCTCCTCCATTTCCCGCACTTCAGCCCTCACCCCATCCTCCGGTCACCACAACAGGGACAGAGTTCCCCTTGTCCTCACCTACCACCCCACCAGCCTCCGAATCTGGCACATTATCCTCCGCAACTTCTGCCACCTTCAACAGGGCCCCACCACTAAGTGCATCTTCCCCTCTCCACCCCTCTCCGCCTTCCGCAGGGATCGGTCCCTCCGCGACTCCCTGGTCCACACGTCCCTCCCCACGGATCTCCCACCTGGCACTTATCCCTGTAAGCGCAAGTGCTACACCTGTCCCTACACCTCCTCTCTTGCCACCATTCAGGGCCCCAAACAATCCTTCCAAGTGAGGCAACACTTCACTTGTGAGTCTGTTGGGGTCATCTATTGCATCCGGTGCTCCCGGTGTGGCCTCCTTTACGTCAGTGAGACCCGACCGCTTCGTTGAGCACCTCCGCTCCATCCGCCAAAACAGACAAGATCTCCCAATAGCCACCCACTTCAACTCTGCTTCCCACTCCCACTCAGATATGTCCATACATGGCCTCCTCTACTGCCACGATGAGGCTAAACTCAGGTTGGAGGAGCAACACCTCATATACCGTCTAGGTAGTCTCCAGCCTCTTGGTATGAACATAGAATTCGCCAACTTCCAGTAATTCCCTCCCCCTCCCTTCCCCTATCCCCATTTCACTCTGCCCCCTCCCCCAGCTGCCTATCACCTCTCTCATGGTTCCGCCTCCTTCTACTACCCATTGTGTTTTCCCCTATTCTTTCTTCACCTTTCCTGCCTATCACCTCCCTGCCTCCCTTCTCCCACCCCTTTATCTTTCCCCTTACTGGTTTCTCTCCTGGAACCTACCAGCCTTCTCCTTCCCACCCTCCCCCCACCTTCTTTATAGGGCCTCTGCCCCATCCCCCTACAGTCCTGATGAAGGGTCCTGGCCCGAAATGTCAACCAATCTTTTCCACGGATGCTGCCCGACCTGCTGAGTTCCTCCAGCATGTTGTGAGTGTCGCTTTGACCCCAGCATCTGCAGAGTATTTTGTGTTTAAGACTGATGTTATTGTAGCCGAGCTTTCCCTCCCCTGCTGCTTTCCCTCCACTGTTCCCTCCAGTTGCTCATGTTCCTGCTTTTTGGCTATTCTCATGCTGATCAGGGCTGTTCCTTTAATAAACAGTGTCTGCAACTAGCAGAAATCTATTATAAACCCCAGCTCCCTGCTGAAACTGAGCACATGCAGACTCAAGCTAATTTAATTCAGACAGTGAATGTCTTCTGGAAAATGATGTAAGGTATTCGATGTAACATTCCCCGCGGCTGATTCCTTTTCCATCGCTCTTCTGCTATGTGGGTGCTGGTCTTGAGCTACAAGAGGGGGTAATCCTAGTCAGCAAGTAACCAGCTTTCAGCTTGGACATGGTAATCAAATAATGTGGGACAAAGGACAGACAAAAGAATGAAGGAGTTTTGAGTATTGACAAGCTTATGGGCATTCACCCTGCTTGGCATGTTCACAGCCTGTGGCTGTACAACAGCTGCACAGTTTGGCTCACAAAAACTATCAGGTTTACATGCAGAGCATGACAGGCAATATGCTACCGTCAAAGACACCCTGCAGAATTGGGGAAGTGCACAATACTCACCTCCGGCAAAAGGAAACAAAAGTTGTCTCTGTGTATAGTGAACTTTGGTGACCAGCAAAATACAGAGAATTTTCAGCCTTGTATCCAGGTGCATCAACATTTATGGCCTCGGATGACTACGCAACTACAGGTAAAGCTGGCTGTGGTCTGCAATAAAGCTACAGCAGTTGGTAGATTTCAGTCAGATATTCTAATGAAGGAACGTCTGCAATGTAATTGAGGAAACAATATAACTACAGACAACTTGAGGATTTGGTCCCCTGCTCCTTTTGGCTTTTCTCCATTCTGAACTGCCGGAAGTCGTGCACATATTGGAACCAATGACACATGTAGAAAAAGGGATGAGGTCCTGAAGAGAGATTATAGGGAGTTAGGTAGAAGGCGGAAAAGAAGAACCCATGGACCCTTTAGTAACCTCTGGATTGCTGCCTGTGCCACACCACCAATGAGAGTATGAATAAGATGATATGGCTGATGAATGCATTGCTGAGGTATTGGTGCAGGGGGCAGGGTTTCAGATTTCTGCATCATTGAGACCTCTTCTGGCAAAGGTATGACCTGTACAAAAAGTATGGCTTGCACCTGAGCTTCAGGGACACCAACATCCTTGCGTGTAGATTAGTGAGAGTTTTTGGGGAGGATTGAAACTAATTCAGCAGGGGAATGGGAACTGGAGTGATAGGGATGGAGCTGTTGAGCTACAAGTAGATGCTGTGTGTAGTGAGACAATGAGGAAGGACAGGCAGATGATTGGGCAAAATTGCAGTTAGTGGGATGAGTTGAATTGTACCATGGAGGCATAACTGAAAAGGGTGATGAAAACGGGACTGAAGATGTTGTATTTGAATGCATGCAGTATACGGAATAAGGTAGATGATCTTACAGCGCAGTTAGAGGTTGGAGGCTACGACATTGTGGGCATTCACCAAGAGGTGGCTGAAAGAAGATCACAGCTGGGAACTTAACATCCAAGGGTACACATTGTATCAAAAGGACAGGCAGGTAGGCGGAGGGGTGAGGTGGCTCTGTTAGTAAAAAAATGAAGTCAAATCCTTAGAAAGACATGACATAGGGTGGGAAGATGTAGAATCCTGGTAGGTAGCATTAAGAAACTGCAAGGGTAAAAAGACCACGATGGGAGTTATATACAGGCCTCCTGACAGTAGCCAGGATGGGGCATACAAATTACAATGGGAGATGGAAAAGGCATGTAAAAAGGGTAATGTTACAATAGTCATACAGTAGGTGAAAGGCAATTCTGGATTGGATGTTGTGTAATGAACCAGACTTGATTTGGGATCTTAGGGTAAAGAAGCCCTTAGGAGACAGTGATCATATGATAGAATTCAACCTGAGGTTTGAGAGGGAGACGATAAAGTCAGATGTATCAGTATATAGTAGAGTGCAGGGAATTATAGAGGCATGAGACAGGAGCTGGCTAAAGTTGATTGGAAAGGGACACTAACAGGGATGATAGCAGAACAGCAATGGCTGGAGTTTCTGGGAACAATTCGGAAGGTGCAGCATAGTTACATTCCAAAGAAGTATTCTGAAGGGAGGATAGCACAAGTATGACTGGCAAGGAAAGTCAAAGACAACATTAAAGGAAAAAGGGGCATATAATATAACAAAAATGAATGAGAAGTTGCAGGATGTGGAAGCATGTAGAGACCAACGGAAGGCAACTAAAAACACCATAAGGAGAGAAGAGATGAAATGTGAACATAAGCTAGCCATGAATATAAAAGAGGACACAAAACATTTTTTTAAGATATATAAAGAATAAAAGAGAAGTGAGAGTGGATATTGAACCACTGGAAAATGACGCTGAAGAGGTAGTAATGGGGGTCAAAGAAATGGCAGACGAAGTTAATAAGTATTTTTCATCAGTCTTCAATGTGGATGACACTAGTTGTATGCCAGAGGTTTGAGACAGTCAAGGCACAGAAGTGAGTGCAGCTACTATTACTAAGGAAAAGGTGCTTAGGAAGTGGAAAAGTCTGAAGGTAGGTAAGTCACCTGGGCCAGTTGAACTGCACCCTAGGTTTCTAAAAGAGGTAGCTGAAGAGACTGTGGAGGTATCAGTAGTGATCTTTCAAGACTCACTAGATTCTGGAATGTTTCTGGAGGACGGGAAAATCACAAATATTACTCCACTCTTTAAGAAGGGAGGGAGGCAGAAAATAAGGAAATTACATGCTAGTTAGCCCAACTTCAGTGGTTGGGAAGATGTTGGAGTCCATTATTAAGGATAAGGTTTCAAGATACCTGGAGACATTTGATAAAAGAAGTCAAACTCAGCATGGTTTCCTTGAAAGGAAATCTTGCCTGACATTCCGTTGGAATTCTTTGAGGAAATAACAGGCAGGATAGACAAAAGAGAGTCACTGGATGTTGTTTACTTAGATTTTCAGGAGATCTTTGATAACATATCATGCATGAGGACATTTAACAAGATACGAGCTCATGATATTACAGATAGGTCCTAGAATGGATACAAGATTGGCTGACTGGCAGAAGGCAAAGAGTCGGAATAAAGGTGCCTTTTCTGGTTGGCTGCAGGGATCAGTGTTCGGATCACTTCTTTACGCTTTATTTGTTAATGATTTGGAAGATGGAGTTGATGGCTTTGTGGCCAAGTTTGCAGAAAACATGAAGGTAAGTGGAGGGGCAGGTAGCTTTGAGGAAGCAGGGAGCCTGCTGAAAGACTCAGACAGATTAGAGAAATAGGCGAAGATGAGGCAGATGAAATAAAGAACAGGGAAGTATATGGCCACACACATAAAAGTTGCTGGTGAATGCAGCAGGCCAGGCAGCATCTCTAGGAAGAGGTACAGTCGACGTTTCAGGCCGAGACCCGGTCTCGGCCTGCAACCGTCGACTGTACCTCTTCCTAGAGATGCTGCCTGGCCTGCTGTGTTCACCAGCAACTTTTATGTGTGTTGCTTGAATTTCCGGCATCTGCAGAATTCCTGTTATTTAAGTATATGGCCATGCACTTTTGTAGAAGGAATAAAGACATAGCCTCATTTCTAAATGGGGAGAAAATTCAAAATTTAGAGGTGAAGGGAACTTGGGAGTTCTTGTGTAGGATTCCCTAAAGGTTACCTGGCAGGTTGAGTTTGTGGTAAGGAAGGCAAATGCAGTGTTTGCGTCCACTTTGAGAGGACTAGAATATAAAAGCAAGGTGTAATACTAAGGCTTTACATGGCATCAGCCAGACTGCTCTTGGTGCATTGGGACCAGGTTTGGGCTCATTATCTAAGAAAAGATGTTCTGGGATGGAAAAGGTCCAAAGGAGGTTCACAAGAATTATTCTGGGAACGAAGGTGTTATCATATGAGGAGTGTTTGATGACTTTTGGCATATACTTGCTGGAGTTTAGAAGAATGGGGGGGAGGGAACCTCATTGAAATTTATTGGATATTAAAGGCCTAGATAGAGTGGATGTGGAGAGGATGTTTCCTTTAATGGCGTAGTCTAGGACGAGAGGACACAGCCTCAGAATAAAAGTACATCCATTTAGAACATAGATGAGGAGGAATTTCTTTAGCCAGAGGGTGGTGAATCTGTGGAATTCATTGCCACAGGCAGCTGTTCAGTCCAAGTCATGGGTATATTTAAAAGAGAGGTTCATAGGTTCTTGATTAGTCAGTGCCTCAAAAGTTATGGGGAGAAGGCAGGAGAATGGGGTTGAGAGGGACAATAAAACAGCCACAATGGAATGGCAGAGCAGTCTTGATAGGCTGAATGGCCTAATTCTGCTTCTATGTACTATGGTCCTATTTTCATAATCACACTCAATTCCCTGAGCGAGGCGCAGTGAACTACTCAGATCTGGAAGTTAACTGCTATCTAGGCTGTCAGTTTAAGAGCAGCCAGATTACTCCCTGTAATTAGTCAAACCATAGCAAAGCACAAAGCAGGCACCTGAGATATGTACAATGCACCAATTGCCTACAGAAATGATCCAGTCATTAAAACACATGTATTTCATGATCCCTTTAAACCAGTATTATTGAGGAGCTGGGATTGAGAATGGGGAAGGACCCTACAATGCACACAACATAATTATCAGCTCTGCAAAGGAATGAAAAGGTGTGGTCTGCAATATACAGTTTGAAAATGGCAGCACTGGCATCAGCATTAGACACAGATTAGTGTTGTGACCCACCTATACATTCCATACACCGCTGGTGACTGTACTCTCTAACTCCTTCACTAAGATAACATCCTGCATCCTTTCCATCAGAAGAGCACAAGCATATCCGGCGTCATTTTCAAGCACTTGGTAGCTGATGGTGCCTGAAATAGACTCCAGAAAGACCTTTGTGGCCCTATTGCTTTCTGCTCAGCATTATGCTTTCAGATTTTTTTAAATATTTCCCTTTATGTTATTTGTTATTTTAACCTGACATCCTGCAGTGATTCAATTTTTTAAAAAATATTGCTGGGTCATTACCTGCTATAATGAAAATAGTCACCAATCTCCACAACATTTAACATTTTAAATGGAAAAGTTGATGGATGATGCATAGAACCATGCCTTGTCTCATCATGTATCCAGTCACAAACTCCCCCCCCCCCCCCGCCGCCCCGGGCTGTGGTTTTGCCTCTCCTGACCCCAGGAATTTGAGTTATTATTTACTGTCAGTGAATGCTCCTATCCACAGGGGCATTCCCTGTGTTCACATCTGACAAATTTAAAGTCCCTGCAGCAATGTTCCCTCTAATTGGTAATGACCAGTGTGTGCAAAAATCTTGTGCTGTGCAATTTTTTTTAGCCAGTGTCAACAACGCACTGAATAATTTATTCACGAAAAACAGTATAAATAAGCCTGTTCTAAAGTCTGCAGACAAATCATTGCAAACTCCACGTTGTCAAAACTGTCTGCATCAGCAACTGGAAAAGGCAATGTGATTGTGTACGATCGTTGAATACACTTAGCATGCCAGTGAGGTAGAGGGTGACAACCTTTTGTGCGCAGTTTAAATTATTTTGTGCACTGGTATCAAAAGATGTGTGTGTGTGTGTGTGTGTGTGTGTGTGTGTGTGTGTGTGTGCCCAGCAGTCATTTAACACAGCACAATGGAAGGGATTTTGAGTTGCGAATCTCCTCAACGGTAGAGGTTTTCTTGCCCAGTTCAGAAAGAGAAAGTTGAAACTAACGCTGGAGAAATGAAGTACGTGGTTTGGTTCTGCTGAAGCCATTGAAAAGACAGAATGTAGCTCATAGGATGAGCATTGTCTCACTTTGATTTGTTGGTTTTTCCATTCAATCTCAGAGCAGGAGGTCCAATCCCCAATTGATAGCAGGCTGCTGGAGGATTTTAATGCCCCCTGAGCTATGAAAGCGAGCAATCCTGGTCACTTAGTATCATCTGGCACACATCCATGAAGCAATTAGCATAAGAGCTTAAGGTTCAAAGTACATTTATTATCAAAGAATGTACAAATCATACAAGCTTGAGATTTGGTTGTTTACAGCCCCAGAGTAAGAAACCTGAATGAACCCAACTAAAAAAAAAGAGACCAACACTAGATGCTCAAGAGAAAGGGGGGTAAAAACAGAAATAATGCAGAAAATTGAAGTGGGCAACAACATTCCAAACGCCATTGAGTCGGCTCCACAATTTCATCAAGGCTGTCCCTTTTTCTCTCTCAACCCCAATCTCCTGCCTTCTCCCAGTATCCCTTCATGCCCTGACTAATCAGGAATCTAGCAACCTCTGCCTTAAATATACCCAATGACTTGGCCTCTACAGCTGCCTGTGGCAACAATTTCCACAGATTCACCACTCTCTGGCTAAAGAAGTTCCTCCTCAGGAGGAATTACTGTCAGGAGAACATGAAATGATTGTGGTCCTCACACAATGTTCTGACCACGTTCACAGATTCTCAAAATAGTTTGTCTTTGAGCAGTTTAGGAAGTCCAACAATGCTTCCATCAACATTGCAACAAAACAACGGATGCACTGAGAAAGATGAAATATTAGCAGCAAAATGGTGCCACAGAGAAGTGAGACAAAGAGAGAAAATCCAGTCATGAAGTGGAGATCATTGTCTCTGGTGCTAATAACCTGCAATCTGAATATTTATCCTTGGGTTCTATTTACTATTCTAGTAAAGCAATTGTATAAAATCAAAGGGGACCATGCAATAAATAAACTCCCCTATTAAATTAGAGAGCCAAGATGAATTTTGGCAAATAATAATGGGGTTGCCCCTGAAAATAATTTTATAAAAGTTGTATTGATAAAGGAATCAGACAGGTAAACAGTTGTTCCAGACAATGCTAGGCAGCTTTTGAAAGAATTCTTTCTGCAGCTCTGCTTGGATATGAAAGTCCAAGGCAAAAAGGTTATTTACTTTGTGGTTGATTATAACTTCTCAGAAATACAATGATTTTCCAAACAATCTCTGATGAAAAACTGGTAACACACAAAGAAAAAAATGAGATGAGGAAATTCTTCAAGTATAATGGAAAAAAAGGAAATTATGTACCAATATGTAGCTAAAAGTAGAATGGCAGTATATCAAATGGCAAAACACAACATAAATTGTATTTAAGTAATGCCAGTAACAAAGAAGTACATTCCAATGTGTCTTAAATCAGAGTGTATTAGTTTTTAATAATTACTCACGTAATTATAATTAATAATTCTTTAAAGAGAAAATATGATTGCTGCATGAGCTGGGATAGACGAGGGGATGAAGTGGCCCCTTGTCATATGGTAGCATGAAAATTGTCACAATCCAAGACAGAAAAGGGTTCAAAGGTTCAAAGTTTAATTTTAATTTTAAAGTATGCATGTACAATACAACTCTGATATTTGTCTTCTCCAGATAGCCATGAAACACAGAAAAACACTGGGATTTTTGAAAGAAAAGACATCAACCCACCCTCACAAAAAAGAAAAAGAAAGAAAACTTGCAAACCCCAAACCCCCTACCCCGTCCCTCGCAAAAAAACAACTAATGGATTGCCCACATGGAAAATGGTAGCTGGAACATCAAGGTTTCAAAGGTACATCTAAAGTCAGAGAAATGTATACAATATACATCCTGAAATGCTTTTTCTTCGCAACCGTCCATGAAAACAGAGGAGTGCCTCTAAAGAATGAATGACAGTTAAATGTTAGAGCCCTAAGGTCCCCCCGAGCTCTCCTCCCTCCCGCGCGTTAGCGGCAGCAAGCAACGACCCCACCTCCCCCCACCGGCAAAAGAAAAGCATCAGCACCCGACACCGAGCACTCAAGCATGAGCAAAGCCACGGACTTGCAGCACTCCAAAGACTACTTGTTCACCCAGTATTCAACATACCACAGGCTCTCTCTCTCTCTCTCTCACACACACACACACACACTCTCTCACTGACTCTCTCTCTCTCTCACACACACACACACACTCTCTCACTCACTCTCTCTCTCTCTCTCACACACACACACACACACACTCTCTCACTCACTCTCTCTCTCTCTCTCTCTCTCTCTCTCCCCTTCTCTCCCTAATAAGGGAGAAAGAAAAGTCTCCATTTCACAGTGAGAGGGGAGACATAACAAACAACTCGCTGGCTTATGATGTTACAAGTCTGTTGCGTGGCTTTTTCCGAGCTCTGTGCCCAAAGTTCTCGGTTCTCTGGGCACACAGCCTTAGATCTTCCATCTTCCACGATACACTGATCTCCTGCCCAGATACCGACCTTCAATCCACCTGTCTCCAGAACCATGCGATCTCGGTCCTCCGAAGGCGAGCTGAGTTCTTAGGCTGAGCCCTTGGTGTGATGAATAACAGCCAGTCGTGAAACCTGAGAGCAGGTCCCATTCCTGCAAAGAACCTTAGTCAGCATATAACTCCAGGTCAGGGTCTTCAAAGGAACCCTGAAAGGGAAAAATAGAGATATTAAAGATGGAAATAGAGCTGTTCTGAAGATGCAAACAAAGGAGTCATCGTTAGGTGCCATTAATCCTTCTAAGCTCCTCTTCCTTGCCAAACCCCCTAACTTCACTTTTCAAAGGCTTTCTTGGTAAAGAAATGACTATGATTCCTGTGCATTGGGTCTTTTAAATTTGCATATATTCAAATACATTTCAATTAACTTTTCTTTGTAATTTCAATGTCAATACACTGCAAAGGCAAAAAAGTTTTGACATTTCAAGCTACACACATAAAAGTTGCTGGTGAACGCAGCAGGCCAGGCAGAATCTCTAGGAAGAGGTAAAGTTGACGTTTCGGGCCGAGACCCTTCATCAGGATTAGCTGAAAGAAGAGCTAGTAAGAGATTTGAAAGTGGGAGGAGAAGGGGGAGATCCGAAATGATAGGAGAAGACAGGAGGGGGAGGGATGGAGTCAAGAGCTCGACGATTGATTGGCAAAAGGGATATGAGAGGACCATGGGGACAGGAGGCCTAGGGCGAAAGAAAAGGGGGAGGGGGGAAAAAGCCCAGAGGATGGGCAAGAGGTATAGTGAGAGGGACAGAGGGAGAAAAAGGAGAGAGAGAGAAAAAGAATGTGTGTATATAAATAAATAACGGATGGGGTACCAGGGGGAGGTGGGGCATTAGCAGAAGTTTGAGAAGTCAATGTTCATGCCATCAGGTTGGAGGCTACCCAGACGGAATATAAGGTGTTGTTCCTCCAACCTGAGTGTGGCTTCATCTTTACAGTGGAGGAGGCTGTGGATAGACATATCAGAACGGGAATGGGACGTGGAATCAAAATGTGTAGCCACTGGGAGATCCTGCTTTCTCTGGCAAGAATATTATCTTATCTTCGAACTATCAGTAGTAAGGAAACAGGATGCCCCTTTGCCTATTGCTGCTAAAATGGAAAGGATTCTGCAAGCTACCCAATTCCCATCTCTTGCTGCTGATTCCAATGACCTTCCAAACCACTAGAGAAAACACAATAGTCAATGGGCCAGTGGTAGAAAGGCTCCTGCAATCCCTTTCCTTTCACAGCTCCCAACCTGTAAGCATCCACTAATGTATTGGCCCAGTTTAAGAACTAAACAAACAATTATGAGGTATTCTTTTGATTTATTCTACTCTTTCCATAACTGAGTTTTATGATGAACTGTAACATTTTTCTGGGGAACAAGACTGCTGGTAAGTTTTCTATTCCACTGATTTGGTGAGACTGGCTGCTTTTCTTCCTCCTATTGCTGCACAGGACAGCAAAAGACCAGGTCCACATAAACAGTGTGAAACTTACAGATAATACTACGTATCGACAGTTGACGCAACAGCCACAGCTCTACACACTGTCCTTACACGTCTGAAGAAGAAGGATGCTTATGTGAGAATGCTGTTCTTGGACTACAGTTCAGCATTCAACACCATAATTCCCTCCAGGCTCAACAAGAAAATCAGAGACCTTGGCCTTCACCCTGCCTTTTGCAGCTGGATCCTGGACTTCCTGTCAGATTGCTGGCAGGTGGTAAGAGTGGGCTCCATCACCTCTGCCCCTCTGACCCTCAACACAGGTGCCCCTCAGGGCTGTGTCCTAAGCCCTTTCCTTTACTCATGACTGTATCACCACACACAGCTCCAATCTGCTAATTAAATTTGCTGACAATACTACACTGATTGACCTAATCTCAAATAATAATGAGGCAGCCTACAGAGTAGAAGTCATCACCCTGACACAGTGATGTCAAGAAAACAACTTCTCCCTCAATGTCCCAAAAACAAAGAAGCTGGTTGTGGATTACAGGAGGAAGGGAGACAGGCTAACCCCTATAGACATCAATGGATCTGAGGTTGAGAGGTTGAACTGTTTTAAGTTCCTTGGCATACACATCACCAAGAATCTCACGTGATCTGTACATACCGGCTGTGTGGTGAAAAAAGCACAAAAGCACCTCTTTCACCTCAGACGGTTGAAGAAATTTGGTATGGGCCCCCAAATCCTAAGCACTTTCTACTAGGGCACAATTGAGAGCATCCTGACCGGCTGCATCATTGCCTGGTATGGGAACTGTACTTCCCTCAATCGCAGGACTCTGCAGAGAGTGGTGCGGACAGCCCAGCGCATCTGTAGATGCGAACTTCCCACTATTCAGGACACCTACAAAAACAGGTGTGTAAAAAGGGCCCGAAGGATCATTGGGGACCTAAGTCACCCCAGCCACCAACTGTTCCAGCTGCTACCATCTGGGAAACAGTACCGCAGCATAAAATCCAGGACCAACAAACTCCGGGACAGCTTCTTCCACCAGGTCAACAGACTGCGTAATTCATGCTGATGCAACTGTATTTCTATGTTATATTGACTGTCCTGTTGTACATACATTTATTATAAATTACTATAAATTGCACATTTTGACAGAGATGTAATGTAAAGATTTTTACTCGTCATGTATATAAAGTCAATTCAATTCAATTCAATATCGGGACATTCTTTTGGACTGCACTGCATGTAACTTTGAAGCTGCTCTGGCAGTCCACTTGTTGGATCATTGTTAAGAAGTCATAGAGCAATACAGCACAGATAGAGGCCCTTCAGCCCAAGACATTCATGCCAACTGCAATGCCACCAGGTGGTCCCAATTTCCTCTGTTCAGCCCATATCCCAGTAAGCTTTGCCCCTCTATGTATCTATCCAAATACTTCCGAGATGATACTCTTGTACCTGTCTCAACCACTTCCTCTAGCAGCTTGTTCCACACTCTATGTGAAAAAGTTGCCTCTCAGGTTCTTTTTAAATCTTTCCCTTCTCACCCTCAATCTATGACCCCTAGTTTTAGACTCTTCAGCACCAGGGAAGAGACTTGATTTCTGTGATCTATGCCTCGCATGACTTTACACATTTCGATGAGGTTGACCTTTATTCTCCTACATTCTAGGGAATAATGACCTAAACTGGCCAATTTCTCCCTATAAAAACTCAGACCCTCTAGTCCTGACAACATCCGCATATCTTCACCCTTTCCAGTTTTAACTATGTTTATCCATATTATAGGATGACCAAAGCTGTACATAGTACTCCAAGTACAGCCTTAACAACAACTTATACACCGTAGTATAACGCCCCAATGGTTATACTCAGTGACTGAGGGCCAACATGCTAAGCTCCTTTTTCACCACACTGTCTACATGTGATGAAGCTTTCAACAAACTGCATTCCCAAGTCCCTTTATGCCATTACCCTCATTAATGCCCTACCATTCCTTGTGCAAGTCCTACGCTGGTTTGATTTTTCAAAATGCATTCCTTCACATTTAGAGTCATAGAACACTACAGCACAGACACAGGCCCTTCAGCCCATCTAGTCTTTGCTGATCCATAAATCTGTTTAGTCCCATCAACCTGCACCCTGGCCATAGCCCTCCATTCCCCTCCCATCCATGTACCTAATCAAATTTCTCTTAAATGTTGAAGAAAAAGAATTTCAGGATGTACAGAATATTGCATACATTTCTCTGACATTAAATGTACCTTTGAAACCTATTGAACCCACATCCACCACATGTGCTAGCAGCTTGTTCCACACTCTCACCACCCTCTGAATGAATAAGTCCCCTCTCATGTTGTCCTTAAACTTTTCACCTTTCACCCTTAACCCATGACTTCCAGTTGTAGTTTCACCCAACCTCAGTGGAAACACCCTACTTGCATTTACCCTAACTATACCTCTCAATTTTGTATACCTCTGTCAAATGTTCCCTCAATCTGGGGGATAAAGTCCAAACCTATTCAACCTTTCCCTATAACTCAGGTCCTCAAGTCCTGGCAAAATCTTTGTAAATTTCCTCTGCACTCTTTCAATGTTATTTACATCTTTCCAGTAGGCAGGTGACCAAAACTGCACACGGTACTCTAAATTAAGCCTCGCCAATGTTTTATACAACTTCAACATAACATCCCATCTCCTGTATTCAATACATAGATTTATGAATGCTAATATGCTTTGAGCAGTGACCAATCAGAGAGATCAGAAACTACTTGAGAGGGCAGAACTCACTCAGGTTCACTGACTGAGTATTAAAGGCAGCTACTTCACAGCTTTTTGTCTGGAGCTTTCAGCAGCAGCCAATCGGTGTGTGGGATCGATTAGCAAGAACAACTTCAAGTAAGGCAGGGGCAAGTGGAGCAGCCATTGTTGGAGTGGACAGAATTAGAGTGGAGATTCTGAGGCTTTAGTTCTTCAAAGCTGCAGCAAAGAGAGGTTTCAGTCAGAGAAGGCAAAAACAAAAAGTTGTAGGTAAAGCTTTTTCCCCTTCTTTACACTTACTCAGTTAGAACAGTAGAGATGCTAGGCTGGATAGTGGAATGCTCCTCTTCTGGGATGTGGAAAGATAGGGACACCTCTAGTGTCCCTAACAACCACACTTGTGAGAAGTGCATCCAGCCGCAGTTTTAATTTCTTAATGTGGATTGTTGGGAGCTGGAACTGGATGAACTCCAGATCACTTGGGAGGCTGAGCTGCATTAGATAGGACCTATAGGGAGGTACAGGACACAGGAAACTGGGTGACAGTCAGGATGGGGAAAGGGGTAAGAGAACCAGTGCAAAGCACCCCTGTGGCCATTCTCCTAAATAGGTATATCACTTTGGATCCTTTTGGAGGGGGTGACCGAGCAGAGGAAAGTCACAGCAGTTGAGTCTCTGGCCTTGTCTGGCTCTGTGACTCAGAAGGGAAAGGGGAAGAAGAGGTGAGCTGTGGTGAAAGGGGATTCGTTAGTTAGGGGAACAGAAAAGAGGTTCTGTGGACCAGAACAAGATTCCCATATGTATGTTGCCTCCCAGGTGCCAAGGTCCAGATTATCTCGGATTGGGTCCTCAGCATTCTTAAGTGGGAGGGTGAACAGCCAGAAGCGAGGTCCATGTAGGTACCAATGACATGGGTAGGACGAGTGACGAGCTTCTGCAAAGGGAGTTCAGGGAGTTTGGTGCTAAGTTAAGGGATCGTGATCTCAGGATTGCTACCTGTGCCGTGTGCTTGAGAGGCTAGAAATCAGAAGATTATTCAGTTTAACATGTGTCCAAGGAATTGATGTAGAAGGGAGGGCATAAGATTTTAATCATTGGGCTCTCACAAGGGAAGATGGGACCTGTACAGAAGAGACAGTTTGCACCTGAACTGGAAGGGATCTGATATCCTAGTGGGAAGGTTTGTTAATGCTGCATGGGAAGGTTTAAACTAGAGTTGCAGAGGAATGAGAACCAGAGTGCCAGAGGTGAAGAGGTTGTGGAGACAGATGTTGCTAAGACCTCAGACAAAGTTGGGAATCAAAAGGTTGAGCATGGTGTGACTAATGTCCTGAGCTGCGTATATTTCAATGCAAGAAGTATCGTAGGGAAGGCAGATGAGCTCAGGGCATGGATCAGCATCTTGAATTATGATATTGTAGCCATTAGTGCGACTTGGTTGCAGGAGGGCCAGGATTGACAGCTCAATATTCTGGTGTTCTATTGTTTTAGACGTGACAGAGCAGGAGGGATTTAAGGAGGAGGGATGGCAATACTAGTCATGGAAAATGTCATGGCAGTGCTCCCTCAGGACAGACTGGAGAACTCGACTAGTGAGGCATTATGGGTGGAACTGAGAAATAGGAAAGGTATGACCACATTAATGGGGCTATATTACAGACCACCGAACAGTCTGAAGGACTTAGAGGAACAAATTTGTAGAGAGGTTGCAGACAGTTGCAAGAAACATGAGGTTGTTATAGTAGGTGATTTGAACTTTCTACATATTGACTGGGAGTCCCCTACTGTAAAAGGACTAGATAGGATAGAATTTGTCAAATGTGTTGGAGAAAAGTTTCGTTAATCAGTACATAGAAGTCCCAATGACAGAGTGTGCGATACTGGATTTTCTATTAGGGAATGAGACAGAAATTTGAGTAGAGAAACCCTTTGCATCTGGTGACCACAATGCCATTAGCTTCAAAGTAAATATGCAAAAAGATGGGTTTGGCTTATGGGTTGAGATTCTAAATTTGGAGAGAGGCCGGTTTTGATGGTATTAGAAATGATCTGCCAAATGTGGATTGGGACAGGCTTTTTTTTCTGGCAGAGGTGTACTTGGTAAGTGGAAGGCCTTCAAAAGCAATAATTTGAGAGCAGGGCTAGGCTGGGCTGCAGCACAGGGGCCCGAGCTGCAGAGGGGCCCAAAATAGGGAGCTATCATCATGGCGGACCAAAAAAAAATGCAGTGGAGCACTGAAAAAAGAAACAAGAAAAAGAGGACCGTGAGAAAGAAGCATTAAAAAAGACATTGAAATTGACGCAATTTTTTAAACCTGTTCTCAATGATGCAGCAGTACCATTGCTCTTGTCACAGTCTGAGACCAGTGGACAAACGGAGACTTGTTCAACAGCTAGCGCTAGCACCAGCATTAGCACAGGACCACTGTCCTTGCCACAGTCAGCAGCTAACGTTGAAGAGGCAGAGAGCATGACTTTGGGATTCCCAACTACAGAGGCCTCCGAACAACCAAGTCGGGCCGCCATTAATGTTAACGTTACCGCAACTGAGGATCTTTACAGCACTGATCCTGCTCGCTGGGGAAACGTTGGATGATTCAGTCCGAGCATACTGGGCTAAGAACGGGCCAGAGTCCTGCCAGAATAAGATGTGGCTATCAAAGCTTCGGAATAAGTATACAAACAGCAGAGATGTTTTTTCTCCAAATTTCACTTCAAACTCAGGCTCATAAATGGTGAAGTACATATCAAGGCAATGGCTCTTATATTCCCCTTCCACCGGCTGTGTGTTTTGGTTTGCATGCTGCATCTTCAGTGATGGTAACTGTCAGTCCATCTTCGAAACTGGCTTTAGTGACTGGAAACATGCCGCTGAGCGCATAGGAGAGCATGAAAATAGCGAACACCGCAGGAAAACGATACTGACCTACGTTACACTAGCGTCTGACAGCAGAAGAATAGATACAGAACTGCAAAAACAGTTCGAGTCAGAGTGTGTCTTCTGGATCGACGTATTGAGAAGAGTGTTGGTGGTAGTGAAGTTTTTGGTCGAGAAGGGGACTGGCTATCCGAGGCTCCAGTGACATATTTGGCAGGCCTGATAACTTCAACTACATAGGCTCAGATCCACAATGGGACAGGACAGGCTGAGTCATCTTACTCTGATGTCACTTGAAAGTGATCTTGTTTGGAAACTGGATTTTAGTGATTCTGATCAAGGATTTTGCTGCGAAGAAATCCAGAAGAACTAGGCTTTAATTTTGAAAAACAAGCATCTGAGTTTGTAAATATCTAGGCTTGTGTGTCAGTGCTGTTCCTGTTTTTGTGGCAATAGGCTAATAGTTGACTGTTTACAAACTTAGGAAGTAATAATTGGTCTTTACTCTGCAAGCCACGCAGTACGGCAATAGGTTAGTATGTGCCAGATCTCATTTTTCAAAAAGATTGTTGTATTGTCAAGTTTCCTAGTTTGCCATAGTGCCATCTCTCTTGGCCTTTTTGTCTCTCATTTCCATTTTACTTTCTCAGAACACACAGTTGAGAAAAATACCTGGATAAAAATGCTTTGGCATTGTTTGAGAAATAAGGCCTATGGTATGTGCAGCTATAGCTAAATAAAGATTTAAGATTGGGTACACCATACTTCGTCTCCCTCATAACTTTACTAAGCCAACTAAGCCTAGGTCAATTTTTGAGTGCTTTAGGTGCTGTCCTTCAAACTAAGAAACTGCATTACTTTCTGTCCTCTGTCTTAAGGCCTGTAAGTTTATAGCCTACGTATTGTACTAAACCAATGTCTTGGTCCACAGCTTTGATATTTAGACCAGTACAACTTTTGCTCTTGTTCTTGCCTTTTTTTGCTTGGTACAGCAGCATTTTACGGTGTGGGCAGGGGCCCATCAGGGTCTCCAGCCCAGGGGCCCCGACCCCACTAAATCCGGCCCTGTTTGAGAAAACTTGCATGTGCCTGTCAGAATAAAAGGTAAAGATGACAGGTGTATGGACCCTTGGTTTTCAAGAGATATTGAGGCCCTGATTAAGAATAAAAGGTGCATAGCAGGTATCGGCAAGTAGGAGCAAATGAGGTGCTTGTGGAGTAAAAGAAATGCAAGAGAACACTTATGAAAGAAATCATGAGGGCTAAAAGAATGCATGGAGTTGCTCTAGGAGACAAGATGAAGGAGAATCCTAAGGGATTCCTCAGAAATGTTAAGTGCAAAAGGATTGCAATGAAAAAAATTGGTCTTCTGGAAGACCAGAATGGTAAGCCATGTATAGAGAGATCATAATTTTTTTTTTGCATTTATATTTACTCAGGAGATGGACACAGAGTCTATAGAAATGAGATAAAGTGGAATCAACTTCATGGACTCTGTACAAATTACAGAGGAGAAGGTGTTTGCTGTCCTGAGGCAAATCAGAGTTGATATATCACCAGGGCCTGACAAGGTGTTCCCTTGGACCCTATTGGAGGCAAGTGCAGAAATATTTCGGAGCACTAACAGAAATATTTAAATCATCCTTAGTAACAGGAGAGATACGAGAGGATGGGAGAACAACTAATATTTTTCCGTTGTTTGGGAAAGACTCTAAACATAAACCAGGTAATTATAGGCCGTTAAGTATGACATCAGTTGTGGGAAAGCTGTGGAAGGTATCCTAGGAACCAGATATATGAGTATTTGGATAGACATGGACTGATTAAGGATAGTCAGCATGTCTTCATTCATGATAGGTCATGTCAAACCAATCTCAGAGAGTTTTGAGGATGTTATCAGGAAAGTGGATGAAGGCAGTGGATGTTGTCTACATGGACTTTAATGAGGTATTTGACAAGGTCCCACATGGGACACTGGTCAAGAAGGTTCAGTAGCTCAGCATTCAGGGTGAGGTAATAAATTGGATTAGACATTGGCTTTGTGGGAGAGGCCAGGGGGTGGTAGTAGACAGTTGCCTCTCTGACTGGAGGCCTGTGTCTTATGGTGTGCCTCAGGGATCAGTGCTGGGTCCTTTGTTGATTGTCATCTCTGTCAATGATCTGGATGTTAATGTGTTTAACTGGATCAGCAAATTTGCAGATGACACCTGTGACACCAAGACTGGCGGTGTAGTAGTGAGGAAGGCTATCATGGCTTGCAGAGGGATCTGGACCAGCTGGAAAAATGGGCTGAAAAATAGCAGATGGAAATTAATGCAGACAAGTGCGAGATATAGCACTTTGGTAGGACCAATCAGGGTAGGTCTTACACAGGGAACGGTGGGTCACTGAGCAGTGTGATAGAACAAAGAGATTTGGGAATACAGGTCCATAATTTATTGGAAGTGGCGTCATGGGTAGATAGGGTCATAAAGAAAGTTTTTGGCACACTGGCTTCATAAATCAATATATTGAGTACAGGAGATGGGACGTTATGTTGAAGTTGTATAAGATGACAGTGAGGCCTAATTTGGAATATTGTGTGTGGTTTTGGTCACCTACCCACAGGAAAACTGTAAATAAGGTTGAAAGAATACAAAGAAGATTTACCAGGATGTTGCTGGGTCTGGAGGACATGAGTTATAAGGAAAAATTGAACACATTAGGGCTTTATTCCTTGGAACATAGAAGATTGAAAGGAAATTTGATAGAGGTATACAAAATTATGAGAGGTATTGATAGGTTACATGCAAGCAGGCTTTTTCCACTGAGGTTGGGTAGGAGTACAACTAGAGGTCATGAGTTAAGGGTGAATGGTGAAAAGTTTAAGGGGAACATGAGGGGAATCATCTTCATTCAGAGGATTGTGAGAGTGTGGAGTGAGCTGCCGGCACAAATGGTGCACGCGAGCTCGATTACTTAAGCAAAGTTTGGACAGGTATGTGGATGGGTGGGGTATGGGGGGCAATGGTCTGGATGCAGTTCGATGGGAATAGACAGGTTAAATGGTTCAGCATAGACTAGATGGTCCAAAAGGCCCGTTTCTGTGCTGTATTTTTCTATGACTCTATGGTGATAGATTCTACCTTATTATGACCTTGCACTTAACATTGTCTACCTGCACTGCACTTTGTAACACTATTCTGCATTGTTACTGATTTGCACTGTTATAAAGAATTGTTCTGTATGGACGTTAGGCAAGATAAGCGTTTCCACTGCACCTCGTTCGTGACAATAATATAATACTTTACCAATTTCACAGACAAAAGTAAATGGTGGATTTTTTCCTCATTTTCCAGATTTATAAAACGCCCCAGATTCAGATGTTCATTTGAAGTTATACATGGATACGTGGAATTATTAAAGGCAAAGTTATCGCGCAGGATGAGAAAGTAGCCCAGACCGAACGCTGGAAGATCCTACGAACTTTCTCCAATTTCCGCTATCTAACTGGCCACTACAATTTGTGACTTGGGGAATAATGTCTTTCACGCCAATATTCGCGTCTTTGAACAGTCACGTGATCGGGGTTCCTCCAATAACAACTGCAAATTCCTACAGCTGTTCCTTCAATCTCACTTACCCCCGACCCGTGCGGTCTAAGAAAGGGGAAGATCGGTGGAAATTCGCTGCCCCCTCGGTGGAGATATCGCTCGGTGTGAAGGACGTGTCCTCAGCTCCGCCGGCGTCCTGTCACTGTTTGATAGTCTCTTGCCGATCGGGTGCTTTAGCGTCTGTTCCGAACGGCAGAGGAGGGGTGTGGTCCTTCTTTAAATCTCGGAGTGCTGCTCCAAATCCCCTTCTCCAGCTCTGTTAGCTTGCATTCTTGTCCGCCACCCGTTCTCTGCTGCTCCAGCTGCGACCCCCTCAGAAATGGTAAGAACCAGCTTTGGCTGCTTTTGATCTTACTTCCCATCCGCCTTTACCTCACCCAACGTTTGCATTTACGATCTATGTTTTGTTTTAAACAGGTATTCAAAAGTGTTCCGTTTCTGGTCCTTTTGGCCATCGCTTTGATAAACGCTGAAGTAAGTTTGATCTCTCTGTCCCCCGCCCTCCCGTTCACTCAATCCCTGCCTCTGGCTGAAAGGGGAACGATTTTGCGTTTACAAGTTTTGGGCGTTTTCGGGTTTAGGCTTTGTCATGGTAAACCTACCTCGGATCCATACGTCTTGTGGGACTTTGTGGACAGTTACAAGTAATTTGTCCCTGTTAGAAATGTGGCAGCAAGTAGCTGGGACATAAAAGCTCTGTGTGGATGGGAAGGGTAAAATTCGCATTGCTTGTGGCTGATCTGTACGAGCTGTATCTTAAGCAAGGTCGCGAAGGCGCATTGGAAGAAGTTGTTTTTTTCATGTATTAATATTTTGGGGAAAGATATGAAAAGAGCCGAAAACTGGAGAGTAACTTGGAGCTGTTTGGGAGAATGTGCAGGAGTTTTCTTCACGACAATAACGGGGGGTGGGGGGTGGAGATGCTGATTGCATGACCACTGGGAAATTCAATGAGGACACAGGATCTACTGGAAACTTACAAGTATCTACAGGCTCGATAAAAAACACGAAATCTCACATCTCGCTTTGATAAGGGATTACGTTCGTATGGTAGAGCGAACCTCCCCCCACCCAGTTAACAAAGATCAAATTCGAAAGCGGGTCCACTACACAAGGTTCCCTGTACACATATTACAATTTCATGTATTTTCAATTCATGGGTGTCAGACTTAAATATACTGTCTTTTATTTTTCAGTTTTACCATAAAGTATTTCAGATGCCCACTACTGTCCAAAATTTGTTATTTAAATCCATAGAATTCCAGCAAGCGTTCAACACTTAAGATTCTGCACTTGGGTTGTTGTTAAATGACTCCAAATTGAAAGACTGGTATAGGTTGGGGTACCAGTCTCTCAATTTGGAGTCATTTAACAACAACCCAAGTGCAGAATCTTACAGCCACAATTTTTACCTCCACTATCCTACTGATTTACTCTGGTTTCATAAAACTATAGTTTACTTTGGTTTGAAAATGTTAGTTTCAACTTTAAAAATCCCATTACTGTTAACTACAGGTTACTGATCTACTGAGTATGCCTGCAAGAAAACGAATCTCAGGGTAGTATATGGTGACATATATGTACTTTGATAATAAATTTACTTTGAACTTTGAATTATCCATCTATAAGCTGAGTAAAATACAAATTCGTTATATGTTATAGAACCTCTTGATATGTTTCCTCATGGAATAGGGGAAGCAATGATCAAATTGAAAGATTTCATCTCCAGTTGATGGTGTTTTCTAGCAGTCTGTACTATGCCTTAATTTCATCATTTTGACTGGGATGACAGGCCAGGGAGTTAGTTCTATGTAAGTGTCATCTGCAAACACTATATTGAAAGACATGATAGATTGTGTGAACATGGAAAGGGCGATGAAAATTCATCTACGGTGATGAGCAAACCATGCAATATTGAAGTGACTGAAGAGTAGAACTGAAATTTTAGAAGCAGACGACCACTGGTATATTACAAATTAAGCATCGGTGACCAGGGATGAATTTCTAACCCCATTGGTCTAAGCGAGTGGGTTAACTATGGCAAGGTGTGGGAAGTGGCGAATGAGCAAGTCCTAATAGCAAAGAAGAAATCTCAAACTGAAGTACAGATGTGAGAAAGTGATGTTCAACTAGAAAAGAATTTTGATCCGACTCTCTTTACCTTCACCCACCATTGTTTGGCATTGATGAACTTTGAACAAGACCAGCAGTCTAATATATAAAACAAAATCAAATTCACCGGATTTAAATAAAATCAAATTATGAGAACAGTTTTCAAAAGTTCCTGTGCATTCCTTTATTTAGAAGTTTGAGAGTTAATCTTGGGCTTTTAAAATGATATTTTTCAATAGAGTAAGTACAGAGTAAAAGCAAGAAAGTTTTGGACCAGGGTACATTAACTGTAGTTAAGTTGTGGACAAGCATCCAGAAGGTCTGGGTCACAAACCCAAAGACTGGAGTTCAAATCCCACCAAGGCTGTTGGGAAAATTAAAACATATCCAGAATTAAAATCATTGGTAATTGGCATCATCTAGGGAAAAGAACTTGCTGAGCTCATCTGGAGTATTTGTCTATTGACTTGCAGTTGGGGTGAATGAGGGATACAGAGCAAATGTCCAGATCCCTTGATGGAATAAAAAAAGCTAAAATAAGGAAGTTGTTTCTGGTGGAGATTTGGAATTCATTCTTCCAAAGGAATGTGGATGCCAGGTCTACTGATATTTCCAACACAATGTTAGGTTGTTGTTGGTAATGGCAATCAGGTGATCTGCAGCAGGGGAAATGGAGGTACTGAGCAGCTATGCCCAAAATAAGTGGCAGAACAAACACTTGAGAGACTGAATGCCTTATTCCTTTTCTAATTTAATGCGTGCTTTCAGATTTGTGGGTTTTCTAATTAACCTAGTTAGATTGAATTACCATTACATGATATATAATCATTAATATTATATTGATTTAGTAACTGAGAATTTGCCATTTGAACTTCTGATCAAAAACTCGCATTTGGCTACCCATTTACATTAGAAAAATTTCTTCCCTGATCTATGAAATAAAAATGACCTCATGTCTAGACTCTGCTGGATTCAAACCTGAATCGACTTCTCTTATAATAATCAGTTTGCACATGTTTTAGGCACCAGACTAAAACTTTTGAAATGAAGTGGCTCATTTGTCAAAAACAAAGAATCAACCTGAGAATTTATATTTTTTTTTAAAAGTAAAATTCTGAACCCACTGTTTTTGTCTGAGATGGGATACATAGCCTGAAATGTTGATCCTCATAACTTTTACACTTAAATCTGAAGTTGCTCCTTAATCTCTGTAATTCTTGTAGAGTTTGAAGCAAATAGCAATTTTGGAATAAATATGGAAATGCAGTTATGTACTTAATTTTACTTTATACCTGTGGTACCATACTGGCATACTTTCTGGATTACACTTGTGCATTAGTTAATGAGTATTTGTAATCACATGTTTTTTTTTCCCTCACAGTGTAACGTAATAACAAGTTCCAATATAAATTGTGTCAGGTAGATTTAGAGAGCATATGGAACAATAGAACACCACCTTCAGTGATAATGAAGAATGACAAAAACTATCAGAAAATATTGGAGAGTAACAAGATCCATTTTAGCTGTTATGTCAGGGAACATTATGGATGGATTCCGTTGTGGGTGGAAGAGAATTGAAATCACTTGTGCTTATCTCCACCACCACCTAGGTTGATACCTGGCTAAAGATGAAATTATATACATCGATATGGGCATTGTCATAACATTTCAAAGCAAGTTGCTGACAATATCTCATGTTTAAGGTAATTGTAGCTGTTCTCTGGAGCCCTATCAATTAAATATAGAGTTCATAAGGATCTAGATTCGTGCATTGGCCAGTTGCCAGTATTTAAAAGGACAAGTCCTAAGTCCTTGATTTACAAGCATATAATTTAACCGTAGCACAATGGAGGAGAGTCAGTACAACCCTGTACAACCATTGACATAGATGGGATTGTTTGAGAAGCTAGTAATTCTGCAGTGAAAGAATTTTAGTAATAAGGAGAGACAAGATTATCTGCGACTGTTCTCCTCAGAGGATAAAGTTGTAATGATTTGTTGCCTGGTTTAGATTGGATAGACAGAGAGAAACTTCCTCTTTACAGAGGAAAGAAGAGCCAGGGGACATACAACCTGTGTGTGGCATCTGTTAGTCTCGCGAGACCATGGATCTGCACCTGGAAAGTCTTGCTTCAGTCTGTGTTGGTGGAGCAGCGTCTGTTGTGGCCGTAGAGACCCACACGGGAGTGACTGTCTCGGCTGCATCGACTGCACTTGAAGACGCTGTCCTCCAGTGTTGTCTTGGTGCTGTTTTTCCGATGAGTGCGCTTTTCTTCAGCAGCAAGCCTCAGCTTCTCTTCACCTCTTTTTAGCCCTCTGCGTAGTTCCAGCCTCCAGCGAGAGCGATTGCTTGCAATGTCCTCCCACCGCTCAACGTTCGTGTTCAGTGACTTCATGTCTCTCTTGCAGACATCTTTGGAAGGAAGATGGGGCCGCCCTTATTCTCTCTTGCCAGAGGCCAGTTCCCTGTTCAGCAGGTTTTTCAGGATCCTCCCGTCTGACATGCGGTGTACGTGACCCAGCCAGTGGAGACGGCGTAGTTGGAGCAGGGTGAAGAGGCTGGGTATCTGGGTGCGGGCCAGGACCTCATTGTTGGTGACTCGGTCAGTCCACGTGATGTCCAGGATGCGTCTCAGGCTGCGAAGGTGGAAGGCGTTGAGAGGCGGCTCTTGTCTGGAGTAGAGGCTCCAGGTCTTGCTGCCGTTAAGCAGTGTGCTGAGGACACAGGCCCTGTAGACTGCAACCTTGGTGTGCGTCATCAGCTTTCTGTTCTCCCAGACTCTGTCAGCCTGGCGAATGTTGAGGCTGCTTGTCCGATCTGTCTGTTGATCTCAGGGTCTAGGGGGAGACTGTCCGTGATGGTGGAGCAACCACAGAATGGTTATAACATGGAAGGAAGGCCTTTAGCTTGTGGAGTCCGTACCATTTCTAATGGAAGGACAATCTAGCCACACCCTCTCCCCAGAGCCTTGTAGATTCTTCCCTTTCAAACTCTGTGTTCTTTTTGAATGCTACAATTAAATCTGCCTCTTCTTTTATTTCAGGTAATGCACTCCAGACCCCAATTTAAATCACTGTCTGTCACTTTTGGTTCATTTACTTAGCATCCTCACTCTACATCTTTTGTTCTTAATCACTTTCTCTGTCTGCTTTGTCCGTACCCTTCAGGATTTTGAATCTCTCGCGCATCTCAAAGAAACCCAGCATATCCCCATTTATCCAGATAGCAAAAGTAGTTCATTGTTCTTTCCCGTCTTCTCCAAAGCCTTCAGGTCTCTACTGAGTACATACCAAGGGATCTTAATGAGTTCCTCGCTCATCCTGGTTTTTATAAAATGCATATACTTCAGCCATTTTCAAACCTATCCTTTTTAATGAACTATGCACAAGCATCTCCAGATATATCCATTCTTGTACTCCCTTTAGTTTGTATAGTTTCTTCTCATTCTTCTTACCAAAATTTAACATTATGTATTTCTTAACATTCGTATTATCTCAGCCTGCTCTACTCACTTGGAGTCAATTTTAATGCTCCTTATGTAAGATAGAAAAATGATAACCCAAGCTCAAACACCCTGGGAAATCTACTTTGTATCACTTCCCCCCCCAAAAAAAATCAACTTTTTAAATTTCCAAATTATTTCTAGATTTTCCCCTACTATTGAGGTTTACAATTAGAGACCATATCCTCATTCTCCATTTTGAACAAAGTTGTACAGTAGTATCTGCCATTTACCAGTAATGATGAACCTACAAAGGTTTGAAAGATTATGGTTAGAGTTTCTTTACTTTCCTCCCTTCCTCCTTTCGGCAAGTGGGATCTATCCCATCTGGACTTTCCCACTAAATGTGGTCAAACTTCCTGCTACCTCTTCTTTATAAATATTTATCCCAACAAAATCTCAATGGCATCTTCTGAATGTCCAGCACAATCTTTCTTGTCATCAAGACCGAAGTATTAATGACACAGCTTCCTTAAACAAATTTCCTTTTCATTCTTATTGACCCATTTTCTCTTAAAAACTCTCTTCCTGATCACATGCCTGCATAATATTTTTAGATCTCTTCAGTGTGTTTTTTCTTATCCCCTCTATTTTCAACTTATTTCCCTTTCCCTCAATTCCACACTGAGCTTTGTCATCACCCTTGTGCTATTAAAGTTAAATTATTTATCTTTCTCCTTCTTACTCCATCTTTGCAGGCTTTGGCTTTTATTTTTCTCCACATTGAAATGTATTTATCTTGTAGCGGAGGCATTTCCATTCTAAAGGCTCAATTACAGTTTTGCCTGCCGAGCATTGATTGCAGTTATCCAAAAGGAGATGTTCTTAACCCACTGCAAGTGAAATTTTTAACTTAGTGACTCATCCCATTTCATCCTTCTAAACTTTATATTTTCTGTATGTCCCCCAAAATTCCCCCTCCCCAGCCCATTAATCTTTCTATGTTTCATGGCTTGTGTCCCAGAATCTCATTTCCATGAATATTTTAAAAACCATTCCTCTTTAAGTTAGGCTTTTATTGTCATGGCACCATAATCCTACATAGCTAATGCACCTGTAAATTACTAACCTTCTTTAACATGCTTCTTGGGTTTAGAGTGCATGTATTTAAATAAAGCTATCGTGGACTTCCTTGCATGCTGTTACTCTGGTCCTGCTTTAAAAACTTCATCTCTCTTGTTCTGATGCTATTTATCATTCCCATTTCTGTTTGCATCTTTTTTTTCCTGCTCAGTGTTACCTTCCTATGCCCAATCCCCTGCCACTTGGTTTAACTTTCCCACAACAATAGCAGATCTTCCCAGCTTCTTTGAAGTACGATCAGTCTGGGCAGTGCACATCCCATCTCCCCACAGATCTGATCTAGATGCCCCAGGAACCTAGAGTCTACCCTACTGTACCTCAATCCAGATATCTTCCTCCTGTTCTGTTGCGGGTGGGACAGGAAACTAATGTTTCCTAACTCTGTAAAACATGCTTTGTTTTTCTATTATTAGTACAAATGTTCCTCGATGTTCATCATGCCATGTTAGAATTCACTGGAACAACTCTGTACTCATAACCTTGAAACCAGGGAGGCAACATGCCATCCTGGAATCAGTACTACAGCAAATGCCTGATTGCTCTCCTATAAATTTTACTATTCTGATAATTTTCCACGCTCCTCGTACCATTCAATTGCCACAGCGCTGTGGTCCCGGCCTCGTCCGAATTCCAGAGAGGAAATTTCTTATGCCACCTTCACTCAGAACTGAATGCTGCTTGGAGAACAAGATACTCAGGGGTTTCTTGAATTACCGTTTTCTCTTTTTTTTTGTCCCTTTTGCCAACAATCTCAAGCTGTGTTGCTATTATTCTCTGAAACATTCTATCTACGAGAATGCTAGTGGACTGCAGTGACGCCAGCTGCTGCTCAGACTCCAGATGTTAATGGTTCTCTATGCGGCTCTCTGGAATACAGAAAATCCCCTGGACTTCCCGTGTCATGCAGGGTAAACATTCCATGAGTCTCAGTGTGCTGCAATGCCTCAATTTATTGGATTAATTTAACAGATAGCGAATGTACAGATTATAATAAATACTAGTATTCACTTCTTTAAGTTGATGTGAACAATTTTAATTCCCGTGTTTAAATCAAATGCTTATTTGAACTCCAATTTGTTTCATGTGCTCCTTTCACACATTGAGATTCCTTGACATGTTCTTTAACTTCAACATTCAGTCTCCTTTTAATAGGCTCAAAGTTATTGCCAGAAGATTGGGGAGAGGGTGTTGTTCAAGATTAATGCTTTAATTTCCTGAATGGTCTATAGTTCCGAATTCAGTTTGGTTTCTTGTTCCCCTGCTTTGATTTGCAGAGAATTGCTGGGCTGTAAGTTCTGATTGTCATTATTGTACTGAATTTGGTGAAAGCCAGTAAATACGATAGAGTTGTGTGGGAGTTGTATGATTATTTTGGGTTTCTTTCATGTAGAAGGAGATTGAATTTGTTCTCCTTCAGGAGTAATTATAGATTTTCTGCAGTGATTATTTTAATGGTTTGTTTCTATTTCATCTGTTACTGGTAGTCTTGATGACAGCATGGAAGCTAGAAACTGCATTGTAAAGACCGATACAAAATAAGCATACTGGACCTCGTGAAGAAAATCTTATTACTGTGTAATATATATGCAGCGAACCATATTTAGCAGACATTTTTAATATTTGGTGGTATAGAAGCATAGAAAATAGGTGCAGGAGTAGGCCATTTGGCCCTTCGAGCCTGCACCGCCATTCAGTATGATCATGGCTGATCATCCAACTCAGAACCCTGTACCTGCCTTCTCTCCATACCCCCTGATCCCTTTAGCCACAAGGGCCATATCTAACTCCCTCTTAAATATAGCCAATGAACTGGCCTCAACTGTTTCCTGTGGCAGAGAATTCCACAGATTCACCACTCTCTGTGTGAAGAAGTTTTTCCTCATCTCGGTCCTAAAAGGCTTCCCCTTTATCCTTAAACTGTGACCCCTCGTTCTGGACTTCCCCCAACATTGGGAACAATCTTCCTGCATCTAGCCTGTCCAATCCCTTTAGAATTTTATACGTTTCAATAAGATTCCCCCTCAATCTTCTGAATTCCAGAGAGTATAAGCCTAGTCGATCCAGTCTTTCATCATATGGTATGTAATTTATATCAGGTAAAATTTGGGAGGGGGGGGGTTGGTATTTCCAGTGCTGCATCAGTTTGCAACTCAGTTTTTATTTCCTTCTCTCCCTCTTCCTTCTGTTTTTATTTTGTTTCCGCTTATGTGCAGCATCTCCAGACTACAGTTAACAAGCCTCTTGCAACCAGCACTCCTACCATTCTGCTTCTCCTGGTCTCCATCCCGTTTGACTTCTCTGCAATTTAACTGGTTTCTAGCTTTTCTCCTGAGGGATCATTGGCCTGAAACATTGATGTTGTTCTCTTCTACGTGTGCCGCCTGACGAGTGTTAGCAGCATTCTCTGGTTTCACATTTTTTTAAAGAACCATTTGTCACTATAGGAAGAGACGTGTGATGTAGATCACTTGGAGTATAAATTGCTTGTTTTGGTGACAGGTAGGCACTTTCACAGGCAAATTTGTTGGATTAGTGTGTAATTACCATGATATCTCTACCCTTCAGAAATGCTGTTATTGGAGAAATATTACTTAATTCTCACTACAAAGGGGAAGATGAGAGATGACACATGACATACTGCTAGTGTTCTTTTATTGATGTGATAAAACTGAGAGGCTGTCTGATATTTTGCTCACAGCCACCAAAAGTATTTGAAATTTCAAGGTTCATATAGACCCAGAGATCTGAACCATTTGCTTTTATTAAACTGTATTTTTGTTATACAGGGAATGTTATCCTTGACAGAGCTGTACTAATTGAATTTCACAAGCAACTGCCTTCAGATTTTTGAGTTGTATGTCTCATTATTCACTAATCACATTCTTCTGATAGCAGTAACAATCAATAAAAGGGACAATAACTAACATATTTGAAGCATTACGTTCGAAGTTAATTCAGAGGATAATAGGGTTTGAGGTTGATTTTTTTTTCCAGTGTTCCTTCCATTTAAAGTTTAAAATCCTTTTCATTGGCAGGAAGCGTTTTCCAGTTTACTTTAAAATAATTTTGTCAAGGACTAAAGGGAGATGGAAGGGATGGGCTTGTTGAGTTGAGGTGGTGGAGCTTGGGTTCTTGAAGAACAGTAGATTATTGATGTGTGTAGGACAGTGGATGTTGTATTAACATTGGATTGACAATACGATCAGCACAGACATCATGGATTTAATAGCCTGAGCTATTTTCATCTATGTTCTGCATTACAATTACCCACATTAAAACAGACCTATTGGCCCAGCTTGAGCATGCCAATGAATTTGCCTACCTGAGCTGTGCTCGTTCATTTGGCATTTATTCATCTAAACTTTTCCAATCTGTGCACCTGTCTAAATACCTTTTAAACATTATAATTGCACTGAATTCTAACAGCTCATTCCACATGTTCACTATCCTGTGTGAAATAGTTGCCTTTCACATCCCCTTAAAATTTTTCCTTTCTCAAACCTGTAGGTTTGGACCCCAGGAACAAAACTGTCATTAGCCACCGGATCGATGTCCCTCATGATTTTGAATACTTCTAAAGGATACTCTTCACTCTCCTGTGCCTCAGGAAAAAAACATCCTAGCTTATCCAGTCTTTCCTTGTATATCCTTCTGAACCTTTTCTTCTCCTTTTCCAGCTTATTGATTTCCTTCCTTTGGCTCAGCAACCAGAAACTCGCACAATGCTTCAAGTGTAATGATGTAACTCTGGGACTCACTACCTTGACTGAGAGCAAGCATTGCAAATGTTTTCATTACCACCCTTTCTAGTTACATCAGTACTTTCAGGGATCTATGCACTTATACCCCTAGGTCTGTTCTCCACTCTCCAGAGCCATAACCTTGGTTTAACTTCCCAATTGTTCTAGAGACCTTGACAATCTTACTGTCTTCTGTACCCAGATTGTTAATGTCATCCACAGGCTTACAAACCATGCCAACTACATCCTCATCCAAATAATTAATATAAATGACAAACAACAGTGGACCTAGTACCAATCCCTGTTGGTCACAGGCCTCCAGACTGGAAAAACAAACCTCCACTCCCATCCTCTGTCTTCCACAACCAAACCAATTCTGTATTCTGTTGCAAAGGTCACCCTGGATCTCATCCTGGACCATGTAGGAACTTAAAGTCCTTGTTAAAGGCAAACTAGGTCATGGCTACCACTCTATCCTCAATCCTTTTGTTCACCTCTCAAAATAAAAAAAAATTGTGACTTGATTTCCCACACACAAAACCATGCTGAATATCCATAAGAAGACCTCATCTTTCCAAATTCAGATAGGTCATGTCTCTCAGAATCCCTTCCATTTTCTCACCATCTCATCGTTCTATGGCTTGATCTTGCAGCCCTTAAATACGAGCACTTGCACTAGGCATCTTCCATTACTTCAGCCAGGGCTAATGAAGATGCAAACATCTTAGCACGACCTCTGCAATTTCTTCCCTCTTTCCCACAGTGTTCTAAAATGCTCTTGGTCAGGCCCTGTGGATTTATCCAACTTGATGTACTTCTAAGACCACCAGCATCCCTTTTGTAATGTGGAACACACTGTCAAGGGAGATGGTAGAGGCTGATACAATAGGGACATTCAAGAGACTCTTATGACATGTGGATGTAAGAAAAATGGAGGGTTATAGGCTATGTAAGAGGGAATAGTTACATTGATTGTAGAACAGGATTATATGGGTCAGCACAAGATCATGGACTGGAGGGCCCGTACTGTGCTGTACTATTCTATGTTCTGTGGACATCAAAGTTTGCTGGTGAACGCAGCAGAGCAGGCAGCATCTCTGGGAAGCGGTACAGTTGGCGTTTCAGGCCGAGACCCTTCGTCAGGACTAACTGAAGGAAGAGTTAGTAAGAGATTTCAAATCTCTTACTAACTCTTCTTTCAGTTCTTTCAAATCTCTTACAAATCACATCAACTAGATTCCCTAATTGTGCCAGGCTTGCCCTTAACTCAACCAGGAACGTGTTGTCCCTGAACTCTCCCATCTCACTTTAAAAGCTTCCCACTTGCCAGACATCCCTTTACCTGGAAACCATCTCTCCCAGTCAACTTCAGCAAGTTTGTTTATTTATTATTTATAGGCCCTTCTGGCCTTTCAGTCGGTGCTGTCCAGCAACCCCTGATTTAACTTCAGCCTAATTACGTGGCAATATACAATGACCAATTAACCAACTAACCGGTATGCCTTTGGACTGTGGGAGGAAGCCCATATTCCCTAGACTTCTTACAGACGATGTCGGAATTGAACGTTGATGCTGATCTGTGATAGCATCACACTAACTGCTACACTGCTATGGGGCCCAAACAAACAATCTTGTTTAATGCCTTCAAAACTAGCCTTTCCACAGTTTAGGACTTTAATTTGTGGACCAGTCCTCTCCTTTCCCTAACTATTCTAGAATTGGTGGACCTATGGTCACTGTCCCAAACCTGCTCCCTCACTGACATTTCAGTCAATTGCCTCACCTCATTTCCAACGGGAGATTGAGTGTAGCTACCTTTTGTGTAGGGCCAGCCACATACTGTTCGAGAAAACTTTCCTGGACACACTTGACTGAATTCGGCTCCATAAAAGTCCTTGACTGTATGGCAGTCCCAGTCAATGTTAGGAAAGTTAACAATTACTTAGTGTTAACAGCCCTTTTTATTCTTACAGCTGTCTGTGCTTTTTATTTATTGAGATACAGCACGGGGCAGGCCCTTCTGGCCTTTCAAACTATGCTGCCCAACCCTAGCGTAATGACAGGACAATTAACAGTGACTAACCTATCAACTGCTATGTCTTTGGACTGTGGGAGAAAAACCAGAGCACCCGGAAGAAACCCACGCGGTCACGGAGAGAACATATAAGCTCCTTACAGGTGGTGGCAGGAATTGAACCCAGGTCGTCTGTACTGTAAAGTGTTGTGCTACCGTGTCGCCCCATAATCTTACTATATTTGTTCCTCTAATTTCCATTGACCACTTTGGGGTGGGGATTTGGTGGCGTTATTGTATAATCTCAAATGGACTAGCCCCTTCTTATTTCTAAATTTCACCCATGTAACCCATCTTTGTACTGCTGTGACTTTCTCCAATCAGAAACCCAACTCCCCTCCTGCCTTACTCCACCTCTGTCACACCTGTAGCTTCTGTACATTGAGTTGCCAGTCGTTCTCATCCTTCAAAAATGATTATGCATTAGCCCAGTCCCAACTGTCTATCCACGCTTCAGTTTATCTGTCATATCCCTGATGCATTTTAACTGCATTAAAATGCAGTTTATTCTATCATACCTTCCTCGCTCCTTGTCCTGTCTAGTGCTGTACATGCCTCAACTCTCTCATCTGCTACACTATTCCTTTGGTTCCAACCCCCCTTTAACCCCCCCCCAACTAGATGTTGAAATACAATTAGTAAATATCCCTGTCATGCTATTGCCCCCCCCCACCCCCCACACACAAAGATCAGGTGCATACTACCCCTCTTGTATGCTGTTGCAATATTGTAGAATACAGTTGCTGGATGAGCTGCAAATGTGATTACATCGAAGTATACTAGTATTAAGCAAGGATCAAAATAGTACATGCTAGATCTCAAGAGTTTGTCCTATCAGGCCTGGAAACAAATTCTAATTTGACATATTATTGCTCCTTTCATTATTGTTTCACTAGGCATTTTTTGTAGGAGCATAAAATAACAGTAGTGTGCTTGCTTGGCAAGAATAGGGTAACTAATCTACAGACTGAATTCCATCTCTTGTGAACTTGTTTTTCCTGGTGATTAATACTCGTATTTAAGTGTAGAATTTGGCAAGCTCGTATCAGCAGTGCAGAATTTGAAATGCATTCAGATCTGCTTTGATTTTCTGTGTGAATGAAGTTCATTTTGGTATCATTCCTTTCAGCAGACCTGCATCAAAACTAGCAAGAAATGAAAGAAGTCAACTTAAGTCAATGCCAGATGCAAGAAACGTGATGATGTTGAATCTGTAGTCTGTTTTGGGATCCCCTGTGTTCTTTATTGAAACAGTGGGAAGGGAAACAGTTTACAGTGTACGATAGCCTCAGAATTGACCAGCAATCCTCCTTTTATATTAACAAAATGAAAAATTCAGCCTCTGAGGCAAGGACTGAATACCAGAAAGGTTCAGATTAAACAAGATTTAAATCACCTTGAATGCACTAGCTCGGGGGAAGATACACAGGCAGTACAATACATCAGGACATTGCATAATTAAGCTGAAAGCAGATTCCACTCGGGTTGAAGGTAGACCTGTGGTATTTCAATTTTTTTTTGTTACGTAGTTATAAAATGATAAATTATTTTGAGTAGCGAACTCCATCCACTACATTAAACCCGTCAATTTTCCATGACATTTCAGTGTAAAATAGCCTCAGAATTGACTATCAGTCCTCCTTTCATATTAACAAAATGAAAACTTCCACCAAGAAATCTATTTTTAGTAAAAGGCAGATATCCATCTTCCCATGATTTCCTTATTTGTTATTAATATCTCTATAGGTTCCATTTTGAGCTATAAAATTTCCCATGTCCTCCCTGTTTCTTACATTGTGACTTTGATCACGTTTAACACTTTATTCCTCTTTTGCTGTAGATATTAGTCTCCCAACAACTTCACTCCTGGAGGACACCATTTGTCTCCCACGTGTAGGTGATTAGTGTCAACTTAGCAAAACACAGCTGGGTAGAATTAGTTAGCTTCACAATTCAATTAATTGCTTGTTTAGTTGGAAGGTAATGTTAAATAAAGAAAGCATTTCTATGAGAAGCATTTAAATATTACAATCACAAACACAAGAAATTCTGCAGATACTAGAAATCTTGAGCAGTACACAAAAAATATTGGAGGAGCTCAGCAAGTCGGTCAGCATCTACAGAGGGGAATAAACAGTTAACGTTTTAGGTGGAGACCCTGCGTCAAAACGGGAAATGAAGGGAGCAGGAGCCATAATAAGAAGGTGGGGGATGGGAGAAGCAGACTGAGTAGAAGCTGGCAATTGATAGATGAAGCCAGATAAGGGGCTTATAAGTTGCTTCTCCAATTTGAGTTTGGCCTCATCATGGCGATAGAGAAGGCCATGGGCAGTCCTATCAGAATAGGAATGAGAAATCAAATTGAAATGGATAGCTCCCTGGAGATCCTGCCTTTGTGGCATTAGAATTTCTTATCTGGTGTAGTTGGATTGGCCTTCTCTGTCAATAGAAACAGATAAGTTAATTCAGTGAGTTTCAACATTAAAAGATGTGCTTTTTCATAAATCTGCCTCTCTACATTGCTTCCATTTTAGTGTAATAAAGTTTTTTTAAATGTAGAAACAAGCCACGTTAATTATTATCAAACATTCCTTTCGTACCTACAAACAACTTTTTTAAAAAAGAACATTCAGTAATAAAATTGTCTAGAGTTTGAAATTTGGTTCTTCCTTTTTAAAAAAAAAACAACCTTAAACCACAGCTGTTAGCCTAAGAGACAGACTTGGTCTAATACACAAGAGCCCCACTGAGGAACATCTTGCACTGTCACCGACCTCATTACCTCCAGAGATCTCCTGTTTACAGCCTCCAATCTCAATATTCCCCAACCTTCTAATTCCTGCTCAGGTTCCATAAGCCTAACTGCCCCTGTAGGCCCATTGTCGGTGTCTGCTCCTTGCTACTAAACTCTTGTCCTTGTATTGTGACTCCATTTTATCCCCCTTGGTTCAGTCCCTTTCCATCTACATCAATGACACGTCACATGTTCTCTACCCCTTCAACAACTTAAGTTCCCTGGCCCTGAATGCCTCATTTTCACCTTGGACATCCAGACCCTCTACCCTCTACCCTTCTGCCCCCATTAGGAAGGCTTCAGGTCGCTCTGCTCCTTTCTTGATAAATGACCCAACTACTTCTCCTCCCATCATTCCGCTCCTCTGGCAGAACAGATACTTGCTCTAAACTTTTCACCTGTTTCTACTTTTTCCTGATGGTAGGTGTAGCCATAGTTCAGCCTGAATTTTCATTGGTTATGTGAAAAAATGCATGTTCCAAACATACTCCCCATCTCTTTCTCCACTACATTGATAACTGCATTGGTGATGCTTCGTGCAACCATGCGGAGCTCATCAACTTTGCCACTAACTTTCACCCTACTATCAAATTCACTTGGTCCATCTCTGATACCTCGTCTTCTCTAATCTCTCTGATTCCATCTCTGAAGACAGATTATCTCGACATCTTTCATAAACCCACTGACTCACATGGTTACCTCGACTCCTCTTCCCACCCTGCCATTTGCAAGGATGCTATTCCCTTCTCTCAGTTCCTCGGTCTCCACCATATCTGTTATCATGATTAGATTTTCTATTCCAGGGCATCAGAGATGTCTCCTCTCTTTTTTCAGAAAATGGCGTTTTCCTGCCATTGCCATCAATGTGGCCCTTACCCACATCTCCATTTTCCACACATCTGCCTTATCCCATTTCCCTGTAACATCATAGTGAGTGGAGTTCCCCTTGCCTCTCTTACCACCCCATGAGCCTCGGCATCCAACATATTCTCTGTAAACTTCGCCATCTACACTGGGATCCTGTTGTAAATCAGGCTCAGTTTACCCTTTCCCTTTCTCTTCACATGTCCTTCCCACCAATCCCCCCTCCAGACACTTAGGGATATTGCCCCAAATAATTACACCTGCCCTACACCTACTCTCTCTCCATCATTAGGGGCCCTAAATAATTCTTCCAGGTGAGGTGGCAATTCACTTGAGAGTTCCTTGGAGATCCCAGTCCAGCCTCCTGTCCATTGCAGAGACTTGACACAGACTAGGGGAGCACATCATCAAGCACTTTTGCTCCATCTGCCAGAACAGGCAGGATATCCCGGTGGCTCCCCTTTTCAATTCAACTTCCCATACCCTCACCAACATGTGTGTCCATGCCTACTGTTGCCAAGTTGTGACTGGATGCAGAGTATGGGAACAGCATCTCATATTCCGATTTGAAAGTCTCCAACCTGAAGGCAGCAACATCCAGTAACCACTCCTCTGTCTCTCCCGACTGTTCTCTTATCCCTTTGACCCCATTAGCCTATTATCTGTTCTCTTTCCCCTCCCCCACTCTCAGAACCTGCCCATTACCCACACCTTCCTCATTCTGGTTCCCCTTATTTCATGGTCTACTGTCCTATCAGATACCATCTTCTTCAGTCCTTTGCCTCTTCCACTCCCAGCTTCTCGTATCATTGCCACTTCCCACCCGCCGCACTCCACCCACCTGTCTCCCCCCCCCCCACCTGGATTCACCCATCAACTCGTGCTCCCCTCCCTCTGCCCACCCTTCTATTGTGGCTTCTGCCCTGCTCCTTTCCAGCCCTGATGAAGGATCTCAGTCTGAAGTGTCATCTTTTCATCTCCCTTCAGAGATCCTGCCTGAACTGCTGAATTCCTCCAGCATTTTGTGTGTGTGTGTTGCTCAGAATTTCCAGCATCTGCAGTCTTTCTTAAGTCTTAATACAGTGAATGCATTTTGTAGTTAATTTTTTTTGTTTAAACTCTGCAGTTTAAATTTAGGTCACAGGTAAAATGTATCGTCCTGCTTGGTACACTTTAACGTGCTTACACAGTGTAAAATTAGCTCAGTGCTGGCATTACCTAACACGTTATGTGAGTGAAACAATGAACTCTTTCTCCTCGGTAACTATTCTGTGACTTGATCATAGTTTCCAGATTTTTTAAAGGAAGAATACAATTTGCGACGCTCTGAACACATCATCAGTGATGTAACCTGGGGTCATTGGGTGTTTTCCCTGACTCGAAAAGGTCTGCAGAGGCTGGAAATCCAGCTCATCACAAACAAAATGCTGGAGGAACCCAGCAGGTCAGGCAGCACCCAGGGAAATGAGTAAACTGATGACATTTCGGGCCGAGGCCCTCGAGGGTCCTGACCTGCTGGGTTCCTCCAGCATTTTGTATGTGTTGCTTTGGATACAAAATATTTGATCAGTCTTGATGGTAAAATACATGAAGAGATTGTAAATAATATTGGATAATAAGAAAACAAGGAACCAAAGAGCTTAGATCTAAATCTTCAATCTTGTCACTAGAGTGCCAAGTACCAGGTAAATCGATAGTACTGAAGAATGAGAAGAATACCCAGAATCTGTATGCAGAACATAACAGAAAATGGTAGATGCATTATTTGTGATTTCCCCTAAATAACCTTTTTTCTGCAAAGTTCAATAGAGAATTCGGAAACTATAAGATGTAATGGTACTCAAGAAAGGAGGGAGAAAAAGGCAGGACACAATAGTGTGTGTCCAGGTCCGTGTCCTGATTAGAGATTACAATCAGACCCCGCTTAACCCTGAGGATGTGTTCATCGGAGTCCACCTCCGCTATGTGAATCAGTGTTATGCGGGGTCATTATAACATTACGTAACTGGATATGTGTGTCTGATTTAAAAAAAAATTCAAACCTGAGATGTATGATATATTTTATGTATATACAGTAATTTGTGGAGTAACAAACACGCAAATAGGCCTAACCTGAACATCAGTGGAGCAGTAACACATCACAGCAGCAGTGGAGGGAGTCTGGTGTTGGGTACTACTTAGAGGGGGGACCAGGCTGTGGGTCCCCCTCTAATTTTGGCGGCTTCTTCAAGTAGGCATCGAGATTTGACGGCCTTTTCTTAAGTTTCCTCTCATGAAGTAGTTCTTGGTAGCAGGAAATCTTGTCGAGAACACCTCTTTGCCTTATTGCTTCGCTCCCAGTCAGGGTCGTTATCAATGGACTGGTCCATGATTTGTGTGATGGTGGTGATGCTAGTGCTGCAGAGTTTTGTGGTGAGGTTGTCTTGCTGATATTTCCTGTTCTCTATCCGTGTCCTCAGATTCACCCAGGATGTGCTGGTCTGCCAAATCTTGAAGCTCTTCATTATTTAGACTCTTGCTGTCTGCACTAGCGGCTTCACCAGAGATATGTATGCTATGGAGATTACTGCTCTGTTTAAATCCATCAAACCAACCTCTTGGACTTATCATCATCTTCTTGAATATGATTGAAGATGCTTTTTGCCTTTTCCATTATTATCATTTGCCCTGGGGGCATGTTTCGTTGTTTGATCTTCCACCCTTTTTACTTATGAGGGGTGATTGATAAGTTTGTGGCCTAAGGTAGAAGGAGTCAATTTTAGAAAACCTAGCACATTTATTTTTCAACATAGTCCCCTCCTATAGGTACACACTTGGTCCAGTGGTCACGGAGCATACAGATCCCTTCTTTGTAGAAATGGTCCACAGCAGGGGTAATAGATAAGTGTCATAGTCATAGTTTATTGATCCCAGGGGAAATTGGTTTTCATTACAGTTTCACCATAAATAATAAATAGCAATAAAACCATAAATAGTTAAATGTAAATTATGTCAGGAAATAAGTCCAGGACCAGCCTATTGGCTCAGGGTGTCTGACCCTCCTAGGGAGGAGTTGTAAAGTTTGATGGCCACAGGCAGGAATGACTTCCTATGACACTCTGTGTTGCATCTCGGTGGGATGAGTCTCTGGCTGAATGTACTCCTGTGCCCAACCAGTACATTATGCAGTAGATGGGAGACATTGTCCAAGATGGCATGCAACTCGGACAGCAACCTCTTTTCAGACACCATCGTCAGAGAGTCCAGATCCATCCCCACAACATCACTGGCCTTACGGATGAGTTTGTTGATTCTGTTGTTGTCTGCTACCCTCAGCCTGCTGCTCCAGCACACAACAGCAAACATGATAGCACTGGCCACCATAGACTCGTAGAACATCCTCAGCATCGTCCGGCGGATGTTAAAGGACCTCAGTCTCCTCAGGAAATAGAGACGGCTCTGACCCTTCTTGTAGACAGCCTCAGTGTTCTTTGACCAGTCCAGTTTATTGTCAATTCGTATCCCCAGGTATTTGGCATAAGGTAGAAGGAGCTGAGTTATACAGCTCTCGTTAAATGCATGTGCAGTTCAACTCAGTGAAAATGTGGAAAGTTTGAAGTTAATAACTCATCTCCGGTTTTTCAAAGCAAATGGCTCCTTGAATGAGTCACCTTCATTGATAACTTTGAGGTCATCATTGCAGAAGCTTTTCTCTTGTTTTTTATAATTGTTTTGATCATCGATGTAGCCAATTTCAAAGCGGTACCAATATCAACCGACACTGACGAGCTTCTAAATGCCATATCACTTGCAGTTACACATCCATGCTAATGCTTTTTCTAAACGTTATAGATGTACTCATTTCCAACTACCTTCCTTTTCCCCTTAACCCTCAATTCCCTTACTATGCAAAAATCTACCCTACCTTGTTTTAAATATATTTACTGAGGTAGCCTCCACTGCTTCATTGGGCAGAAAATTCTACAGATTCACCACTCTTGGGAAAAGCAATTCCTTCTCATCTCCATCCTAAATTTACTCACCCAAATCTTGAGGCTGTGTCCCCTAGTTCTAGTCTCATCTACCAGTGGAAACAACTTTCCTGTCGCTATCTTATCTATCCCTTCCATAATTTTATATGTTTCTATAAGATTTCCTTTCATCCTTCTGAATTCCAACGAGTACAGTCACAGGCGACTCAATCTCTCCTTGTAGTCTAATCCCCTCATCTCTGGAATCAACCTGGTGAACCTCCTCTGCACCGCCTCCAAAGCCAGTATATCATTTCTCAAGTAAGGAGACCAGAACTGCAAGCAGTACTCCAGATGTGGCCTCACCAGTACCTTGTACAGTTATAGCCTAACCTCCCTGCTCTTCAATTCAATCCCTCTAGCAATGAAGGCCAACATTCCATTTGCCTTCTTGATAGCCTGCTGCATCTACAAACCAACCTTTTGTGATTCATGCACAAGCATTTCCAAGTCCCTCTGCACAGCAGCATGCTGCAATCTTTTACTATTTAAATAATAATCTGATCTTCCATTTTTCCTTCCAAAGTGGATGACCTCACATTTACCAACATTGTATTCTATCTGCCAGACCCTTGCCCACTCCTTAACCTATCTGTATCTCTGTACAGACTCTCTATATCGTCTGCACAATTTGCTTTTCCACTCCATTTAGATGTACTATACTCGGTCCCCTCTTCCAGATCATTAATGTATATTGTGAACAGTTGCGGGCCCAGCACCGACCCCTGCGGCACACCGTGCACCACTGATTGCCAACCAGAGTAATACCCATGTATCCCAACTCCCTGCTTTCTATTAGTTAACCAATCCTCTATCCGTGCCTATACATCACCCCAAACTTTATGCATCCTTATCTTATGGATAAGTGTTTTATGCAGCACCTTATCAAATACCTGGAAATCCAAGTAAATAACATCCTTCTGTTCCCCTCTATCATTATATTCTCAAAGAATTCCAGTAAGTTTGTCAAGCGGGATCAGCCTTTGCTGAATCCATGGTGCGTCTGCCTGATGGATCCATTTCTTTCCAGATGCCTCGCTATTTCTTCTTTAATGATAGCTTCAAGTATTTTCCCAATTACGGATGTTAAACTAACTGGCCTATAGTTACCTGCCTTTTGCCTACATCATTTTTTTGAACAATGGTGTGACATTCGCCATCTTCCAATCTGCTGGAACCTGCCCAGAGTCCAGAGAATTTTGGTAAATTATCACCAAAGCCTCTGCTATAACTTCTGCCATTTATTCCAGTACCCTGGGGTGAATACCGTCAGGACCAGAGGACCTGTCTATCTTCAGGTCCAAGGGACTTATCTATCTTCAGGCCCACTCATTTGCTCAGCACTACCTCTTTAGTGACAGCCATTGTATCGAGGTCCTCACCTCCCACCACATCCATATAATCTCTCTTTGACATGTTAGATGTGTCCTCCACCGTGAAAACCGACACAAAATAGTCAGTCAAATCCTCGGCTCTTTCCTCATTACCCAATATCAATACCTCCTTGTCCTCCAAGTTCACTTTAGCCACCCTTTCCACTTTATATAATAAGTTAAAAAAATACTATCTGTTTTTATATTTTGTGCTAGTTTATTTTCATAATCTGTCTTCCCTTTCTTTTTTGCTGGCTTAGTAGTTCTTTGTGGCTTTTTAAAGTTTTCCCAATCTTCCAGTTTCCCACTACTCCTGGTGACTTTGTACACATGAGCTTTTAGTTTGATGCCGCCTTTTATTTCCTGTTATCCAAGGCTGGCTCTCCCCACCCTTACTGTCCTTGCTTTTAACTGGAATATACTTCTGTTGAGAACTGTGAAAAATCTCTTTGAAAGTCTTCCACTGTTCCTCAATCATATAACCTGTGTTCCCAGTCTATACTAGCCAAATCCTCCCTCATCCCAATGTAGTCTCCCTTGTTTAGGCATAATACACTAGTTTTAAATCAAACTATTGCTCCCTCCATTTGTATGAGAAACTCACTTATACTGTGATCACTCTTTCCAAGAGGATCCCTAACTACAAGATGACTAATTTTACCTGTCTCATTGCACAGGACCGGATCTAAGATAGCACGTTCCCTTGTAGGTTCAGTAACATGCTGTCTCAATATTTGTCTTAGAAAATAAAGTCAATGCAAAGTTATGTTTGATAATCCTATCTTGGAGAATGTAATTATAGAATCAGTAACAGAGCCAATGCCTGTGGTAGGAAAGGATCCTAGCCAACTCACTCCTCATACCTTTCTATTTTCCACTGTTTATATTTAAGACCATAGCTTTAGAAGAAATAATCACAAACCAGTCAAATTTAAGACTGGTATTTTCAGTGACTAACCTTTTTCACGTATTGGTCTTTTCACTGCAGAAGGTATTGAAATCTCAGTGCCAAGAAAAGAAAGGTTATATTCATTTAGTTTATTTTTTTTACATATTATTTTCTTCTTCCGTAGGAGCTTACTTTGACTCTTGTGCTCGTCCCCAGTTCCAATGTTTTCTCGTCTCTTGCCTCCTCTTGAATGGCTCCCTGAACTACAGTGCCACAGTTAGGTTGCCCACTCTCATCCACACAGGGAGCAAGAATCTCCTGCCTGCTGGACAAGTCAAGGGCTGAGGCTTCTCCAGCATTGTCACTTGGATCCTACTACCTGCCTCATTCACAAGTCTCACCCTCTTGTCCCTAACCACAGACCGAATTTGAGGCAGGGTGTGACTACCTCCTGAAACAGTGTCCTGGTGACTCTCCCCCTCCCTGATGTGCTGCAGTGTTTGAAGCTCAGATTCCAGGTCATCAGCTCTGAGCTGGAGTTCCTCGACACTTGCTGTAGAACCACAGTTCCCACATCAGGAAGCTACAGCACATCACCTGATCCTGCATCATCACTGCTTTATTTAATTAGCTGTAATTTAGTGACTTTTTAATCAACCACTACAAAAGCCTTACCTGCTACTCACCTGTGCCTCCTCGCCAAAGCCATGTGAACCAAAGCCTCAATTTCTCGCTCCTGCACTGGTCCACACACACAATGGCCACTCCACTTTGACCCTGCTTTACTTTTACTTGCTTCGGCTAATGAATCGTAAATTGATTGGTCTGCTGTTGTTCTTTAATGAAGTCCTGGTTTGACAATTCATTTTCAATCAGAAGCAGCCTGTTGTAGAGAGCTTCCCACTCCACCTGCTCCACCTCTTTTATCATGCAGTACTGTGGGATGTTGCCTCTGTTTAATCTCCTATTCAGTATATTCCATGTGCAGGAGAGGCCATGAAGTCTGATCAAAAAGTACTTCACTGGCACAATTCCTCAGGTAAGCTTTAGAAACCTTTTAAACAGCTGTAGAGAAAGTGATACACTTGTAGAATTGAACATAGAGACAAACATCAATCAGAATTAGCCTGCAGTCATATAATGAATATGTACTGTGTGTGATAAAGAGGGTATTGGCTGAGATACTTGACTCTAAAATAGCAGCAGTAGGTGTTAAATCACCCAAAATCAACATGTTCCAGTGTCCTCACCAATGTGGCATACAGTATTAATTTCTCCGGATGTATACATGTTTTAAATGCCATTTTGGAACCAAATTGTTTTTGCTGATGTATAAATGCATGTTGTAGAGATTAGAATGTTGCATTTCTGGTGTCAAAAGATAAAGTATCCTCCTTAATCTGCTGCACCAAGAGCTTGTAATACCCGAATTGAGCATTAGCAATTAGCTCAGCAAATCGTTATTGCCCTAGAGGTTGGTCTGTGGCCATCCTTGCAATCACAAAGTTCCCAATTCATAAGAAGCAAACTGTGCACGTAATTCCAGCAAGAAGTGGGCAGTCAGACTAGGAAAAAGCAAATAAGAGGTATTAGTTACACATTCACTGAGGAAGGCATTAAATCTTTTGCATCCACAAAAAAGGTGCTTAGATCTAGAAGTTCAAACGTGAACTTTTTTTTTAGTTTAAAGCAATCAAAAAGCAGTTTCTTTAAAAACACCTCCTCCTCTCCGTATAAAATTAAGTAACAATTATTTTTGCCTCATTGCACATCACTTCAAAATTTGTTTGAGCACTTTGTGGAATGATTCATCCTTGCATGGATGACATGGTTTAAGTGTCAGTCGATCGTGAGATAATGTTTGATCTTGAGCATTGAGGGGAAACTTCAATTATGTGGCTCTGAGGAAAAGAAGTGCCAATGATCACCTCTGATACAGTCACATTTAGTAATGTTGAATCAGCCCCACTGTGAGAGACATCCCCGGCTTGCCTTTGATCCTCGGGTGCTCTATCACACTGCATCAGTGATCAATAGAGCTTTACCCAAATTGGTCACGTCCCAATGTTCACAGTTTTCTCTGCTGTTATTGTGAATATTGTCATGATCTCACTCATGGGTGTTTTTAACACCACCATAATCAGTCAGTTTTAAACCACATTGGAATCCTCCTATTTATAGGTGCATGAAATTAGTGAGGTGTTTATAAATTGCACACTGAATATCAAAAAGCCTAGTGTCCCATGAATTCGCGATCTCTTCCTTAGTATATCATTTAGAATGTAGCAAAAGTAACATTACTTTTATAAATTTAGAGTCATTTTTTTTGGGTGGGAAATTAATCATCCAGTGATTCTAATTAAAAATACTTTAGAAGCCAATGCATATTTCATTTGGCCCTTCGAATTGGCCTCTATAGCTACTTCAAAGATTCAAAGTGTATTTATTAACAAAATGTATAAATTATACAACCTTGAGATTTGTTTGCTTACAGGCAATCGCAAAGCAAGAAACTAGAAAGAACACAATTTAAAAAAAGTAAGACTAACCTCCAGTGCCTGTAGAGAAAGAGAGGAAGAAACAAAGCATACAAACTATTGAAGCGAGCAACAACAGCATTCCAAACCAGATCCCCGGAGCAGTTTGGAGCAGGCCCAAAGCTTCAGTATTCAGTTCATTATATTAGCAGGGCAAGTGGCTGTAAAGCCCAGCAGCCCGGTGCAGTCTCGCAGCCTTTGCGTCGTGGAGAGGGGAGCCCCAGACTGTCTGGGCTGGCATTGAAATTCTCCGAATCTCGCACCGTGAAGAATCATTCCGGGCCTAGATTTCACTGCTGGAGAAGCCGTTCTTGACCTCTCCAAATCAGCTCGCTGTTTACCTAACCTCACCCGACTCTTGGCACCTGGCCTTTCCAGTCCATCAATTTCAAACTTTCTGCATAATCACTCAGAGTTGAACTGCACATGTATGTAACGAGAGCTTTATAACTCACCTTCTACCTTAGGCCATGAACCTATCCCTGCTGTGGACCACTTTCGGGAGGTCCAAGACGCCGACTTCTACAAAGAAGGGATCCGTATGCTCCACGACCGCTGGTCTAAATATGTAAATGTAGGAGGGGACTATGTTGAAAAATAAATGTGCTAGGTTTTCTAACATTGACTCCTTCTACTTTAGGCCACAGACTTATCAATTACCCCTGGTAGATTTTGCTATTTACCAACACTTTACCATTTCCTGGAAGTTGATGGGTAATGGGCAGCAGCTGTCCTTCAGCATGTTGTCCATGTAGCCATTCTTTAGATCTGAAACTAACCAGTCGCATCATCAAGAATGACTATTAGAGCATTACAGTCAAGGAATCAAGGCCATCTGTGCACTCTTTGACAGTGTTCATTCGGTGAGTGAGTGGCAGAGCCCCTCCCTGGGGTTGGAGGACTGAGCGGGTGCATGGGTGGATGGGGCTTGTTTTGCTGTTGCTGATTTGTGTTCTGTGTTGTTCTGCTGAGCATTGTGGGCAAGCTATGTTGGCGGCGGGATATGTGGCGACCCTTGTGGGCTGTCCCGAGCACATCCTTAGTTTATATTGGCTGTTAACACAAACAGTGCATTTCAATGTAAATGTGATTAGTTTAAAAAAAGGATCTGAATCAGATTCATTTCTTCACTTGGCTGATACCAGCTATGGTATGCAAACTAGTACCAGCCAACTTGATATCCATTGCATTAGAACAGAGTTGGCATTGAATGTAATACTTGACACTAAACATTTTAGTTCTAAATTGCTGGATTACAGAATCTGCAGACACTTTAAAATGAAGGTGTATAATGAAAAGACAGCAGGATGGAGATTTTAAATTAAAGAGGAGCTGCAATGTTTTCTGCAGTCTCAAGTACTGGTAAGTTCTGAACACTTAAGTGTCCTACATACATTATGAGAAAATGAACCAAGATCAATATCATTGAATTGGCCTGTTCCCAGCTTTTTAAAGAATTGGCAGAGAGAAATGCATCTCTTATTTGTGTTAGAGCAAGGCAACTAGGAATGTTTCCTGTGCTGTTACATAGCCTTGGGGAAATGTTAGTTGTCTAGACAGTCCTGCTTAGCTATGCATTCTTGTAGGAAAGGACTGAATTGTTTCACTCAAAGGGGCGACATGTTAACTTCTAATTTTCCCATCTTGTATGAAGTTCTGCAAACTACAACTTATTTATTCTCTCTTGCAGCCCTTTATCAATTGAGTAGTATCTCATGACATACAGTCCTTGTACATTTCCATTTTCTGTGAAATGGTACTGGAAAGGAACTGCTCATTGGTAACTTAGCCAGATAGGGGGATTATCAATTTTATAATGACGATTTAATAGTGATGTGGAAGTAATGTGCAACTATTTCTTTAGCTGTGGTATAAAATGTCACTACCAAAGGCATGCGTCAGCTTACTGGTAGATCGAAAGGCAAGAGATTTGACTTAAAAACATTTGTTGTAAGCAAATTGTAGTGAACTGTTGCCATGGAGGTGAGGCTGGTTCAGCGGTTGAACCTTATTGGGGCATTACAAGAGGCAATATATTTGAGCTGCGGTCACAGATGGGGTTCATTCGTATCACTGCCAGAGATGGAGCGAGTGATTTGGAAAGGAGTCGATATGAAAGAGTTTCGATGCCCGTCCACTTAACCCAGGTGTGAAGACAGATAGCTCCAAGCGCCAGCCAATTTGGTGAGATCGATAATGGCATTGGGCTGGGCAACCCAAGCATATCATGGCACCGGGGTTTGGGTCCTAGAGTAAGGTACTGCAGGTGCTTGGACAACTTAAATGCTGGTGCAGATAGTCTAGAAGCCCAAGTGTTGGGAATAGAGGTGAGGATTGGGCTGATTTTGCTTGCTTTCCTGTAAATTTTCGTTCTTTTCTCCATGGTGCTGAGGCTGTGAACTGACCGGGCCTCTGTATTTTTGCCCCATGGTGTGATGAACTGGGAACGAGGCTTGGGCCTGCTCCGGGAGCAAATCTGGGACTCAGTCTGGCTCGGAATGCTGTTAGCTTCCTTTTATTGTTTGCATGGTTTGTGTGTTTTTCTCTCTGTCTCTTTCTCTACGTGGTTTTTGGTCTTTTTTGTAATTGGGTTATGAGTGTTTCTTGGTTTGCGGCTGCCTGTAAGCAGACAGATCTCAGGGTATATAATTTATACATTCTTTGAAAATAAATCTGGTTTGAATTTGATATAAAAAAATACTCTACAGGGGAAATTGCCAACAGCAAATTAACAACTTTATTCTATGCAAATTAATCCATGACAGAAGAATAAATAAGACAGTGTCTAGAGATTCTCTTTCTAATGAGTGATTCAATTTGAAATTAGAACTCTAGAAGTGAAGCAAATACATAAGATGACTAGGATATTGTTTGTTCTGAGTGGGGTGATCTAGCAGGGAACAAGTGACTTTTTCCTGCATCTTGCTGTGCAGGAAGAGTTGGGTGGAATCTGCACTGTGTGAGTGGGACAGGAACCAAGTGTTGTTCAGTGACGTTCATCAGTGAATAGACAGGCATTAGTAGATAGAAACCCTTACCATGAGGTTGGAAGTATATAATCATCTACTGCAATTTAGCTGTTCTTCCACTGCTTTTCTGTTAGTATGCTGCTTGCCATTAGGAGTTTTGGCTTACGTTGATATTAAATGATGGAATCACATATAAAGGGGTGCATAAATTGCACCAAGGAACGAAAGATTTTTTCAGGAATAATCCTCATACATTCAAAGATCTGACAATCTCTGATTAATTTTTAGAAATTAATATTCTAGATGAATAAGTGACATCTTCTAAAAGTTACTAATAATGATTAGAGTTTTGACATTACGAAGTATGCAAATGACGGGGCTCAACCTGAAATGTCAGCAGCTTGTTCCCCTGAAAAGATGCTGCTTGACCTGCTGAGTTCCCCCAGCATTTCGTGTGTTGCTCTGAATTTGCAGCATCTCTTCTGTTTATGATTTAAAGTTCTTTGTTTTTTGGAATTGTCTTCTGAGAATGAAAATGTCTTCGCTGTTGGAAGAGTCAGGATGATGTAATTTTACGGTCATATTGACAGTGGGTTGTATTGTAGAGGTAGCAACACAGGAGATCACACAAACTGTCCAGGCCAGGTAGATTTAGATCGGTTTCCTGCATCTTAAAGCAAATAAGAGTGAAAACAAAAGTGTTTAGTCACACAATTCAATTTTTGGTTTTTCAGGAGTGAAATTTCCTCATTGGGAGTGGGTTAGTTTTCTGCCGTGCACAGCTGGTTAAATAGATCAAGGTTATATGGGTTGGAGCATTACATTTAAAGTGAACCTGGTTCATCAGTAACCTCTTACATGGAAGGCCAAATCGCATCTTCTGATTTCTGAATACAGTTGGTTGTTTTTTTTTCAGACCATAAATATTTGAATTCCCACAATATAGGACCCCAAACAATCCTATGAAATGATTAATACATCACAGATGTCTACAGGAAAATAAAAATCCACCTCTCAGCAGCTTTGCACCTCAGTTGGTTCATATTCAAGAAGGCAGAATATTCTTTGGCTGATTACTTCAATCCTTCATTTTAATATGATTGAAGTAACTTGATGGCATTTGGCAACGTAACTGTAACACGTGTACAGGCAGATAGTTTGCTTGGAAGTTGCAGTTTGCAGCAACTTTCATGCTCTGCTACGTTTCATTAACTCTTGTATTCATGTTAAAGTTCTGCTTTAACTGATTCCCATTGAGAATAGTTTTAGTGATGTTGTTAAAAATGAGCCTAGATTAAAACTTTGGTAATAATGATTAGTTTGCTGGTAAATAATAGCAGTGCAGGAATGTACAGCTACAAATAGTATGCCAACTCTGGTTTCACTTAAAGGCTGGATTTATTGCAACACCAGAAGCCCCAAAGCCATTTACAGCCAAGGAAGTCTTTTTTGACATGCAGTTGCTGCTATTATTTAGAGAAAAGTTTAATTGTAGAAGTTCTAAGTATAATTACTCCATTAAGTAGAACATCTCTTTCAATGTCAAAATGCCTTGCCCTCCAAAGCATCACATCAAATTTATCATCACAGTTGGAGCACTTTGGAATTTTAGAGCTTGAGAAACCACACCACCCATGGATACATCTTACTGAATTTCTGCTGATAAAGGTTATTCATGTGGATGTTGATTTTAGTGTTCCTGTGGTAGTTGGCCTGGCTGAGAAATATGAGCAAGAACAAGATCAAAGAAGACAACTATGAATGGAGCACCAGGAATCATAATACCAGAGTTTCATGATCAACTTGGCATTGATTTGGCCAAGAAATAGGAGGACATGTATTAAGAAACCTTGCCAGTAGCTTTCTATTCCCTCGTATCTCAAAATTAAAAGTCCTGTCTCTTTGTTCATACCCTTTACTGACCTCAGTCTCCCTTTGTCTAGCCTCCAGTCATAGAAACATTTGAATGTTCAGCAATCCTTGCCTATTGTGCATTTCTAATGATCTTCACCCACATCAATGGTGCTCATAGCATCTGCAGTTTACATCATAAGGCCACAAGACATGGCAGTGGAATTAGGATTCTCAGCCCATTGAGTCTGCTCTGCCATTCCGTCATGACTGATCTGTTACCGCATTTTCCTGCCTTGTCCCCCTAACCTTTGATGCCCTGACTAATCCAGAACCTATCAACCTCTGATTTAAATATACTCAATGACTTGGCTTCTGCAACAGTCCATGGCAAGGAATTCCACAGATTCACTACCCCCTGACTAAAGAAATTCGTTCCTATCTCTGTACTAAATGGCTGTCCCTGTATTCTGAGGCTGTGCCCTCTGATCCTAGACTATAGGAAACATCCGCTCAGCATCCACTTTGCCTAGGCCTTTTAATATTCGATAGGTTTCAATGAGATCCCCCCCCCCCACCTTCATTTTCCTAAACTGGTTTGCCTTCAGATCTTTCAGCTTCCCAGACACCTTGTCCTTAGTAATAGCAACAACACTCACTTCTGCCTCCTGACATTCTTGAATTTCTGGCACAAGCCAGGACGGAGATAATGAGGGGGAATCGGTGACTCTGTCTTTGATTCTCGGAGAGATTCGCGAGTTCCGACAAGATAACAGCAAACAGCTGGAAGATATTAAAGGAGAAATAGTAAAAACTAACTCGCGGATAGATGAAGCCGAAGCGAGGATTGTTGGAATTGAAGAGAAGCTACAAAATGCAGAGGAGGTGATAGCAGAAATGCTGAAGCTACAAGACCAGCTCCAGTGGAAACTAATAGATCAAGAAGGCTGCTCGAGAAGGGAAAATGTGAGGATCTACGGAGTTCCCGAAGGAACCGAAGGTAAACCCGGATTGATGATTCCCTTCGTGGAGAAGCTGCTTAGAGAGAACCTTGATATACCGGCCGCAAAAGACCTACAGATAGAAAGGGCTCACCGCGCGTTGGCACCACAGCCTCCGGCAGGTGCCCAGCCCAGATCGATTCTGATAAGATTTCTCAGTTACAGAACGAAGGAAGAGGTGCTTAAAAGAGCATGGCAAAAGAAAGGTTTCATGTGGAACAACTGTAAAATCAGTTTAGACCACGACTACGCACCGGGGATTCTTGCCAGACGGAAGGAATATACGGAAACACGGAGAGTCCTGAAGGAAAACAACATCAGATTCCAGACCCTGTATCCAGCTCGGCTGAGAGTCTTTTACGACGAAGGGACAAAAACTTACGCTACGATGGAGGAGGCAACATCGGACCTGGCGGACCGGGGACTACCTATTAAAGTTATCACCCAACCGGAGTCGCTACTGGAGAGGATTCGGCAGAAGTCGTGGCAGTTAGTGGGGCGAGGACGCTCCACTCGAAACAGAGTGTCAAACTACAAGGAAAAGCTTCAAATATTCAGATGCGAATGTACAGAGAATACAGATTAATTAAGAGAAATGACTGAAAAGAGTAAATCGGACTTAAAAGTAAAATGAAAACTGGTAATTGAAAATAATCTAGGCGGAATAACTTGAATGATAGCAATATGGTCGAGACATAAATAGGAGAAAATTCTCTATGATTATTCAAACTGCTGAGGGCCCTCAAACACAGGGTGAAGATAGAGGTTATCCCTCTGAACTGAGGCGGGTCGGTGCTCAGGCCTCACTGTGGGAAGTCGGGGAAAATTTTCAAATGTTCTACGTTCAGAAATGTCTAGGGTGTGGTTATATGTCTTGGTTTACTGTTGAGAAGGGATTGCTTACTGTTTGGTTAGAAAAGGAGAGTGCTTTTTTTCTACTAGAGAAAAATGCAAACTGAATTGGTAAAAATAATTTCCTATAATGTTAATGGGGTTTTGAATCCAATTAAAAGAAATAAGATTATGTCTAAATTGAAAAAAGAGAGGGCACAAATAGCTTTCCTTCAGGAAACACATATGAGCCAATCTGAACATGGAAAATTAAAAAGAATGGGCTTTAAGCATGTATTTTATTCATCATATAAATTGAGTCACAAAAGAGGGGTAGCTACTTTAATATCAAGTACTCTTAATTATGAACATATTTCAGAGACTAGAGACAAAGAAGGACAGTTTGTAAAAATCACAGGAAGAATAGAAGGTACAGAAATAACATTGCTGAATGTTTATGCTCCTCCAGGTAGTGAATGGTCATTTTATAGACACATTTTTGACCTAATGGTCAGTTCTCGAGGAGTAGTAATTTGTGGAGGGGATTTTAATATTAGATTAAATCCTATATTAGATTCTTCAAGAATAGTTACTCAGAATAAACCTCTGACTCGGAAAGTGAATTCATTGATGGAGGAGTTGGGAATTATAGATGTCTGGAGGGAATTACACCCTACTAGTAAAGATTATACATATTACTCTTTCCCTCATTCAGCCTATTCAAGGATAGACTATTTCCTTATCTTTAATACAGATAGACTCAGGATAAAAAACTGTAATATTGCAACAATTGATCTGTCGGATCATAGCCCAGTCTCTATGTCTCTAATCCTGGAAAGGAAAATGAGGAAAACACTATGGAGGCTAAACTCACATATACTTAATAACCCAAAAGTAATGGAGAGATTAAGGGGAGAAATCAAAGAATATCTAGACCTTAATGACACGGGAGAAACATCACCAGTGATTTTATGGGATACATTGAAAGCTGTACTGAGAGGGAAAATTATTTCCATTACTACTCACATGAAAAAAATCAATGCACAAAAATTAGCAGACCTTCAAGGAAAATTAAAACAACTTCAAGTTGTATATAGCAACAAAAGTAATTCAAATCGAAAACAGGAAATTAGGAAATTGCAAAGTGAAATTGATGATATTTATACGTTGGAAACTCAAAGAAATTTTCTTTACCTGAGACAAAAGAATTATGAAGTAGGAGGTAAATCAGCTAGATTATTAGCATATAAATTACGAAAACAACAAGCAGACAATACAATTCATAAAATAAAGAATCCAAAGACAAAGCTTGTGGAGAGTACAATAGGGAAAATTCAAGAGAGTTTTGAAACATATTATCGAGAGCTGTACTCCCAACCCCGGGCCCCCAATGAGCCCTATATAGACAGTGTATTGAATTTTTTAGATCTACCTAAACTTACAGATTTACAAAATGAAAGTTTATTAGAACCAGTAACTGTCAAAGAACTGCACGTGGCCATCTCTAGGTTAAAGGCTGGAAAGTCCCCGGGTTCTGATGGGTTTACCTCAGAGTGGTACAAGTCCCTGAAGATACAGTTAGCCCCATTACTACTTAACACCTTTAATTGGATCTTGCAGAGAGGAGAAACTCCACCTTCCTGGAGAGAAGCGATTATTTCAGTTATTCCTAAAGAGGGTAAAGATAAACTAGAATGTGGCAATTATCGGCCAATTAGTGTTCTTAATTTAGATTACAAACTATTTACATCTATATTAGCGCACAGATTGGAAAAGCTTTTACCTGGCCTAATCCATTTAAACCAGACTGGATTTATTCAACAAAGACAAACACAGGACAACATAAGGAGAACTCTGCACATATTAGAACAGGTTAATAAGAACGAGACAGAGACAATGGTAGTAGGATTGGACGCTGAGAAAGCTTTTGATTCGGTTAGTTGGGCATTCCTATACAGAGTGTTAGGAAGATTTGGCTTTCAAGAAAGGTTTATTAAAGTAATTCAGACTCTGTATGACAGCCCAACAGCCCGAATTAAGATAAATGGGGACCTCTCTGACTCCTTCATTTTAGAGAGAGGCACTAGACAAGGATGCCCAATTTCTCCTCTCCTTTTTGCGCTATATATTGAACCACTTGCCCAACTAATAAGACAGAGCGAAATCGTAAAAGGTATCAAGGTGGCAGGGATTGAACAGAAAGAGGCGTTATTCGCAGATGATGTTTTGGTCTATCTGAGTGAACCAGAAAAATCATTTATAGGATTGTTTACACTGTTGGATGACTTTGGGAAAATATCAGGTTATAAAATAAATGTAAAGAAAACGCAGGTTATGTCCCTAAATTATACACCATCCAAAAAATTGCAGGATACATACGATCTTAAGTGGGAAGCTAAATCATTAAAATATTTAGGAATAACCCTGCCGAAGGATCTTTCAACACTGTCACAGGTAAATTATGGGCCATTAATCTCAGAGATAAAAGCAGATATGCATAGATGGAATCTTATCCCCTTTTTAAGTTTAAATTCAAGGATAAATACTATAAAAATGAATATTCTTCCTTGGTTATTATATCTTTTCCGTACTTTACCAGTGGAGGTGGATGATAATCAATTCAGGGAATGGGACAAATGGATTTCCCGCTTCATTTGGCAAGGAAGGAAACCTAGAATTCGATATAACACTTTACAGTTAGGGAAGGAAAGAGGAGGTATGGTTCTTCCTTGCCTGAGAAATTATTTTTATGCCTCACAGATGACCCCTCTGTTATATTGGTGTAATAGGGAATATAAGGCTAGATGGAAGGAAATAGAATTTGGATTAGTTGACAGTTTTCCTCTTCAGGCCTCAATAGCTGACAAAGGATTGATGGCCCAGTTGGAAAAATTTAATAATGCTTGGATAAATCTTACATTAAAAGTATGGCAGAAGGTGGTTAATTCATGTGGAATTAATAACATGCTAAAACTCTTTAGATGGTGTGCATATGATACCGAATTCCTTCCCAACAGAGGAGATAAAAGATTTGAGCTATGGATAAAGAAAGGGCTTACAACCTACCTCTCGTTTATAGATAAAAGAGTATTACAAAGTTTCCAAATCCTGCAGGACAAACATGGCCTAGAACATAATGACTTTTTTAGGTACCTTCAAATACGAAACTATGTTAACCAGAGTTGTAGATATACAGACCTATCAACAGTAGAATTAGAATTTTTCAAGATTCTGAATTCGGCTTGCAGTTCAATACCTAGTAAATCAGTTTCTCGCCTATATAATGCACTCTCCCATGCTAAAAATGTAAATACACTGTATATTAAAGAGAAGTGGGAGAAAGAAGCGGGGTTGGTACTTTCAGAGGAGGCTTGGGGGAAAATCTGCAGCTTTCAATGGTCCTCGACTAATTCTTTGACTTGGAGAGAACATTGTTGGAAAAACATTATAAGATACTTCAAGACCCCATATCAGGAAAAATATAAAGATACAAATGTGATGTGTTGGAGAAGGTGCGGCTCTAAGGAGGCAAATCATTTTCATATTTTCTGGGATTGCCCTAAATTAAGTCTATTTTGGGAAGGTATTCATAGAACATTAGTTAAGGTACTTAGGTCCCAGATACCTCTGAACTTTGAGACGCTCTATTTGGGGCATGTATTGTTCCTTGAACAGAAGGAAGATATAAAGTTGCTGCATGCCCTCTTAGCGGCAAGTAAGAAATCAATCACTAGAAAATGGCTAAATCCAATACCACCTACATTAGAAGATTGGTACGAAATTATCTTGGAAATATTTAAAATGGAAAAGTTGACCTACTCCCTGAGAACTCAAAAAGAAACATTTTATCGAATTTGGAATAAATGGATTGAATATATAACCCCAATACGAGCAGACTTTAGATGACTCTCCTAATGATTTATATTGCTCTTCTCATCAACACAGTAATATTGCTAACGTAAGCACCCCTAGTCTAAATGTTTGTTGTTGTTTTTTTTTGGAAAATAGAGAATTAACACAAGTAAAGGGAAAGATTTGGGAAAGGGATAAAAAAAAAAGAAAAAATTAAGTAAATAAGTACATAGGGATTGGATAATTATGTCTGCGGGCAGGAACAAGCACGAACAAATTGGGATATAAACACCTACAATGGTTGGTATATAGGCTTGTATGCAACATTTTGGACCAGTGGAAATGGTCCAGAAGGGTTGTATGGAAACTATTATTACCATTTTTCTTAACAACTAATTTCATTACCTAGCCTAATAGGTTAGATTTACCACAGTACATAATTATCTATTTAAATGTTTATTTTGCTTTTATATCATCTCAATGTGTACTTAAGAATGTATAAATAATTGTAGTTTTATACATATAAAAAAATGGAAAAGGTTATATGTGTGAAAAAAGTACATGATAATTGTGAACTCCTTATCCAAATAAAAATAAAATTAAAAAAAAAAAGAATTTCTGGCACACTGCTGGTTAACTTCCACAGTGAAGACCGCAAAATACTTATCAAGTTCATCTGCCATTTCCTTGTCCCCCATTACTAACTCTCCAGCATCATTTTCCAGTGGTCCAATATCTACCCTTGCTTCTTTTTTTACTCTTTATATATCTGAAAAATCTTTTGGTATCCTCTTTTATATGATTGGCTATCTTACATTCATATTTCATCTTTTCTCACATGGGTTTTTTACTTGTCTTCAGTTGGTTTTTGAAAGCTTCCCAATCCTCTGGCTTTCCACTGATTTTTGTTATATGCCTTCTTTTGCTTTTATGCTGTCTTTGATTTCCTTTGTCACCCAAGGTTGCCTTAGCTTCCACTAGAATACTACTTCAGCTTTGGGATGTGTCTGTCTTGCCCATTCCAAATTGCACATAGAAATTCCATGTATTGCCATTCTGCCATCATCCCTGCTGGTATCCCCTTCCAGTCAACTTTGGCCAGCTCCTCACTCATGCCTCTGTAATTCCTTTTACTTGACGGTAATACTGATACATCTGACTTTATGTTTTTCCTCTGAAATTGCAAGGTGAATTTGATCATATTATGATTATTGTCTCCTTAGATTTCTTTTACCTTAAGCTTCCTAATCAAATGTGGTTCATTACACAACACCCAATCCATAATTGCCTTTCCCCTAAGGGGCCCCACCACAAGCTACTCTAAAACGCCATGTCATTGGCATTTTACAAATTCCTTTCCTTCAGATACAGCATGAATCTGATTTTTCCCCATCTACCTGCATATAGAAATCCTCCATGACTGTTGTAACATGCCTTTTCTATTTCCCATTCAAATTTATATCCCACATATTGACTACTGTTTGGGAGCCTGTGTATAACTCCCTTGCAGTTTCTTAACTCTATCCACAAGGATTCTACATCTTCTAATCTGATGTCACATTTTTCTAAGGACTTGATTTCACTTTTTACAAACAGAACATCTCACCCCTTCTGTGTACTTGCCCGTCCTTTCAAAGCAAGGTGTATCCTTGGACATTAAACTTCTAACTATGATCTTTTATCAGCCACGCCTCAATTATGTCCACATCAGACCTGCCAATTTCTATTAAGTTCATCTGCCTTTTCTTTCCCCCCATTACTAACTCTCCAGCGTCATTTTCCAGCAGTCCAATATCCATTCTCACTTCTCTTTTACTCTTTTTATATATCTGAAAAATCTGCTACAAGGTCATCTGCATGCATTCAAATATAACAACTTCAGTCCTATATTCATCACCCTTTCTGATTTTTGTCCCCATGTTACATTTCATCTCGTCCAACTGACTGCAATTTTGTCCCATCATCTGCCTGTTCCTCCTCACTTCATGTTGCTTCAACTTGTATACCAACTACCCCATCCTCAGCCCTATCACTCATGTTCCCAGTCCCCTACCAGCTTAGTTTAAACCCTCCCTAACGGCTACACCAAATCTGTTTACAAGGATATTGGTCCCCCTCGGGTTCAGGTATAACCTGTCCTTTTCGTACAGTTCGTACTTTCCCAAGAAAAGATCCCAAAGATCTAGAAATCTATAACTTTGCCCCATGCACCACTCCCTCAGCCGCTCATTCATCTGTACTGTCATCCTGTTCCTGCCCTGACCAGAGTATGACACTGGGAGTAATCTGGAGAGTATCACCTTAGAGGTCCTGTTCTTCAGCTGTACCGTCACTCCCTATACTCACTGTGTAGGACCTCCTTTCCCCTTTGGTGCCAGAGTGCATCACGGCCTCTTCAGAATCTTCTGCAGCCGCTCTGAGACATCCTGGATCCTGGCACCTGGGAGGCAAAGCACCATCCTGGCTTCTCATTCACAGCATCTCCTAACTATTGGGTTGTTTATCACTGTTGCTCTGCCTGACTTTGCCCTTCTCCACTGAGCCTCTGAGCCGGCCACAGTGCCGTCAGCCTGGCTGCTGCTGCTGAGCCCTGATAAGTGGCCTCCCCCAGCAGTATCCAAAAGGGGCAAACGTGTTTACTGAGGGGAATAGCCACAGGAATCCTGCACTCCCCCTAATGACCTCTGGTGGTCACCCATCTACTATCTGAAGCCTGCACACTGGTTTAGCTCCTCAGTGCTGTAATTCTGTTCCTTAAATCTACCTTGTTTAGTAATTCTGTTCCTTAATCTTCCTTGTTTTGTAATTCATAGGCAGTCAGTTGCTCATAATGTGCTACAAGCTAGCAACTGTATGTTGCATCTTGCTTCCAAAATTCTGTCAGGAGAGTAAATTGCCACCAGGTAGAACATTTAGAGCCACTGAACTGGAATGACATTTTATGCATCAGTTACTCGACTGCCTCTTGCTTTAATCAAAAATAATTGCTTGGTTTGGTAAGACCATAAAGAGAAGGAGTTCTGGCCTTCAACATTCTTCAACGTACCTGAAAGAGCAATGCATTTATTGTCAGTTTCTGCCCATTCCTCCAGCTTTGCAGTTTTCATTCTTATAAACACTGATACAATTCTTTTTGGAAAGCTCCAGTTGACTCAGCCTCCATTGTCTTATTAGGCAGTGTATTCAATGTGTCTTTTAAATTCTCCGTTCAGTTTAATCTGTTCACACCTCTGTGGAGAACTTTGTGTTGTTTCAGTATGTCAGAGGCACAATATCTATATTGTTATTCTTGGGTCCTAGTGACACACTTGTAGCCCAACAAGAGAATTAAGGCATAGACTATTTAAATAGGGAGTAAATTCAGAAATCAAAGGGACTGGGGAATCCTTGTGCAGGATTCCTTAAAGGTATAACTTGCAGTTTGAGTCAGTAGCAAGTACAAAAGTAAGGGTGTAATGATGAGGCTTTTTAAGGCATTGATCAGTCCACCTTTGAAATATTGTGAACTGCTTTGGGCCCCGTTGCACTTCTTTGCCCATTCTCCCAATTACTCTAATTGCAATCTGCAACTGTACTTCCCCTTCAAGCAACATACTTTTGAACCATCTTAACCAACTAGCGATTTCATTATCTTCTCAAGGTCTCGGCGGACTTGCCTGTCAAGCATGGCACCTTTAAGCAAATGAAGGCATATCTGCATGACTGAAGGAGGGGAGGGGTCCAGGCCAGGCTGAGACAGAGCAATGAAACTGCTGTAGCCGTGGGAAATGAGGAATTGCTGTGTTCTGTGTTTCATGGAGACGTGTCTCACTCTGGACACCCTGGATGTGTTGCTAGGACCCGACTGCTTCTTGATACACAGGATGGGCTGAATTGCTGATTTGGAGAAGGCAAACGATGGGTGCTGTGTTTCATGATAAATTCTTTGTTGTGTTCGGACACTGTGGTTCTGTCGTACTCTCTTGATCTGGAACGTCTAACGATTAAATGCCAATTGTTCTATTTCCTATGAGAGTTCTCCCCTCCCCCCCCCCGATCCTGACCACAGTTTACATACCACCATATCGGGCGCTTAAGATACTACATGCTGCCGTCGCCAAACAAAAACAATCCATCCCGGTGCATTTCAAGTCATGGTTGGGGTCTTCAATCAGGCATGTTTAAAGAAATCTCCCATCATTTATCATTAGTATAAAACCCGTAACACCAGTGATCCCAGCGTGCACTCTGCCACTGGAATTCTATGATAAGGATTGCCCGTTTTGCATTTTGGGAAATCTGATTGCTTGGCTGTCCATCTCCCACCTGCATGGCTTCAGAGATGAGGGTAACAGAGATGGTTTCAGGAGGCAGAGGGCTGGCTACGGGTTTGCACAGTACAGAAGAAATGACCCTCCATGTGAATGGAGGCTTGTGATAACATCCTTTCTGAAAGGGATTGATAGTCATTCAATTAAACATGAAGCCTTTAGATTTCATTGCTGACTGTGAATCAGGTAAATTGGAGAATGTAATCCAAAATTGCTAATCTAAATCCTGAATAAATCAGAATTTAACTCAACTCCTTTGAAGGAGAACCTTCAAATTTGTACATGTATACAGTTTCTTTTGAAATTGAATTGGCAATTACCTTTCAAATGTGCAGATTGACCTTGGTGGAAATGCTCAATTCCAATTTCATGTAGTGATACAGATGATGGATGGAAAGTCATGGTGAATCTGCTTTAATTTCAATGACATCAGGAGTGGCTTGATTAAAACCTCCTCCTCCACCCCCAGAATGAAGCACAGAGACATTCATTGGGGAAATGCAGCCTTAATTTTAATACTTCTCAATCAGGGTCTTCAGTTTTTATTTTATTTAGAGATACAGTGCTGAACCAGCTCTTCCAGTCCAAGGCGCTATGCCACCCAGCAGCCCACCTATTTAGCCCTAGCCTAATGACAGGACAGTGTACAATCTTTGGACTGTGGGAGCAGTCTGGAACATCCAGAGGTATCCCATGTGGTTATGGGGAGAACTAACAATCTCCTTACAGGTAACAGTGAGATTATCAAATTTATCAACTGGCTTAGCTAGGCTGGCAGTGATGACTATTGTCCTGATAGTAGAAATTGCCAGTTCATATTCCCTCATGTAAATCCATTTTGGGGTGGGGAGGGAACGTGGACTCAGACCATGAGAGATAGATGGATAGATATACTTTATTAATCCTGAGGGAAATTTGGTTTCGTTACACAGAGGCCTGTGTCGGGCATTTTCATGCCTTACAAGTCACAGATTGGAAGTCTGTGTGGGGCGCCACTCCTTGCACAGACACTAGAGCAATGTGTAGTTAAGTGCCTTGCTCAAGGAGACAAACACGCTTTTGGGGTTGGCTGGGCTAAGCCTCAGTCCAGTAGCTTCCATAACAAAAGCAACACGCGCACTAACGCTGGAGGAACTCAGCAGGCAAGGCAGTATCTATGGAAAAGAGGAAGCAATGGACATTTTGGGCCGAGGCCCTTCTTCCGGACTTGCCCGAAATGTCGACTGTTTATTCTTTTCCATAGATGCTGCCTGGCCTGCTGAGTTCCATCAGCATTTTATGTGTGTTGCTTTGGATTTCCAGCATCTGTAGGCTTTCTTGTGTACAGTTTTCTTAGCCATTAAAGTTTGCCCAAAGCTCTATTTGGAGGCAAATATGGAACCATGGTAATGGTATAAGTTATTTCACTCGAGGGAAAACAAGTGAGATTCAAAATTGTTTAATGTCATTTCTGGTACACAAGTGTAAAGGAGAATAAAATTGTTACTTTGGATCAGATGCTGCACCAAAATAAAAACCCACAAAAAGGTTAAAGAACACTAGAATTTAAAAAATTAGATACATAAGATGGCTTATATACATTGATTATATGTACATAAAGTAATGCTAGTGTCTCTGTCTGTACATAAGTTGACTGACAGGAAATGTTAAAGTCGTGGAGATTGGGAGTGGGGAAGTGTTGATCAGCCTTGGTGCTTGGGGAAGGTATCTGGTTTTCAGTCGGTTTGTTGTGGATGCCTTGTAGCCTCCTCCCTGATGTGAGTGGGTCAGACAGTCCATAAGCAGGATAGGTGGAATCCTTCATGATGTTACTGGCTTTTTTTTTCTGGCACCTTTCTGATGGCAGGTAGGCTGGTGCCTGTGATGTTTGGGGCAGTTTTGACTACTCACTGTAGAGCCTTTCTGCCTGCCACAGTGCAGTTTCCATGGCGTGCAGTGATGCAGCACCACGTTAGAATGCTCTACTGCAGCTGTAGAAGGACGTGAGTGTTGATGTGCACAGCCCTGGTCTCTTCAGCCTCCTGAGAAAGCAGAGGCGTCGGTGAGCTTTCTTGTCAATCATTCTGTGGCGGGGGGGGGGTTGTGTGTGATGTGCACTCCCAGGCTTTTGAAACTGCTTGCGGTTTCCACTGCAGTGTCGCTGATGTGAAGCGGGGTGTACTTCTGAAGCCAGTAAGCATCTCCTTTGTCTCGTTGACTTTGAGGAAGAGGTTACTTGCCTGGCGCCAGGCCTCTATCTTCTGCCTCCTCTCTGTAGGCCGTCTCTTCGTTGTTGGTGACGAGCCTCACCACTGTCTTGTCATCAGCAAACTTGACAATGTGAGTACCCGGGTGTTTGGCCGTGCATTTGTGTGTGAGCAGTAGGCTCAGCGTGCAACCCTGGGGCTGGGGCACCCCTGTTGAGGATGCCAGAGAAGGAGAAGTGGTAAAAAGACTTTGACGCTCTGTGATAGACATACAGGAAATGTCAGGAAAAGCTTTAACCTGCAAATAATTATTGACAAATCCAGACAGTGGTTTTAATTGCCTTGCTTATGAGATTCGCAATGAAGTGACAGCAACTGTAGGGTGTGGCTGAATTTGAAAGTTGATCCAAGCAATCTGCTGCTCCATTTTAACTGATGTCACCATTTTAAACTAGTTTCTTGTGCTGAGCTGCAGATGTGCACACTCCTAGGATAATCAGTGTTTATAGTTTGCAGGTTAAATTCTCAGGCACATGTCACAAGCCCGCTCACAGACATTCTGTCTGCTGAGCAGACTTTTTACTGAACTTCCAAATGTTTGTCTTGTGAAGAGTTAGGAATGTGTCTGTTTCCGATGGTGTGTAATCTGAGCTCATTGTCATTATATTGGAATGTACCGTTATACCCGACATCTGTTTCACATCAATCTGCTAGGATAACACATGTTAAATACAGCCCCCAAAGAATCACAACTTGAGCATTGTATTAGCTGTGCTGTGGTGTGGAGTTAGATGAAGGGAAAAAAGCTGGAGGAGGGGAATGATGGAATATGGGCTTAACCCACCAGTATAAACCCGATGGACACGTACTGAAAATGCTCCAGATGACCTTTTTAAGATCAAAGTACCAAGATACTCATTTCTACACTTTTAACATGCTTTCTTGAGCAGGTGCCAAGGGCAGTCATTTAGATCTAGCACGGTCCTACTGTGCAAATGATTGTCATCTTTTAAAGATGTTATCAAGACTGAAATACAATTTTTAAGATGCGCACACAGAATGCTGGAGGAATTCAGCTTCTATGGAAAAGAGTGCAGTCAGTGTTTCAGCTGAGACTCTTCGTCAGGACTGGGGAGAAAAAAGATGAGTAAGAAAGTGGAGGGGGGGCGCGGAGGGAGAATCACAAGGTGATTGGTGAAACCAGGGGAGGGGTGATGCAAAGAGTTGGGAAGTTGGTGAAAGAGAAACAGGGCTGGAGAAGGAGGAATCTGACAGGAGAGGACAGAAGGCCATGGAAGAAAGAAAAGGAGGGAGGAGCTCTAGAGGGAGGTGATGGCCAGTTAAGGAGATACGGTGAGAGGGAAAATGGGAATGGTAAAGGAGAGGTGGAGAGGCATTACTGGAAGTTTGAGAAATCGATGTTTATGCCAACAAGTTGGAGGCTACCCAGACAGAATATGAAGTGTTGCTCCTCCTGCGTGTGACCTCATTGCGACAGTAGAGGAGGCCATGGGTTGGGCACGTCAGAATGGGAAGTGGAATTAAAATGGGTGCCCACTGGGAAATCCTGCTTTTTCTGGTGGACGGAGCACAGGTGCTCGGTGAAGCGGTCTCCCAGTCTACATCAGGTCTCACCGATATACAGGAGATCGTACTGGGAGCACTGGATACTGTAGATGATCCCAACAGACTCACAGGTGAAGTGTGGCCACACCTGGAAGGACTGGTTAGGGCCCTGAATGGTAGTGAGGGAGAAGGTGTAAGGGCACTTACACTTGTTCCGCTGACAAGGATAAGTGCCGAGGGGGAGATCAGTGGGGAGGGACAAATGCACAAGGGAGTCGAGTAGAGAGTGATCTCTGCAGAAAGTGGGGGGGGGGAGAAGGTGAGGTGGGAGAAAGAAGTGCTTGGTGGTAGGATTTTAAGATATCTGCAGTATTTTATGATAAGCTACATGAGGACTGAAAAGAATGGGACCCCGAAGAGTGGATGATATCACTCCTGCTCTGTTTCCACTGGAATAAACTTGGTCTCCACTTCCCAAAGGAGAACCTTTCAACTCTCCTCTCCTCACCCAGCTACACCGAGAAGTGCTTGTCAGTGCTGTAGATATATTGTGCCTTTTAGGACCTGAGCGTACCACAGCTGGTGCCGTTGAGCAGCCACTGTCTGAATCTGATCTCGGATACTGTGTGTGGAGTTTGCACCTTCTCCTGGGATGGTGAGTACTTCCTGGTTTTCTGGTTTCCACTCTCATTATAATGTCCAAGCCTTTAGAACTTGACCCTAGTGTTGTGAGTAGGGTGTTGTTTGCAATCACTAAACGAAATTCCGCTGGAAACTCTGTTCTAGAATTTTTTGATATCCTGATAAGTGACAAGGGAGGGAACTACAGACTGTATGTAAGTAAACCGAGGTGTATAAATAATGGAAGAATTCAGTAAACATAATGCCATCATCACGGGGGTTGATACATTGTCTCTAACCTGCGTGACATTAATATGTAGCTTTCTTATCCCTTTCTCGATATAAGATGAATGGAAAGACTGGCTTACTGCTTCCAGGTCATGGATTAGAGCATTAAAATTAATGGGAACAGCAAAAATGACCTTTATCTGAACTACAGTGCCTTGGAAAAGTATTCAGCCCCCCACAGCTAATTTTCACATTTTACCGTCTCATTTTCTAAATTTAAAATATAGTGAAGTAGGGTTTTTTGAGCTAATCTACAAAACATTGTGCATCATTTCAAATCAAAAGAAAAATTCCAAAACCTGTCAACATTTACCAAAAATTAATAACCAAAATTGTGAGGCTGATTCATCCCCCTTTGTAGTTACTATGCTAACTTTCCTACTTTACCAACTCACCCAGTTTGCTGATGTAGAAAATTGGAGGATCACCTGTTTTCACTGAAGTCTTAAGACTAAATACCGCCTCTCTCTGTAAGGTCCAACATTATGGTAGATTTTCAACAGACCGAACCAAAATGAAGACAGAAGAGCATTCAGGACGAGTCAGGGAAGCACAAATCTAGGAAGGGGTACAAGACCATTTGAAAGGCACTAAACATACCTCTGAGCTCAGTGTGATCCATTGTGAATTAGTGGGGGAAAAAAATGTGAAACCACAGCCACATTGCCTTGGTCAGGCCACCCCTCTAACTTTAGTCACCAGAGAAGAATGGCACTCGTAAGAGAGGCTACTGTGATGCCAGCGGTCACTCTGAGCTGCAGAATTCAGTACGTGAATTGTGCATGGCCCCACAATCTAATACCTTGCACAAAAAGGGTATATATGGAACAGTGGCAAGGAAGAAGCCCTGGCTTAAAAAAAGCATATCCTTGCCTGTAAAGTGTCACTTGGAAGATACTGTAAAGATGTGGAAGAAGAGCTTGTGGCCAGGTGAGACTAAAGTGAAACTTTTTGACCTCAACACTTAAGTGGTACATGCAGTGTAAATCTTATACTGCACATCAGCCAGGTAATACCATCCCTACTGTGAAGTCTGGTAGAGGTAACATCATGCTCTGGGGATGCTTTTCAGCAGCAGGGTCTAGAAATCTGGTCAGGATTGATGGGAAGATAAATGCTGCTAAGTACAGAGAGATCTTAGATTTAAAAACCTGCCAGCCTCTGCCAGAAAGCTTGATCTGGGGAGGAAGTTCATCTTTCACAACAACCCAAAGCACACTACCAGAGCAACCATAGAGTGGCTTCAAATCAAGAAAATTGATGCCAATGCATGGCCCAGTCAGAGTCCTGATCTTAACCCAATTGAGCATCTCTGGCAAGACTTCAAGACTGCTGTCCATTGTTCCTTCCCAACTAGTCTGGCACAGTTTGAGCAATTTTGCAAGGAAGAATGGGCAAATCTTGCTTCATCACATTGTGCAAAACTCGTAGAGATTTATCCAAAAACGATTACTGGCTGTAATAGCTGTGAAAAGTGGTTCAACCAAGTACTGAACAAAGGGGGATGAATACTTTTGAACTACTGATATTTCAGTTTCAAAATTTTTAGTTTTTAGTGTTTTACAATTTTCCCTTTTTTTTCAGCTTTACTTTTTTTTTAGAAAAAGGAACGTGATTGACAAATAACAATGCACAGTTAAATTGATCAAAATCCCTGGTTGTAATGCTCATTTACGTGAACAAAGGGTTGGGAGCTGAATACTTTTTCAAGGCACTGTACTGGACTCAATTCCACAAATAGCTAGGCTGGTCAATACTTCGATTTGAGATGCGAGAGTTTGTCTTTATTCCAGCACAGGAATATTAGAATCAGGTTTATTATCACCGGCATGTGACATGAAATTTGTTAACTTAGCAGCAGCAGTTCAATGCAATACATAATCTGGCAGAGAGAGAAAATAAATATAATAATAACAAATAAGTAAATCAGTTATGTATATTGAATAGATTTTAAAAACATGCAAAAACAGAAATAATGTATTTTTTTTTTAAAAGTGTCCAAAGATTCAATGTCCATTTAGGAATCGGATGGCAGAGGGGAAGAAGCTGTTCCTGAATCACTGAGTGTGTGCCTTCAGGATTCTGTACCTCCTACCTGATGGTAACAGTGAGAAAAGGGCATGCCCTGGGTGCTGGAGGTCCTTAATAATGGACGCTACCTTTCTGCTCTCTGAAGATGTCCTGGGTACTTTGTAGGCTAGTACCCAAGATGGAGCTGATTAGGTTTACAACCTTCTGCAGTTTCTTTCAGTCTTGTGCAGACTCCCCTCCGTACCAAACGGTGATGCAGCCTGTCAGAATGCTCTCCACGGTACATCTATAGAAGTGCATTTGTTGACATACCAAATCTCTTCAAACTCCTAATGAAGTATAGTCGCTATCTCGCCTTCTTTATAACTACATCGATATGTTGGGACCAGGTTAGGTCCTCAGAGATCTTGACACCCAGGAACTTGAAACTCCTCACTCTCTCCACTTCTGATCCCTCTATGAGAGTTGGTATCTGTTCCTTTGTCTTGCCCTTCCTGAAGTCCACAGTCAGCTCTTTTGTCTTACTGACATTGAGTGCCAGGTTGTTGCTGTGGCACCACTCCACTAGTTGGCATATCTCACTCCTGTACGCCCTCTCCTCACCACCTGAGATTCTACCAACAATGGGTGTATCGTCGGCAAATTTGTAGATGGTGTTTGAGCTATGCCTAGCCACACAGTCATGTGTATATAGAGAGTAGAGCAGTGGGTTAAACACACACCCCTGAGGTGCGTCAGTGTTGATCGTCAGCAAGGAGGATAATAGCTTGTATTATTTGAACAATCCCAAGTGCAGCTGACAGTTGAATGCCAATTTTGGCAAAGAGTAACATATCTTTGTCTCATTAGCGGGAAGCAATGAGTCCCCCTAACAATGACAATGGCAGTGGCGATCAAGCCACCAGCTCTTTAGAGAGTTTGAAATGCACAGTCCATGCTCCTGTCAGAGGAAAGTTATCTAATTAGCTGCATCCCAAAAATGAGCAACTCCTCTGTCAAATCACTTTCTTTCACCTAGGAGAAGTTATTCCTGTGATGTATCTGTAAGATTTTACACTCCCAGCTTTTCTAAGCAGTTAAGAAGCTGCTTACTGCAATTTAAATGGTTCCCGTTTAAGATGGCGCTGACAAAGCACGGTGATGACTTTCTGGCAGCAAACAAAACTACTAATTACTTTATTCATCAGACTATTTCTCAAATGATCACTGCAATCAATAGCCTGTGACTTCCCTTTCATAGCTGAGATTTTGAATTGAATGTACGACCTGGCATTGTTGTGGCCGGCGAGTGAGGAATGCGCCTACGTTTGGCCATTGTTGGAGTGGACTTGGAGGTGATGCAAAGCAGCAGATCCGAGGCAAGATGAGCTCAGGCAAGGCAGTGTTGAGGCAGCCAGGCCCGAAAACGAGGAACAAGCTGATGTTTGACTGATTTAAGTGCTGCGCCAAATTGGAAAAGTTGGGTATAGGCTGAATTGAGGCAGAGGGCCCTGGGCCCAAGAGCATGTCAAAGCAGCAGGGCCAGGTCCAAAAGCATGGAACTGCTGCTTGGCTGATTTAAGCACTGGGCCAGATTGAAAAGGTCAGGCTGTTTGGTTTGGTGGTGAGGGATGGGCCGGTGTTCAACTCGCTGTTTACTTATCTCTACATTGAACTGAGGCTCCAGCCTGCAACTAACAGGCTCCTGGTTCGGCAGTGACTGATTTCATGGCTGTGAACTCGCTTTTCAGGAACTTCAGTTTTGAATGTTATTTGCTTGCTTCTATCGTTTGCATGATTTGTTATTTATTTTGCACATTGGGTGTATGACAGATTTTTAAAATGGGCTCTATTGGGTTTCTTTGTTTTGTGACTGCCTGTTAGGAGGCTGATCTCAGGGTTTATAGAGTATATATACTTTAATACTAAATGTACTTAGAACTGTCTGCAAAATCATTCAAGCTTCAACTGTCTTTTTGGCAGAAAGCAGACTTGGTCCATCTACCTTTTGACTGGTGATGTGCTCAATTTAAAATTAACCACAATATCATAGGCAAGAAAATATACTTGAATGATATTCCTGACACTGCAGAATCCTTATAGCTGCTTCCTTTTCTGTACATCAGAATAGCGTTGCTGATATTTGCATTTCTCAGCTAGTCATTGCCGGTTCAGTATGTGTGACTCGCCCAGAGCTGAGGTTGTCAAATCAGGTAGACTCTTATTTGGTAGAGTACCTGGGAGTTGTTGGTATCTTTGAAGGGGAAGAAATGGATATAAAATTTGGAAATGAAAGAAAATCCATGTCGTCGTCCTCTTCCTCTCTTCCTCTACCACTTCTCTATAGAGAGATGGACAGGCTTTGAACAACACCTTCTTTTGCACCAGTATTTCTTTTTGCCTGTAGCTATTATATGCATTTTTTTAGATCAAGGTGAGAAATAATTTGAAAGTTATTTCCCAGATTCCAGTTTTCTCAGGCCATTCCACACATGAATTCGGTTTATTTCTCATCAGATCCACGTAGTCGGCAGGAAGGGTCTTTATCTGAGCTAGCTAGCATGATGCACCTTTTTCATGATTGGCAACAGTGGGGTTCGATAATAGTAAAACTTTTTGTCGGGGCTGGTACATCATTGTGTTACACCATAAGCTACCCGATGTTTACAATAAAAAGTTTCTTTAAATTGAGCTGCGTGTAGAGAGGGGAAAAAAAATCTGCAGTGACTCACATTTGACTTGGAAGGATCCCACAGAGTAACAACAGGGTTAGCTTTTAGATAATTCTCATTTCAATAACACACAGGCTTTTAGCAGGGAATTATCTGCAATGGAATTGCTTGGTGAATTAATTATTAATAGTTGTGCTAATAACGAACAGATAATTCAGAGGAGCAAGCAACTGGGAGATGGTTCCTTTTCTATATAGCTTTACATGAACTGCTCATCCGGAACACTTTAATATTGTACTGTTTCAGTTCAACCGTATAATAGAAACATAGAAAATAGGTGCAGGAGTAGGCCATTTGGCCCTTCGAGTCACCGCCATTCAGTATGATCATGGCTGATCATCTAACTCAGAACCCTGTACCAGCCTTCTCTCCATACCCCTGATTCCTTTAGCTACAAGGGCCATATCTAACTCCCTCTTAAATATAGCCAATGAACTGGCCTCAACTGTTTCCTGTGGCAGAGAATTCCACAGATTCATGACTCTCTGTGTGAAGAAGTTTTTCCTAATCTTGGTCCTAAAAGGCTTCCCCTTTATCCTCAAACTGTGACCCCTCGTTCTGGACTTCCCCAACATCGGGAACAATCTTCCTGCATCTAGCCTGTCCAATCCCCTTAGGATTTTATACATTTCAATCAGATCCCCCCTCAATTTTCTAAATTCCAACGAGTATAAGCCTAGTTGATCCAGTCTTTCATCATATGAAAGTCCTGCCATCCCAGGAATCAATCTGGTGAACCTTCTTTGTACTCCCTCTATGGCAAGGATGTCTTTCCTCAGATTAGGGGACCAAAACTGCACACAATACTCCAGGTGTGGTCTCACCAAGGCCTTGTACAACTGCAGTAGTACCTCCCTGCTCCTGTACTCGAATCCTCTTGCTATGAATGCCCGCATACCATTCGCCTTTTTCACTGCCTGCTGTACCTGCATGCCCACTTTCAATGACTGGTGTATAATGACACCCAGGTCTCGTTGCACCTCCCCTTTTCCTAATCGTCCACCGTTCAGATGATAATCTGTTTTCCTGTTATTGCCACTAAAGTGGATAACCTCGCATTTATCCACATTAAATTGCATCTGCCATGAATTTGCCCGCTCACCCAACCTATCCAAGTCACTCTGCATCCTCTTAGCATCCTCCTCACAGCTAACACTGCCACCCAGCTTCGTGTCATCTGCAAACTTGGAGATGCTGCATTTAATTCCCTCGTCTAAGTTATTAATATATATTGTAAACAACTGGGGTCCCAGCACTGAGCCTTGCAGTAGCCCCCAGTCACTGCCTGCCATTCTGAAAAGGTCCTGTTTATTCCCACTCTTTGCTTCCTGTCTGCCAACCAATTCTCTATCCACATCAATACCACACCCCCAATACCGTATGCTTTAAGTTTGCACAGTAATTTCTTGTGTGGGACCTTGTCAAAAGACTTTTATACCACATCCACTGGTTCTCCCCTATCCACTCTACTAGTTACATCCTCAAAAAATTCTGTGAGATTCGTCAGACATGATTTTCCTTTCACAAATCCTTGCTGACTATGTCCGATTAATAAATTTAATGTAACTACAACTGTATTAAAATACAGGGTTAGAACTTTATCTTTAGAGGCTAGGGCTGAATGAGGACTGTGAAGTGTGGTTATCCATTGTACTTTGGACACAATAAATAAATTATTGTTCCTCTCCACACCTTGTAGCGCATCAGGCGGTAACCTTGTCATTTCTTCAGTATTTGTCTGTTTTTTTTTATGAGGCTGAGTTGCTAGCTGGACACTCAACCCGGCGCAGATAGAAAGCGTGTAAAGGCTGATTTTTACTTCTTCATAGGCTCTACTCCGTAGCCTACGCAAGTGGCCTACGCCGTTGTGAGCATTTGTACTTGTGCATTGGTGTGTCTGCGTCGCTCTGCAATTCATCACCAAAATGCTAGTTGGCGGTGGGGTTTCTATGCCACTGTGTTGAGTTTCTTTGTGTACTTCAAACAATGGTGACTGAAACTGAGCGCATCATGTTGGAGTTGGAGCTAATAAATGTTGAACAAGAGCTACTTTTATTGAAATTACTGCAATGCAGAAAAGAGAGAAGACATTGGAGGAGATGGCGTGTACGACCATTGAACGGATTGAGGCAGAAGGAGGGTGAATTTTCTGTTCTTGTCCGGCCACTGAGAGACATGGACGAGGAAATGCAGATCAAATATTTTCGGATGTCAGCAGGTAGATTTGACGATTTGGTTCATCATCTCCAAGCGATGCTACCAAGCGGACCAATCACAGTTGTTGCAGTCTGCATCGCCGCGATGCGTAGTTACATTTTTGGGGAGTTGCACATCAGTTGCGCGTGGGGTATGCGGCTACGCCGTAGATTCGACACAGAAGTATAAATTGGCCTTAAGGAGCCAGCCGGATTCGAACCCAGGACCACTCAAAGTCCAGTGCAGATACCATTACACCACCAGCCAGCAATAGCAATAAATATCAGGAGAGAATTGCAACAGGGTTCTAATAATATAGCTGTACTTTAACAAAAACAACAAAAAATGATTTCTTAAAGTAAGTGGTATATTGTCTACCAATATATACAACATGATTAGTTGGATAAGTACTCACAGTGTATGCTCGTATTTGTTTAATTCCCACAATCAGTTAAGTAATGATGGAACAATGATCAGTACTAGCTACTGTTTCAAAGAGGGTGGCCCGATAGGGAGGCATTACCAAAGCATTTTCAAAAAACACCTCCAATTAAATTCAGATCTGATTTAATAGATTTCTGATAGACTTCTTGCCCGTTTCCCAGTCGTGGGTGATGTATGTCACAGTTGCCCTGATGAAAACAGGGAGAAGAACCTATTTAATATTCTAATTTTTATCATCAGACTTTATTATATGTTACAATGTTACATCGTAGGAAAGTATTTCCATATTTGATCTTTAAGTACATTCAGTAAGAGCAGAGAAATTGTTCTTTGTTTCGGGCAAAAATCTGAAGTTAAAGCAATCTGATTTACAAGAAAAGCTGGAAGCAATGTTCCACAAGTAGTTGTGGAAATTTGAAATTAACTGCACAGTTATCTTTAAAAGTTTTCTTTTTGGAGAAACCTCCAGATAGTCTGTACTTTGTACTTGGACAACTTTGTGACAGACCATAGGAAGACCCCTATGTAGTAATTCACTTCTTGAAAATAATCACAGTGTTGTTCTCTGGTGTGTTCCCATTAGGGAAATGAGGTTTCAACAAACGATTAGACTATTAGAATACTGTATGCTCTAAAGGGCTTTTTGTACTTCATTCTCTTGTTTATCTGGATAGCTACAAAATTGGACAAGCCTTTGTGAAATGTGTAATGGAATCATCCCAAGGGCTCTCCTCAGCTGTGTCTTTCAGAAGTCAAAGAGTATGCATTCCATCTATCAAGAAGCATAGTGAGCCAACATCTTCATCGTGCGACAACGCCTAGAAAAATGCGAAGAGTAACATCAACCACCATACATGGTCTCCGTTGACCTCAGAAAATCCTTTAATTCTATCAACTAAGAGGGACTGTTAAGAAGTCTTCTCAGATTTAGTAATCCGTAATATAAAAAAAAAATCTGTTTCTATTCAATGACTGCTATTTGAGAGTATGCAGTCCTATGATTTCAACCCGGTCTCTCAGAGCAAATGAGGTCATGCAAGGCTATGCCAACTTCTTTTCAACTTTTTGCACCATAACATTGCACCTTGGATCCAAAAAGACCTTTTTTAATGTACAGGATAAAAGGGAAACTGCTGAACCTCCATTCCTAAAGAAGATCATTTTAGTCTCATTCACTGGGTTACAGAACACACATCATAAACAACAGGAATTCTGCAGATGCTGGAAATTCTAGTAACACACATCAAAGTTGCTGGTGAACGCAGCAGGCCAGGCAGCATCTCTAGGAAGAGGTGCAGTCGACGTTTCAGGCCGAGACCCTTCGTCAGGACACACATCATGCTTGTTTCTGTACACACAGAGGCTTAGCTCTGAGTCATTGTTAACACTGTCATCGGGGAAAACAAAGCTCTTCTAACAACCTCACCATCTCTGTAGTCAACACCCTAGTCCACCACAACACTCTCCATGATGTGGAGCGATTCCAATATCTTGGAAGCTATCTTAATGAACACACGGTGATGGAATTTATCATTATCTCCAGTGTGTAAGGATAGCCTCGGGTCATCTAGTCCAGCGGTCCCCAAACCACCGGGCCGCGGACCGGTACTGGGCCACAAAGCATGTGCTACCGGGCCGCGAGGGAATGATATGAGTCAGCAGCACCTTTCCTCATTCCCTGTCACACACTGTTGAACTTGAACATAGGGTTTCCAACTGGCCTGTATCTGCCGGGACATCCCGTATATTAGGCTAAATTGGTTTGTCCCGTATTTCCCCCGCTAAGGTAGAGCGTTCCTATGAAACCTTTCATGCCGAAATGGCGTGAAGCAAAGAAGTAATTACCATTAATTATATGGGAAAAATCTTTGACCATTCCCAGACCCAAAAATAACCTACCAAATCATACCAAATAACACATAAAACTGAAAATAAATAACACTAACATATAGTAAAAGCAGGAATGATATGATTAATACACAGCCTATATAAAGTTGAAATAATGTATATACAGTATAGTCAGGAAGATGAAGGCAAAAGCGATTTGTGGGGGAAAAAATCAGCACAGACGCGCATGCGCACGTCACATATGTGCACACAGGTGCCCGCGCAAGGCTTCATGGTCATGGTAGTCTTTCCTGAGGTAAAGTGTCCCAGGATTTGACTGCTACTTTTGTCCCTTATTTGGGAGTGAGAAAGTTGGCAACCCTAACTGTAAAAGACATGTTGAGATGAGTTTAAACCTACTTGAACACCCACCCCGGTCGGCCAGTCCGCAAGAATATTATCAATATTAAACCGGTCCGCAGTGCAAAAAAGGTTGGGGACCCCTAATCTAGTCTATAAGTCTACATTTACATTTGAATTCATATCCCTTGATCCTCTTGGTATCCGAGAATCTATTGGTTTCAGCTTTGAATGTGCAAATGGCTGAGCACAGACTATCACTTTAATGAATTCCGACAAATAATAAATCTGAGTTTTATATATAAAGAAAATCTTCTTCCAGTGCTTATTCTGAGATTGTGTCCACTGCACCTGGATGCTGGAGTTTTTACTTGTTAGGATACAGAAGGAGACCATTCAACCCATCAGGTCTGTGCTGACTCCCAAATGGAGCAAACTCATCAGTCACCTTCCCTTACTTCCCTTACTTCCCTGAAACATTTGACTCTTGCCCATTCGCTTCCCTTTGGTGGTTTTTGCCAGTTATGTACAATAGGGATCATTTGCAGCAGTTGTTTAATCTACAAGCACATGCAGTATTGGAGGAAACTCTTAAGGAAAATGTTCAAAGCCCATGCATACAGCACCTGGGCTCAGGATCAGGCTTCGGTTCGGTTCTGGCACCAAGAGCAGTGATCTAACTGCTATACCATCATGCTGCTGATTTTCTTGGAGCAGTGAAAGTTGAAACCAGGTCTGATGCATTAAAATAGTATTTCATTAGCTGTAAAACATGTTGGGGCCTCCTGGAAGGGCTATGCAAGGCTATGTCTAAATGTCAGAAGTGTTCAAAATCATGAGTAGAAAATGGATTGGCACCTGTAGGGCATAGGTTTATGACTGTTGAGAAAAGAACTAAAGGTGCAATTGTGGACTCTTTTATACAGTGAGCTATAATTATCCATAAAACATTGCCTGAAAGGTAGTCAAAGCAAGCTTAAAAGTAACTCAGAAGAAAAATGAATAAATATGCTAAGAGACACAAGTTACAGGACTATGCAGAGAAAGGTGGATAAATGTGACTAATTATATTGTCCTCTCAATGACTTGGCACAAGCACAGTGGGATAATCACATCCTTGCTTCATTCGTTATTCCTTATAGATTGAGAGGCAAAAGCATTTCACAGCCAAGGGTGTCAACCATCTTTCAAATCTATTACATCTTGTGCCGGCCCTAGGTTGCCATTTTGAATCCGGCGTTAATGGAAATTACACCATGTATGCAAATAAGAGAAAGTGTTGTTAGGTTCCGTGCCATCACAGAATATTTTCAACATTTTCTGGATGGCATAATGGTGCGGCTGTTAGAGATGCTACCTTGTGTTATCAGAGATGCACGTTCAATCCTGACCTTTGGTTCCTGTGGAGTGGAGTTTGCATATTCTCCCTGTAACCATACAGATTTCTTCCTGGTGCTTTAGCTTTCCTCCTACATCCCAAAGATTCATGGGTAAGTTGGGTGGGAGAATATGGGAGGGGTTGATGAGGATAATACATGGGATTAATATATGATTGGTGTAAATGGATGTATTTGGTTATTGGGAACAGTTTCTCCATCAACATAAATAGCCAGGTGGAACTGGTGTGACATGTTAACCAAGGACGAGATGCTCCAGTAATTCAATGGGCTTCTGTCAAGGAAGTCAGTTTCTGAAGCTGTGGCTCAGAGATGCCGCCCTTCTGCCATGACAGACTGCATCTCATTTGGAGGACAGCATCAAGGTTTATGTGGTTTGTAAAGCCTATTTCCATGCTCTATTAAACTTTAAATCTACATAATACACATTTCTTATGTTTGCAATCATTCTATTCTTTGTACTCTTTGATTTGCTATTGGGGAGCACCAAGTTCTCAAGATTTCACTCTGCAATTATTAACATTTCTATCACTTCCTCCACTCCCACTGCTTTCGTAAATTGTGTGTAACCCTGATTGATGGACTTTTCCCCATCTCCTTACTCAGAATGGGCTATATAACTTGTAGCCTGCTAAACCTTGCGTCCCAAAACTTCAAGACTAAATTCTTCTGTAGCCTTGCTATAACAGTTTCATCTCTTGATCCAAGCCTTTGGTTATCCTTTTGAGGTTTTTTTCCTCTGACTGAGTGTTTTTATTTCTGATACTTATCTGTGCAGTACCTTGGCTTACTTAGTCCTTGCAGGAAAGATGCCAGACAAATGTAAATAATTTTGTTGTCCTAGTCTGGTATTCAGGAATTGACTCTTCTGTGTGCTTCATTATTCATGCTTTAAAACCTGACTTTTAGAAAAAGTTTTTCTGGATGTGATATTGTGAGTAAATGGTGACAAATCAAATGTTCTTGCAAACAGTAACTGTGTTGTAGCGGAGGGTGTTTCAATTTAATCAAAATAAAGACCCCACCCCTCCCCCCGATGTCTGACATAGTTAGGAGGTTCCTGTGCTGTGGTCAGGCATTTAGTGGGCCTCATTCAGTAACGGTATTTGGCAATTTCCTATTGGCTAGAACAAATGCTGATATTCCCCCCCCCCCAGTTCATTGCGTAAACCATCTGGATTATTTAGTCTCCAAATAAGGGTCTTTAAAGTTAAGACTGCAATTACATTACATTTTAATAAAATGAAAACTCTGTGTCACAGAAAGAAAATACCTTTTTATGAAAGTCTGTTTTTATTAGGGAGGGGGAGGGTAAAATAGGGAAAGGGGTTTTGAAGAACTGTGGTAAAAACAGCACTGTTCCTTTTTTGTTAATTTCTCTCTTTTGAAAACCTGGGTTGCATTTGTCAATGTGTCTCAGCGTCTTCACCAGTTTTGTGTGAGGTCCCCTTCAACAATATCCTCTGCCTATTAATCATATCCTTAAGTCGTTTGGTTTGTTATAGTCAGATGTACCCAAATACAGTGAGAAGTTTGTCTTCCATACCCTTTCTACACATCAAATCGTCACGCAGTGCACTATGCTAGGATAAGGTGAAACAATAAAATGCAAATTAATGTGTAAAAACTACCAACAATGTGCAATGTAGATAAAACTATGAAGTGCATTATAATGATGTAGAATGAAGCCAAGATTCCATCTCATTGTACAAGAGGTCCTTTCAAAAGTATGATAACAGTGGGGTAGGTAGATACTTCATACAAAGGAAAGCCATTCTGCCACCAGTAAGGATTTTCTTTCTGTACTAGCAAATACATTTAGTCTCATCTCTGATTTTACAGAGAATAACTTAATGTATCCAACTATCAGATCAGTTTACAAACTCTCTCAAATATACTATGACAATAATTACACTTGGTGCTAGGGTCCAATACAGTTATTACATTTTGGAATGCAGCTGATGGCAAAGCAAACTAGAGGAACTTTGGGGCCCCAAAAAAATGTCAACTGATGGAAGCACTTGGCAATGCTGTACTTACTGATACGAACAAACAGCAGATTCCTTGAAACTACACTGAACAAAAAATAACATAATTTTACGTCACTTGGTTTCGGCCATATTGTCTAGTTGCTTTCCAATACCACTGCCAATATTAACAGGATGTGGCAAATAGTGAACTCAGTGGCAATATTTGTGAGAAATATATAGAAATTATTTAAATGCTGCTTTCATAAACATTTAGACCATGTTGTATGGTCAATATCATAAAGAAATTGTGATGGACTGGATGTGCCAGTGGATATCTGGAGGAAAACAGCCCCAACAGTTCACATACCTGCTTGAATGACTGAGTTGAGTATAAGTCATGCAACCCACCAAATATGATAGAGTGACATTTGCCAGCAGGCCATTCTGGTGGAGTGGTTTGGGAAGGAGAGCTGATGAAAGGGAGGACTATGCTTTTTTTTTTGGTAGGGTGCGTGCCCAAGGCTCCACGTGGAAGGCACAGAACTGTTTTTAAAAAACATAATACTATTTTTTTTCTGGACCCAGTCCCCTTTTGCCATTGAATTTGAAGACATCCACAGCTGCATCCTTTTCAAACTGTCCAGTAGAGTTGGGTGCTGATGATGTCATCATGACCTAGTTCATGAGAAGGACGTCACAGACTTGGGACAGGTATCTCAGTGACAGTGCAGGAGAAGCCAAAATCTTCCCGAAGATGGAGGGTGAGTCAGTAATTTTGTTGATTTTTAACTCACCCATTGTACAGGTAATGTTCAAATTGTCCCCCACTGTGTTTCAGAATTTACTCTCGTATGAATAATTGAATGATTAACCGATTTTAGCCTTGTCAGTAAGAAAGGTTAAAATGTTTGAACCATAAGTGTTTCTTAATAAAGTGGTTGCATGTTAAGTAACCTTTAAAAACAGTGCTGTAGCTGTGGAGATATAGTTCAGTCATTGTGTCTTGTTTGGTGAAGGGCAGCTTTTCTCGTGAAAACTGACATGGTTCCAAAGGTTAGAGATACCACAGAGGGTCAATTAGATTGTTAGAGATTGAAGCTGTCTGAAAAGTAAGAGAGCTATGCAGACTCAAAGTATTTATTCATAGTAAATAATCCTTGGCACTTCCCAGATAAATTATGTTCACGCAATTTTTCTCTCAGTTGTCATGGCAACTGGGTGAGTGTACTGGAAAATGGAATGAATTACACAATTTCATGTGTAACTGTTAGATCTCTCCATTTCATTAGTTTATACTCTGTGGGGATTCAGATTTTTTTTTAAAAAATCGACTTTGTATGAATATCTTCTTTCTAATCTCATCTCCAGAGGCATGTTATGCCGATGTAAACTCAATTTATTTATGTTGGCCTGGAATAATAAAGCATGGAGACAGGCCATTTCGCCCAACTCATCCATGCTGACCAGTAGGTACCCTTCCCGTCCACACCCTATATGGCTTGGCCATTCAATTGTTTGGTGTTAAATGCTTCATAAGTGCTTTCACTGATTCAATTTTAACCACTCTCTCAGGCGGTGCATTCCAGGGACTTGCCCCTCTATGAGTAGAGAAGGGCTCCTTCTCTTCTCACCTACTCTAAACCTATGTTCTCTAGTTTTATATGCTCTGATTTGGGTAAAGTTTTCCTGCGCTCTACCCTGTCTGTACCCCTTATAATTCTATATAGCTCAACCATGACCCCTCTTAGCTTCCTTCACTCCAGGGAGAACTGACCATGCTTCTCCAGTCTCTCCTCAAAACTAAACTCTTCCATCCCAGGCAACAGCTTCTGCGTCCTCTCCAGTGCCATCTTGTTGTTTCTACTCCTTGGCAGCCAGAACTGCACACTGTTCTCCAGCTGAGATCTGAATATGGATAGCCTCTCTACTTCTTTATTCATTGGCCCAAACTATGAAGGCCTGTATCCCTTACGCCTTCTTAACTATGTTATCTTCCTGTGTTGGCACTTCTAAGAATTTATGTATGCACTTCAAGGTCCCTCAATATTCCCTCAGACTCAAACTCATTGTGTATCCTATCCTAATTAGTACTCCTAAAATGCATTACCTCATATTGCCTGAATTAAACCCCATTTACTGTTCATCAGCCCACTTAACCAACTGATTGCTGAGTACCAACTTTCGCACCATCATTATGCCACCAAACTTGGGTGTCATCTTTGAAATTGCTAACATGGTCTCCACATCCACACTTGGAGAGTTGTTGGAGGGTTGGAAGTTAAAGACTACTGAGGTATTGGAGATCTACTTATTTAAATCTAAACTGTGGGGCCAGTTGGCTGAGGAGAAGACATATGCAGGAATAGTTAAAGGTGGGTGCTGGCATGTGTTCCAGTAAACTCATAAATGCTTCCTTTGTTTTGCAGAGAATTTTGCCAGCAATAATGATTAAAGTAGCATTGTTCTGATTTGTGGTTGTACTTTCCAGTGATTATAGCCATTTTAAAAAAAACACATTATTCTGTAATTCTAAAAATCATTCTGTAAGGATGCCTTTTTTTTACAACCAGACATTAAAATTAATTCAGTGAAATCTTTATACCACTTGAACTGATTTGCTTCCCACTGCAAAAGTTTTTGAATTTTTCAAAAGCAGAATCCTAGTCCCTTTAGGACCAGATAAAACCTGAAGCTGGTCCCTCCGCTGAAACATAGATGCAAAGTAATTGGAATGCATGAAGCTCACCTTGCTCCACTCCCTGTACTTTCGCTATCAAGCCTTTTGAACTACTTTTAAACACCTCTGAATTACGTTATGAAAGGTATTTGTGGCCATTGTTAATAAACGTCATTTCAGACATAGTTTGTGGCTGCATTCAGATACATATGCCGGTCTGAGAAGAGCTGGCAAACAACCTCCATCTCGTCCGACTCCAGTGGAGCAAAGCCAGTCCTGATAACGGGTCTTAACTCAAAACACCGGCTGTCCATCCTCCTCTTTCCCCCATAGATGCTGTTCGATGCATCAGGTTCCTCTAGTAGTTTGTTTGTTTTTGCTCCAGATTCTAGCAGCTGGAGTTTATTGTGTCTCTGTTTAGGACCAGTGTGTTTGAATGAATGCCAGTCACATGATCTTAAGAAATAGGAGCAAGAAGTGAAGAATAAGATCTTTTAGTTGAATGTTGCACAATATATTATTTATTTGATTTTCTTTTTATGTTTTTCCCCATTCACACACCGAAGGGAATTATTTTTTCATGATTAATGCACAATAATACAGCTTTGTTCCATTCCTGGATGTCCCTGTCTCATCGGCACAGCCACTCGCCAGGTTTTCACTGCTGTCCCCAGCTCTGCAGAGGGAGCTGAGCTCCTGGCCATCGCCACCCAATGGTACCCCATTCCTTTCTCTGGTAGATGCTCCATACACGGTCCCTAGGTTACCTTTCCATCACTAACTCAAACTCCATTCTCCCCCAACACCTAATCTCTTAATTGTCCCCTGGAAACCATCAGCCCCTCCACCATGCAGAATCCCAATTTCTGTGAGCTATTAATACACCTTCGGGTGGTGTTGAGAGGACTGGGGGCAGTAGTTGAGTGTTGCAGCAAGGTGGCGCCCTAGAGCAGTGAATAGGATGCAGTGGATTTTGAAGAAACCTATGTATCTCTGGTGATTCAAAGCAGCACCAGATTATTTCCTCTGTTTTGATTTTGTCGCAGATTTCTAGCATCTGTAGTGTTTTGATTATCAGTTTTGTTGTAAAGCTCTTAAACATACAGTGTATTGTAGACCTGTACTGTGAATGTTTGTTTGGTATCCTTAATTTAACTGATGGAGGTCCAAATCTGATAAATTTTCAGTATTCTAACTACAAAGCTGCATCTTCTGTGTTATAGGCATTGGCATAGTATTATATGAATTTTAATAGTGCCTTTGAATGTTAAGGTGGCGCGTGGCCAAGTGATTAGATTAGATTCAACTTTATCTAAGTGCTACACCTGTCCCTACACCTCCTCGCTTGCCACCTTTCAGGGCCCCAAAAAGTCCTTCCAAGTGAGGCAACGCTTCACTTGTGAGTCTGTTGGGGTCATCTATTCCATCCAGTGCTCCCGGTGCGACCTCCCCTACATTGGTGAAACCCGACGCAGATTGGGGGACTGCTTCGTCGAGCACCTCCGCTCAGTTCGCCACAACAGACAGGATCTCCCAGTAGCCACCCACTTCAACTCTGCTTCTCACTCCTATTCAGATATGTCCATACATGGCCTCCTCTACTGCCATGATGAGGCTAAACTCAGGTTGGAGGAGCAACACCTCATATACTGTCTAGGTAGTCTCCAGCCCCTTGGTATGAACATAGAATTCTCCAACTTCTGATAATTCCCTCCCCCTCCCTTCCCCTATCCCTATGTCACTCTGCCCCTCCCCCAGCTGCCTATCACCTCTCTCATGGTCCCGCCTCCTTCTACTACCCATTGTGTTTTCCCGTATTCCTCCTTCACCTTTTCTGCCTATCACCTCCCTGCTTCCCCTCCCCCACCCCTTTATCTTTCCCCTTACTGGTTTTTCACCTGGAACCTACCAGCCTTCTCCTTCCCACCCTCCCCCCCACCTTCTTTATAGGGCCTCCGCCCCTTCCCCCTACAGTCTTGACGAAGGGTTCCGGCCCGAAACGTTGACTGATCATTTCCACGGATGCTGCCCGACCTGCTGAGTTCCTCTAGCGTGTTGTGAGTGTTGCTTTGACCCCAGCATCTGCAGATTATTTTGTGTTTAAGATTCAACTTTATTGTCATTGCGCTGAGTACAGATACAAAGCCAATGAAGTGCAGTTAGCATCTGACCAGAAATGCAAAGAATAGTGTTATTTACAAAATACTGTGTTTAAAAAGTAAGTGCTACAGCACACAAATATAAAAGTACTGAGACAGTACAATATGGATGCAATACTGCTTAGTGCTGTGATGTGAGGTTCGGCAGGGTCACAGCCTCAGGGAAGAAGCTATTCCTGAGCCTGCTGGTGCGGGAGCGGAGGCTCCTGTGGCACCTACCAGATGGGAGGAGAGTAAAAAGTCCATGGTTAGGGTGAGATGCATCCTTGATAATGCTTTTCACCCTGCCCAGGCAGCGTTTATGGTAGATGTTCTCAATGGTGGGCAGTTGGGTGCTGATAATCCGCTGGGCAGTTTTCACCACCCGCTGGAGTGCTTTGCGGTCCGATACAGGACAATTGCCGTACCACACTGAGATGCAGTTAGTGAGTATGCTCTCAATGGTACAGCGGTAAAAGTCCGTCAGTATCCTGGGACAGAGGTGAGCTTTCTTGATGCTTCGCAGGAAATAAAGGCCCTGTTGCGGCTTTTTGATCAGGATGGAGGAGTTCAGAGACCAGGTGAGATCCTCGGAAATGTGGCCATTGGGCTAGCGATCTGAAGGTCGTGAGTTCGAGCCCCTGCCAAGGCAGCGTGTTGTGTCCTTGAGCAAGGCACTTAACCACACACTGCTCCAGTCCACCCTGCTGAAAATGGGTACTGGCAAAATGCTGGGGGTTAACCTCATGATAGACTGGCGTCCTATCCGGGGGGGGGGGGGGGGAGAGAGACTCGTACTCTCAGTCGCTTCACGCCACGGAAACTGGCATAAGCACCGGCCTGATGAGCCTATAAGGCTCAGAACAGACTTTAACTTAACTTTGAATGTTAAAGCTGCCGAATTAAAAAAAAATGCTAATCTTGGTACTTCCAAACTTGACTATGGAAAAAGTGTTTGAAATGCCATAGTATGAAAACCTTTAGCAGAATCTCTCCCATCCTCACCACTCTTAACATGATGGGGAAAAGTTACTCAATTGGTTCTACTGTACTACAGCACCATGGTAGGACACAATGGGTTATAGGACCAGTGATAGCTATCAGAGCAACTAGCTTCAACATAACTTACACCAAGATCTGTTGCATTGACAAAATCTTTGCTGAAGATGAAAATTTGATTATTGATTTAAAGAGTTAAAAAAAAATACACGTGGACTAAGATATTAACTGTCCTGCGCAGTTGATCTGCCACCTGTCTTCAGGAGTTTCAGCCCGCTTATGATCAGGACTCCCTCGAGGTGGTGGGCCAGCAGTGCTAAAGCACCACCCCCCACTGGTGAGCTTAAAAACTTGGCATCTGCCTCTATCAGAGTTGTTGGTCACTTCCATCCAACAGATAGTCTGCTCTTCAGGTGTCTATGCAACTACTGAAGGGTTTGCAAAATATGTATACACTGTCTGACTATCTGCCCCTCTGGACATACTTGGTCCACACCCATGCTGATCCTTTCTCTGCTGCCTCAGCTACAGCCCTGCTGGTTGACTTGATCTCTCTTCTAGTGAAGCCAAGGTCACGCAGCCACTTCTGGAAAGTGAACGCAATAAACCCACGGCAACCTACTTCGGATGGATAGCATGAGACCTACCACCCTCTGTCTCTGCACTCTGATCTTAATTCTGCATACTTGGTTAACTTGCGCTCATGGGCTTCATCGATGTTGTCTCCCCAGGGGACTGTGAGTTCACCAATAACCACTTCTCTACTGGTGTCACACCATACGATTATATCTGGACACAATGTGGTGAAAGCTATTTGCTCCAGGAAACTGCCTTTCCTGTCCAGGTCATCCTTGACACACCAATCATTGGCTGAAGAAAGTATGCTTGATCGTGAGCCTGCACTGTACACCCTTGACTTGGAGCCTTCTTTCACAAATGATATACGATGTTCTGTGCAGCATGGGGCATGAGATAAGTTGTGCTGCAGTACTCTCTGCTCGACCACTTCTGTTACAACTTTGAGAACGTTGTTATGTCTCCAGGTGTACATGCAGCTGGAAGGATTGACTCTGCATGCACTCAAATTATGTTGAAGTGTTCCCTTCTCGTCACAAGCAGCACACCTGTCTGTCTTATCTTCATACCAGGTGCTGAGCTGTTGGGAGCAGATCGTACGCTGCTCTGCATAGAAAAGAAATGTGGAGCGGTTCCACCTGCCACAGAACATTCCAAGATAGATGTCGTTGTTCAGTACTTTCCCACTGGGTCCAAGCCCCTTGTTTGGCCAGGCCAGCTGTTCTAGTTAACCTCTTCTCCTCTTCTACCTCTTGTACTCCTTGTGTTACAAGCTCACGGCGCTCCTTATCTGTAGAAGATGACCACCACTTGTGGGTTGTCCATCCAAGTCTCTGGCGGCCTAGCCTGATAGCCCCAACCGTCTCCTTGTGCTTCAATCTAGACTCTGCCTCATCAACTGCTACACGGGCTGACCACTTTCTGCTTGATCTCACATTCGGCTGGGTGTTCTTGATGACAGGGTCTTTTGAGTCTCAAAGCATCAAGAATGATCTTACCTTAGCTACCTTGACCTCTTCAACAAGGGATTGCACTGGGATGGTAATCTTTGTCTGACTACTGTGGATTGCAACATTGGTGAGGCCGCTCGGTACTCCAAGCCACTTCTTCACATACTTGTTGATCTTCCATTCCATTGCCTCAACATGGGATATTGCCACTTCATAGACAGTTAGTGGCCACATTATCCGTGGCATCAGTCCGTACCGCAAGCACCACAACTTCAACTTGCCAGGCAAGCCACACTTGTCAACAGACATCAGATCTCTACTGATCTGTTCTCCTGTCTCTTGAACCCTCTTGGGGTCTCTCAGCTCCTCTGTGTACCATTGCCCGAGGCTCTTAACTGATTGGTCCTGAATGGATGGGCTCTCCTCTCCACAAAGGGTGAAATGAAAGTCAACCAGCTTTCCTCTCCTATAATGAACATTGAAATGCATTTTTTGAGAATCAGAACTTTAAGGGATAAATTTAGTTCCCTCCTGTTTTTCACTCAGCCATCCAGGATATTTCCCTCTTAGTGAAAAACAGAAGAAAAAAGGTGACCAAACTATAGAAACCTGTAACTACACTATGAAAGAAGGACCATAAGAGCAGTATATATTCCTTGAGGAAACTTGGAAATCCTTATCCATTCCTATGGAGAAGTTAGTCATCTCTTTGACTTGAAGACTGGAGAGAATAATTTGTTTCTGATTCCTGTAACTCTGATCCTATCCTGATTCCATCAAAACATCTGCAAATGATAGTGAAGTATCACAGTTTTTGTTTAAAAGGAATTAACATTGTTCAGCCTTTGAATCTTCACTTCAGTGTCCAATCTCCAGCAGATGTTGGTTTTTGTGTCTTGTACTAATAAAAATAATGGAACTGTATGTTACTGGACATCATGGTGTAAAATTCAATTACGCAAGTTACTTATCTATGTACTTGCAATGAATGGAAGCGCAAAATGGATTGTTAAAAATAGCGCACACTTCTGAATGTGCTTTGTGTATCACAGGGGATTAGAATTGCATAAATGGCACTGGAGCTACAGTGGTGACATCATTTGATGCAGTTAAATTATATTCACGCACAATTGTTTGTTGCTCAGATAGAACATTAGGTTGGCAGAACATTTGGAATTCATGTTTTTCAGTTGATTCAGTTCCATCGATCGCTAAGAGAGGCTTTGATTAAGAATGGCAGGACAAAACTAGCTTCAGCTTTACTTAAAATGGTGGTAGCTACATGTACTGCTGTAGGAGAGCAGAATAGCCACAAATTCTTTAATGGTCTATGCACATTTATACTTTGCTGTTAAAGCTTTCTATTAGAGCTCATCTGCCCTAACCTTTGCTTTTCCACCCTTTTCCCACCACTAGAACATCCACTAGTGTGTTGGAGAAGCAGGGTCCAGGTCCTTCTGTGAACCCATTACTCTTCATGACAATCGTTGTGTACAGCAGCAGGTCCTACTGAGTACTAATGCTGTTAGGGAATGGTGATATTGCTTGTAAAATTTCCCATAATACTACCACAAAGAATTGCAGGAGACAGACCACCAAAATTAATGATGGCCCACTTTCTATAGTCAGATCGCCTTTTGAAGTATGTAATTGCCTGTACAGTGCCTTAGAATGTTGAAGGTTATGAAAGAAGCATTCTAAACACAACACTGAATTCTCAGGGTTTCACCCAGATCTGGTGATAATTGGAGGATTACTGAGACTGCTCGGACTTGTGTGTGCCCCAGAGTTCATTCCTAAGAAGAATGCTCGTCTCTTCCAGTGTTTTTGTTATTAGTGCTGTGCCTGTGCCTCCCCGTCGAGGTTGCCAGTGTGCCCAAAGCCAGGGTCAGCTAAATGCTAAGTGTTTTAAATGGATTTTTTCATTCTGTTTGTTTTTATTTGGTTTTGGTTAGATTTTATACATTTTGCACTCCACTTAGCACTCAGCTGTGGAAATGCGGCTTGCATATTTTGCACGTCCAGGATATTAGATGCCACTGAGAAAGATGGAATTGAACAGCATGTCCCTTGATCTTCTCCATTGGGTTGTGATTTAAGACAATGTATTTATAAAACTCGGTGAATAAAAGTTTAATTTCTTACTGGGTACATTCTGCTCCCTATTATAGAAATAAACTACCTACCACAGCACAGAAAATAATGTTTCATATTCAGGATTTCACCACCTGTGTGCCTTAAAACGCATCTTAATTGAAAAGATGGTATGGAGTACAATGGTTACCTAAGGCTCCAGGATAGGAATATTTTCCATCACTTAACAGTTCTGTATGTCTGGCAATACTAAGCACTAGAAGCATGGATTTATTATCAGGAAATTGTGAATGAGTACTCGTAGCAAGGCAAATGAGTCTGGATGATCAGAAGAATTGCATTTATCTTTTTGTGTTAGATCCATTTCTAAAATTGGTTTTCATTGATTTCATATTCATGGATAGTCATTTTAAATTGTAAATTAAGACACCAACTTGATGAGAATTCTAGAATTGCAGTAAAATTCTGATAATTTGATACCTCATTGCTCAGAAACCTCAGTGGTTCAGCTTCCAGCTCACTGGTTGCAATTTCCTACATTCCCTTTAAGCCCACTGGGGCCTCATTTTCAATTGTTCTTTAAACTCACAGGGGCCCTGTGTCTTACACTGCCTTTAAATGAACTGCAACCCTGTTTCCTGTACTCCAGTGGGGCTCCATTCTCCACGTTACTTTAAGCTCACCTGGGACTCAGCGAGGCCCGGTTCTCTGCGCCTCTTTTAAATTCTCATGATTTTTTTTTGTAACCTCTAGCAAAAATATTGTATTAAAATGTGCAGGGATGTTAATAGGAATAACTTGTCCAATATCAGAAGGCACACATTTAAGGTCAGAGGGGTAAGTTTGGAGGAGGTGTGCAGGGTAAGGGTTTTATTTTACACAGAATGGTGAATGCCTGGAAAGCACTGCCTGGGATGATGGTGGAGGCAAAAATGATTCTGTGCTGTACTATTCTATGGTCTATATAACATCCAATAGTCCAAGAAGTCTGGCACCACCATGGCCCAGATGTAAGCCTCAAATGTCTGGATGCGAAAGTGGAAGGAGTCTATTCTCAAAGTTGAAGATAAGAATAACTATCTTAAACACAATAATTGGAATGAAGCCTGATGTAAATTATCCACCTCTGATTCATGTTTAGAAGCTATACTTTCTCTAGACCCTCGGAGCATATGCCTCCCAGTAGGCTGAAGTCATAGTGGTGATACTTAAAAAGTTAACTTTGTCAACTTAATTCAATTTGAAGAAGTTGTGCTTGGTTGAATACAAGTACACCACCTTTTATTCTGTTACAATCTTCTCATAGTCTTCTGGAAAAAATAGCAGCTAATTAATATTTGGGGAGGATTATGACAGCAATAATCAAAGTTAAACTCTGTCTATCTAATATTGACAGAGATTAGGTGTACAGCAGAAAGCAAATAACAATTATAGACATGTGGACAGAAAATATGCCTTTGAAATAAGAAAGCATAACATAGTGTTGGATGAAGCAATAAAATAAATCTGTGTAACACCCTGGGAAAGGTTTCACTGCTAACGTAATGGTCTTTCTGTAGAAGCAGCATGTGGGTTATGGTTAGAGATAGCGGGTGCTTTGGATTGTGAGCTGGGTCCTTTGGCGGGAGATGAAGAGAGAAGACATTGCAGAGAACCATTCATAGGATTTGACCCAGTGGTGGACCGTGATTCGATGGAGCAAGGTGTCAATTTTAACTGTGGATAAGTGATTATATATGAATGACTTTTGGAAGAGTTGAGCTCCAACTTGTGCATATTTGACTAACTATAATAGGCCCTTTTTCTTTTTTTATTTTTCTTTACTAACCCTTTAGTTCAGTTTAGATTCAAAAATATAATTCTTTTAATTATATGCAATGTGCTGTCTGCTATTTCTTGGCACTGAGTTATAGCAGAGTAGCAAATACCCAGATTCCACATGAACTGGGGTTTGGGATAGGAAGGAGAGCCATCTGAATCTCACGGGTTTGGTGTGTGTTCCCTAGACTTGTGCAGCCAAGGAAACTAGGGAGATTTCATATGCAATTAATTATCCTGATGGTCTGCAACAGTGTGGAACTATAGTGCAAGAAAAAGCCATTCGGCCAGAATGAATTGCAGTCTTAAAGTTATAAATTTTGTTATCGAATCATCAGGTTAATCAAATGATCATAATCAAAATTCACTTTTCATTGTTTCTTGCTGTACAAGGAGATGTTGTAATGATATTTTTAAACTATTGGGTTGTGCCATCACATTCTCTAAAATTCACCAATGGCACTCAAATCAAACATATGAATTAGAAAAGGGGTAAATTACATTGTGAGGCTGAGCACTTGTTTAAAAGTACACTGCACAGATTTAAAAAATGTTTCAAACTTTTTTTGTGGACAGGATAATTGACTATAACTACAGTTCACAGCATTGATCAATTATTCATGGAGTCACATTGAAAGAAATTATTTCTGTGTATCTTATGCATTTCTGTTCAATGTCTAAAATACCCGTTGATGTTTCAGGCCTACCTCTTAGACACAGAATGAGATGGAGAAACTGGTACAAACAAGATTTTGTAGTAATTGAATATTGAACATATTGAATGGTCATAAATTTAAAATGTCAACTTTGATTCTCACTTGTCAACTACTGTCTGACATTGGTTGGTTCTTGTTTGTGTTTGATTCCTATATATATTTTCTAGTAATTTTTGTTGAAATAAGGTCAGAAAATGCTGGGGGGAAGCTCAGCAGATTTAGGAACCAAATGTGGAGATGCTTCAGTAGCCTTTCAGCAAAACGAGTCAAAGTTAGAAATCACACAAGTTTTAAGTTGCTGGCGAGGGCGAGGAATGAGGAGAATAAAGAGAATATCTATGACATGGTGGAGACCAGGAGAAATGATAAAAACGGTGGTGTTCGCAGTTACAAGAAGGTTTGTTCAATGTGCAGTTGGCCTGGCTAGAGATGTAAGAAGATGACGAGAAGAGTAGGGGGAAAAAAATGTAATGTTGGGATCATGAGATACTGAAAACTACAGTTTCTATAAATCTGAAATAAAAGGGAGTGCTGAAAGTAAAGCCATACAGCACAGATGTATAACCCCTTTTGCCCAACAAGTCCATGCCAAACTTGATGTTCAACCAGTTGGTCCCAATTTCCTACTTTTGGCCCATATCCCTCTTAAGTTTCACTCCCTCCATGTAACTGTCCAAGTGCTTCTTAAATTATGTTGTTGTTTCTGCCCCACCCACTTCCTTTGCTCCTTGGGTCCCTCTTTCCCGTCTCATGCTAAACCTATGCCCTCCCCTTCCCCCAGCTTTCGACTCCCCTACCCGAGAGAAAAGACTGCTACCCTCCTCCTAAGTTCTCCAAAGAGTAGCCCTGCTCCAGTTAAACCAGTGGACCATTATGTGCAGCTTGCACAGTTGACCAACACCAGGACATGCTGTCTTCTCGCTGCTGCCATCAGGAAGAAGGTACAGGAGGCTCAGGACTTGCACCACCAGGTTCAGGAACAGTTATACCCCTCAGCCATCAGGCTGCCGAACCAGAGGGGATAACTTAATTGAACTTCAATCGCCCCATCACTGAACTGTTCCCACAACCTATGGAGTAACTTTCAAGCAACTTTGATGTGTGTTGCTTGAATATCCAGCGTCTGCAGAATTCCTTGTGTTTGAATAACTTTCAAGGATTGTTCATCTCATGTTCTTAATACTTATTGTTTGTTTGTCTATTTTATTTTGTTGTCTTGCACACTGCTTGTCCACTCTGTTGGATGCGATCTTCCAGTAATTCTATTATGGTTATTGGATTTACTGCATATGCCCACAAGAAAATGAGTCTTGGGGTTGTATATGGTGACATATATGGATATTGATAGTAAATTCACTTAATAGTAAGTATGTCAGGCACACAGTTCTGATACAAACTGGAAAAGCTGGTTAGCTGAAATAGCACGGAATTCTGAGGGATATAACACTGGGAAAATACAAATGGAGGATTTGTACATTTTCACTCAAGGAGCTGTGAGGTCACGGTAGTTATTTGCTTTAAGTCAGTACTTCCTAGGTTATGTTCATTCCTGGGGGAGGGGAGAGAGAGAGAGAGATAGAGGGGAAAAAGAAAAAATCCTGAGAAATCCTGTGAGCTGTTGGGACTAGAGTTGCTGGAATACATCTTGGATACTGACAGCAACAGTTTAATTGAAGGTTTCTATAGTAATTGAGAAGCGACTCTCAAGAAATCTGTTCTGTCACACATTTTAAAAAATTGTTACAAAGATTGATCTGTGCAAACTGTAACATTTATATTTTAAAATTAGAGAATTAATTTTTGTACCACAGTCAGTGGGAAATAGTTCAAGCCTATCCATTTTAACCAATACCTTTAATTTTTTCTCAGATTAGGCTCATTTGATTACATTAGGACTATTTGCGCATTGATCAAACTATTTTGATGGGAACCTCATTGTCAGAATTCTCACTTTCATGCTACTGATGGTGACTACTACTCTTGCAAATAAAATGACACATCTAAGGTGGTTACTTCACCAGTCATCTTTAGCTAAAGACATCATTTGACAAAGTCCATTTTATTTCACTGTTATTATTAAAGTGGCTAAACAATGTTTAGTAAAATACTTTTTTTAAAAAATGGTAATGAGGTTTTTTCAGAGTATATTTATTTAGCTGTGGGCTGTAACTTGTTTAATAACTCAGAAGGGAAGTCTTTGTCCATTGTATGTTTGTACTTGCAAGGTGCAAGAAAGGATTACCACTCGCCTGCATTCTGCATTGTACTTTTTGGTATTGTGTAATTTGTACTGAATGAAGCAAATCCCAAATGTAGTGCAGAGTAAATGGTGGCTTATAAAGCAAGGAGTTAAATGTCTCTAGGATAAGTTAAATTCAGCCCATTGGTTATAAGCAGAAATTCTGATTTTAAGTAGAATATTTCTCAATTACCTTCTTCTTGTCCTTAATTTCTTTCTTTGTGTCTGTATCAAACTGTGAACATCTGAAGGCTTTTCGATCATTGCATCCAAATCTGTTTCTGTGCTCAGTTGATGGCCAAGTGTGAGTATTTCTAGCAGTTCCCACAGTTACAAATAAGTGATAAAATACTTTTATGGAATAAAGATACCAACTCGTGTAAAATGCCCCAATTGGGATTTGTAACTTGGCATAGATCACTTAGACTAGAGGCCTTTCTAGTCTGTGTGACCGTATTCCATATTGAATGTGGGTGGGAGTCAATAACAAGTAATACTCACAAAATACTGGAGGAACTCAACAGGCCAGGCAGCCTGTATGGAAAAGTGTACAGTCGACATTTTGGGCGAAGACCCTTCAGCAAGTCTCGGCCTGAAACGTTAACTGTACTCTTTTTTTTCCCCCCATAGATGCTGCCTGGCCTGCTGAGTTCCTCCAGCATTTTGTGTGGATTGCTTAGATTTCCAGCATTTGCAATTTTTTTCTTGTTTGTGATGGGAGTCAAAAACAAGAGGAATCACTATTGAGAGTACTCTGTTAGACCTCCTAATAGCAACAGAGACACCAAAGGGCAGATCAGGAGACAGGTTTTGGAAAGACGCAAAAATAACAGGGTTGTTGTCATGGTGACTTCGACTTCCCTAACAATGATTAGCACTTCCTTAGTGGAAAAAGGTTCAGGTGGGACAGAATTTACTAGATGTGTTCAGGAAAGATTCCTGACACAATATCAGGACATCTTGACTAGAAGAGAAGCAATACAGAATCTGGTAACAGGAAATGAACCTGGTCAGATGTCAGGTCTTTTGGTGGATGAGTGTTTTGGAGACGCTGACCCTGACCTTTAGCATAACCTTGAACAGGATTGAAACAGGTGATATGGGAAAGTAATTGTGGGAGGGTGAATTATGATGCTGTTAGGCAGAAACTTGGAACCATAAATTGGGAACAGATGTACTCAGGGGAACATACAGTGGAAATGTGGAGGTTCTTTAGAGAGCATTTGCTTTGAGTTCTGGATAGGGTTGTTCCATTGAGGCATTGAAATGATGGTAGGGTGAAGGAACCTTGGTTGACAAGAGAAGTGGAATACCTGTTCAAGAGGAGGAAGGAAGTATACTTAGGGTTGAGGAAGTAAGGACCCGATGGGACCCAATTGTTGTAAGATAGCCCGGAAGGAGCTAAAGAAGAGATGTTGGAGACCTGAAAAGGAATGTGAGAAAGCCTTGGAAAGTAGGATTAAGAAAAACTGCAAGGCATTCTACATATTCATGAAGAACAGGTGGATGAGTAGAGTGGGGGTAGGACCGATCAGAGATACAAGAGGAAACATACCTGGAGTCTGAAGAAGTAGAGAGGTCCTTAGTGAATACTTTGCTTCAGTATTCACCAGTGAGAGGGACCTTGATGAATATGCAGTCACTGTAGAACAGACTAATATGCTGGAACATGTCAAGGTTAAGAAAGGGTATGTGTTGAAACTTTTGAAATGCATTCAGATAGATAAGTCCCTGGATCGGATGGGAAGTGAGGGAAGAGATTGCTGCACCTCTGGCAATGATCTTTGCATCCTTACTGGTGTACAAGATTAGTACCAGAAGAATGGAGGTTATTCCTTAGTTCAGGAAGGTTAATGGGGATAACCCATGGAAATTGTAGACCGGTTAGTCTTGCATCAGTGGTGGGTAAATGATCAGAAGAGATTATTAGATTCAGGATTACAAGCATTTGGAGAAGCAGAGTCTGATTGGGGGTAGTCAGCATCACCTTGTTAGAGGCAGGCTGTGCCTCACAAGTCAACTTTCTCAAGGAAGTGATAGACAAATTAATGAAAGTATTGTGGTGGATATGGTACATATGGATTTTAGTGAGGCATTCAACAAGGCTCATTCAAAAAGTCAGGAGGCATGGGATTCAGGGAAGCTGTGTGGATTCACAATTGGAATGCCCACAGAAGACAGACAGTGGGAATAGGTGGTGCATATTCTGTTTAGAGGCATATGACCAGTGTTGTTCCTTGGGGATCTGTTCTGCAACCCCTACTCTTTGCAATTTTTATAAATAACTTAGATGAGGCAGTAGAGGGGTGGGTTCATAAGTTTGCAGATGACATAAAGGTGAGTGGTGTTGTGGATAATGCAAAGAGTTGCTGTAGGTGATAATGGGACATTGGTTGACCACAGAGCTGGGCTGAGAAGTGGCAGATGGAGTTCAGTGTGGACAAGTGTGAGGTACTTTATAACAAGAGAATTAATTAGAATAATGCTTATTTTGATTCTACCCAAATAGTGTGGTAGTATTGTATGTGTAAAGGAGGTAGAACAACTACCACAAAATGGAAAATTTATACTTTTTCTATTTTCATAGAATTCCCAAGGTTTGTAGAACTTCTTGAATTCCTGTTAAACCACCATTTGGAGAGTAACAAATTGTGAAGTGATACACTTTGGAAGGTCAGACTCAAAGGCAAGATTCTTAGAAGTGTGGAGAAACAGTGCGATCTTGGGGTCCATGTCCATGGATCCTCCCAACTTGCTGCACGAGTTTATAGAATGGTCAAAAAGGCATATAGTGTGCTGCCTTCATTAGTCGGGGACTGAGCTCATGAGCTACAGGGGGATGTAGCTATGATGCTGGCTAGACTGAGCTTGGACTATGGTGTTCAGTTCTGGTCACCTCATTATAGAAAGGGTGTGGGAGCTTTCTAGAGGGTGCAGAGGAGACTTATCAGTAAGTGCGTCTTTATAAGGAAAGGTTGAGCAAGCTCGGGCTTTTCTCTTTAGAGTGAAGCTAAGATGAGAGGTGACTTGAGTACAGAATTAAATAGGTACAGTGGACAGCCATTGCCTTTTTCCCCCCCAAATAATTTTAAGGTGATTGGAGAAAAATATAGGGGAGATGACAAGGAACACACATCAAAGTTGCTGGTGAACGCAGCAGGCCAGGCAGCATCTGTAGGAAGAGGTACAGTCGGCGTTTCAGGCCGAGACCCTTCATCAGGCTTGAATTTCCAGCATCTGCAGAATTCCTGTTGTTTGGGGAGATGACAAAGGCTGTTTTTATTTAAGCAGAGTAGCCAAGTTTGTAGAATACTGCCAGGGGTGGTGGTAAAGGCAGATATGTTAGGGACATTTAAGAAACTTTTAGATAGGCACATGGATAATAGAAAAATTGAGACTTGTATAGGAGGGAGGGACTATATTGATCTTGGAGTAGGTTAAAAGGTTGGCAAAACACCGTGTGTCGAAGGGCCTGTACTATGCTATGTTCTATGTTGTAATAGTATGACTCAAGTCCCAGGGGTAGTTAATTAAATTCTGGCATCTGTTATATATTTGCTTGGCAGGAGATATGGTGATGTCAGCACTAGACTTTCCATTCCAATTCTGAATTAAATAGTGCCTAATGTCTCTATGGGAAAGTATATACCATTCTAGAAAATGAAGCAGATTTTTCTGACAAAGCAGGAATTGTGCTTTACATTTAGAAAATAATGTCTGACAGAATTCTATATTCGAAGAAATCATTATTTCATGAACCTTCTGCAAATAAGCTGATACTTGCAGAGGCAAGAGCCCCATAGTCCGAATGATGACTTTGTAGCATCCTCATGTAACATAGTTAGCAGGGCAAAATAATCATCCAGAAAATCTTTTCTTTTGAGTCTGTCACTTTGACCAATTGCTCTAATATTCTCCTGCTAGTTATTTCTAAGGTAATGTATCATCTGGTATTTGAATTTATTTATGACAATTCAACCCACGTTTTGACTGCAACTGGAAGTCTGAACTGGGAGGTGTGATGGCTGAGAAGTTTTGCTTTTAGCTTAATACTGAACAAAAACCAATAAAATTAATTCACAGAATTTAGTTATTTTCTGAAGTGTTTGAACATTTACAGTAGATTTCATGACTTTTTTTTGCCTTCTGTTCTCATATTGAGATCAGTTTTATTTCATTATTGCTATCATAAAACCATAAGATATAGGAGCAGAAGTAGGCCATTTGGCCCATTGAGTTTGCTCCACCATTCAATCATGGCTGATCCAATTTTTCCAGTCATCCCAATTCCCCTGCCTTCTCCTCATACCCTTTGATGCCCTGGCTAATCAAGAATCTACCCATCTCTGCCTTAAGTGCACCTAATGACTTGGCCCCCACAGCTGCTCATGGCAACAAATTCCACAGATATACCACCCTCTGACTAAAGTAATTTCTCCGCATCTCTGTTCTAAATGGACATCCTTCAATCCTGAAGTCATGCCCTCTTGTCCTAGACTCCCCTACCATGAAAATAATTTTGCCATATCTAACCTGTTCAGGCCTTTTAACACTTGGAATGTTTCTGTGAGATTCCCCCCTCATTCTCTGAACTCCAGGAAATACAGTCCAAGAGCTGCCAAACGTTCCTCATACGGTTCATCCAGGGGGTCAGTGTGGACATGGTGGAGGATTACAAATACCTGGGGATACGTATTGACAATAAACTGGACTGGTCAAAGAACACTGAGGCTGTCTACAAGAAGGGTCAGAGCTGTCTCTATTTCCTGAGGAGACTGAGGTCCTTTAACATCTGTTGGACGATGCTAAGGATGTTCTACAAGTCTGTGGTGGCCAGTGCGATCATGTTTGCTGTTGTGTGCTGGGGCAGCAGGCTGAGGGTGGCAGACACTAATGGAATCAACAAACTTATTGGAAAGGCTAGTGATGTTGTGGGGATGGAACTGGACTCTCTCACGGCGGTGTATGAAAAGAGGATGCTGTCTAAGTTGCATGCCATCTTGGTCAATGTCTCCCATCCATTACATAATGTACTGGGTGGGCACAGGAGTACATTCAGCCAGAGACTCATTCCTCCAAGATGCAGCACAGAGCGTCATAGGAAGTCATTCCTGCCTGTGGCCATCAAACTTTACAACTCCTCCCTTGGAGGGTCAGACACCCTGTGCTGATAGGCTGGTCTTATTTCATAATTTACTGGCATAATTTACATAATACTATTTAACTATTTATGGTTCTATTACTATTTATTATTTATGGTGCAACTGTGTTGAAAACCAATTTCCCCCTGGGATCAATAGAGTATGACTATGACTATTTCTGGAATCACTCTCGCGAATTTTCTCTGAACCCTCTCCAACGTCAATATATCCTTTCTAAAATAAGGAGCCCAAAACTGGATGCAATACTCCAAGTGTGGTCTCACGAGTGCCTTATAGAGCCTCAACATCACATCCCTGCTCTTATATTCTATACCTCTAGTAATGAATGCCAACATTGCATTTGCCACCTTCACCACCAATTCAACCTGGAGGTTAACCTTTAGGGTATCTTGCACAAGGACTCCCAAGTCCCTTTGATCTCTGCATTTTTAATTCTCTCTCCATCCAAATAATAGTCTGCCCGTTTATTTATTCCACCAAAGTGCATGACCATACACTTTCCAACATTGTATTTCATTTGCCACTTCTTTGCCCATTACCCTAAACTATCTTAAGTCTCTCTGCAGGCTCTTTGTTTCTCAACACTACCAGCTTCTCCACCTATCTTTGTATCATTGGCAAACTTAGCCACAAATCCATTAGTCCCATAGTCCAAATCATTGACATACATCATAAAAAGCAGCAGTCCCAACACCGACCGTGTGGAACTCCACTGGTAACCGACAGCCAACCAGAATAGGATCCCTTTATTCCCACTCTGTTTTCTGCTGATCAATTTATGCTCCACCCATGCTAGTAACTTCCTTATAATTCCATGGGCTCTTATTTTGCTAACCAGCCTCCTGTGCGGCACCTTGTGAAAAGCCTTCTGAGAATCCAAGTACACTACATCCACTGAATGTCCTTTGTCTACCCTGCTTGTAATTTCCTCAAAAAAAAAATTTCCGTAGGTTAGTCGGGCAGGATCTTCCTTTCAGGAAACCATGTTGGCTTTGGCCTATCTTGTCATGTGCCTCCAGGTATTCCATAATCTCATTCCTAACAATCAATTCCAACGACTTCCCAATCACTGACGTCAGGCTAACAGGTCTATAGTTTCCTTTCTGCTGCCTCCCACCCTCCTTAAAGAGCGGAGTAATATCTTTTAAGCTGAACATGGTTTCAGAATTCCAAGACAACAGAGTACTTTATAACAAGCGAATTAATTCTTATTTTGATTCTACCCAAATAGTGTGGTAGTATTGTATGTGTAAAGGAGGTAGAACAACTACCATAAAATGGAAAGTTTATACTTTATTATTTAACCCTTTCTGTGTTTTCGTATAATTCCCAAGGTTTGTAGAACTCTTTGAATTCCTGTTAATCCACCATTTGGGGAGTAACAAAGTGATTCTGATATCAATGGAAAGTGTTGTGGAGTATGAGAAATGAAGCCACAGCTAATGTGAACTTTTGGACCACCCAGAGCTTTTTTCAAAACTACCTTTTACTTTCAACAAAGGGCTGAGTGTCCTGTTGGCTCTTGGCTTACGTTAAAGGTTTAGCTTGGATTAAATGACAGTTTGAGTATGTGAGCTCTGAGCTCTATGCAGAGTGGTGTGGCTGGTGTTTGTCAGCACTGCCACCTGCCTGTTTCTATGAAGAAATGTCTCAAATCAGCACCTGGTGTGTAACAGCGCCATCTGTCGCACTATTTGTTCAGTTGACTTGATGTTCAAGGCAAAAGCTGAATTTCCAAGCATCTAGATTTCACACAGTAAAGCTTTCATTGAGTTCATAATGGGTAAGATACTAAGCACTAACATGCTCAGTTATTTTGGTGAAACAAATTTTTGTGGAGTCCAGATGAAAGTTCTTGCTTTGAGCTTGGCTCAATCATAGATTGCTAAAAATGATCCTAAAAGGTTGTCTCTAAAGATCTTCAATAGCCTTGTGCAAGTACCCAATGCAGATTGAAATTTGACACAACAAACTTATCACTTGGCATTGAATCTGGAATTGTCTTAGCCAAGCAGCTTCACCATGAAGGTGGAGGAACAGAGTCTGGAGATATCTTGGAGGAAAATGTCTGCATTTCTCTAAGTAAGTTATTCAGCATTCTACACTTACTGATGTGGAACCTACCAAATTGTATTTAATGAATGTGCTGGTTTTAATTAAGTGATTTAACCTTAATTTATTAAGTGAGAATAACTTTAGTATCATAGCATCTATAGCAGAAGAACTCTGAACATTGATGTGAGCAGTAACAAAACATTCCAAATTAAACTTCTTGGCCAATACTAGGCATTTCAAAGTTCACAAAGTATTACCAAAGTACATATATGCCACCATATACAACACTGAGATTCATTTTCTTGCTGGCATATTCAATAAATCTGTAATAGAATAATAACATAATAGAATGAATGAAATATTGTACCAACTTGGATGCTCAACTAACGTGCAAATACAAAAAGAAAGAAATAATAATAAATAAACAATAAACATCAAGAGCATGAGATGAAGTGTCCTTGAAATTAGTCCATGGGTTGTTGGGACATTTCAGTGATAGGGCAAGTGAAGTTGAGTGAAATTATCGCCTTTGGTTCAAACACCTGGTAGTTGAGGGGTAATAACTCTTCTTGAACCTAGTGGTGTGAGTCCTGAAGCTCCTGTTCCACCTTCCTGATGGCAGCAGTGAGAAGAGAGCATGTCCTGGGTGGTGGGAATCCCTGATGATGGATGCTTCTTTCCTGCAACATTGCTCCATGTAGATGTGCTGAATGTTGGGGAGAGCTGTATCCACTACTTTTTGTAGGGTTTTCAGTTCAAGGGCTTTGGTGTTTCCATACCAGGCTGTGATGCAGACAGTCAATAGACAGTACTCCCTGCCATGCATCAAGAGTTTCTACTGTCACCATTCCTCAATATCTTTACAGAAGCTCTCTATGAGATGGGTGTTTTAAATCTGCAGGAAATTGATGGGATGGGGGTTGACTGTGGTGACAGTGGAAGGCATTTCTTTACATCACAGTATGAAATGGCTTCATGGGCAGTCAGTAAAAGTCAGGTTCAGTGTGATACTTTCTATACCTTGGGTGAAGGCATCCAGCTAAAACTCCATTGAAAGACAGTAAGTTCAGCTGAAACCCTGGAGTATCTAGGTGTCAATTTCGGATGTCTTAGAACTCATAATGGTGGATAAGTTCCTAGGGCTGGTTGAGATCTATTCCAAGTTGCCATGGGAAAACAAGGAATCTGATTGCTGTCACGAGGAAATCTGCAGATGCTGGAATTTCAAGCAACATACATCAAAGTTGCTGGTGAACGCAGCAGGCCAGGCAGCATCTCTAGGAAGAGGTACAGTCGACGTTTCGACGTTTCGGGCTGAGACCCTTCGTCAGGACTAACTGAAAGAAGAGCTAGTAAGGGAATTGAAAGTGGGGGGGGGAGATCCAAAATGATAGGAGAAGACAGGAGGGGGAGGGATGGAGCCAAGAGCTGGACAGGTGATTGGCAAAAGGGATATGAGAGGACCATGGGACAGGAGGCCCAGGGAGAAAGAAAAGGGGGGAGGGGGAAACCCAGAGGATGGGCAAGGGCTATAGTGAGAGGGACAGAGGGAGAAAATGGAGAGAGAGAAAAAGAATGTGTGTATATAAATAAATAACAGATGGGGTACGAGGGGAAGGTGGGGCATTAGCAGAAGTTTGAGAAGTCAGTGTTCATGTCATCAGGTTGGAGAAAGATGAAGCCACACTCAGGTTGGAGGAAGGTGAAGGTTGGAGGAACCAATACCTTATGTTCTGTCTGGGTAGCCTCCAACTATAAACTATAAACCAGAATGATTGCTCCTCATTATTACCTATCAATAAAAATATGATACAACAATGTGAGGTGAATTTCCTTGACTACTGAGGATACAAGTTGGTAATCCTTTTTGGAGCAAGCATCAGTCTCTCTGTTGTAGAGCAGTTGCTGCGAGGGCTTGTATGTTATATACCAATGGTTTGCTGTTCAGGAAATGATTACCTTAAAGCTTATAATCAAGATAAAGCTCATCTTGGTTTAATCAGGATATTTAAGATGTTAATACAGACACAGTTTTGAATATTTTATTGTTCAGGAGGTAACCCCAACCCATCTTCTTTCAAGCTGTGCCAAACATGTCCCTACCTGGGCTTTACCCGTAGCCCTCTATTTTTCTAAGCCATCCAGGAGTCTCTTAAAAGACCTTATCGTTTCCGCCTCGACCACCGCCACTGGCAGCCCATTCCACGCACTCATCACTCTCTGAATTTTTAAAAAAAACAAACAAGCAACAACAACAACAACTTACCCCTGACATCTCCTCTGTACTTGCCTCCAAGCACCTTAAAATTATGCCCTCTCGTGGTAGCCATTTCAGGCCTGGGGAGAAGCCTCTGACTATCCACACGATCGATGCCTCTCATTATCTTGTACACCTCTATCAGGTCACCTCTCATCCTCCGTTGCTCCAGGGAGAAAAGGCCGAATTCACTCAACCTATTCTCAGAAGGCATGCTCCCCAATCCAGGCAACATCCTTGTAAATCTCCTCTGTACCCTTTCTATAGTTTCCACATCCTTCCTGTAGTGAGGTGACCAGAACTGAGCACAGTACTCCAAGTGGGGTCTGACCAGGATCCTATATAGCTGCAACATTACCTCTCTGCTCTTAAATTCAATCCCACGATTGATGAAGGCCAATGTACCGTATGCCTTCTTAACCACAGAGTCAATCTGCATAGCAGCTTTGAGTGTCCTATGGACTTGGACCCCAAGATCCCTCTGATCCTCCACACTGCCAAGAGTCCTGCCAGTAATGCTATATTCTGCCATCATATTTGACCTACCAAAATGAACCACCTCACGCTTTTCTGGGTTGAACTCCATCTGCTATTTCTCAGCCTAGTTTTCCATCCTATCAATGTCCCATTGTAACCTTTAACAACCCTCCACACTATCTACAACGCCCCCAACCTTTTTGTCATCAACAAATTTACTAACCCATCCCTCCACTTCTTCATCCAGGTTTAGCTGAGGTTTCATCGAAATGGTTAAACAGATTTTTTTAAAAAGTCAAACTATCTTTTAAGTGAGTAATAAATTTATGTATTTAAGTGAAATACAAAACAAATTAGAACACTACCAATGTGTACTTTTATTGTACTTTCATGTATAGTAGTTCCTAATAGTTATTTATGGAGAATTCATCCAGATTACAGTGTTGTGTTCTTTTCATTGACTGTAAATAAACAATCAGTGTAGACACATAATATAGATAATGGATTGCCTTCATACAATGCTTTCAAAAATTGCATCTTCCAAATCTTCATTTTCATCATAATATTTAAGATGATTGTTGATGCCTTTAAATTCTACATAATTCCTAACTTGTTGAAATAGTGAAATTATTTCATTTTCATTGCTGGCTGTTTCTGGCATCTCTAAGCCTGGGCTAGTTCCTGAGGATTGGAGGGTGGCTAATGTAACCCCACTTTTTAAAAAAGGAGGGAGAGAGAAACCGGGGAATTATAGACCGGTTAGCCTAATGTCGGTGGTGGGGAAACTGCTGGAGTCAGTTATCAAGGATGTGATAACAGCACATTTGGAAAGCGGTGAAATGATTGGACAAAGTCAGCATGGATTTGTGAAAGGAAAATCATGTCTGACGAATCTCATAGAATTTTTTGAGGATGTAACTAGTAGAGTGGATAGGGGAGAACCAGTGGATGTGGTATATTTGGATTTTCAAAAGGCTTTTGACAAGGTCCCACACAGGAGATTAGTGTGCAAACTTAAAGCACACGGTATTGGGGGTAAGGTATTGGTGTGGGTGGAGAATTGGTTAGCAGACAGGAAGCAAAGAGTGGGAATAAACGGGACCTTTTCAGAATGGCAGGCGGTGACTAGTGGGGTACCGCAAGGCTCAGTGCTGAGACCCCAGTTGTTTACAATATATATTAATGACTTGGATGAGGGAATTAAATGCAGCATCTCCAAGTTTACGGATGACACGAAGCTGGGTGGCAGTGTTAGCAGTGAGGAGGATGCTAAGAGGATGCAGGGTGACTTGGATAGGTTGGGTGAGTGGGCAAATTCATGGCAGATGCAATTTAATGTGGATAAATGTGAAGTTATCCACTTTGGTGGCAAAAATAGGAAAACAGATTATTATCTGAATGGTGGCCGATTAGGAAAAGGGGAGGTGCAACGAGACCTGGGTGTCATTATACACCAGTCATTGAAAGTGGGCATGCAGGTACAGCAGGCGGTGAAAAAGGCAAATGGTATGCTGGCATTTATAGCGAGAGGATTCGAGTACAGGAGCAGGGAGGTACTACTGCAGTTGTACAAGGCCTTGGTGAGACCACACCTGGAGTATTGTGTGCAGTTTTGGTCCCCTAATCTGAGGAAAGACATCTTTGCCATAGAGGGAGTACAAAGAAGGTTCACCAGATTGATTCCTGGGATGGCAGGACTTTCATATGAAGAAAGACTGGATGAACTGGGCTTGTACTCGTTGGAATTTAGAAGATTGAGGGGGGATCTGATTGAAACGTATAAGATCCTAAAGGGATTGGACAGGCTAGATGCAGGAAGATTGTTCCCGATGTTGGGGAAGTCCAGAACAAGGGGCCACCGTTTGAGGATAGAGGGGAAGCCTTTTAGGACCGAGATTAGGAAAAACTTCTTCACACAGAGAGTGGTGAATCTGTGGAATTCTCTGCCACAGGAAACAGTTGAGGCCAGTTCATTGGCTATATTTAAGAGGGAGTTAGATATGGCCCTTGTGGCTACGGGGATCAGGGGGTATGGAGGGAAGGCTGGGGCGGGGTTCTGAGTTGGATGATCAGCCATGATCATAATAAATGGCGGTGCAGGCTCGAAGGGCCGATTGGCCTACTCCTGCACCTATTTTCTATGTTTCTATAATAGTTCTTTAAAAGTTGTGCCAAATAAATGACTGCCCCAATTAAACAATGGCTCAATTAACCATAATGCATTATTTCCATTCATACTCAGTGGGGTAATAAACTTAGCAAATTTCATTTTCTTGCGGGCATACTCAGCAACTCTATAGAATAGTGGCTCTAACAGGATCAATGAAAGATCAACCAGAGTGCAGAAGACAACAAACTGTTCAAATGCAAATATAAATTAATAGCAATAACTAATGAAAACAAGATAAAGAAAATGAACTTAACCTGATGTGTAAATATCAAGAATTGAAAGAAAAACCTGAAGAATTGCCCAAATACGTTCACAAGTGAAACCATAATCATACTGAAACTTTGTGGGGGAGGGGGGAAGTAATGGAGTTACACAATCTAAACATTTTTTTATCATGGATAGAGCATCTCGCGCATTAAGCAATATATGAAGTAGACAGATTTATCTGGAATTGTTTGTGTAGCCTCTTTTAGGGCTGTAATTTGACAAATTACATAACAAACAACTGAGCAGGCCTCACTGAGGTAATTGATGTAGAGGTCATCAGGTGTACCCTTTGAAGTGAATGACACTAGGGCAACTCTCCTCGCTCTGCAGTTTCTGTGTAATAAACAGGCAGCAGAATTTGTCTGTACTAAATACTTAGCTCAAATGCTGTTAAGGCAAACAGTCATCACTGTGTGTGATTAGACTGCTCAGTAGTGAGAAATAATGGCATATTCAGTCTGCTTAATGAATATTTAGTATTCACAACAGTATTCTCAATATTACTGAATGTTAATTTTAAGAATACTACATTCAGAAAACTCCGTTTCATTTTCTAAACCCGATTATATTGCCCACCACACTGTTAGTCAATAATGAAGTAAAAAAGGTGCTATTTATATTGCAGCCAAACTGCTTTTGGGTTTTAATCCTGCGAACATCCACATTTCTTGCAGTAAAATATTATCATTAAAAACTGAAGTCATAGTGCAAAGCTTGGTGCATGTTGGCTAGTGGATTTTAAATAATCTAAAGTCCATATTTACTGAGCACTGTTGTAAAGTGTACAGTCAGATATATTCTGCATAGATTTATGTTACTACAAGCGCCATGGCCAATTTGTCAGTGCTTATACCAAGCAATACATTTTAGACAAATTTGCAGAGGTATTTGAAAACACTGGTTTAGGGTGACCATGCCATATAAATATAACAAAATTTTCTTAATATTCTTGCTTTATTCTTTAGTTTCAAATAGAGCTGATGAATTTCTTCTGATTAACTATTAAAATAATATTAGATAATTTAAAATTGGGGGCAATTTCAACGTTTAAGAGAAATTTGGATCAGTACTTGGAGAGGAGGGGTATGGAGGGCTATGGTCTGGGTGCAAGTCGAGGGGACTAGGTGGATTAATGGTTCAGCACAGCCTAGATGGGCAGAAGGGCCTGTTTCTATGCTGTAGTGTTCTGACTCTTGACTCTCTCGCTATTCAAAGAATTCTTAATTCCGCACCCAACATTACCACATCACACTTTGCATCAATATATCAGACTGCTACAATAGTCCAAGGCATGATCCAAGACCTCTAAACTGGTAGCTGAACAATTAGAAGATTAGTAATGCACACAAAATGCTAGAGCAACTCAGCAGGCCGGCCATCCTGAGAGCAGATGCGGCAGAGACGAAGGAATTGAGAGAAGGAGATGGCATTTTTATAAGTACCAGGGTGAGAAAAGGTATAAACAAGAGAAAATCTGCAGATGCTGGAAATCTGAGCAACACACGTAAAATGCTGGAGGAACTCAGCAGGCCAGGCAGCATCTATGGAAAAAGCACAGTCAATGTTTCGGGCTGAAACCCTTTGGCAGGACTGGAGAAAAAAAGCTGAGAAGTAGATTTGAAAGGTGGGGGTAGAGGCGAGAGAAACTCCAGGCGATAGGTGAAACTTGAAGGGGGAGGGATGAAGCAAAGAGCTAGGAAGTTGATTAGTGAAAGACAGGCCCTGGAAGAAAGAAACAAAAAGCAGGGGGGGAGAGGAACATCAATTGTGGGAAGAGGTATAGTCCAGGTAGTTGTGAGAATCTCCGGAGATAGAGAGATCAAGAAAGGGGAGGGAGGTGACAGAAAAGGACTGCGTACATTTGAGAGCGAGGTGGAAGTTAGAGGCAGAGTTAATGAGCTTGGCATGGGGGCAGGAAGCAGCACCAATGCAGTCTTTGATGTAGCGTAGGAAAAGTTGGGGAGTGACACCAGTGTAGGCTTGGAACATAGACTGTTCCATGTAGCCAAAAAACAGGCATAGCTGGGACCCATACGAGTGCCCGTGGCTACACCTTTTGTTTGAAGGAGGTGGGAAGACCCGAAGGAGAAATTATTGAGAGTGAGGACCAGTTTTGCCAGATGGAGGAGGGTGGTAGTGGAGGGGAACTGGTTGTGGCTGGTGTCCAGAAAGAAACTGAGAGCTTTGAGGCCTTCCTGCTGGAGAATGGAAGTGTATGGGGATTGGTCATCCATAGTGAAAATCAGATGACAGGGGTCAGGGAGCTTGAAATCGTTGAAAAGGTTGAGAGTGTGTGAAGTGTCGGGTAGGTAGGAAGGAGGGGTCTGAACTGGGGTGGCGGGGTGAATAAAACTGAACCAAGGAATGCAGATACAAGTTCAGTGGGGCAGAAACAATGGGTCTACCCTGATGGGCTGGTTTGTAGATCTTGGGTAGGACGAGTACAGCACCACTCCTCCCATCTGCGGGTTTGATGGTGAGGTTAGGATTAGTGCAGAGAGAGTGGACAGCAGTATGTTAGGAAGGAGTGAGGTTGGAATTGGAGAGAGGAGTGGTGAAGTCAAGCTGGTTGACATCTTGTCGGCAGTTGGCAATGAAAAGATCCAAAGCAGGCAGAAGACCAGAGCGGGGTGTCCAGGAAGAGGAGGAGGGTTGAAGATGGGAGAAGGGGTTGTCCGTGATTGGTGGCGAGTCCTTGCCAAAGAAATGGGTATGGAGATGGTGGAAGGAGAGCTCAGCGTTAGGGTGGGCGCGGAACTCACTGGGGTGTGGGCACTGGGGGACAAAGGTGAGGCCCTTCCCAAGGACAGATGGAGTCTCTGAGGAGGCAAGAGCTGATGGTGGGACCTGAGAGACGTGGGATTGTAGAGTGGTGGTGGGCGAAGGGGAGACTGGGGTTCCAGCGGCAGCATGTCAGGTCCCATCCTGGAGGTGCTGTCGGTCCAGGTCCAGGCTGGAGTCAGGGTTGGAGGTGGTGTGGACGGCACTTTGAAGGTGTCCAAGGTTGTTGGAACCAGCATTGCTGGCCATGGAGTCTAGGTTCTGAATTTGCTCGGGATCGTTAGAACTGTTGAAGTCGGCAGCAGGGATCGCAGTCTGGGGACGTCTGTGCCTGCCGGCGTTGGAGATGGCAGGTTCTGTTGCCTGTAGACGGGCGATCCTTCAACCCTTGCAGGATGTGAGAAGGGTGAAGAACCGGCTGATTAGCTGTTTCTGATCGTCAGCGATTCCAGGTGTCACTGTTAACAATTGTGTTGCCATTCTGTCATGATTGTGATTGACAGGTCAGGAGCTAGAAACTGACTGCACCTGGAACAAATTAAAATATTCCTGTCAATTTAACTAATTCCCATGATTCAATGGGCTTGGCCTGTGCCTAACCTTCATCCCTCAGGACGTTTCATCAGGTTCACTGGTCTGATGGATGCAATTAGATACAGAGGAAGCAGATTAGATTACAGCCAGTCTTAGGTTAACAGGTTTAGCATTCTGTCATTTTCATCTCCGTCCACATGATCAGTCTGCTAGGATTACTTTTTCACGTACTCAAGATGATGTGGGGAAGTCAAAGGCTCAGCTACCTTCTCACCCGCACACGGTATTTCAAGACTAGAGTTACTGAGAATGATCAATCTCCATCAAATAATTTGCAGCGGTCACAAATTTGTATCCAAAAAAAAAACACCAGTGCTGGAAGTGGTGTAATATTTGGGAAGCCCAGGGTAACATTCAACCAAATTGGTAGTAACCCTGTACCACCAATCCCTAGGGAAAGTCAACCTGGCAAGTTTGCATTCACTAAGTTAGTTTTCCTCATTCCCACTCTTATCTTTAGTACTGTTCTTCCAGAGGAACAGTTGCAAAGTCTGACTGAATTCAGATAAGTTAACTCTTCTATCTCACCCGTCCAACTATGAAAGAAATTAGATAGGCAGAGTACTCCCAGAGGCTACTTTACTCAGGTACCTAGTAAAGTGATCACTGACTGATCATCTGCTCCTGTAGCCCATCCACTTCAAGGTTTGACATGTGGTGCATTCAGATATGCTCTTCTGCTACAAAACTTCCTGTCAGCTTGAACCAGTCTGGCCATTCTCCTCTGACCCCTCTCATTATCAAGATGTTTTCACCCACAGAACTGCTGCTCACTTGATGTGTTTTTTTTTCGTTTATTGCACCAGTTTCTGTAAACTTCAGAGACTGTTGTACATGAAAATCCCGGGAGATCAACAGTTTCTGAGATACTCAAACCACCTATCTGGCACCAGCAACCTTTCCACCGAACAACAACTGAACCCCTTGACCATTCCTGCATGCTTTTATGCATTGAGTAGCTGTCACAAAATTGGCTGATTAGATATTTGCATAATGAACAGGTGTACCTAATAAAGTGGCCACTGTGTATATCTCCTTTATGAACACATTGGCTTTCCTTAATGTTATTCTTATCTACAAACTTCATTATGTAATGTTTACATAACTTCAATAACTTTATTCATAAGTGTTAAACTCCCTGCTTTGTAATTTCCTGGATCATTTTTATTATCGATTCAAAATATAAGTGTGATAACTGTTGTTCCTCTATATTACACGTGAAACATTGGATGGTTGATAAAGATCTTTATGACAATATGACCTTGGGGAAAATGCTGTACAAATGCATGACAGTTTGTTTCTTTTGCTGTCAACAATTATTCCCATAGAGGGAAACAGCTGATCTTAAATACCGTCACCTACATCATTCAATTCACAGGTGATGCAATGATTTCTGTTATAATGCACACAACTGATCTGTGGAACTTTCAAACTATAACATTGAAGATTCCCAACCTTAGCTTTCTGAAGCTGTATTTTAAGCTGTCCAAACTTCGCAAAATTACTGTAACTCACAGATTTGTTGATTTTTTTCATGCAGGAAGTGAGAAGCAAGTCCAAGATCTGTGCCAATGTGTTCTGTGGTGCTGGACGGGAGTGTGCTGTGACAGAGAAAGGTGAACCCACATGCCTGTGCATTGAAGTAAGTTTACTGTCCAACCTACAGAATGTAAAATTAATTCTCAACTGCTAGGTACCCAAATGTAATATTTATCTTCATCCAAAATGTATTTTTCTGGTTTTCCCAAGTACATTCAGCTGAAAGTGACATTGCTGCCACGAAGACTTGCAAACAAACAAACAAATAAAAAATAAATAAATATATATATATATATATATATATATATATATAAAACATTATCCGGTGATAAACACTCTGATGGCTTAAAAATTCTCAGCCAGCAAAGAAGGTCATTATCCCAGATTTACATTATTTGCTGTAGAACAGGATTCAGATGAAGTGACATATTCTAGTCACTGCTTGTAACTCATGTCACCTATCTATCATAAACACGTCTATCACTGACCATTGAGGGCTATCTCATAGAAACATTGAAATTGGTGTAGAATTTAAACATTCTGCCATTCCTACTGTGCCATTGAATTGGATTACAGTGCACAGATCCAGCAATTGGTTCAATCCATGCTCGGGTGATATTAGTGTAAAATTTGGGTTTTCTCCCCCGGATTCCTCCGGTTCTGGTTTTGCTCCCACTTACAAAAGATGTGTGAGTTGTTGGTTTAATTGGTAACTCCCACAGAAATAGTGATGCAAGTGTAATGAGGATAAATTACAGGGTACATTGAGTGGGATAATAGCTGGAATAGATCTGGGTCAAGTGGCCACCTCCTACTTAATGTGGAAGTAAGTCTGATTATTCACGTTCACTGACCTGTTCCTGCTTTCTCCCCATATCCATTGATCTCTTCAGCACCATATCTTATCTCTGTCCTGAACATACCTAATGACGACGTAGAAGGAACAAGCAATCAGAATCAGAATCAGGTTTATTATCACCGGCATGTGATGTGAAATGTGTTAACTTAGCAGCAGCAGTTCACTGCAATACATAATCTAAAAGAGAGAGAGAGAGAAAATAATAAATAAAATAAAACATAATAAATAAACAAGTAAATCAATTACATATATTGAATACATTATTTTAAAAACAGAAATACTCTATATTTTAAAAAGAAAAGTGATGTGGTATCCAAAGCTTGAAAGTCCATTCAGGAATCAGATGGCAGAGGGGAAGAAGCTGTTCCTGAATCACTGAGTGTGTGCCTTCAGGCTTCTGTATCTCCTACCTGATGGTAACAGTGAGAAAAGGGCATGCCCTGGGTGCTGGATGTCCTTCATAATGGACGCTGCCTTTCTGAGACACCACTTTCTAAAAATGTCCTGGGTACTTTATAGGCTAGTACCCAAGATGGAGCTGACTAGATTTACAACCTTCTGCAGCTTCTTTCGGTCCTGTGCAGTAGCCCCTCCATATCAGACAGTGATGCAGCCTGTAAGAATGCTGTCCACGGGAAAACTATAGAAGTTTTTGAGTGTATTTGTTGACATGCAAAATCTCTTCAAACTCCTAATGAAGTATAGCCGCTGTCTTGCCTTCTTTATAACTACATCGATATGTTGGGACCAGGTTAGATCCTCAGAGATCTTGACACCCAGGAACTTGGTGAAAAAGCTGCTCACTCTCTCCACTTCTGATCCCTCTATGAGGATTGGTATGTGTTCCTTCCTCTTGCCCTTCCTGAAGTCCACAATCAGCTCTTTCATCTTACTGACATTGAGTGCCAGGTTGTTATTGTGGCACTGTTCCACTAGTTGGCATATCTCACTCCTGTACGCCCTCTCGTCACCACCTGAGATTCTACCAACAATGGATGTATCGTCAGCAAATTTGTAGATGGTGTTTGAGCTATGCCTAGCCACACAGTCAAGTGTATAGAGAGAGTAGAGCAGTGGGCTAAGCACACACCCCTGAGGTGCGCCAGTGTTGATCGTCAGTGAAGAGGATATGTTATCACCAATCCACACAGACTGTGGTCTTCCAGTTAGGAAGTCGAGGATCCAATTACAGAAGGAGGTACAGAGGCCCACATTCTGCAACTCCTCAATTAGGATTGTGGGAATGATGGTATTAAATGCTGAGCTATAGTCGATGAACAGCATCCTGATGCAGGTGTTTGTGTTGTCTAGGTGGTCTAAAGCTGTGTGAAGAGCCGTGGAGATTGTGGTGACCTATTGTGGCGATAGGCAAATTGCAATGGGTCTAGGTCCTTGCTGAGGCAGGAGGTCAGTTTTGTCATAACCAACCTCTCAAGGCATTTCATCACTGTCGATGTGAGTGCTACTGGGTGATGGTCATTAAGGCAGCCCACATTATTCTTCTTAGGCACTGGTATGATTGTTGCCTTTTTAAAGCAAGTGGGAACTTCTGCCCATAGCAGTGAGAGGTTGAAAATGTCCTTGAATACTCCTGCTAGTTGGTTGGCACAGGTTTTCAGAGCTTTACCGGGTACTCCATCGGGACCTTTTACCTTGCAAGGGTTTACTCTCTTTAAAGGCGGTCTAATATCACCCTCTGAGACAAGATCACAGGGTCATCAGGTGCAGCAGGGATCTTCACAGCCGTAGATGTGTTCTCCCTTTCAAAGCGGGCATAGAAGGCATTGAGTTCATCTGATAGTGAAGCATCGCAGCCATTCATACTATTGAGTTTCACTTCGTAGGAAGCAATGTCCCTGCTAGAGTTGCATTTGATATCACCTCCAACCTCGTTAGAAATTGTCCTTTCACCCTTGAAATAGCCCTCCACAAATCATACCTGGTTTTCTGGTACAGGCCTGGGTTGCCAGACTTTAATGCCTCAGATCTAGCCTTCAGCAGAAGAGGTATCTCCTGGTTCATCCACGCCTTTTGCTTTGGGAATATACAGTAAGTTTTTGTAGGCACGCAATCATCCACACAGGTTTTAATGAAGTCGGTGAAAGTAGGAAAGAGGTCCTACTGAAAGAATTTGAGCAGTTAGGGACCAAATTAAAACCCAAAACCTAAAAAGGTAATCATCTCTGTATTGTTATCTGAGCTGTGTGCAAAAATGACACAGGTTTAATAAGATCAAAGAGCTAAATGCATGGCTCAAGGATTAGTGCGGGAGAAGTGGGTTTAAGTTCATGGGACATTGGTATCAGTATTGGGGATGAAGGGCACAAACAAGCGAAAATCTGCAGATGCTGGAAATCTGAGCCACACACACACACACACACACACACACAATGCAGAGGAGCTCAGCAGGTCAGGTAGCATGTAGAACAAGTGGGATCTCCCAGTGGCCACCCATTTTAGTTCCACTTCCCATTCCCATTCTGATCTGTCCATCCATGGCCTCCTCCACTGTCGTGATGAGGTCACACTTAGGTTGGAGGAACAACACCTTATATTCTGTTAGGGTAGCCTCCAACCTGAAGGCATGAACATCGATTTCTCAAACTTCTGGAAATGCTTCACAAACCTCCCCCCCTCCACTTCTCATCCCCCTTTTCCCATCTCTCACCTCATCTCCTTGCCTGCCCATCACCTCCCTCTGGTGCTCCTTCCCCCTTTTTCATTTTTCCATGGCCTTCTGAATCTTTCACCGATTAATTTCCCAGCTCTTTACTTCATCCCTCCCCTGCCAGGTTTCACCTATTACCTGGTGGTTCTCTCTCCCCTACCCCCACATTTTAAATCTACTCAGCATTTTTTTCTCTAGTCCTGCCAAAGGCCCGAATAATCGACTGTACTCTTTTCCATAGATGCTGCCTGACCTGCTGAGTTCCTCCAGCATTTTGTGTGTGTTTGGACAGGCTCTGCTTGAACCATAATGAGACCGGGATGCTGGCAAATACAGAACTAGAGCCGTGGATAGGACTTTAGATAGTAGGAGCTTGGATTCAACAGCTTGTAAAAGTAGGGATAAAAGGGAAGGAGATTTCAGGAGAGATTGTGGAAGTCTCCAGAATGAAAAATAAGACAAAGTTTAGAAAGGGATAAGAAGTAACTTCAAGCAACATGGAGACTAAACTGAAAAGGATGGTGAATGCAAGACTGAAGATGTTGTATTTGAATCGTGCAGTGTATGTAAGGTAAATGATCTTGTAGTGCAGTTAGAAATTGGCTTGTATTACATTGTGGGCATCACAGAACTGTGGTTGAAAAAAGATCACAGATGGGAGCTTAATATCTAAGGTTATTTATCATATGACAGGCAGATGGCCAAAGTAGGTGGGGTGGCTCTGTTAGTTTAAAATAAAATGAAATCAAATCCTTAGGAAAAAGTGACATAGAGTCAGAAGATGTAGAATCCTTGTAGGTGGAGTTGAGTTGAGAAACTGCAAGGGTAAAAAGACCTTGATGGGAGTTCGATACAGGCCACCAAACAGTAGCTAGCTATGATGTGGAGAACAAATTACAACAGGAGATAGAAAAGACATGTAAAAAGGGCAATGTTACAATGGGCATGGAGAATTTCAAAATGTAGGTAGATTGGGAAAATGAGGTTAGTGTTAAATCCCAAGAGAAGATATCTGTAGAATGCCTAAGAGATGGCTTTTTAGAGAAGGCATTTGTGGATCAGGTGTTGTGAAATGAACGAGATTTGATTAGGGAGTGTAAGGTAGAAGAGCCCTTAGGAGGTAATGATCATAATATGATAGAATTCACTTTGTAGTTTGAGAGGGAGAAGCTAAAATCGTGTATCGGTCGAAAGGGAACTAAGAGGCAGGAAAGAGGAGCTGTCCAAGTTGATTGATAGGTGATACCAGCAGGGATGACGGTAATGCAAAATGACATTCTTCAGGAACAAAAAAAAGAGTGAAACCTCCCTAGATTCCATCATTTCAGTCCTTTACCACCAACTGATTTCTCCAAATTGTAATTTTAAAGTGACATTGTTGAATCTAAGGAATGAATCAGAAACGAGAGCATTTGTTTACACTGGCTTGGTTGCAAGGTATGTTTAAGAATTCAGAAGCACAAACAGCTTCTTTCATAAAGTGTAACATAAATATGATGATAGATGTTCTGCCTGGCAGCCCATATCGAAACAAGTGATTTGTGGTTTTGAAGAACATAATGTCCTGTGGAGGGGTTTTATTAAAATCCCATTCACCAGAACTTCAAAGGATTAAACAAGTAATGATTAGATTAGGCATCAGAAGGAAACAAACAAGGTCTATATTCTATATTCAAGAGGATAGTATGCCTGACATATTACCTGTCATTTTAAAGGGCCATTTTTCAGCTTTATTGTCCAGTCAGGTATGAATCGTACACATAAGTTATGAAAAATCTGGACAGTAAAGTGTGATGTGCAACAGTCACTGCAGAATTCATTGCTAAAGCAGCAGATAACACATTTGCATGATATTATTCTGTCTATGTATCCTTCAGAAGAAGGTAGTATCTGAACACTTAGAAAGTTGTCAGTGATTTTGAGAAAGAAAAACTGTTCGTTAAATGTATTGGAATTCTTTGAGGATATAACTAGCAAGAAACTGGTGGCTAAAGTCTGTATAGATTTCCAAAGGACATTTGATAAGATGCCACATAAAAACTTCCTGCAAAAAAAAAGTGTAATGGTTTTGAGGTTAATGAAGTATGGAAAGAGAATTCGTTAAGTGATAAAAAGTGGAAAGGGGTCAGTGAGTTAAATTCTGTACTTATTTTTAAGATGAAAAATTCACTATAATGTCTTCATGGTTTACTAAAGATTCAGACATTGGGAAAGTAAGTTGTGAGCATAAATTTATGGAGGGATGATGGTAAAGTGACTAAATTACCAGAGTAGTAGGCTAACAGTGCAGAAATACAAGTTTAAATCCCACATGACCACTGTGGAAGTTAAATAATTTAATAACCTTGAACTCCAAAGAAAACTAGTAATCTCTGGTAATAGTGAAACTTGAGTTAATTCAGAATCAGATTTATTATAGCAACACCCATCAAAGTTGCTGGTGAACGCAGCAGGCCAGGCAGCATCTCTAGGAAGAGGAACAGTCAATTTTGCCTGTGATTAGGCTAGGGTTAAATCAGTGGGTTGCTGGGTAGTGATTTTTGCCTGGCCTGCTGCATTGACTGTACCTCTTCCTAGAGATGCTGCCTGGCCTGCTGCGTTCACCAGGAACTTTGATGGGTGTTGCTTGAATTTCTAGCATCTGCAGAATTCCTTGTGTTCAGATTTATTATAGTTGACTTACATGGTATGAAATTTGTGAGGTGGTAAAGTTAAAATCTATGAGTATCCTGGGGGGGAATGTTCCAGTGGTCAAACAAAGGTTGATGAGTATGCTTTGTGGAGGTTAATTATCTCAACCCTAAGACATTGTATTAGGTGTTTTTCTGCAGTATCATAGACCTAAACATTTTTGGCTGTTTCATCAGAGAACGTCCTTGAATCATAAGGTCAGACCTGCGGATGGTCACTGATATTTGTGCAATATTCAATTGCACTCACACCTTCTTAGCAATTGGAGCAGTCCATGCCTGCATATAACAAGAGCCAGACAACATGCAGACAACATGCAGGTATGTGCTGATGAGTGGTAACATTTGTGCCATTAAGATGCTAGTCAAGGATGTTCTCCAACAGGAGAGAATCTAAACACTTGCCCTCAGTTTTCAGTGGTGATACTTTTGATGAATCTCCATTATCCACAGTGTCACCATTAACCAGCAACTCAACTGAACTAACCACAAGTATTGCAGCTGCAGGAACATGTCAGAGGTTCAGTATCCTTTTGTAAGTAACCCAAACCCTGACACCCTCTACCTTTATGGGGCACAAATCAGGAGCCTAATAGAATAATCTCCACTTGCCTGAATGGATGTGTTCCAACAACACTAAAAAAAAAAGTGCAGCACAATCTTGGAGAAAGAAACACAAAGGTAACCCATCAGTCACCCAAAATGTTAATTCCAACAGTATCTGCCACCCGGAGTATGTGCCATCTACAAAAGGCACTGCAGTTACGTGCCAAATTTACTTCAACAGCACTTCCCTCACCAGTAAGTCCACAGGATAAATAAGTAACTAAGTAATTAGACATACAAGAGAGGATCAGAAACAGACGACTCAGCCCATTAAACGTGTTGTACCATTTATTTATTAGACTATAGCACAGAACAGGCCTGTCTGGCTCACTGAGCCACGTAGCCCAGCAAACCACTGATTTAACCCTAGCCTACTTACAGGACAATTTACAATGACCAATGACCCTACTGACCGGTACATCTTTGGCCTGTGGGAGGAAGCTGGAACATCTGAAGGAAACCCATGCCTGTGCAGGGAAAACGTACAGATTTCCTTACAGAGAACATTGGAATCGAACTCTGAACTCAGTGCGCCCTGAAATGCGATAGCATTGAGCTACCTGCTACATTACCCACCATGATCTAATTGCAACTACCTGCCTGCCTGCAATACTCTTTCACTTCCTTGGTTATCAGTATTTACCAACTTCTGCCCTGAGCAAATAAGATAGTTTCAAAGATTCATGACCTGAGATGAAATTCTGCCTTGTCTGGCTTCAGTTGGTATCCTCTTATTATTAAATAGTGACTCCCAGGCGAGTTTCTCCCATGGGAAACATTGACCCTCCAAGTTCTCTGCAATCTTGCATCTTTCTAACATCTTCACACACTGACTTAAATTCCAGCTAGTACAAGCCTAGGCTGCCCACTCCTGTAATACTGGTGTGTACAATGCTCCAGACGTACTCTCATAAATACTGACTCTTAACGGGAGTATCACTTAGAATTGATATTTAGGAGACCATGTCTAGAGCATCAGACCATGTGTAGGCTCCTATCATTCATCAGCGATTGTCTCAGCAACAGCATTAGGCATGTAGCTTCCCCAGAAAATCCGCAGCAGTTCAAGAAGGTGGTTCACCACTACCTCCCGTGTGTATTATATGTGGTAATGCACAGATCTTGACAGGTATAAATGGGGTAAATGATGAGCAAAATTAAGGTGGATGGCATACAATTGGGGAAGTGTGAGTTCTGCTTCTTGGTCGGAAGAATAAAAAAGGGACATTCTTTAAGTGGGGAGAGAATATTAAATGCTAGTGCTCAGAGAGAAAAACATAAAGGTAGTATTCAGAATTGACAAATTACTTACAAGGTAGATGGAATTTTGCCCTGCATTGCCAGAAGAATAGAGTAGATTAAGGCAATTTTGCCACAGTGGTATATGGAGTAGTCACCTTTAGTCGCTGTATTATGGACTGCCTCAAATGTTTAGTACCTGTAAATACTTTGTTAGATAGGGAGAACCAAAACCAGAGGCAGTATTCCTGATATGCCCTCACGCAAGCCTTGTAAAATTGTAACAAAACCTCCCTGTTCTTAAACTCTGAACCTTTAGCAATGAAAGGCAATATTTTGCTTTGTTCATAATAACTCATCTTACCTGAAGACTGCATAGGTTGGGATCTAGAACAAAAACAGAGGATTAGGATTTAGAAGGAAAACAGGTGTCCGGAAGAACTCGGCAGATCGAGCAACGTCAGTGGAGACAAACGATGCAGGGTCTCAATGCTAAAGGATGGCTTACACCTTAGCAGCTACTTGACCTGTCTGACATTTTGTTTTTGTACTTGTTGGACCTGCCCACTAACCTTTTGTGATTCAGGTACTGGAACACTTCTAAACTGCTATAAGTAAAATTCATGGTGGATTATAGCTAATCTAATAAGAAGCATTAACCTATACATTTAAATGATGAAGCAGATTAAATTAGTGTTTCAGAAGTGTAATCATGCTTCTAGAAATATGTAGGTTCACTGGAAGACAAGGTAAGAACTTGGAATTGAAGGGTGATCGTGAAACAGGAATTCTGCTTTCTCAAAAGTGACTTTGCCTCAATAAGCATTATTTCTAATTTGCATTTTTATCTTTATTTCCAATACCTGTAATATTTTGATTTTATTTCAGAAATACACTTTTAAAAATGCACAATGCTGTAATCTCAGTTATGTTTCTGGACGTTGGGCTTACTAACCATTACACAGTAAGCTTAATGAATCAGTGCAGCAGTACATGCAATTAGTGGAAAGGGTCACCACTGCTTTCTTATGCAGTTTGATATTCCTTTCATTTGCTTCAGGAATGCAAACATCACAAGAGGGTGGTGTGTGGAAGCAATGGGAAGACTTATCGTAACCACTGTGAGCTTCATCGTGATGCATGTCTGACCGGGATGAAGATCCAGGTCTCTCATGATGGGCATTGTGAAGGTAAATCTGAGACTGTTTTGTTAAACATTGAATAATGTCACCTGATGATAACTTGTGTATTTCTCCTTTCACCAATTGCCCACGCTCTCCTCCTATCAGATCCTTTCCTCTCCAACCCTTGACCTTTCCCACCTAACTGGCTTTACCTATCACCTTCCAGTCAGCGTATTTCCTCTCCAACCACCTTTTTATTCAGGCATCTCTTCCCCCGACCCCCTCCCTCCCCACTTGCTTCGCAGTCCCGATGATGCGGCTCAGTCAGAAATATCAATTTATTTATTTTGTAATTTTTTGAGTTTTTTTTTACTCTTTTCCATAGATGCTGCCTAACCTGCTGCATTTTGTGTGTCTTACTTATACATTCCTTGTGTTTCCTTTTCAGAAAAAAAGAATGACAAAGCAACAGCCAGCAGTCCAGGTGTGGGATAAGTAAATGAGTTCAGTAATTGTGGGGTTTTGATGTCTGCATGTATGATTATCTGTACACTGAGCTATGACTTTAATCATGTTATGGCATCTGTTAATTATAGTGAGTGGAGAGGAAAACAATTATGTTGCTTCATTTCAAGTCAAGAAGTTCAAATACGACCATAGAACCAACCTGAGAACTTAGAATATGGATAGTCTCTTCAGATTCCAGTAATAGAGTTATTGCCCTGCCTTGAGAATGTCACCTAGTTATATTTTCCGTATAAACAATCTAGATATCCTTAGTTCAGTACGACTGGAGTATTTAGATATCTCGATTCTCTAACTGGATAGTTGTCATTAATGTCCTCAACATGGGATGGAAGAATGTTCATTTAAAAGGATGAATACATTTTTCAGTCATGTGTCCTACGATGGCGTACGTCATATCATCATTCACGCACCTGGAGCAGCAGATTGGCGTAACATGAAAAAACAGCACCAGAGAGTTTTATTAACAGGTCCAATTTCTGGCAGCTGCTGAAAGTTATGCAACATCCATCCTTACATTAAAATCGGCTGTATTTTGTGAGCGTTATGTGCTCCTGCTGGCCTGTCTCAGTGTCAGTGGAAAACTGACGAACCGCCTGCATTGCAGAAGTCTTAAGCTTTGCCTGTAAGATCCTGGCTGTGTCCATTGGGTTTCATAGAAACCTGCTGAGACTCCCCAGTATTTATGCAACAGGTTTGGCTCACCAATCCAGCTACAGATTAGACCCATCAGCCGTTTCCATGGAAATGATGGCTAGCTTTGCGAATATGAGAAGAATTTCTTCCTGCTGAGCCATGTGCGGAAAGCTTGTTGTAATAATTAAAGCTCATACTAGCTTTTATACCTATTGACACAACATTCTGTTGACTTCCAACAAGCTTTAAGAAGTTTGTTGTGGATACAAAATAAAAAGCTACAGTATTAGTGTCACTCACCTAATTATGGTGGCTCCAGTTATTTCATTATTCTGCAAAGTTGAAAGAAAAAGAAATATGAGAAGGCTTCTTTGTTTTGGATTCCAACATTATATGATTGTTATGATGTGACATTTGAAGTACTTAATTATGTTTTATTATGTTATTGCAATTATACAAGAAACAGCAATGTTGCATTATTACAAGTACAGATTAGAATTAAGGGGAAGGGACGAGTCTGTGGAAAAAACTCACCCGAGGACAAAATGGGTTTTTAAAATCATGCTGATACCTTTCCTCAAACTATTTTGCTATTAGCTGACTTTATGCCAGCGGTCCCCAACCACCGGGCCGCGGAGCATGCGCTACCGGGACGCGGGGAAGCGATATGATTTGGCGATATGATTCAGCTGCACCGTTCCTCATTCCCTGTCACGGCCACTGATCAGCCATTACGCACGCGAGGTCGTGACCCGCGCGTCATCCGTGTCAGGGTGGGAAGGAGATCAACTCCTCGAGCTTGTAAATGACGACGGGGTGAAAAGTATGTTTGACATAATATCTCTGTCGGCATTTTGGATCAAAGTCGCGGCTAAATATCCTGAGATAGCTACGAAAGCACTGAAAACGTTGCTTTCATTTCCAACATTTTTCTGCGAAGCGGAGTTTTCTGCAATGAATGCAACGAAAACTAAATTGTGGAATAGACTGGACATCAGGAACCCCCTTCGAGTATCGCTGTCTCCCATCACCCCTCGATAGGACCGTGTTGTTGCAGGGAAACAAACCCAGGGCTCCCACTGATTCAGCGATATTGGTGTGTTGCAATGATTTTATATATTTATACGGGGAAAATATGTGCTGTGTGTTTAATATCCAAATGTTACTTAAAATGTTATGATGCTATTGACTTATAAGTGACCCTATAACAATTACAGCACGGAAACAGGCTATCTCGGCCCTTCTAGTCCGTGCCGAACGCTACTCTCACCTAGTCCCACCGACCTGCACACAGCCCATAACCTTCCTTTCCTTTCCTGTCCATATACCCATCCAATTTTTCTTTAAATGATAATATCGAACCTGCCTCTACCACTTCTACTGGAAGTTCGTTCAACACTTCAAGCTCCCCTGCCCTCCCCTGATAATTGACTTATCACTGTATTCATGCGAGGAAAATATGCGCTATGTTTAATATTAAATTCGTTAGATAAGCCCTTTTAGAAACAAAATTGAGTGTATTACCCACTTATCGCCTATATTCCAGTAGTGATTAACACCCACCCCCATGAACAGAACCGCCAAAAAGGATTTGCTTGCGGGGGCGGGCGGGGCGGGAATCGGCAGGTCACGACATGCATGCGCACTGGTGCCCGCACAAGGCTTCATGGCCATTGTAGTCTTTTTGGGTAAACAACGCATTTGACTGCTACTCTTGTCTGTTGGCAACCCTACCCCCACCCCCCCTCCCCCCCCCCGGTCGGCCGGTCCGCAAGAATATTGTCAATATTAAACCGGACCGCAATGCAGAAAAGGTTGGGGACCCGTGCTTTATGGGATCAACCCTTCAGGTGTTCCAGTAAAATTATCTTTTGATCTTTGTGACATTTAGAGTGAAGTCTCAAGATGATCCAAAAACTGCTTTTTGAAGTCCAGAGTACAATAGATTTTGTTTTAACGCACTGGGCTATAAGCCAATCCTGCACGTAAAGATTACTGATATCAGATTGAAGTATGAAGTAATCTGTAGATTTTATGGTATTCTAGATGTTCCACTGAGATGATAGTTGTTTTTTTTTATTGAACAGACCTACTGAACAATGTAAAATGATTTCTCTTCTAGTTGTTTGCTATCAGTCAGATCGGGATGAGCTTCGACGCCATGTCATGGAATGGCTGGAGACAGAAATTGTTCCTGACGGCTGGTTCTCCAAGGGCACCAACTATACAAACATTCTGAATAAATACTTCAAGGTAGGGGTGGCCTTATCTGCAATACAACAAAAGTAAAGCTGAGAATTTGGTTATCACTATGAGCATGAGTTCTGAAGTGTTAGGGAATAAAGAGGCACAAGGCGTAGCCATAGGGAATAGTATAAAAGGAGCATGAAAATTGTACCTGGTTGTTTATTCTAATACAGAGAGGCATGGGAGGAATTTTGCTTAAGCAGAACCTTGAAGGTAGTAATCTCTGGATTAGTCCATGTTCTGTGTATCAGTGAGTAAAGAATTAGGGGAGATGATTATTTTATGCTGTAAGAGAAGGTTTAAACTCTTGGCTGAAGGATGGTCACAGAAGTATAACCTGGAAAAGAAGCAAAAAAATTCAGGAAAGCTAAAAAGCACCAGATGAAGGAATAATAAGCTTTAATTCAGGATCAAGCCAAGAGAAAATACCAAAGATCGGAGAGAAGTTTGCACTGCATGTATGTAAGCACAAAAAACATATCAGACAATATTGAGGTCCAGTTAATCACTAGTGATTATAATTTGTGAGAGTAAGAGACTTGGGGGGGAAAAAATGTTAAGAATAGGTTCTAGGCACAGGGCAGCTGATGCATCTGTCAGAGCGAGTTTTGTAAATGAAAGCTGATGGGTATGAACTCTGCAATGGAATTCACACTGTTAAATTATAAAGGATGAAGTGAAAGAAGTTGGATGTACATGTGTTTGTACTGTGAGCACTGGCAACATGAAGGAGAAGCAAGAATTAATGCGTATGTACAGTCAGTGTCTGGAACAGTGTAGACAGCAGGTTTTCTATCCGTGTTTGGGACTTTATATTTAAATACTGAATTCCATTCTGTTTTTGCTGGGTGGTTTTGAATGTTTTTTTGGACTCATAAAGAGTAAATTTCATAAGTGATGATGATTACATGTATGTTTGAAAAGCAAAAAGAAATTACTGTGGATGTGGGGAAAATGTAGGAAAGAAATGTTTGTATTCATGTAATGGATTGAAGATGTTATTTGGACCAATTTTCCTGAGAAATACTTAATAGTTCCATGCAGAACCCCCATGTATGTTAAGAAGACCCAGACTTCCTTAGGGATGCTGAGTGGCATGTTGTGAACTATGCTCTAATGATAAAATCCAGTGCCAATACCCTGCAATTAGCCAGCAGCTATTCAGCAATTTACATTCACTTCATTGGAGAAGAATAGCTGCAATGAAAACAAACCAAATTTCTCATTTGATTTTTAAGTGTTTTATTTTTACTTTTCAAATACTTTTTGAATGACTGGATCTTTCAACCGTGTTTGATATCTGACGTAAGTTATAGGACAGAGCTTGGCTACTTCACAAAGATTTTTTTTCTGCATAGGCACAGGAATCATTCACGTCTTGCACGTGTTATTTGTAACTAGAAACCCTGTACTGCAGAGAGCCTCACTTACTAGGTCGGAGCTGACTTTGTGCAGGAAGTTTGAAGATACTTAAAAGACAAATGTAGATGTGGCAGAAGGGTGAACAATTGACAGAGGTGGCTTACTCCTCCCGAGAGATTACGGGGCAATATTTTGTAATACATATTCATTGGTGTGGAGAATATTGCAAGAATTTGTATCTTCAGCTACTTTGCTTGCAAGTTTTCTAGTCTAAGAGAATATATTTCTATACACAAGAGACTTAAGTATGCATTTTCATTAAGTTAACACGCACTGCATATGAAAGTCAAATTCGCAGACTCCAAGATTAGGACATGACATCTGCTTGGCCTTCATAAGGGTCATTACTCAGGAAAGAGAAATGGGTTGCAGTTGGATTCTTAAATTGGCATTTAGGTCTCCCACCTGGAAAACTATCTTGAAAATTTGGAAGCTAAAAGAAAAAAACTTACTATTCCATAGATGCACACAATGTGCATTTCAAGAAGTCTATATGAAGTACACTGGCACACCTGAAATTGATCTGTGGTGGTAGGATCCTTAATGTGAGCCAAAGTACTCAATGCCAAATTGTATTTTGAAGGTATGACATCCTGGGACATTACAGAGAACAAACTATATGTTGTATTGGAGCTGATGTGGATTAGAATTTGTAACAGGAACAAAGTGGCAATTAACTTCTGGGCAATCAACAAATTAAATAGTTATAGTTGGATCATGTGATGAAATTACTTTGGTACCAGGAGACTTTTAATATAAAAGAAACATTGCTTGGGGGTGTTGCTGGAACCCAGAGTTGATTGTCTTGCATTCTATAGAGCCTTGTATCCACATCCCACAAAGTCACCTCCACTAACACACTTTTGAACGACAAAGTAATGCACAACAGCAGGCAGCTGGAATTAACAAGAAGTGATAGGCTGCCTCTGGGACCTAACTCCCAAAGTAATCAGGAAAGACCCTAATTCAGAGGGTCTATTTTACTGAGCATCATGATGGTGACCTCAAACCGACACTTTCTTCATTTCCCATCATTTTTTAATTTTTGAGATGCGGATAATGTAATCACATACTTCTAGCTTACTTGTCCTTGGTTCCAGTATTAATGTTACTCTTTTCCATCCAGCCTAATAGGAGCCATATACATGAATGTTCCTTACCACAATGACCCCAGCAGACATTGCCTGTGCAGTCCTTGCCAGTTCTGAGCTTGAAACCGTGGCTGCAGTAGCTGTCAGATATCTCTGTTGATGTGAAGGCATCTCAAGCTTTTGCTCAGGATTACCTCAGCACTCTGGACAGATATAGTACTTGGATGATCGTATATCTCTGACTTCCCTGTCCTTGGTTCCTATCCTTTTACTTTTCCAGACTAATAGGAGCCATATACATTAATGTTTCTTACCATAATGACCCTTGTAGATGTTGGCAGTGCAGTCCTTGCCCGTTCTGAGCTTGAAACTATGGCTTGGGTATCTCTGAGGATGTGAAGGCATCTCAGGCATCAGCTTTTGCTGAGGATTCCCTGAGCACTCTGGACAGATACAGTACTTGGATGGTGATGCAGTAGTAGGGCCACTCGTTCACAGATCCAGCTGCCCATCTTCAATCCTGAGCTCCCTTGTTGGCCTGTGTATATTTTTCATGTTATTGTGGGAGTTTTCCCTGCGTGCTGCAGTTCCCTCAAATTCTTCAGACAAACAGGTAGGTTGAGCAATCGGCCACTGTAAATTACCCGTAGTGAGGTGGTCTGTGGTAGAAACTGAGGAGGCAAGGGTTGATGGGAATACCAGGAGAATAGAGTGGTAGTGTAGGACAGGTGTATAAAGACACTCATGATAGTCAGACTGTGTCTCAAAGTAAATTTATTATCTAAGTACATATATATCATCATATATAACCCTGAGAATCAGTTTCTTGGGGGCGTACTCAATAAATCTATAGAAATGTTACCATTACAGAATCAATGGAAGACTGCACCAACTAGGGCATTCAACCAGTGTGTAAAAGACAGCAAACTGTCCAATTACTAAAAGAAATAATAAAGTAATAAATATCAAGAACATGAGATGAAGAGTCCTTGAAAGTGGTTGTGCAAATATTTCAATGATGGGCAAGTGAAACTGAGTGAAGTTATCCCCCTTTGGTTCAAGAGCCTGATGGTTGAGGAACCGGGTTGTTTCAGCCCTTAGTTTCCTTTACTACCTTCCTGATGGCAGCAGCGAGAAGAGAGCGTGTCCTGGGTGGTGGGCATCCCCGGTGATGGATGCTGCTTTCCTGCAAATGTGCTCTGTGTAGATGAGCTCAGTGGTGGGGAAGGCTTTACCCGTGATGGGCTGGGCTGTATCCACTGCTTTTCCGTAGGATTTTCCAGTCAAGGGCATTGGTGGCATACCAGGCTGTGATGCAGCTGGTCAGTATATTCTCCCCTACACAGCTATTGAAGTTTGCCAAAGTTTAGATGTCATACCAAATCTTTGCAAATTTCTAAAGAAGTAGAGGTGCTGCCGTGCTTTCTTTGTAATTGTACTTGTGTGCTGGGCCCAGGACGGGTCCAGCAAAATAATAACACCGAGGAATTTAAAGCTGCTGACCCTCTCCACCTCTGATCCTCCAGTGAGGTCTGGCTCATGGGCCTCTAGTTTCCTTCTCCTGAAGTCAATAGTCAGCTCCTTGGTCTTGCTGATTTTGAGTAAGAGGTTGTTGCTATGGTACCACTCAGCCAGAATAACTTTATTGATGTACTACATTAGCATCCTGCTGAAAGCCTGCTCCCTCCCGTCAGCCAACAACTTCCTTTTAAAGCATCTTGGCCAGCTTTTGTGTCCTGCGCTCATTCTCCCTGCTCATGCTGTACTACAAGAGGAATGTCTACTAATCCACCCATGTCTAGGAGTAACCAGTTAATGGAGTGGCTTTGAAGTCTGGTCAAAGTTCTTCACGCTCCCTGAAGATTTCAGTAACACTGAAGTAGTACAGAAAATCAGCAAGTGTTTGCTGAGTTATGGCAACAGAAAGTAAAAGGAATGTAAAAGTGTTGAAGCAAATGCATTCTTGTAAACTAACTGTCAGGTTTAATATTAGTTTAAGGAGATGACAGAGAAGTGGGTATCATGCTGGGCCTGTGGAGGAGATGACATTGCAGGTTATCAGCTGTAACTCTGATACTCTGTCAAACATCCACAGTGGCTGTCATACCTTTTAGACTATACCTGCATATTTGTACAGAACATAATGTTGTGTGGAACTAGTTAAACTACATTTTAAATGCATAGCTAAACCGATCCATTTTTTTTTTGCACATTCATATGCCTGCCTAAGAGGTTTTTTTTTCACATTTGCTTCCAGTACCAGCCCTGGTAGTGCATTCCAGGCAGCCACCGTTCTGTATATATAAACAAAATCTTTACAGCACATCTCCTTTGAATTTACCCCCCCCCCAACTTAAATGTATGCCTTCTGGTATTAGACGTTTGAATTGAATTGAATTGAATTGATTTACATTCTTCATGTACATGAGGAGTAAAAATCTTTACGTTATGTGTCCGTCCAAATGTGCAATGTGCAGTTTATAGTAATTTATAATAAATATTATGTACAACAGGATAGCAATATAACATAGAAATACAATTGTGTCAGCATGAATTAATCAGTCTGAAGGCCTGGTGGAAGAAGCTGTCCCAGAGCCTGTTGGTCCCGGCTTTTATGCTATGGTACCATTTCCCGGATACTAGCAGCTGGAACAGTTTGTGGTTGGGATGACTCGGGTCCCCAATGATCCTTCGGGCCCCTTTTACACACCTGTCTCTGTAAATGTCCTGAATAGTGAGAAGTTCACATCTACAGATGAGCTGGGCTATCCACACCGCTCTCTGCAGAGTCCTGTGATTGAGGGAAGTACAGTTCCCATACCAGGCAGTGATGCAGCCAGTCAGAATGCTCTGAATTGTGCCCCTATAGAAAGTTCTTAGAATATGGGGGCCCGTACTAAACTTCTTCAACCGTCTGAGGTGAAAGAGGCGCAATTGTGCCTTTTTTACCACACAGCCAGTATGTACAGACCACATGAGATCCTCAGTGATGTTTATGCCGAAAAACTTAAAGCTGTTCACCCTCTCAACCCCAGATCCATTGATGTCAATAGAGGCTAGCCTGTCTCCATTCCTCCTGTAGTCCACAACCAGCTCCTTTGTTTTTTGCGACATTGAGTGAGAGGTTGTTTTCTTGATGCCACTGTGTCAGGGTCATAACTTCTTCTCTGTAGGATGCCACATTATTATTTGAGATTAGTCCAATCAGTGTAGTGTTGTCAGCAAATTTAATTAGCAGATTGGAGCTGTGGGTGGTGACAGTCATGAATATACAGAGAGTAAAGGAGGGGGCACAGTACAGAGCCCTGAGGGGCACCTGTGTTGAGGGTCAGAGGGGCAGAGGTGAGGGAGCTCACTCTTACCACCTGCCGGCGATCTGACAGGAAGTCCAGGATCCAGCTACACAAGGCAGGGTGAAGGCCGAGGTCTCTGAGCTTCTTGTCGAGCCTGGGGGGAATTGCTGAACTGTAGTCCAAGAACAGCATTCTCACATGAGCATCCCTGTTCTCCAGATGTGTAAGGACGGTGTGTAGATTTTTCAATCGGTTGTGTTGGTAGGCAAATTGTAGGGGTCCAGTCTAGATGGCAGCATGCTGCAAACGTAGTCCTTGACCAGCCTCTCAAACCATTTGCTTATTATTCAGGTGAGTGCGACAGGACGCCAATTGTTCAGGCGTGTTCGACCTTGAGAAGATACTGGCTGCCTACTCTGCCTTTATCTTTCATCATTGTGTAAATTTCTCCCCTGAGCCTTGGCCGCTGCAGCGAAAACAACACATCTGTCCAACTTCTCCTTAAAACATGTACTTCCTAATAAGAACATACAGACCAGGAGCAGGAGTCGGCCATCTGGCCCATCGAGCCCGCTCTGCCATTCAATAAGATCATGGCTGATCTGACCATGGAGTGATCGCCACCTACCTGCTTTTTCCCATAACCCTTAATTCCCCTGCTATGCAAAAAAAAATCTTGTTAAACTTAGTCTGTACCCTCTTCAAAGCATCTACATCTTTCCCCTAATGGGGCGAGCAGAACTTTATCAATACTCCAGCGTTTTATGAAGTGGAAGCATAACTTCTTACGTGGAGCTTAGAAAAATAGAGGGCTGTGGGTAAAGCCTGGGTAGTTCTAAGGTAGGGGCATGTTTGGCACAGCTTTGTGGGCAGAAGGGCCTGTATTGTGCTGTAGGTTTTCTATGTTCTTAACTCTTGAACTCAGTACCTTGACTAATATGGCAAGCATGCCATATACTTTCTTTACCACCCTATCAACCTTGCAGCCACTTTCTGGGAGCTATGGACTTGGATCCCAAAATCCCTCTGTACATCAACAGTGTTAAGGCTCCTGCCATTACTGTATACTGTCACCTTACATTTAAAGATTTAATGTACCACTCCTGTGGATATTTGTAAACCATGTTCCCCAGAGGTCTTTCTCCTGCCAAACCAGCACATCTCTGCTCCTCTTCCTATGTTACATATCAGTGTGGTTACAGCAACCAGAGATGCTGAGCTGCAGAACATATCATACACACAATGTAGATCATTTCTAATGGGATGGTTGATGACCTCCACCTTAATAAAATTAATGCAAATCTTTCAAGCTGCAAGATCTATTGAATTGTCAAACCCCCCTTTCAGCTGCTACAGGTACTTCATAAAATTGAATTTAATTATTTTTAATTTCAACAGGGAAACCCCATCGGAGTTCTCAAGGGTTGTGGTGTTGGTGCAGGGGTCGGGCACTAAGATGGAGAGTCGGAAATTTCAGTTTGCTGGTATTCCACAAACACATTTAAGATATGGTTTTGTTTTCAGCGTTATCTGTGGGTACAGCCAGATTTCAGAGAAGTGAAGTCTGGAAGATCAGGTTGATTTTAGCTGTGTGCTCCTTGACTACAGACACCTCGAGTGCAAAAATACCGGAGCCCTGGCTGCCCTGTTTTAAGTTTACCGAGACTGACTCTGCCACCATTCTTTTCCACAGCTATTCTATTGATCATCTCCCATATTTTTTTACAGATCTGCAGATGACCCACTTTTACAGTTAGGGAGGTTGATCTGGAGAATGCTTCACATCTGTTCTATCCCAATATTCTTGCATCATTTGGGTTTGTTCATGTTCTGCTTTTGAAAGAACCTTAATTTTATTTTTGACAGAGTTATGATGGTGGTGATGCCTACTTAGATTCTAATGAGTTCCTGAAGTTCATCGAGCACAACGAGACTGCTATCAACATTACCTTACGCGCCGAGGAAGATGAGACCAAACTTCTTCGGTAAGGCACGAAATGAGAGGGCTTTTTCAATTGATACACTGTCTTCAGTTGGTTGTGGAACTAAGCAATTTGACTAATTATGGGACAGTGTAGTAACTGAAAAAGATACAAAGGACCAAGTCTGCTCTAGCTACAGGCCCACAAGTGGTCAAAGGCTAATGATAAACAAAGTTTATCTACATTGTGTGTATGAAGTACCTGAAGCAGCTGAGGGTTATTGTAAAAATTCTGATTGCCGTTAAGAAACTCTAAGACAGGTGAATGTGCTATGCATTTGATTGAAACCTGGAGATAAGAAGCCTAAGTCTCTGTCCATTGTTCCTCAGGAATCTGTTTGAGATAGAACATTCATGGTTCCACATGACTGATAAGGGGTAGGTCAGCTGGTATTCTTGTCTAGAAAGTTTGTTTACCCACACCCTCTTATGAAGTAAAGTTCCAACAGTCCCCTATGCAATACTTTGGAAATCCCCATTGTTAAGCATCTGTCTCATATTGCTCCCATTAAAAACACCAAGACTCGTTTCCCATGGCTCCCTGTTGCCCACGTTCCCCTTAAATTCACTGGGGCCCCATTTTGCATGCTCACTTGCTTCATCTTTTACTCACTGAGACCCTGTTCCACTGCACCATTTGACTCTCTCTGATCACTATAACATTATCACACCACTATAAAACACTTTTTTTTAAAGTAAGCTAGAAGTGTGTTGGAGTATCCATATGAACAACAACCAATAGAATGTAAATCCTATAGTCTAAACCACCAAAGTCCCAAGGGTGCCAGAGTTTTATTGTATTAAATCAGGCACGTTAGCCAATTAAGTAGACGTGGCCATACTCCTCTGACAAAGGCAGAGTTTAAAAACCAGTATCTTTAGGTGACATCTTGTCAGTGGACTGCTAATGTCTACTTGAGTAGAAGCCTTTGACACAAACATCTACAACTAATCTCAGTTGAAATATAACTATCATGGCACTAGATTTATGTAAAATGAAATGAGACTCTCTTCCTCTTTCCGGATTGCCTTCAGGGCAGGCAGCAAAAATCCTAATGAGCTGTGGGGGCACTTTTATAGAACATATAACATAGAATAGTACAGCATAGTACAGGCCCTTCGGCCCACAATGTGCCGACCCTCAAACCCTGCCTCCCATATAAGCCCCCACCTTAAATTCCTCCATATACCTGTCTAGTAGTCTTTTAAACTTCACGAGTGTATCTGCCTCCACCACTGACTCAGGCAGTGCATTCCACGCACTAACCACTCTCTGAGTAAAAAACCTTCTTCTAATATCCTCCTTGAACTTCCCACCCCTTACCTTAAAGCCATGTCCTCTTGTATTGAGCAGTGGTGCCCTGGGGAACAGGCGCTGGCTATCCACTCTATCTATTCCTCTTATTATCTTGTACACCTCTATCATGTGTCCTCTCATTCTCCTCTGCAAAGAGTAAAGCCCTAGCTCCCTTAATCTCTGATCATAATGCATACTTTCTAAACCAGGCAGCATCCTGGTTAAATCTCTGTACCCTTTCCAATGCTTGGAGTTTAGAAGATTGAGGGGAGACCTCATAGAAACATTTCGAATGTTAAAAGGCATGGACAGAGTGGATGTGGCAAAGTTGTTTCCCATGATGGGGGAGTCTAGTACGAGAGGGCATGACTTAAGGATTGAAGGGCGCTCTTTCAGAACAGAAATGCGAAGAAATTTTTTTAGTTAGAGGGTGGTGAATCTATGGAATTTGTTGCCACGGGCAGCAGTGGAGGCCAAGTCATTGGGTGTATTTAAGGCAGAGATTGATAGGTATCTGAGTAGCCGGTGTATCAGGGGTTATGGTGAGAAGGCGGGGGAGTGGGACTAAATAGGAGAATGGATCAGCTCATGTAAAATGGTGGAGCGGACTCGATGGGCCGAATGGCCTACTTCTGCTCCTTTGTCTTATGGTCTTATGGTCTTCCACGTCCTTCCTATAGTGAGGTGACCAGAACTGGACACAATACTACAAGTGTGGCCTAACCAGAGTTTTATAGAGCTGCATCATTACCCCGCGACTCTTAAACTCTACCCCCGACTTATGAAAGCTAACATTCCATAAGCTTTCTTATCTACCCAATCTACCTGTGAGGCAACTTTCAGGGATCTGTGGACATGTACCCCGAGATCCCTCTGCTCCTCCACACTACCAAGTATCCTGCCATTTACTTTGTACTCTGCCTTGGAGTTTGTCCTTCCAAAGTGTACCACCTCACACTTCTCCGGATTGAACTCCATCTGCCACTTCTCAGCCCACTCCTGCATCCTATCAATGTCTCTCTGCAATCTTTGACAATCCTCTACACTATCTATAACACCACCAACCTTTGTGTCGTCTGCAAACTTGCCAACCCACCCTTCTACCCCCACATCCAGGTCGTTAATAAAAATCACAAAAAGTAGAGGTCCCAGAACAGATCCTTGTGGGACACCACTAGTCACAATCCTCCAATCTGAATGTACTCCCTCCACCACCACCCTCTACCTTCTGCAGGCAGGCCAATTCTGAATCCACCTGGCCAAACTTCCCTGGATCCCATGCCTTCTAACTTTCTGAATAAGCCTACCGTGTGGAACCTTGTCAAATGCCTTACTAAAATCCATATGGATCACATCCACTGCACTGCCCTCATCTATATGCCTGGTCACCTCCTCAAAGAACTCTATCAGGCTTGTTAGACATGATCTGCCCTTTACAAAGCCATGCTGACTGTCCCTGATCAGACCATGATTCTCTAAATGCCTATAGATCCTATCTCTAAGAATCTTTTCTAACAGCTTTCCCACCACAGACATAAGGCTCACTGGTCTATAATTACCCGGACTATCCCTACTACCTTTTTTGAACAAGGGGACAACATTTGCCTCCCTCCAATCCTCCGGTACCATTCCTGTGGACAACAAGGACATAAAGATCCTAGCCAGAGGCTCAGCAATCTCTTCTCTCGCCTGGTGGAGCAGCCTGGGGAATATTTCATCAGGGCCCAGGGACTTACCTGTCCTAATGTATTTTAACAACTCCAACACCTCCTCTCCCTTAATATCAACATGCTCCAGAACATCAACCTCATTGATATTGTCCTCACCATCATCAAGTTTCCTCTCATTGGTGAATACCGAAGAGAAGTATTCATTGAGGACCTCGCTCACTTCCACAGCCTCCAGGCACATCTTCCCACCTTTATCTCTAATCAGTCCTACCTTCACTCCTGTCATCCTTTTTTTCTTCACATAATTGAAGAATGCCTTGGAGTTTTCCTTTACCCTACTCGCCAAGGCCTTCTCATGCCCCCTTCTTGCTCTTCTCAGCCCCTTCTTAAGCTCCTTTCTTGCTTCCCTGTATTCCTCAATAGACCCATCTGATCCTTGCTTCCTAAACCTCATGTATGCTGCCTTCTTCCACCTGACTAGATTTTCCACCTCACTTGTCACCCATGGTTCCTTCACCCTACCATTCTTTATCTTCCTCACTGGGACAAATTTATCCCTAACATCCCGCAGGAGATCTCTAAACATCAACCACGTGTCCATAGTACATTTCCCTGCAAAAACATCATCCCAATTCACACCTGCAAGTTCTAGCCTTATAGCCTCATAATTTGCCTTTCCCTACTTAAAAATTTTTCTGTCCTCTCTGATTCTATCCTTTACCATGATAATGCTAAAGGCCAGGGAGCGGTGGTCACTGTCCCCCAGATGCTCACCCACTGAGTGATCTGTGACCTGTCCTGGTTCATTACCTAGTACTAGATCTAGTATGGCACTCCCCCGGGCGGCCTGACCACATACTGTGACAGGAATCCATCCTGGACACACTTAACAAACTCTGCCCCATCTAATCCCTTGGAACTAATCAGGTGCCAATCAATATTAGGGAAGTTAAAGTCACCCATGATAACAACCCTGTTATTTTTGCACCTTTCCAAAATCTGCCTCCCAATCTGCTCCTCTGTATCTCTGCTGCTACCAGGATAAAAGACTTGGATATTTATTTAAACCAGGATTCCCAACCTTTTCTTTTGCCATGGACCAATACCATTAAGCAAGGGGTCCATAGACCCAGGTTGGGAAACCCTGATTTGGACCATAAGACATAGGAGCAGAATTCGGCCGTTTGGCCCATCAAGTCAGATGAGAATTAAGGGCAAGTGACAAGTCTGTGGAAAAAAGTTCAGCTGAGTACAAAATGCATTTTTAAAAACATGTTCATACCAAACCACTTTGTTATTATGTGATATTCTGTAGGGGTCTGTGTGTGGATGCACTGATTGAGCTGTCTGATGAGAACGCTGACTGGAAACTCAGCTTCAATGAATTCCTCAACTGCCTGAATCCTGGATTTATCCCTCCTGAGAAAAGTAAGTATAAGCTACATACATCAACTAGTTTTTGACACTTTTACCTTTCTCTCCTTGCTTTCATTTCCCCATTTATTCCTCTCTATTGGTACTCTTTCTACGTTTGGCAATATTTTCTGATCTTATTCTAATTGCCATTCTTCATATGAAAGTCAGGAGCATGAAATTGTTAGTACTTCTCACAACTAATCCTGATCCTGTGCTTGCGGGCTGTTCACATCAATTAAGAGCTTTGTAAAAGTGAAAGACCAATAAGTTTAGCTAACTTAGCCTCTGAGAGGATGATGGTTCTAGACAGTTTCACATTCCCAAATCGTTAACTCCAGTGAACGTAGAACAAGAATTAGTTCTGTCATCCATAGTTCAGCACCTGTGTACAATGAATTTACCTAGTCTATGATCAGGAGAGTCGTGTCCTTGAAAAGGAAATATTTGTTGTAAGAAATTTCATCAAAGACAACTGATTGTGCTTCATGAGGACATGGTATTGACATGTTAAATGGTCTACTGCAGGACACCTTTGAGTGGTTTTGTATGTCCCAGTCTGGCTCATTGCACTCATACAGTATGTGGTAGATGGTGCTGTACCATTCCATCCCCTACCCGACCCAACCCCACCCTGTCAATATTTCTCTGGGATTTGGGAGAATCAAAGGCTATGGGGATATTTCACAAAAGCAGCGACTGAGCTGAAATAACAGCCATGAGTAGCAGAGCAGACAATAGTGGGCAACATGTCCTACTTGCTCCTCAGTCATATGATATTATTATGGTCCTTATCTGATATTATGCCAATACAGTGCATTCACAGCTAGATACAGCAGGCAAGCACAATGTTGGAGTTCATTGCTCTAGCATGACTGCTTTTTGTTCATACTATAAGATGTAGTTTTTAAACAGAATTTTTTATGCAAACCTTTCATCAAGATAAACTGGGTAAACTCCAAAACTGACTTTTGACTGCAAGACAAAACACTTGAACAGAGGATCCTACAAAAAGTAGTGGATACAGCCCAGTCTGTCACTGGTAAAGCCCTCACAACCATTGAGCACATCTACATGTAACGCTGTCGTAGGAAAGCAGCATCCATCATCCGGGTCTCCCACCACACAGGACATGCTCTCTTCTCACTGCTCCCATCAGGAAGAAGGTACAGAGCCTGAGGACTCGCACCACCAGGTTCAGGAGCAGTTACTACCCCTCAACCGTCAGACTCTTGAACCAAAGGGGATAACTTCACTCAACTTCTCTTGCCCCATCATTGAAATGTTCCCACGACCAATGGATTCACTTTCAAGGACTCTTCATCTCAGGTTCTCAATATTTATCATTACTGTTTCTTCTTTTTGCATTGCACAGTTTGTTGTCTTCTGCACTCTGGTTGAACACTCAAACTGGGTGGTCTTTCATTGATTCTGTTATGGTTATTATTCTATAAATTTGTTGACTATGCCCACAAGAACATGAATCTCAGGGTTGTATATGATGACATATATGTACTTTGATAATAAAATTTACTTTGAACTTGAACTGAGTCTGTTCCAGAACGTGACTGACCAGCGTGAGTGTGCGCATACCCACATCCCTGGCTCTGGATGCACATTCGGCATCCAGTTCCTGCCACACATCTGGTCAAAGTTGTTGGCCTGGCTCCTGGCTCTGATGCATACCTACCCAGGTACCCCCACATAAAACTAGATTTGAGAGAATTTACAGATCCAGTTAATGCATCATCCAGCATGTCTTTGAGATGTAGGGGGAGATCCAAGGGGTCACAAGGAGAACATGTCGTGTAAGCTCCATACACACAGCGTCCTGAACCGGAATCACTGCAGCTATATGGTGGCAGCAGCATTAACTGCACCACTATGCTGTTCCAACTCTTCAGATATAATGGGGAGCTGTTCAAGCTACATTGAATACTGTCCTGAACCAAGATCATCCCCAACCTTAGTAGACCAATTATTATTGTAGTCTATGAGAATCAGCTTTACATTCAATGTCTGCAAGATAGCAGTCCTCTATTAACCTGCCACAATGCATAAAACCGACCTCTGACAATTAATGTTTATGGTGAGACCTAAGAAATACGGGCCTTTCTGTATCTTGGGAGGCACCTCTCAGGTAAGGCAGACATCAATAATGAAATACATCTTCTTCTATGCATTGGTAGAAACTTTCAGCACTTGAGGATAATGGTATATGCAGATCAAGACCTTAGACCAAGCACAGAACGTAGGGTCCACTCGACAGCAGTGCTTCCTGCCCCCTTGCATGCTTGTGAGGCTTGGACTACCCGTTGCTAAGTAACCAACTGGTTTATGCTCAAGCAACTAATGTTGGACAAGCTGCCTGTAATTTAAACGTTTATAGCTTTCCAAGCACAACTGTTATACTGCGGGCACTGGAAAGCTACTGGCAAAGTTGGCTTCTCAAAACCTCCAAGTTTATTTGAAAGTCAAGCCATCCAACAACATTGCTTTCACATGAACAATCCAAGAATTGAGCCTCTGGTTACATTTAGTTGGCAGTTTCGGGCAGGCCATAATGTTCATATCCTAATAATAATAAATACTTTACTGAGCCTGAGGGAGAAATCGTTCTGTTACAGCAGCAACATTTGAAAACACACTTAAGTGTGCAGACTTAACTAATGTACAGAATAATAATATACACACTAAGAATGTACCAATGTGCAATAATGTACAAAATAATAAAGCAGAGACTATTGTACTATGATGTATGTTCTCCTGTCACACAAAGATGAACCGTGGTATTGCATTTGGTAGAAAAGATTTTCTGTAATGATCTTTGTGACAGTGGAGCTCAATGAGCCTGTTTGAAAAGGCGCTTTGCTGCTTATTCAGTAGGTCATGGAGAGGATGTGCCAGATGGTCCGTGATGGATAACAGTTTGTTGAGTGACCTCCTCTCCACCAGTAACTCAATTTTGAGTCTGGGTTGTAGCCAAGGACGGATCCAGCCTTTGTGAGGTGTTTATTCAGTCTTTTTGCGTCACCAGCACCAATGCTGCTCCCCTAACATAAAGCAGCAAAGAACACTGCACCCGCTACGATAGACTGATAAAAGATCTCCAATGTCCTGCTGCACACATCGAAGGACCTCAGCTTCCTTAGAAAATAGTCTGGTTGCTCATCCCCTTCCTCTAAACAGCTATGGTGTTGGTTTTACCAGCCAAGTCTGTGTCGAGGTCAACACCCAGCATCCTAAAGAACAGTTGACCCACCCAAAATGTTCATACTGCTTCTCTTTCCACAGAAGTTGCCTGACTTAAATTTTTGTTTTCCCCAAGCATTTCCAGTTTTAATTTTAGCAGCAAGTTGCTGTTTGTTTTTCTTGTACCAAATTGTAGTAAAACACAGTTTGTGCAGTGGTTCTTCTTTTCAGCAATTGAACCGCAGAGACTGACAGAGCATCACTGCACAGTACAGAACCACCGAGGACACGTGCCCACATTCGTAGTTCTTGTTTCGCTGAAGAGACCGACATTGATTAAATTTAACATCGAAAATATACTGTTTATTGCAGCAGTGTGGTCATCGGTGAATAACGCAAATTTTACCTCCTTTTTGATGGCTTGTTGTGCACGATCTGAGGATAACACAACTAAAAATAATTGTCTGATCTATTATAGAATGTGCCTTGGAGGATGAAACCTATGAGGATGGAGCTGAAACCACAGTAGAATGCAACCGATGTGTCTGTGCCTGTGGCAACTGGGTCTGTACTGCCATGACCTGTGATGGTAAGTGAAAATTCTTCCGCAGGAATAATACTAATATGGTTCCACATAGAATTCCAAGGAGAATGAGGGAGGAGGGTTGTCAATTTTCCATCTTTCTCCTCATGTACACCTGCTGACAATGTTAAATGGTCAGTGGCATTTATAGGTGGAATAGGGAATTTTAAAAAACCCATCATATTGCTCTGGCGGAGGTAAAGTACAAGTTAACATCCTTTGTGCTAGTATTTAGGGCTTGAACACAGATGCATTTGTTAATTCCCTGCTTAACATCATACAACCAAGTAATAATAGAAAAACCAAGGGCAGAAACAACTCTCTCAAAAACTCCAGAGAAACAAAAACAAAGTTTCATCTTCGAAAGCAGCTACTTAGCTATTCCCTTCAACGATTCAGGAAACGACCGCCTTTGAGGACTTTGTTACAAAAACAAAAGAAATGGCATTTCACAGTACTGCAGAACTCAGGACAAAGAACTTTTCAACAAGTTTCTGAAATAAAACTTGGAAGGGTTGATGTTTTAATTGTTCTTCGGTGCATTGGAAACTCCAGGCACCCAAAGAGTGCCAAGAAAAATTTTTTTGCTACATTAAGACCCAGTCTAGAAGACTGTTGATTGAAGAAATCACATTTAAAATAAAGAGCATTGAAAATACCCATTTAGCTGGAACAGTTTACTGACATATTAAGAGTTTTGGAAAGCCTCGTACTATCATCAATGGAATGATGTACATTACCAGTTTTACCTGCTTTTGTGAGTTATCCAGATTTTCTCATTGTACACCCAGAGTGTGGGAACTTCTGTTTACTACCCAGGAGCTTTCAAAGGATAATCCATACTGCAGAATGATTTCCTGGTCTTTTCCAACCAAGTACAAGATATTCTTAATTATCTGTAGTAACTATAAAGTTAACATTGCTCTGACAATTAATCCAGTTGTTATTAATTGTGTGGAACAAGCTCACCACAAGGTACTAGTCATTATACCATTTTAACACACGTATTTCTTGGACAAACTGTAGATTTTGTGCATAATTAATCTCTGCATAGCCATGTTATTGTACTTAATTGGTTTGCTTCGGAATTTTGTACTGATGATTCATTTCCATTTTGTATTGTGTCTCCCTGTGCCTGTAGTAACTATTGCTTTATGTTCTTTCATTGAAGGTACCAATAAGAAGATCCCTGGGCTGCAGTCACAGGCAACTGAAGATGATGTAATGACTGAAGAGGAATGGACAAAATATGTTCAAGAGCTCAACAAACATCAGGTTAGTACAAAATCACTCTGTGATTGAAGGGCCAGCTGAGTGATGATGATTGTGCACTTAACAGAGGAACAGTTCCTTCTCCATGTATTTCAAATCCTGTTTTCATATATACTTGCTTGATTTACATCTCTACCAGACATTTCCGGATCTGTATTTAAGTGTTCCTTATGTGTAGCAACTCTAAATTTATATGTATCAATGTGAGAAATCATAGAATTATACAATAGCACACTTTGCCAAATTGTATCAAACAAGAACATTCAGGTTTGAGTAGATCAAAATTTGACATTTTTTAATCAAAGTGCAGTGCAAGTTTTGGCCTTCAAACTACAATGCTGTTTAAATATAAAGTGAAAACCAATGCAGTGCAAGCAATAAATATCCTAAGTTAATGTAAATGGCCAAAATAATATATCAAAAGCATGACTTTAATGGCAATCTTAAGGTTGGCGTAGCCAGGGGGTAGTGGGGAATAAGCTCCCACCACATATTAAATGCTCCCAATGATGTGCATCTCAAATAGCCTCTGGCAACCAAGTCCAGCTTCTGGCCTTCATGTGTGGCTTTGCTGCTATACACAGTGGAACTGCTTCCACTGACAGAAGAGGCAAAGGTGTGTTACTACTGCTTTAAAACCTGTTGCTTCGGGCGGATGGTGTTTGTTAGCCATGATTGGCAGCTGAACTGGAAGAAGAAAATCTCTGATCCCAAACCTCCATTGCCTTGTGGCCATACCCACTTGGAGTAAGCCCCCGAGGAAGAATCTGGGCCTGGAGTTTCTAAGGCAGTCCTACGTTGAGTTCCACACAGACTAGCAAGTCTTGCAATGCCGCTGGTACCAAACTGTTATCAGTCTCTGCTGTTCCTTTTGGATTCATCAGCTGTGTGAAGACGAGGAGTCTACTGCATGGGGGAAAGATTGCTCTCCATATCGCACTGCCCTGACTTGCATATCATGAAGGCAGCTCGGACACAATATGCATGCTCAACTCCAACTAACAGAGGGCCTCAGTGGCAATTTCTCCCTGAATATAATCTATTAAAAATCAGGCATTTCATTTATTCTTGATTAATTTATGTAAAACCTGCAATAAATTGGTTGCTTCATGTTGTAATTGGCTAGTGAAATTCAATTCCATTGATTACAACGAAACTAAATCTTAGAATTCAAACAAAACAAGCCAACACTGTATTGCGCATTTAATGTGAGATGCAAAGGAGAGATTCTTGCCTCTTCATCTCCATCTTGTACCCTGAATAATGATTCATTTGCTATAGTTGGTCTCCTTTGTGCCTGTGTATAAAGTTTTAAAATCCAAGGGATAGTAGTCTTAAACAGTGCATGTTAGTCTGCCATTCAATTTGAAACTTACTATCACATTTTTTGGATGAAATTATCTAAATACATATATTACTTACATTGAAAGCAAATTGCTTTTTTATTCAAAGTTAATTTATTATGTTTCGATATTTCTCAGCAGGCAGCGCACAATTCTAAGCTTATTTTTCCATTTCATTGCAGGAGACCGCTCAGAAGACGAAGAAGGCAAATGTCAAAGACATCTGAGAAAGCCGAGATTGGCAGAGAAACAAAGTTGATTTTATTTTCCCCTCAACATGTTTCTCTACATTAAGCCAACCAAAAAAATACTTGGAACTTCAACAATCACTACTAAGTATATACATGCACATTACAAGCAGCATTTTTTTGGGTTTTTGCTGGGGATGGAGGGAGTCCTTGGTGTTATTCATGGTGTTATTCAAACAGACTTCTTATAAATGTACTGTAATTTTAAAAAGAGCTGGCCATAAATGATATACTGTTGGTTTCAGTTGCAATAGCTATATAGTCCTGTGATGGTGGGAAATATCTCACATTTCTCTGCATTTTAATTATCCACATTCCCTTGCCTTGCACATAAGTGGAGTTTCCTGAGGCAGCACTCCAGATCAAAATTGTAAATAATAAAGCTTTCCAGCAGTCTAAACCAATGTATGTAATTTTGAGTAGAATGATGAGATACGATGAATGATTTTTTAAATTTGAACACACAAAATTAGTCTAATGTAGTTTAAGGACTTGGAGCTAAAGTTGTGATGTTCCTTGGTGCTCTTTGATGACCAAAGCTTTCAAAAGACCCAGAATTGGTGTGTCAGGAAGAAAACATTTGGTGTTGTAAGTAAAAATAATAATCTCAAGTTTTAAGTAGTCTTTATAATATGTTTAATACATATTTATAATGTGGTTCCAAAAACTGCATGTCTATGTGATTGTGGCTGTGTCCCAGTTCAGAAACTTCCCAATTTCTCTTGTAGGTATTTCTTCCATCATCAAAGTAGGAAGGATTGTTTTTACTTGACAACTGGATCAAATTTACATTCTTGTGCATATGTTATGAGGTCAATCTTATTTTGTCTTTTCAAGGGGGCCTCTGTCTGTGCAATGAAGCACCGGGTGATGACAAGAAACCAGCCACTGCAAGTTTGAGCCCTGTTGAGTTTAAAGATACCTTTGAACTCCATACAGAGTAAATCTAGTTAATGTGTCGAGTGGCATCAATCATTAATCTCTACCATTCAGTAAGGGCCATTTTTAATATTTTAAAGGCTTATACCATTCCAAGCAAAACTTGATACAAGTGAGATCCCAACATTACCAGCAGTTAGTGTTGTCAAAACTAGTGATAGCACATTACATGACTTTACTGCAACACTTGGATCCTGCTGGATGCCTTTGGATGTGGTCTTTGGTATCTGCCATTATTAGGATTAGAATTAGTGTCATCAGGAGATGTTACCAAAGTTAAATCCACTGAAATGGTCTGCAGATCATGCAGAGGAAACAGGATTACAGGCATATCTCCCCCAAAAGGTTTACAAGCACTCAATTAACATTTCAAAAAGGTGCTACATTCCTTATTTCTTTTTATTTTATATGTTTTATGATATATGCAGCTTTTTTAAAAATAACCTGGAGTGTCTTATTTTTATTTAAACTCTTACATATTAAAAAGAAAATCTACAATGTTGAGCATAAAAGTTGGATTACCTGAGGGTAGATTGAAAATCCTGAGCAAGTTGGTGGTGGCAGACTCTAGTACAGGGTTTTCTTATCTGGGATCCCCTCAGTTAACGTTAGGGGTCCATGGCATAAAAAAAAGTTTGGGAACACTTATTCTAGTAGGTATCAGCAGAATGAAACTGCTTTACATGAATATGTTTTCGAACTGCTGAAATCCACTTATAATCCTATAAAGGCAAATTGTATGTCGGCAACAAACGAGAGGATCTGCAGATGTTGGAAATCCAAACAACATACACAAAATGCTGGAGGAACTCAGCATGCCAGGCAGCATCTACGGGAAAAAAAAAGTACAGTCGAGGTTTCGGGCTGAGACCCTTCCAGTCTTCAAAGGGTCTCGGCCTGGAACGTCCACTGCACATTTTTTTCCATAGATACTGCCTGGCATGCTGAGTTCCTCCAGCATTTTGTGTGTGCTGTATGTCATTAAAAGCTGTTATTTCCTCAGCATTTGGGAGATTATCCAGCATTATATAAAACTGTAAAACTGATTAAAATATAAAAAAGTCAAAGCAAATTTTATTATTGGTGTGAAGCAGTGACATTAAACATATGTCATTCTAAATATATATCATGGCTGGATAGGATTATTTTGTTAACAAAGGATTAATTTTTCTGGCCTCTATACTAGTATCGAGAGCTATACCGCTCCATCCAAACAATAATTAACAAGGTGATGTCAGTGACTTTGATTGCTATAGAGTTCACCATACAAAAATTAGTGGCAAAGGAAAAAGCAAATGAGGTGGCTGAGAACAATTCCAAAAACCCTTAGAAGTAATACGCAGGTTATCCAACCGGTACAGGGAGCGCAAATCAATATCTGCATGTAGAATCTTTGAGGTGATCCCAAAGAATCATGACCCATAAGTGGGCAGATGCTTGAAGTGAGAGATGTCATAGTTCACAATTGACTTCACAAATTACAATTGGTAATACTATGACACAGTTTGTTTTCATCTCATCCTCTGAAACTGCTTTATTGTATCAATTAATCTAATTAAATAAACCAGACAAACCTCTGCTCCCCAAACTTGATCAAAGAAGTAAAGATCAAACCCAAGTGAGATATTTAATCACTTTCTGCACCCCAACATCGGCATTAGAACATTATGAAGTATTAACTGGTCTGGTTGTTTGCATAGTGTATTCCTTATTTTCACTGTTGTTATTGTTATAGACTTAGACTGTATTTCTTCTACCTTATCTTGAACTACTACCTTCTTGAAAACACAAGTGGAACTGTGTATACGCATCACTGAACTATCTTAATAGGTTGCATTATCATAGTTTTTTTGTACTTACCACCATCTTTGGATATCATGTCAATAAATTTTCCAACAAAATTCTAAACTTTCTAATGTTATTTAAAAACTGAAGTTTCAAAGGTTTCAAAGGCACATTTAATGTCAGAGAAATGCATACAATATACATCCTGAAATGCTTTTTCTTCGCAACCGTCCATGAAAACAGAGGAGTGGCCCGAAAGAATGAGCGACAGTTAAATGTTAGAACCCCAAAGTCCCCACAGCTCCCCTCCCTCCTGCGCATAAGCAGCAGCAAGCAACAATCCTCTTTTCTCCCCCCCCCACCGGCAAAAAAAAACCATCGGCACCCGCCACCGAGCACTCAAGCATATGCAAAGCAACAGTGAAGATACAGACTTGCAACACTCTAAAGACTACATTGTTCACCCGGTATTCAACATACCATAGGCTCTCTCTTTCCCTAATAAGGGAGAAAGAGGTGTCACTGTTTCACAGCGAGAGGGGAGACGTAACAAACAACTTGCTGGTTTACAATGTTAAAAGTCGGTTGTGTCGCTTTTTCCAAGCTCTGTGCCCAAAACTCTTGGATCTCTGGGCTTACAGCCTTAGATCTCCCATCGGCACCAACAGATCAGTCTTCTCGGGCACCGACTTCCGATCCCCCTGTCTCCACAGCCACAAAAACTCGGTCCTTCAATGGCGAGTAGAGCTCTTAGGCCGAGCCCTTGGTGTGCCGAACAACAGCCAGTTGTGAAACCCTGAGAGCGGGTCCCATTCCCACAAAGAACCGTAATCAGCGTGCAACTGCAGGTCAGAGTCTTCAAAAGAACCCTGAAAGGGAAAAATAGAGATATTAAAGATGGAAATTGAGCTGTTTCCAAAGATGCAAACAAAGAAGTCACTGTTAGACACCATTAACTCTCCAAAGCTCTGCCTGACAGTATGCTTTAAGTTTACTTTTCTGATGAAACATGCTTCTTGTTTTTATTATGAATCAACCATTGCTAGGAAAACTGATTTGATTTTTTTTAAAACTAATACTACCACTTGCACTGAACAACTGCTGCCTATTATCCCAACATACTGTTTTATTGGCTGCAGTGGAATTGAATGCCGAGAGGGAGTAAATGTACTCAGCTGAGCGATGTCTTCACAGAGTGATCTTTGCCATCAAAAATGAGCAAGTCTGTAACACAACAACTAGTCAATGACTTAAAGAGCTTTTGGCTCACTCCAACAGAGAATCGACATGCTACAGTTGGGAGTACATATACCCCAATCCATGAGCGGGTACAACCACGCACAGTGAATGGAACCCGGTACGCAGCAGGCCCTGCACTGACAGCTTACCGAAATCAGCAACTAGGAATGAAACTATACTTTTGATCAGTTAATATTAATGCAACATTGTGGTGATTACGAGCAACTGCTAGAATCTGGAACAAGGACAAACTGTTGCTAGAACTCATTGGGTCAACTATAATGTTGGATCTTGTAGAGCCAAAGAAATAGTTGATGTTTCAGATCAAGGCCCCGACATCAGGAGTGAGAGTAGAGAGGGGAGATCATTTAGAAGTAGGAATTATATAACCATATAACAATTACAGCACAGAAACAGGCCATCTCGGCCCTTCTAGTCCATGCCGAACTCTTAGTTACACCAAACTGCACTCAGCCCATAACCCTCCATTCCTTTCCTGTCCATATAGCTGTCCATTTAACTTTAAATGACAACATCGTACCTGCCTCAACCACTTCTGCTGGAAGCTCGTTCCACACAGCTACCACTCTCTGAGTAAAGAAGTTCCCCCTCATGTTACCCCTAAACTTTTGCCCTTTAACTCTCAACTCATGTCCTCTTGTTTGAATCTCCCCATTCAATGGAAAAAGCCTATCCATGTCAACTCTATTTATCCCCCTCATAATTTTAAATACCTCAATCAAGTCCCCCCTCAACCTTCTACGTTCCAAAGAATAAAGACCCAACTTGTTCAACCTTTCTCTGTAACTTAGGTGATGAAACCCAGGCAAAGGCTGGCAGGTGGATGTGAAACCAGATGATGGTGGGGGGAGGGGGGGAAGAAATGATGGCTAAATGGAGTCAGATTCAGGAGGAATAGAGGGAAGCATTGAGAAAGGCTTATAGTTGATAGAAGTAGATGAGGGAAAAACAATGGGGCAGGTGGAACTGGATGAGGGAAGGCTGTTCGAAAGAACCTGGTAATGAAGAAATCATGGCCAATGGAAATAGTTTGTTGGGGGGGGGGTGTGCATGAAGGCTGCTTCAAATATAAGGAAACAGTTAAATAACACAAAAGAAAGTTGATCAGCCCATTTAATCCATGCGAATTCCCAGCAAAGTCATCCCTCAGTCCCACTCCCCTTAGTTTCCTGCAGCTCTGCAACGTGTGCTTTCCTACATGCACATCAGAACCCCTTTGATCCTTTTGCCACTTACCTACACAGGTAATTTACAGTGGCTACTTAACCTTCCAGAATGTCAAATGATCATTGGGAGAAGATCCAACTTTACGTACTAGCTCTGCCTTCTCACACCTTCCGTTAGATCCCAATTTTTGATGCTAACTGCTGAACAATTGTGCCACCATTCAAATAATAGCAGAACCATGAGTTGTCCTATGTTGTAAGTGTAAACAATGGACTAGTGCAGGATCTGCTGCTTCACTAAATTACATATCGAGGGAGCAAGAAAACATTTCATGGCAATACAACCTAATAAATTACCTGACAGGTCACAGGTTACTAAGACAGCAAATACTGATAATAAAATGCAGCTTGGTGCCCTATTGTTTCAGAGAACAAAATATATTTGACTGGCCACGAAACAGGAATGGGTCCCGTGACAGGAATAAACCTCACTTGATGCCTCCGTGCTCAACAGTATTGCAACTTGTTACTCCTTGCTAATTTGCATGATTGCCATGTATAGTCAATGTGAAGTCTGCAGTTTTGATGTTATACCTCAACAGGGTGTCAATATAATTACACTCAGCAGACACTTTGTTAGGACCACCTAATTTTGGATTAGCCAATCACATGGTAGTAACTCAATGCATAAAAGATTGCAGCCATGCTAATGAGGTTCAGTTGTTGTTCAGGCCAAATATCAGAATGGGGAAGAAATGTGATCTAAGTGACTTTGACTGTGGAATAATTGTTGGTGCCAGACTGGGTAGTTTGATTATCTCTAAAAGTGCTGATCTCCTGGAATTTTCAAGCATAAAGGGGGACGAAAGTAAGCTAGCCAATAATATTAAAGAGGATACCAAAAATTTCTTCAGATACATGAAGTGTAAAAGAGAGGCAAGAGGGGATATCAGGATGCTGAAAAGGTAGTAATGGGAGAAAAGGAAATGACGGACAAACTGAATAAGCATTTTGCATCAGGCTTCACTGAGGAAAACATTAGCAGTATGGTGGAAGTTCCAGATGTCAGGGTTATGAAGTGTGTGATGTTACCATAACCAGAGAGAGACTGAAGGTCTGAAGGTAGATAAGACACTTGGACCCGGATGGTGTACACCCCAGGGTTCTGAAAGAGGTGGCTGAAGAGATTGTGGAGGCATTAGTAATGATCTTTCAAGAATCACTACATTCTGGAATGGTTCCAGAAGACTGGAAAATTGCAAATGTCACTCCACTCTTCAAGAAGGGAGAGAGGCAGAAGAAGGGAAACTATAGGCCAGTTAGTCTCACTTCAGTGGTTGGGAAGATGTTGGAGTCCATTATTAAGGATGAGGTCTCAAGGTACTTGGAGGCTCATGATATAATAGCTGGAAGTCAGCATGGTTTCCTCAAGGGAAAATCTTGCCTGATGAATCTGTTGGAATTCTTTGAAGAACTAGCAAGCAGGATAGAGAAAGGAGAATCACTTGATGTTGTGTACTGGGATTTTCAGAAGGCCATTGACAAGGTGCCATACATGAGACTGCTTAACAAGCTACAAGCACATGGTATTACAGGAAAGATTCTAGCATGGATAAAGCAGGAGGCAAAGAGTGGGAATGAAGGGAGCCTTTTCTGGCTGGCTGTCAGTGACTAGCGGTGTTCCACAGGGGTCTGTATTGGGACCACTTCTTTTTACGTTATATGACAATGATTTGGATGATGAAATTGGTGGCTTTGTGGCCAGGTTTGCAGGCAATACAAACTTAGTTGGATGGTCAGGTAGTTTTGAGGAAGTAGAGAGGCTATTGAAGGACTTAGACAGAGTACAGTGTTGGGAAGAGTATGATCATGCACTTTGGTAGAAGGATTCACTAAAGGTTAATTTGTAGGTTGGGGCTGTGGTGAGGAAGGTAAATGCAATATTAACATTCATTTCAAGGGGACTAGGATATCAAAGCACGTAATGTTGAAACTTTGTAAAGCATTGTGAGGCCTCACTTGGGGTAATTGTTAACAGGTTTGGGCCCCTTAGAAAGGATTTGCTGAAACTGGAGAGGGTTCAAAGCATGTTCATGAAAATGATTCATTATTGAATGGCTTATCATGTGAAGAGCATTTGATGGCTCTGGGCCAGAGAATGGTGAATCTGTGGAATTCTTTGTTACAGGCAGCGTGGAGGCCAAGTCTTATGTATATTTAAGGCAGACTGATTGATTCTTGATTGGTCAGGGCGTAGAGGGATACAGGGAGAAGGCAGGAGATTGGGGCTGAAAGGAAAACTGGATCAGTCATGATGAAATGGCAGAGCAGATGCAATGGGCCAAATGGCCTATTTCTGCTCCTATATTTTATGGTGTTATGGTCTTGTAACAGTTTGTAGAATTTACAAGAATGGTGTGAGGGAAAAATCCAGTGGGTGGCAGTTCTGTTGGTAAAAATGCTGTGTTAATGAGAGGTCAGAGGAGAATGGTCAGACTGGTTCAAGCTGACAGTAACACAAATAACCATGCTTTAGAACAGTGGTGTGCAGAAGAGCATCTCTGAACGTGCACCATGTCGAACCTTGAAATGGATGGGCTACAGCAGCAGATGGCCACATACCTAATAAAAAGTACTCACTGAATGTTCTGTTGAGTTTTGTACATTATACATCACATCGCCAGGGAGTAGCTTTAGTTAAATCCACTCCAACAGGCAAACCTCATTGACAGCATAATCTTATTTTGTCCTTGAATTTTTGTCTGTAGCTACTTTTCTGTGTATAAGCAATTGTGTCCCACTGTACTATTCCAAGAACAAGGTACTGCAGATGATGGCATCCTGAGTGAAAAAAGAAATGCAAGAAATATTCATCAGATCTGTGGAGAGAGAAACTGTTGAACAGTAAGACCAAGGATATGATTGTGGACTTCAGGAAGGGGAAGTAGAGAAAACACACACCATTCCTCATCGAGAGATCAGTGGCAGAAAGGTTGAGCAGTTTCAAGTTCCCGGGTGTCAACATCTCTGAAGATCTATCCTGGACCCAACATATTGATGCAATTGCAAAGAAGGCATTTTAATGGCTATATTTCATCAAGGGTGTGCGGAGACTTGGTGTGTCACCAAAGACTCTCCAAATTTCTACAGATTTACCATGGAGAGCATTTTAACTGGTTGCATCACTGTCTGGTATGGAGGGGCACTGCACAGGACTGGAAAAAGCTGCAGAGGACTGCCAACTCTGCCAGTTTCATCATGGGCACTAGCCTTCCTGGCACTGAAGACATCTTCAAAAAGCAATGCTTCAAAATGGCGACCATCATCAGTTACTGCCCATCGTTAAGGACCCCATCACCCAGGACATGCTCTCTTCTCATTGCTACCATCAGTGGGAGGTACAGGAGCCTGAAGACACACACTTGATGTTTCAGGAACAGCTTCTTCCCCTCTGCCATCAGATTTCTGAATGGACAATGAAACCATGAACACTACCACATATTTTTGTCTTTTGTTTAGTTCTCTTTTTGCTCTGCTTATTTTTTTATATATACAGGTACTTATTGTAATTTATAGTTTTTTATTATTATGTACTGCTGCCACAAAACAACAACTTTCATGACACATGCCAATGATATTATACCCGATTCTGATTCTTTCTTCTTTCCCTTCATGAAGCCAACCATCAGCTCTTCAGTTTTGCTGACACTGAGTGAGAAGTTGTTCTGGCACGACTCAACCATGGTGTCCTGTCCTGCTCCGGTATCGTGACTCATCAGCAACAACAGTAGTGGCAACAGCAAACTTGAAGATGGCATCGAAGCTGTCCTTAGTCACACAGTCATGCATGGATAGAGAGCAGAGCAAGGTGGCCAAGTACGCCAACTGAAGTGCATCTGCTTTGATGACCAGTGAGGGGAAGATGTTGTTTGCAATCCTCGTTGCTCAGCATTCATCAGTTGGGCTGAAGGGCCTTTTTCCTTGCTGTATGACTCTATGAATTAGGGATATTTTCAGTTTTCTGGTAATAATATTAACAGCAGAGCCTTATGTCATGTACCCCGTGACGGGTTAAAGAACCAGCAGAAATAGAAAACACTTTGGAGTCCAGTATTGCTATTAACTAATATTATTTATTAGTAACTACACAAAACAGTAATACAAATGTAGATAAATCATACAGGTTAGCAATGATTATACATAAGTAAGTGTGGAAATATGTGAAAACCAAGCTTCTTCAAGGCTAGGGATAAATAGATAGTCTTACGATAATGAGTAAAGTTCAGTTCAGTTTGTGGTGTTGAGTTGAGCAGTTATGGAGAGAGAGTGAGGGAGAGATTTGAGTCTTCAGGTGAGCTGACACCGTCGATCTTCCCGTTGTCCTCCGAAATCCTTTAAAAGTCACCGACTGTGACTTCAACATAGGGGACCATTTTTCTGTGGTGGAATCATCAACCCAGGCAAAGGTTGGACACATGGACAACTCGCCACCAGTCAATCCCTTTTCTCACTGCGAGAGCCACTGATCAATCCACCTGATCGATCCTCCAAAAACCCACTTTTTCTGTGGGCACAACAAAGCTCATTCAGTATCCAAAAACATGTGCTGCAGGTCTATCATCTGACCTCCTATTTACCTTACCGTACTGAGTACCAACTGCCATTCAAGTTCTCCTTTCGCTGTCTGTGTAGGAGTGTACAAGCAGGCAAATGTCCTTGGGAAGTATAAACACACTCCAGAGAAACTATAACATCGATTGTCCATCAAATAACACCAACCTCGGTCACCATAGCGACTTACAAGCTACTCGGTGCTCTCTCTCTCCAACTCAGCAGAAATCCAAAAGTTAGTCTTCATCTCTCTCTCTCTTTTCAAAACAAGATGTTGGTGTTAAATACCTCTCACTCTTTCTCTCTCTTTTCAAAAGCACAGTTCATAGGGGTAATTCAGGACCCCGTCACACTTACTGAAAATATTCTTTCATCTCTCTCACACAGAGACTGTAATCAGTTGTGGATTGCATGGAACCAGTGTTACTCATAAATCTTTTGGAAGCACTGAATAATATGATTTTTAATTAAATAAGTACTGTCCGGATGTCATTCACCCAAAACTTATAACTAAAACGCCTTTTCAGAGGGACACAACTAACTGAATCCCAAATCACTAAAAAAAAAATCAGGAAGATTCACTAAATTAGGTACTATTTGTGCCATTTTCTCCATGCCTATCTTACCAGGTCTTAAGCATGTCAACAAATACAACAATTAGGGTGTAACAAATCACATTCAGAAAAATTGGGGAAACAACTGTGATCAAATTCAGAATGATTCTTGACATTACTTGGGCATTGAGCAGTACATCAGCAGTGCTGGGGTACTTAAATTGCAAAATACCCGAGTGTTCCTCAAGCTACCTTTGGGCAACAGGTTGTCAATGGAAAAGAGCTACCTCTGTCACCACTGCTGTAGACAGACAGTAGGAGATAACTGACCATTTTCAATTTGCTGTGCTTCATGTGAATAAGTATAACCTTCTTTGTTTATCTGGTAGATGGGAATTGTAGGTGTACTGGAATAATTGGGTCAACATCGGGTATATTCTGAAGCACAAACCATGAAGGTTACAGCTAGAAAGCTCGTGGCAGTTTTTTCCCCTACATTTCCTGCAGGTAATTTAAGATGATTTGAATTGCCTGAAAATTCTTATCCATGATGGTCAAAAACCGGGATAATCTACCTCCTCCCAGTCGCTCTATAATTGACCATCATCTTTCACAACTGTATGTGGTAGAATGACAGAACACCGACTGGATCTGTTGTGAGGAGAATCTTTTAGATCCTTGTGCTGCATAGCTCAGTATTCATGCAAATGAATCATAGCTTCACTCCGTACAGCCGGATGGATCCTCAACTATTTCCAAAGTGCAGAGTGAAAGGGAGCTCTGTACCCCTTGGGTACAGACTCTCCGTGAGCTTTCAGCTTTTTATCCACTTTCACTGAGCACCACATTAGCACATCAGCATCTGCACACTCTTCTACTGTACTGAAGTGGACATCACATTGATGAGGAAAACAATGTGAATACTCACAAGTAATGTGCAGACTAGGAGATCGTACCAATTATCTAAAACCTCTATTTAAATTCAAAATGGATTTGAGGGCAGAGCTGCCAATTTGAAACTCAAAGCTCTAGCCAACGTTCTCTGTAAACTAAATTAACTGAACAGAAGTTCAATGGCAATTGGAATCCATAAGAGTATTATTTAAAAGGTTAATCTAGTGCTAACAAGATGGTGACTGACTCAGTTCCTCCAGCTGTTGCTATGTTTTAAGTGCAATTCAGCCTATCAAATCTACATCCCAAAGTATAGTCAGTCCCATTCCACCATTCTTTCCCTATTGTACTGCAAATAATTTTCCCAAATATACTTCCAAGTTCGAAGTAAATGTTATTATCAGAGTATATACATTGTCACCACATACAGCCCTGAGCTTTATTTTCCTGCGGACATATTCAGCAAATCTATGGAAAAGTAACTGTAAGCAGGATCAATGAAAGATCAAGTAGAGCATAGAAGACAACAAACTGCAAATGCAAATATAAATAAATAGCAATAAATAACAAGAGTATGAAATAACAAGATAAAGTGTCCTTAAAGTGAGATCACTTGTTATGGGAACATCTCAATAGATGAGTATAATTATCCTCTTTTGTTCAAGATACTGATGGTTGAGGGGTGGTAAGTGTTCTTGAACCTGGTGGTACAAGTCCTGAGGCACCCATACCTTCTACCTGCGGGCAGCAGCGAGAAAAGAGCATGGCCTGGGTGGTGATGGTGGAAGCTGCTTTCCTATGACAGTGTTTCATGTAGATGTGCTGAGTGGTTGGGAGGGCTTTACCATGATGTACTGGGCCAAATCCTCTACCTTTTGTAGGATTTTCCACTCAAATCCTACAAAATTTGGTGTTCCCATACCAGGCCATAAGGCAGCCAGTCAACCCACTTTCCACGACACATCTATAGAAGTCTGTCAAAGTTTTTGATGGCATGCCGAATTTCCACAGACTCCTAAGGAAGTGAGGCACTGTCGTGCTTTCTTTGCATTTGCATTTATATGATGGGTCCAGGACAGGTCCTCTGAGATACTGACACCCAGGAATTTAAAATCACCAACAAACCACTAACTATCTTCATTTCTACAAGTCAGGATTATTCCCTGTGTGAGGAATCATTATTCCTCTCATTCCCAGTATCATCTGGCTATCACTTTAAATCTGTGTCCACCATTCCTTAACCCACTTGCTCATGATAACAGCTTCTCTCTATTTACGTATGTAAACCAGTCATGATTTCCAGAAATCTCTCCACAACCTTCGAAGGGTCTCGGCCCAAAACGTTGACTGTACTTCTTCCTATAGATGCTGCCTGGCCTGCTGCCTTCACCAGCAATTTTTATGTGTGTTGCTTGAAATTCCAGCATCTGCAGATTTCCTCGTGTTTGCGTTTTTAAAATCAACTTCTTCAACATAACTTTATAACTGAGATGCCTCATCCCGAGACCATTCAAGTAAACAGTTACTGCTAACTGCCTCAAATTTTCACTTCCTTACAGTGGATGTTAGGATGTGAGAGATTAACTACAATGATAACTGACATTTTTCAGGGCTCCCTCTCTTGCCTCTGGCCAACTGACAATGGCATTCCAATAATGGCTTCAGGGAGCTGAGAAATATTCTGCATGTGCCTTCTTGTTTTACATTTGCTATGGAAAGCCATATGATCTTCGGAGGTCAGATATCCTTGAGTACGTGTAATGTGACACATCAGCATGCTAAGGCTCTCAAAATTGGATAGCCAGCCAAATGAAAGCCAAATCCCTTTTGAAGAGAAGAATCTCCAACCTGCTTTCTTGTGGCAGCACTCACTCGATTAAAAAGGTACTCAGTACAAGCAAAGTCGGGAGGACTTTGCTTGTACTGGACTAAAAATCTGCCTCTTTTTGCAGCAACTTCCATTGCTGGCCATTGTTGTTTCCATATGCAACCATGATACAACCAATTAGGATACTCTCTACTGTGCGCCTATAGAAATTTTTCAAAGTTTTTGATAACATGCCAAATCTATGCAAACTTTGAGAAAGAGGGGTGCTTTTGTGCTTTTTTTTGTGATGATACTTAGGTGGACAGATCCTCTGATATGTTAACATGAAGGAACTTCTCTACTTTCAATCACCTAATGAGGACTCAGTGAGGAAATCAAGGATCCAGTCGCACAGGGAGGTATCAAGGCCCAGGTCTTGGAACTTCGTGATGATATTCGAGGGGATGATAGTATTGGAAGCTGAACTGTGGTCGATGTAGTGTAGTGGTTTGCACAATCGCTTCACTGGGCCAGCAATTACTGAGCAGGGTTCAGTTCCCACCACTGTCTGAAAGGAGTTAGTACTTTCTCCCCATGACCGTGTGGGTTTCCTCTCACATTTCAGACATATGATTAACCTTAGTGAGTTGTGTGCACGCTATATCGGCACTGGAAGCATGGTGACATTTGCCGGCTGCTCACCCCCACCACGTCGCGAAAACAATGACAGAGAAGGGGTGCATTTCTCTGTGTTTTGATGTTTCTATGTGACAAATAAAGCCAATGTTCATCTTTCCTGACATAGGCATCAATGTCCAAGAGTTTCAGCGCTGAGTGAAGTGTCAATGAAATAGCATCTGCTGTTGACCAGTTGTGACACTCGGCAAATTAGAGTCCTCAGGCAGGAGTTGATACCATTCACTCCATTCCCTAACCAATTTAAACCTAACTGAATTATGGTCAAATGCAAAATGCTGAAGGAACTCAACAGGTCAGGCAGCATTAATGAAAAGGAATAAACAGTCAACATTTCGGACTAAGATCCTTTGTCAGGACTGGAAAGGAAGGGAGAAGAAGCCAGAGACTGCATCTAGCTTCAACTTGGCAGTAGAGGAAGCCATGATTGAACATCCATGTGGAATGGGAAGTAGAATTAAAATGGCTAGTCATCTGGCTGTTAGGACAGTCGGAGCAGATATGCTGAACTAAGCGATCCCCCAGGTCGTGTTGGGTAACACCGATACAGGGGAGTTGGACCAGGAGAACCAGAAACAATGAATGACACTGATGGATTCACATGTGAAGTACTGCCTCACCCAGAAGAATTCTTTAAGGTCCTGAATGGTGGTGAGGGAGGAGATGCAGGGCAGCTGTAACATTTAGGATAGTTGCAGGGTTCAGTTCCTGGAGGGTGATCACCGGGGAGGGATGAGTCGCAGAGAATCCATAAATCCACAGCTGCTGAAAAAGTCCTAACCCAATTCCCAGTTCTTGCTTATTCATCCCTTTGATGACAGTATTTCAAGAATTCATCCAACAACATTTCAAACTTGGTGCAACACACATCAAAGTTGCTGGTGAATGCAGCAGGCCAGGCAGCATCTATTGGAAGAGGTACAGTCGACGTTTTGGGCCGAGACCCTTTGTCAGGACTAACTGAAGGAAGAGCTAGTAAGAAATTTGAAAGTGGGAGGGGGAGGGGGAGATCCAAAATGATAGGAGAAGACAGGAGGGGGAGGGATGGAGCCAAGAGCTGGATAGCTGATTGGCAAAAGGGATATGAAAGGATCATGGGACAGGAGGCCTAGGGAGAAAGAAAAGTGGGGGGGGGGGAAGCCCAGAGGATGGGCAAGGGGTATAGTGAGAGGGGCAGAGGGAGAAAAAGGAGAGAGAGAAAAAGAATGTGTGTATATAAATAAATAACGGATGGGGTACGAGGGGGAGGTGGGGCATTAGCAGAAGTTAGAGAAGTCAATGTTCATGCCATCAGGTTGGAGGGTACCCAGACGGAATGTAAGGTATTGTTCCTCCAACCTGAGTGTGGCTTCACCTTTACAGTAGAGGAGGCCGTGGATAGACATATCAGAATGGGAATGGGACATGGAATTAAAATGTGTGGCCACTGGGAGATCCTGATTTCTCTCCCTCTGTCCCTCTCACTATACCCCTTGCCCATCCTCTGGGTCCCCCCCCGCCCCCCTTGTCTTTCTTCCTGGACCTCCTGTCCCATGATCCTCTCATATCCCCTTTGCCAATCAACTGTCCAGCTCTTGGCTCCATCCCTCCCCCTCCTGTCTTCTCCTATCATTTTGGATCTCCCCCTCCCCCTCCCACTTTCAAATGTCTTACTAACTCTTCCTTCAGTTAGTCCTGACGAAGGGTCTCGGCCCGAAACGTCGACTGCACCTCTTCCTAGAGTTGCTGCCTGGCCTGCTGCATTCACCAGCAACTTTTATGTGTGTTGCTTGAAATTCCAGCATCTGCAGATTTCCTCGTGTTTGCGGTTTCAAACTTGGTGCTGGTTTACCTCAGCCAAATTTTTGGGCAGTGGGTTCCAGACTCCCTTCAGAATTTCAGATGGAACATTTTTTCAGTTCTTCTCTAATCTTTAAACGTGTTGCGTTCCTTTGCGAATTACTGACACCTCCCATTCGGATACGTTTCATCGCACCTCTATGAGTCATACCTGCCTTCAAAACGGCTGACTATTTCCTACCACTCTGTTTATCTCGTACAATGTTCCACATCGCTCTTTCTCAAGTTTGGATTGCTCTGTTCTTTTGTGAAGTCACTCACAAAGTATCATTAGTTTGATCTTCTCACAAAGTTACTCATTGGATGCCCAACAGGCTTTGCTTTGTAACTTATGACCCTCGAACGCGTCTCCGTGTTTTATTATTTCAAAAGCCTTAGGTAAGCTTGTTTCAAATGCTGGAACAGCCACATGTTTTCTGAAAAAAATGCTATTGAAGGGCTAAACAAGCCACAACACTTGAATTTGTGAAATGTTTTTTTAAACTGCAATTTCACTCAGTTACTGAACTTAGAAAACTACAATGCGTGCACCCCGTCCTGATTCTCTTCGTTGTACGTGCGTCATTACGCAACACCATATGACAATTACGTTCCAACCTCGTTTGTTGCTCGTCAATGCCGACTCGAGCATGGCCGGCGATCTGCGCAGCCGCACATCCGCATTGAGTGGTATTTATTGACAATTGCGATTCCGGGGCCGTTCGTTTTCATGCTTTGGCCAGCACGAGCGGGGTTCTGCTGAAAACTGGAGGAGCAGCTGAACGTGGTGTCTGTTGCTAGACTTCGGTAATTGCTGAAGTGCCTCCCTTTGCAAATTAAATTTGGTGTTCCAGGCCAGACTGAGAATGTTTGCTTTGCCAGGATCTGCTTTGGATGTTTTAGAAAATATGGAAGGAGACAATGTACTAAACTTGTCCAGGATGAATCTGGAAACGGTGGCTTTGGAAGACATCAGTGAAGAAAAGAAAAACGAGACTCGCCAATTACTGTTGTCGCACAATAGATTTACTGTTTTCCCCGAAAATATCGCGTATTTAAGAAATCTGTTGTTTCTAGATATTAGTTCCAATGGGCTCACCTACATCTGCGATCAGATCTTGGAACTTACCAAACTTAGGGCTTTGATAGCCAAAAACAACAGAATGGACGAGTACTCGCTGCCTAAAGATTTTGGAAAGATGAGTTTGGAAGTTGTCAATTTTAGTGGCAATCGCTTTGAGGAGGTGCCTTCTCAGCTTCTAGAATTGCAAAGACTCAAATCTCTTTCACTTGGAGGAAACAGACTGAAAACCATCCCACCAGAAATAGAGAATCTAACTAGGTAAAACACTTCTTGTTTTCTATTCTGGGTTTACCGTACAGTAATCATAAACCGCGAACCTGCTTTACGCTCTGAGAACTTGGTTATATAGAATTCGTGTTTCTAGTAAACTCATTGACAGCCATGCTATCCGCGTTAAAGTTATGAAGCACACTTCACATTTTAAAAAGGGTACAGTCGACAGTATCAGGATGCGTTGTTTGATGTGGTATTGATTGGCCATTTTTGAATAACCCAATCCTGAAATGACAGTCTGAGATAAGTCATAAATAGAGAAGGTTGTATTTTAATAAGTGACAATTTTAATAATTTACAGTTCGGTAATTTACCGTGGTTGACCTTTCTTGGTGTTGTTTTCTAATGCCTCATCCATGACTTTTAGATGGAATTGGCTTAGTGGAGGAGTCAGAAAGGTAGTGGAGGGTTGTTTTTCAGATTCAGTGGTGTGCTGCAACTGAGATTAATAACTTTGTGGGTGATGCCAAAATTTACAACAGGATCTAAATCAGTTAGGCATTGGGCGCAGGAATGGCACAAGAGTGAAATGATGTATTTTTGGAAGTTAAACTAGGGTAAGACTTGCACAATTAATGAGAAACCAAGGACTACAGGTACACAGTTCCTTGAAAGTGACCATACTTGCAGACAAGGTGGTGGAGAAAGTTTGCCTTCATTGGATGGACATTGAGTACAAAACATGGCAGCAGAGACTGCACCTGGAATATTGTGTTCATTACTGGCTGCCACACTGTAGCAAGCGTGTGGCTAAGCTAGGGAGATTTTCAAGGATGCTGCTGGGAGGGAGGGCTGGGGTTATGGGGAGAGATCAGATAGTCTGGAACTGTTTTTTTTTCCTGGGGGAATAAAAGGAAGATGAGGGGTTTATAAAATCTTAAGGGGCAGAGATAAAGTCACAGCCATTTTTTCAGGACATGGGGAGTCTAACACTAGACAATGGAGACTTGAAGTGACCAGGGAAAGATTTAAAGGGGACCTGAGAGGTAATTTTTTTTTCCCCACGGAGGGCAGTGGGTATAGGGATGAGCTGTCAGTTGAAGAAGCGGATGCAGATATAGTTACAACTTTTAGACAAGTTCATAGATGGAAAAGGTTTGGAGAGATGTGGGCCAATTGCAGGCAAATGGAACTAGCTTAAGAAGGAATCTTAGCTTCCCGTCTGCCATCCGATTCCTAAATTGATACTCAAGTCAAGTCAAGTCGCTTTTATTGTCATTTCAACCATAACTGCTGGTACAGTACACAGTAAAAACGAAATAACGATCCTCCAGGACCATGGTGCTACATAAATAACACAAAAACTACACTAGACTACCTGAAACAACACAAAACTACATTCGACTTCAGGCCTACACAAAACAGTGCAAGACAGGGCAATAATTAATAAACAAGACAATAGGCAGAGTAAAGGACAAATTACAATATAATAATAAATGATGTAAATGTAAACAATGTTTTAGCAGGAATTGAGCAAAAATTGCAAAGGGAGTGGAGTGGTGTTCAGGTGTGTGTGTGTGTGTGTGTGTGTGTTGGTGTCAGACTAGACTCCGGATATTAAGGAGTCTGATGGCTTGGGGGAAGAAACTGTTACACAGTCTGGTCATGAGACCCCAAATGCTTCGGTACCTTTTGCCAGGTGGCAGGAGGGAGAAGAGTTTGTATGAGGGGTGTGTGGGGCCCTTCGTACTGCTGTTAGCTTTGCGGATGCAGCGTGTGATGTAAATGTCTGTAATGGCGGGAAGAGAGACCCCGATGATCTTCTCAGCTGACCTCACTATCCGCTGCAGGGTCTTGCGATCCGAGATGGTGCAATTTCCGAACCAGGCAGTGTTGCAGCTGCTCAGGATACTCTTGATATGTCCTCTGTAGAGTATGGTGAGGGTGGGGGGTGGGAGGTGGACTTTTCTCAGCCTTCCCAGAAAGCAGAGACGCTGCTGGGCTTTCTTGGCTATGGAGCTGGTGTTGAGGGACCAGGTGAGATTCTCTGGCAGGTGAACACCAAGAAATTTGGTGCTCTTTACGATCTCTACCGGGGAGCCATCGATGTTCAATAATGGAGAGTGGTCGCTGGACCAGTCAGTGAACATTGAACTCATGAACACTACCTCACTTTTTTAATATATTATTTCTGTTTTTGCATTTTAATTATTCAATATACATATACTGTAATTGTTTTTTTTTAACTCTTTTCTATATTATGTATTGCATTGAACTGCTGCTGCTACTAAGTTAACAAATTACACAACACATGCCAGTGATAATAAACCTGATTCTGATTCTTAAATGAATTGTACTAAAGGGCCTGTTTCCATAAGGTAGGACTACATAATTGTATTGGTTTCTTGTGACATTATACCTGTTCCTGTTGCTGTCATAAAGGAAACTGAATGCTTGAATTTATTTAATTTAACTAAATATCTACTTGTTTCACTGATGTAATCTAGTTTTTGAAATTTATATGGACTTTAAATAAATTCTGCTTTGATCACAATCTTTGGAACATTCTGCCCTGTTGTCAGAAATGATCACACATCATTGTGTTCCCAATTGTTATCTTTGTTCTTTGCTACTTTGTATTTATAAGCTGCCCCATGGCCAGAGGCACCTCAAAAACCTGTCAGTCTCCAAATATATGCTGATTGCACTCAGGTCCATCTCTCCTTCAACTCTTAATTAGAAAAGTTCTACGTTAATAGTGACAACCTTATGTGCATGTCTGGCATCCAGTACTGGATAGACAGAAACTTCCTCACGCAAGTAATAAGAAGCCCAAAGCCTTTTGCCTTAACGCCCAGATAAGCACATGATCACAAGTCCCCATGATCTTGCTTCTGTTATCCAAAATTCAAGTTCAAGTTTATTATCATGTGACTGTACATATATACAACCAAATTAAGCAACGTTCCTCCGGATCGCGGTGCACCGTCAAAACAAATCACAAACAGCACTTAAAACAAAATTGTCCCACAAATAAGTTAACAAAATGTACACCAAAGTGTATGTAGTGCAGTAAATAGCTGGCTGTGCGAGTGGTAAGACCTCAGTGGTGGCAGGGTATTCATTAGTCTTGCAGCTGTTAGCCAGTCTGATATCCTGATGCTCCTCTACCTCCTTCCTAATGGTAATGGGCCCAAGAGATTGTGGGATGAGATGGTAGGGGTCCTCAACCAAAGGAGCTCCCATATTCTGATTTGCCCAAGTTCTGATCCCCTCTCCCTCCACCCCAACTTGCCAAAGTGTTTACTCACTTTGTTGAACAATGCCAAATCTTTTCACCAATTCTCCCATTCTATCTTTCTCACTTCTCCTCCTCATCACACAATCCACTGAATTATTTGTGAATTCCAGCTCTAACTCATGTTCCTGGTTTTAAGCACTTTGCCTTCTGTAACCATGATTGAGTTCACTGAAGCACCTAATTTGCAGTTTATTTTCCTATACCTTTGTTTTCGTTACATTCTTTACTATTTTAGCATGCCACTTAAGACTAGCCCCTTTGATTAAGCTTATTGTCATTTGTACTAATATTTTCCTGTTGTGACAAAATCTCAGACTTTATTTGCTTTTGTTCCAAATAAAATGCCATTAGTAGATTACTCACTGATCGGCACATATCAGCATATTAGAGAAAGATTAAAAATTTGGCTGAGTGGTGCCACAACAGAACCATCTTGAACCAAGATCCATCAGGCTGTTGAACCAAAGGGGATAACTTCACTTGCCCCATCATTGAACTGTTCCCAAAGGGGATAACTTCGCACAATTTCACTTGCCCCATCACTGAACTGTTCCCACAACCTATGAACTCACTTTCAAGGACTCTTAATCACATGTTCTCGATATTTATAGTTTATTTATTATCATTAGTTTCTTTTTTTTGTATTTACAGTTTTTTTTTGCATACTGGTTGAATGCCAAAGTTGGTGCAGTCTTTCATTGTTTCTCTTATGGATTTATTGAACATGCCTGCAAGAAAATGAATCTCAGGTGACATGTATGTACATTGATAATAAATTTACTTTGAATGTCACCATTGAACTTGAGCATAAAATCCTACAAATCATTTATTTAGGACACTGCCACTTAATTAGGACAGGAGACTGTTGCTGAACAGTTCCTAACTAGTGTCTGTCACAAGTACTTGCATGGCCATTAGACACTACTCTGTGCTTGGAGTAAACTGTTTTTAAATAGCATCAGTTGCGTATGCTTGTGTTATTTTATCCATTTGTGCCGATGGACACTGTTTCAAAAAACAGTGATTTTTGATAATTATGTTTGACTTTAAAAATAAATTCAGACCATTGCCAAGATGACATGAAAATGCTTGACACTAGCTGGGGGAAAAAATTACCCTGACTTGCCCTGATTTTGTTAATTTACAGTTAGTCAAAACAACACGGCAGCGTGCACTGCATGAATTCCTCAGTCGATAACTACTAGGAACTAATACAGTTTTATACTACTGGAGTAGTATTGGTTATGTTCTACCTTGTTCTGTATTTCAGTTAAATACATAATTTGTAATTCAGTTAAATGGTAGTTTGTCTTTTTTTAAATACCTTTTTAACTATTTCTATGTAACTTCGGCTATTTGGGGCAGCTGCTTATTTGGGCCAAAATGTGCTGGTCCCAATTAACTGGAATACACTGTATTAATAAAAGACAAATTAGTTGATTGTTTTCAGAAACGAATCTGGTTTACTAATGTCCCTCAAGGAAGGAAATTGCTGTTCTTAACTGGCCTATTGATGATGAGAGATTCCAACACCATTCTGTGCAGGAGTAGTTCAGGATGAACGGTTCTGAAGACATCCCTAATCTGTGAATTATTTAGGTAAAGATCCAATTCCTGCTGGTTCCTGATGATGGGTGTGTGGGGTTGAGTGGGATCCGGAATCAGTCATGATGGAATGGTGGAGCAGACTTGATGGGCTGAATGGCCTAATTCTGCTCCTATGTCTTATGGTCTTCCTACCATCGGACAGCCAGCATTCAGATAATTAATGCATGTAATATTTAGCAATGATTGAATTAATCAGATGCAGTCGAGACTTTGAACACCGAAACCATCTAAGCTCCATTGAAGATTGGAGGCACAGCTTCACCTCCAGTCAGATTGTTTTGGTGCAGTACAAGTGCAGTTTAATTCTTTTCATTAAAAATGGTAAGTTAAAATGTATCTTGGCTAATTGTTCCATTAACTGTAAATAAAGTGATGGAGGAAGTCTTCTAAAGCTTTGTCGATTCGCATTTAGTTTGGGTTCTGTAGGGCTCACTCTAGTCTCATCTTCGTAATGGCCTTGGGTCAAACATTGACACAAAGACATGAACCCAGAGGTGTAATGAGAGGAGCTGACTCTGAGACAGCAATTAAGCAGGTGCTGCATCAGGGAGTCTTGGTAAATCAGTGACAAATCCTCAGTGGCTGGATTCATATTTAACAGAAAGGAAAATAGTTGTGGTCATTGGAGGTCACAATCCCAGTTTCAGAATGTTGCTGTGGCAGTTGCTCGGGGCACAAACACAAGAGTTTCTGAGATGCTGAAAACCTTGAATCTCAGCCCGAAACAGTGAACTGTTTATTCCCCTCCATAGTTGCTGCCTGACTTGCTGAGTTCCTCCAGCATTTTTGTGTGTGTTGCTCTGGGCAGTTGTTTCAACAATTCTCAGCTCAGAAGTGGGGATGTTTGCTGGTAATTTCAGCAATCAACTAGAAGGTAAACGTAGTAAGCAAGTACAGTAGCTATAGGAGTTTTTGGAAGTGGGGTGTTCTGCATTGCATTACCTGCTACACATTTCTCAAATTCTTTCCATTATCTTGCCTGGATGAGAGCATCCAATAACACACAAAGAATTTATACCATCCAGAGTTAAACAATGGCTTAAACCTTCCCCACCAATACATACACACGAGGAAGTCTGCAGATGCTGGAAATTCAAGCAACACACACAAAAAATGATGGTGAACGCAGCAGGCCAGGCAGCATCTATAGGAAGAGGTACAGTTGACGTTTCGGGCCAGGACCCTTCGTCAGGACCAACTGAAAGAGATGGTAAGAGATTTGAAAGTGGGAGGGGGAAGGGGAGATCTGAAATGATAGGAGAAGACAGGAGGGGAGGGATGGAGCTAAGAGCTGGAAAGTTGATTGGTAAAAGGGATACCAGGCTGGAGAAGGGAGAGGATCATGGGACAGGAAGCCTGGGGAGAAAGAGAAGGGGGGAGGGGAGCCCAGAGGGTGGAGAGCAGGCAAGGAGTTATAGTGAGAGGGAGAGAGGGAGAGGAAAAAAGGGTGAAAAATATATTTAAATAAATAAATAAACAAACAAATAAGGGATGGGGTGTGAAGCGGAGGAGGGGCATTAACAGAAGTTAGAGAAGTCAATATTCATGCCATCAGGTTGGAGGCTACCCAGACGGAATATAAGGTGTTGTTCCTCCAACCTGAGTGTGGCTTCATCTTGACAGTAGAGGAGGCCGTGAATAGACATATCAGAATGGGAATGGGACGTGATTAAAATGTGTGGCCACTGGGAGATCCTGCTTTCTCTGGCCCACCGATACATCCTGGTTACAGTGTGTACCAGTTGCACAATTCACTGCAACAACTTGACAAAGCCTATTTGATAAGACCTGTTTATCCCCTGAACTCTGTGGTCAAAGACAAGTACATTAATCATGTTGAAACTTCCCCACCTCCAGATTCGTCTTTAATTGAGTTTGGCAATACGTTATCTTTACTGGATCATTGTTTGAAACAGCACTCTGGAATTCCCTTTGGAACAGCACTATGGGGGTCTTTCATCATAAAAGCTGCAGCTGTTCAGGATGGCACCTTAACCCGACTTCTAAAAGAAGATCGAGTGGGCTGTTAATGCTGGTCTTGCCAGCATTCTAACATTCCTTTCTTTCTTTTCTTTTTAAATCTTTTTATTGAATAAGTATACAAAAAGGTAAGCCATATAGGCACTAATACACTGTTAGAATATAATAAAATTACAGGAGATATTAATACAAAAAAAGATACAAACAGTGTAATTTAAACATAACGTACCAAGGTAACATAAGAGTATACTAATTTTAATATATATATATATATATATCAATAGAGAAAAGGGAAAAAACCCCCCCAAAAAAAAACCCACCGTGCAACTAACTAAAAGCAAAGCAAAGCAATGGGCTAACTTGAAGCCAAACAGAGTTAAAAAACTTAAAATCACGTCCTCAATCCCGACCTCCATTAAAAACAGTAAAAAAAAACAAGAAGGGTATATATTACATTAAATGAAAATATTGAATAAAAGATCTCCAGGTCTGTTCAAATTTAAATGAGGAATCATAAAGATTGCTTCTAATTTTCTCCAAATTCAAGCATAATATCGTCTGAGAAAACCAAAAAAAGGTAGTTGGAGCATTAAGCTCTTTCCAATGTTGTAAGATACATCTTTTCACCATTAAAGTAAGAAATGCAATCATTCTACGGGCTGAAGGAGAAAGATTACTGGAAATTTTAGGTAGTCCAAAGATAGCAGTAATAGGGTGAGGAGAGATTCTATATTCAATACCTTGGAGATAATATTAAAAATGTCTCTCCAAAAAGTTTCCAGAGTAGGACAAGACCAAAACATATGAGTTAAAGAGGCTATCTGCCCCGGACATCTATCACAAAAAGGATTAATATGAGAATAAAAGCGAGCTAATTTATCTTCGGACATATGTGCTCTATGAACAACTTTAAATTGAATTAGGGAATGTTTAGCACAGATAGAGGAAGTATTGACTGCCCCCAGTCATCCACGGAAATGATAAACCCCAATTCCTGTTCCCAATCTACCCTAATCTTATCAAATGGAGCTTTCCTAAGTTTCATAATAATATTATAAATCATAGCCGATGCACCTTTCTGACATGGATTAAGGTTAATTATAGTATCTAAAATGTATGTAGGAGGAAGCATTGGAAAGGAAGAAAGTATAGTACTTAGGAAATTTCTACCTTGTAGATATCTAAAAAAATGTATTCTTGATAAATTATATTTATTAGATAATTGTTCAAAAGACATAAGGGAACCATCTAAAAATAAATCCAAAAACCATGAAATACCCTTAGTCTTCCAAATTTGAAAAGCACGATCCGTAAAAGAGGGAGGAAAAAATATGTTACCTAAAATAGGAATCGCTAGCCCAAATTGGTTAAGATCAAAAAATTTTCTGAATTGAAACCAAATACGTAAGGTATATTTAACTATCGGGTTAGATACCTGTTTAAGGCGTTTCAAATCAAAAGGAAGAGAGGAACCTAAAGTAGAGCCAAGTGTATAACCCTGAACAGATTGTAATTCCAATGCTACCCATTTAGGAATGGATAGTATATCCTGATCAAGTAACGAAAATTTCATATGTCGAATATTAATTGCCCAATAATAAAATCTAAAGTTAGGTAATGCTAAACCTCCATCTCTCTAACATTCCATGGGTAGAAAGAAAGATGTAGTAAATTTTCCCATAATAAGGCACGGAATGTGTGAGGGTCATTCAAAATAAAATTCTGTGTCAGCCATAGAATTAGAATTGTTTGTGTTTCTTTGTCAAACAGGCCTCCTTAGGGTCAAGATGGTAGCAAGATGACATGCCTGGTTATAGCAGTTCAGAACCATGTCAACCCTCTACGGCAGGCTCAGTACTCAGTATACATATAGGTTTGCAGTACTTGAGGACGCTGCTCCTGATCGAACAGCCAGCATGATCCAAGTATCATTACTGGAGCTGGATTCTCAAGTCCAGATAACCAGCAAGCAAATGTCCTAACTTGTTTGGTGATCTTGACTGAACAAACAACAGGAAGCCTACCTGTACTCTCCTCTGGTAAGTTGCATGGTTTTAGTGGTTGGATTCCAATATTGCTTTGCGCATTTTGGGAGAGTCTCTACACTCTATCAAGCAGCAAGTATAGTGGATTCTAGACCTAAGCATGGTCATACACACAAGAGATTCTGCAGATGATTGAAATTTTGAACAATGCACACAAAATGCTGGATAACTCGGCAAGTCAGGTAGCTATGGAGGGAAATAAAGAGTCGAACTTTATTCCCCTCCATAGATGCTGCATGACTTGCGGAATTACTCCAGCATTCTGTGTGCTGCTTAAGTAAGCACAAAATGTACCACAGGACCATTGTCACACAAGTTGAGGACTATCGTGAGTGTGTATTTTCTAGTATCATGTTTCGGAAACACCAATTGATGGGCTCCTATATATAGGTGGTCAAAATAAAGATTTCTCTTCCCTTGAGAGTGAATAGCAAACCTTACCTTTCTGAACTTTGTCTGATGCAGTTTAAGTTACAGTGAATTCTGCATGATTGGGACCAGTACATTTTTGCGCAGATAAGCGACTGTCCCAATTAGCTGAAGTTTCATGGGAATGGTTATAAGGTATAAAAAAGACAAACTACTATTTAATTGAGTAACAATTTATGTATTTATATGAAATACTGAACAAATTAGAACACTACCAATACCTCTACAGCACTGTAAAACAGTATTAATTCCTAATAGTTATTGACGGATGAATTCATTGTGTATTCTATTATATTCTTTTGACTGTAAATGAACAAAACAGACACCAGCCTTCCTACAATGCTTTAGATGATTGCATCCTCCAAACCTTTTTCATTGTAACATTCAAGATGATAGTTAATACCTTCCTAACTCCTAACTTGTTGAAGTAGTGAAATTGATTAATTTTCACCCCAGCCACTTCTGGCACCTCCACGTCTGAATGCTGGAAACTGCAGTGAGCAAAACTGTTCCAAATGTTCTTGCTGCTTATTTCTCACAAACTATCAGTGACAAAATTCACCACTTTTTGAAAACAAACACGCAACTGACGCTACTTAAAAACTGATCACTAAGCATAGTGTAGTGTCTAATGGCCATGTGACTGACGCTAGTTAGAAATTGTTCAAGAATAGTCTCCTGCCCCAATTAAGCACCATAGTCTCCCAAATAAGTTAAAGGAATCTTGTCTATTTTCTTGATTTGGTTTTAGCTCTCTAAGAGTTGTCACAAATACATGACTGCCCTGATTAATCAATAGTCTAATTAACTGGAATCCACTGTATTTAAATAGTACTGATTTTAGTATCGGAAACCATCTGGAACTTGGGAAGAGGGAAATAGCTGTGCTTAACTTTGGCCTCTTAAAAGTTCTTAAAAATTTGTTCATTTGGCTATTTTATTAGATTGTGTGTGAATGAACGTTAAAACAACATATATTTGTGAAAATAGATAGCTACCATCAAATGTAACCAAAGCTTAAAGTAGGTTGAGATGAATGTAAAATCCTGCTGTGCTTGTATTCTTTCATTGGCACTAGTTCAAACATAGACTAAATGTATTCTGTTGATAGATGAATTCACAAACATCAGTTTTGCTACTGGTGTTGCTGTATCTGAAACAAAAAATTATAATTTAGCTTGTGTGGAAAGTACCTGCCATGATACTTCATAAATCTGCTGCAAGAATTTTTCGACAGATGTTTCACTTCAGCCAGCTGTTTCTCTTTTTCAGCACTTGTTAGGAAGGCATTTAGTTACAGTTTTAGATTAGGAAAATAATCAACAAGCTTCAAAACCCAGGCCTCTGTGCCTCCTTCAGCAACTGGGTTCTTGATTTCCTCATTGGGTGACCACAATCAGTGCAAATAGAAAAATAACATCTCCTTGCTGACAGTCAGCACTGGCACACCTCAAGGATGTGTGCTTGGCCCGCTGCTGTACTCTCTCTACACTCATGACTAAGCAAAGCTCAAATGCCATCTATAAATTTGTTGATTACACAACTTTTTGTTAGCAGATTCTCAGGTGGTGAGGAGATGGAGTACGTCATTGAGGTAGATTGGCTAATTGAGTGGTGTTGAAACAACAACCTTGCACTTATTGTCATTAAGGTCAAGGAATTGATTGTTAACTTCAGGATGGCAGAGTGAGGAGAACTCACACCAGTCCTCACAATGAAGATGGTGAGCAGCTTTAAGTTCTTGGGTAACAACACACAAAATGCTGGAGGAACTCAGCAGGCCAGGCAGCATCTATGGAAAAAAAAAGTACTGTCGACGTTTCAGGCTGAAACCCTTTGGCAGGACTGGAGAAAAAAAGATGAATAGATTTACAAGGTGAGGGGAGGATGAGAGAGAGAGAAACACAAGGTGATAGGTGAATCCAAGAGGGAGAGGGATGAAGTAAAAAGCTGGAAAGTAGATTGGTGAAAGAGATACAGGGTTGGAGAAGGTGGAAACTTCAAGTGTCCAACAATGGTCATTTTTGGGACAATGTGATCAAATTCCCTGGCAATAACGGACACCCATCAGTAAGTGCACGGTTATTAGAATAACAGAAAACAACTTGGAAATGATCGTTGTTATATTTCACTCTGGAGGAAACTGTTTTTCAGTTGCAGAGTGCTGAGCAAATATGCAGTCAAATTTCTAGATGAGTCTTGTTTTTGTTTTAAAGAAAACCTTCCTTCAAATAGTCTACATATATTAACATGCATATATTAATCCTATCATCATACTGGGATTGGGTGATGTATAATTTACAAAAGCTAGTGGACCAGCCAGAAAAATAGTATTACAAACACGAGAAGATCTGTAGATGCTGGAAATCCAAAGCAACACACACAAAGTGCAGGAGGAACTGAGCAGGCCAGACAACTCTATGGAAAAGAGTAAACAGTTGTGGTTACCGTGCAGAGGAGGTTCACCAGGTTGATTCCAGAGACGAGAGGGTTAGACTATGAGGTGAGATTGAGTCACCTGGGACCGTACGTGCTGGAATTCAGAAGAATCACAGGAGATCTGATAGAAACATAAAATTATGAAAGGGATAGATAAGATGGAGGCAGGAAAGTTGTTTCCACTGACAGGTGAGACTAGAACTAGGGGACACAGCCTCAAGATTCGGGAGAGTAGATTTAGGATGGAGATGAGGAGGAACTGCTTTTCCCAGAGAGCAGTGAATGTATTTCCCCCATAATCCTCAGTAAATGTATTTAATACAAGCTTGGATATATTTTTGCATAGTAGGGGAATTAAGGGTTATGGGGGGAAAATCAGGTAGGGGAAGATGAGTCCATAGTCAGGTCAGCCATGATCTTATTGAACGGCAGGGCAAGCTTGATGAGCCAGGTGGCTCCTATTTCTTTTGTTTTGGATCTTGACTGTTCAGGACTGGAAAGAAAGATGAGAAGTCAGATTAAGAAGGTTGGGGAAGTGGGGGAAGAAGTACAAGGTAGGAAGGAGGTGAAATTAAGAACTGGGAAGCTGTTTGGTGAAAGTGATAAAGGGCTGGAGAAGGGAGGATCTGATAGGAGCGGACAGAAGACCATGGAAGAAATGGGAAGAGGAGGAAAAGTAGTATTAGTCAGGTGCTGGGGGTCCTGCAGTGCTTGAATACCTTTTCACTGTCTACAAGGCATAAATCAGGAGTGTGTGCAGTGCCCTCCATTTGCTCCAATGAACAGAGCTTAAAGTTTTGATAACATGTGCCACTACTCAGCTAAGGCAGCACACGGATTGACCTTTCCATATTATGTTGCTGTTCCATCATCATTGCTAGGTCTGAATCTTGGAAAAGTCTATTGCACAACATCAGAGGTGTGATATCATCAGAAAGACTGCAGCAATTCAAGTAAATGTCTCACTGATACTTGGGCAACTTGGAATCAGCAATAAATTTCGGCCTTGCTGGTGATGACCGCACCATGGTGAATGAATGATTAACGCATACACAAGTCATCTGAGTGCTTAGTTTATTGTTCCATTGAGATTGTCCTTGCAGATTTTACATATCATTTAGCTTTTTGTTATTTAAAGCTTCACCAGCAGAAATGTGAACTTTATTGTCTATAATGTTGACATTTTCTTGTACATGGCATCATTTCCGTGATCTTTGTCCTGAATCCTTTATCTGCTCCATGTCTGTGTACTGTGGCTAATTTTAATAATCTAGTTGTTTTTTTTAGTAATTGATATTATTGTGGCTCCTGACAGTTGCTCTGAATTCTGTTCCTTATAAGGGGCTTCAAACTTTGTTCTGTTCTTTCACTACAGTAAGTGGCCAGGAGCCAACAAAATCTGTGCATTCTTCAGCTCTGTACTGAGTATAAATTATTTGAAGTTTGAAATGCTTTATAAATTAGTATAAATTTACTTGCAGCGCTATAATTTCAGTTACTTTCTAGATTCAATTAAAAAATACTCTACCTACTCCTGTCCATTTTTTCCATTAGCAGATTTTTTGTAAGTTTTGAATTTGTTGGCTAATTTGCCAGATGTGCTGGCATTGGAGAGGGTCCAGAGGAGCTTCATGAGAATGAACTTATGAGAAGCATTTGATGGCTCTAGGCCTGTACTCACTGGAGCTTAGAAGACTGAAGGAGGATCTTATTGAAAACTATCAAATATTGAAAGGCCTAGATAGTGTATTTGGAGAGGCTGTTTTCCATAGTTACGGATAAAGGTTGAACAGGGTGGGTCTTTATTCTTTGGAGCGTAGAAGGTTGAGGCAGGACTTGATAGAGGTGTTTAAAATTATGAGGGGGATTGATAGAGTTGACGTAGATAGGCTTTTTCCATTGAGAGTGGGGAAGATTCAAACAAGAGGACACGAGTTGAGAGTTAAAGGGCAAAAGTTTAGGGGTAACATGAGGGGGAACTTCTTTACTCAGAGTGTGGTAGCTGTGTGGAACGAGCTTCCAGCAGAAGTGGTTAAGGCAGGTTCGATGTTGTCGTTTAAAGTTAAATGGACAGCTATATGGACAGGAAAGGAATGGAGGGTTATGGGCTGAGTGCAGGTCGGTAGGACTAGGTGAGAGTAAGAGTTCGGCACGGACTAGAAGGGCCGAGATGGCCTGTTTTCATGCTGTAATTGTTATATGGTTATATAGTGGCAACCTCTAGGACCAGAGGATACAGCCTCGGAATACAAGGACGTCCCTGTAGAACAGAGATGAGGAGGAATTTCTTTACCCAGAGGATAGTGAATCTGTGGAATTCATTGCCACAGACTGTTGTGGAGGCCACATCATTGGGTATATTTAAAGAAGAGGTTGATAGGTTCTTAATTTGTAAGGGCATCAAAGGTTATGGGGGGATGACGGAAGAATGGGGTTGAGAGGGATGATAGAATGACAGACTGGGCTCAAAGGGTCAAATGGCCCAGTTGTGCTTGCACTTGTTATGGTCTTATTTTCTATTGATTTGAACAAGCAGTTCTCTCAGCAATTGAATAACAAAAACCACAACCTGAATTTGTATTGCACATGGGTGCTCCAAATCACTTCATAGGAGGCTAATCAAACAATATTTAATATTGTTTGCTTTCTTTTTCAAGAGCTACAATGGGTCTTGGATCTAAAAGGTTAACTGTTTCTGTTTTCACAGACACTATCTGATCTTGTTGTTTCCAGCACTTTGTTTTAATTACTATTTGATACCAAGTCGCATAGAAATTTTGGGACAGACAAAACAAAAGCTTAGCAATAATCCAATCATTCCCATTAATTGTTTTTTTAAACCTCTAGCAAACAATGCAACAGGTATCTTAACAATCCCACTCCATCCCACCTCCAGCTAGTTAGTGTTAAACTTTGGACTTTGTAAGTAAGCAGCTGTTTCAGTCACCTGATCTGCCTTAGTAAAATAAGTCAGCAAATGCCTTTTAGTTCAGTTGACAGCATTGTATTCCGATGAATTGAAACCGTAATCAAATTAAGTCACTTTGAATTGTCACCCTCTGGCTTTAATTTGCATGATGTATCGTTAGTGACAAACATTACAGGTGATGCTGTTTATGACTGTTTGCCCTAATGGAATTTATGTTCAAAATAAAAGGTAGATAACCACAAAATTATTTTCTTTTTCAACTTGTATTTCTTGATGCACATGCAGGTGACAGCTTCATGTTATGGAAAACCATGATACAGACTGTTTTTCCAGGAGCATAACCCATCCCACATAACACAGGGGTTATATGTTATTTATCAGCTGCTGATGCACAATATCTAATGTTATTTCACAAATAAAATTACTAAATTAGACCCGATGAGCTCACGTTGGAGGAAAGTCGGATGTAGTTCTAGTGTGAGTCGGTATACAGCATGAACATAGATAAGCATGGGGCAGTTGATTTGAATGGCCCATTTTCTTGGCTGTAAAATTCAATATAATTCTGCACATTGAGTTTCATTTTTATGAGCTTGTCTAATTATCTTGTTCATTATCTCAGATATGGCTGTATACTGATATCAGGTTTGCTGACTGCAGAGCTCTAAACACAAATTAAAATCGCAATCCTTATCTGATACAGATAGCTATGGGTACCCTCACTAAAGGGGGTTATATTGCAGCTACCTACTCTTCAGACTCTTTAGATCACTCTTCCATTTATCCTTCACTGCAAGTTTAGACGCCCAAACCCACTATTTGAATGGTGGGCCCCCCCCCCCCACCAAGGAGGGGATACTTCCAGCTAACAAAGCCATTTATTTTTAGTGATACATTTAGATAAAAATTCTTAAAACTTTAAAACTCAGAGCATTTCTACCTTACTAAAGATTTTCAAATTACAAACAATTTCTAAAACATAAGATTTCCAAAACACAGGTGCAGTTCATATCAGCTAAAAAGACATACCATCAAGTTGCAGACAAACAAGTCAACCATTGTAACAATTGAAGGCAAAGGAATGGATGCTAGTTCACCCTGTCTTTTTGTCATCTTTCTTGTGTCCCGTGGCCATTCCTAGCAAGCCTGACTGCTCTCTTACATTTATACTGGTTTCATTTTTGGTACTTGGGCAACTCCACATGTATGTGATATTTTTTAAGATACGTTGTCATGCAGATGGTTTAAAAGTTACTGAGGACAGATATCCACGATTAATGCTGACTCTGAGTGAACAAATCTTCCACCTGTTGATGGATCAGATATTTGATGTGCTAAGTGATGGTATCAATCTGATCTGGAAGCTGTGTTGAACTAAATAACTTAGCCAATCCTGTCTAGTTTGATGCAGGCCAATTAACATAATCATTGTTTTACATTCCATCTCTTGAGCAGTCAGCCCAGATGCTATGGGCCAGCAGTCAATGATGTTTGTTTCCAAAGCTGTCTTTTTAACTTCAAACTGATTATTGCTTACCATTTACAAACGTTTGTACATTAATTACTAATGACTGGCTGCAATTTACAGCAAGAAGAACAAAGAATATTGGTTGGAAGTTTAACTTGCTCGTAAACAACTCTTTCTTCTCTAGAGGTGTCAGCAGCTGTGCTTAAAAAGCTGAGCTTGGCAAAACGGCCCCTTGGCCCTGGATAGCGACTATCCCTCTCTACTGTTGGTCACGAGACCAGTATTTGTTCCCATTTTCTAACGGATCTTGAGAAGTTTTTATGAATCACCTTCTTCAACCATTGCAGATCTTTGGCAATTTCTGATTTATGGCCCAGAAAAGAACATATTTTCCCTCCTTAGAGCCCCCTGTCTCTTTCCCTTTCTCATCATTTATCTATATGCTTTTCTTTAACAAAAATTGGCCAGGGTCTTTGCTTTTCTCCAATTGCCATTGGTGTCATTCTTTTGCTAAATTGATAATTCATCTCTTTTCTTCCCCCTGGCGCCCCCACCGTCCCATTTGATCTTAATTTCACAGGAGCAGGTAATTGTCCTTCTGTCCTGTATGGTTATTATTAAATGTTGCCAACTGCTGTTCAATTTGCAAATTTGCCTATCGCCACAATAGGTGTGTTGTGGATGAAATCTCACAGGCTCTTCAATTAGCCTTGGATCACCTGGACAACAGCAAGACCTGTGTCAGGCTGCTGTTTATTGAGTAATATCCCCTCAGTACTAATCAACAGGCTTCATAATCTGAGCCTCTGTTACTCCCTGTGTAACTAGATCTTTGACTTCCTCATCGGGAGACCAGTCAGTGCAAATCGTAAATACATTGGAGTGAGATCAATTGGCTGGTAGAGTGTTAACACACAAGAGTCCTACGCAATGTCATCATGACTAAGGAATTGATTGTGGACTTCAGGAAGGGGACTTCTGGAGAACACACAACAGTCTTTATGAAGAGGCCAGCAGTGGAAAGGGTGAACAGTTTCAAGTTCCTGGGTATCAACATCTCTGAAGATGTATCCTGAACCCAACATGTTAATGCAATTACGATGAAGGCATGCCAGTGGCTATATTTCATTAGGAGTCTTAGGGAGATTTGATATGTCGCTAAAGACTAGCAAATTTCTGCAGAAGTACTGTGGAGAGCATTCTGGCTGGTTGCATCACTGTCTGGTATGGAATGCCAATGCACAGGGTCATAAAAATATGTGGAGGGTTGTAAACTTAACCAGCTCCATCATGGGCACTAGTCTCCTCAGTATCAAAGGAGTCTTCAAAAGATGATGCTTTTAAAATTAGCATCCATCAGTAAGAACCCCTAATACCCAGAGCATGCCCTATTCGCATTGTTACCATCAGGAAGGCGGTGGTACAGGAGCCTGAAGACACACATTCCATTCTTTAGGAGCAGCTTCTTTCCTTCGACTGTCGGATTTCCGAACAGTTCATGAATCCATGAACACCACGTCACTACTTTGTTCTCTTTTTGCACTACCTATTTATTTTTTGTAGTATTGTAATTTTAAGGTACTGTACTGCTGCCTCAAAACAACGATTTTACGACATGTATCAATGATAATAAACCTGATTCTAATTTTTTGACAACTTTTATTCCAGATTGCTTGATTATCCCGCTAAAGAGCATTAATCTCCATGAGTGTGTGTCTTCAGGTTTCTGTACCTCCTACCTGATGGTAACAGTGAGAAAAGGGCATGTTCTGGGTGCCAGGAGTCCTTAATAATGGATGCTGCCTTTCTGAGATACCGCTCCTCGAAGATGTCCTGGGTTCTTTGTAGGCTAGTACCCAAGGTGGAGCTGACTAGATTTACTAACTTCTGCAGATACTTTTGGTTTCTGTGCAGTAGCCCCTCAATTCCAGACGGTGATGCAGCCTGTCAGAATGCTCTCCATGGTACAACTGTAGAACTTTTTGAGTGTATTTGTTGACATACCAAACCTCTTCAAACTCCTAATAAAGTATAGCCGCTGTCTTGCCTTCTTTATAACGTTGGGACCAGGTTAGGTCCTCAGAGATCTTGACACCCAGGAACTTGAAGCTGCTCACTCTCTCCACTTCTGATCCCTCTATGAGGGTTGGTATGTGTTCCTTCATCTTACCCTTCCTGAAGTCCACAATCAGCTCTTTTGTCTTACTGGCGCTGAGTGCCAGGTTGTTGCTGCAACACCACTCCACTAATTAAACCAGCATCTATAACATTGTTAATGAACACTTTGATAAGGTGTTTTTGCTGATTTCACCATTGTATAGTGAATACAGCACTTCCTCATTTAAATTTCATTTCCATTAATACAACGGCTAGTGTTCTGTTTGGCCTTAGATTAGAAGTACACTGTTGTATTTCTCTATCCTGTACTCTTGAAATCCCATTATGTTTAATGAATTTGAATGACTTTATTGAAGAAAACTCAATGCACTAGAGTTTATGTGTGTGTATATGTGTATATATGTATATGTGTGTATATGCATATGTGGATTTAGAGCAGGCGATTGTCAAAAGAACTTTGTGATTGGTTTGTTCACGAACTTGAAACCCAGCTATTTCTGTTGACCACAGTGAAAATGAGAAGACAGCTGGTACTCTCATACATGCTTATTGTGTGACATCAGTGATGATTTTCTCTCCCCTATGAATCCTACAACTGAGCAGCACATTGGAAATGCTAAAACTTGAAAAATACTTTTTATAATCTTTTCTTTTGATTTGTATTAAGGGTTTAGAATCAATTCAGAATCAATTTCCTACATAATAGTGGAGACATTTTCAGTAAGGAAAGACAAAAGCTCCAACAGAGCCCAGAATTTCCTTTTACAGAAGCAGCGCCGACTTTTATGGTATCATTCCAGAAGTTTTTGTGTAAAGTGTATGTTTTCCAATTACTTAAGCTATGGTTTTAAGTTGTGTAATTGAGACATTTCAAATAAATGATGCTTGGGAACAGAACAGTCCGGATTTAATTCATGATTTGTTGATCTCCGCAGATGTTGGGATACCTAGGCTCAAAGGTAGAAGATAATCAGCCCTGGTTTGCACTCCTAATCATTCCGATCCAAGTTATTAATGTGTTTACAGCTGAAAGTGTCCTTAATTGTGCAATATATTAACTGTTACTTTCTATCCAGCCTGACAGGAGTGGTGCATCTAAAGGCTGCTGTTGTCCATGGAGTCACGTCTCAACTTTTGGCCCTGCATTTACTTGAGAACTATGGTAGGGAAGGAGTGAATGGGCTGGGTGAATGTAGAGCATGACGTGCACTGGCTGAGGGAAAACTGGAAGTTGAAAGCCTCCTTCATGGATTGGGCTTTATCATCAGTAATGGACTTCCCATGTGAGATAAGTAAATATCTGATGACCCACTGACTTGTCTCTCATGTGGAGCAAGTGTGAAATGGTCATCAAACAAGATGCCTCAGTGTACATGTCCCCTGATCAGGCCAAGGAAGGCACACTACAACTTTTTTTTTGAATTACTATCCCTTTCCCAGAGAAGGATGAAACTGATTTTCCCGAGTGATTTTGATGCCAGGGTTAGAAATGACATTAGTCTTCTGAAAGGCTTAATTAATGGAGAGGGAGTTGTGAAAGCTGCTTTCAGTGGAGTTCTTCTTATAAAATGGTCTTATCTCAAAGAAACGTTAGTCATAATGAGTACAAACCACCCACTTTTTTTTTCCTCCTGTGCAACAACTTGTGTCCCATCTGTAGTGGTGTCTGTGGTTGCTTATCTTCAGTATCCAGAGTTAGATGCAAATCATGCTTCCCAGAAAGGACTGCCCAAGGAAACTGTCTTCACCTCCTGCCAAAACTGAAAATAAGCTGTTTCTTGCAAAATGAAAATGTACAGTGTTTGATACTGTGCACCATTTTATAGCATTTCTTCAAATGGTCTTGTAAATTTTATTACTTGCTCCTTGTTATTATCATTATTTACAGGTAATAATGTTGTAGTTGAATGAAGCATTACAGCTTCAAATTTATTGTAAGGCATTTTATTCAGTAAAGGGTGAAATGTATAAATGGAAATATTACAATTCTTCTGAAAGTATACTTTGATCTTTATCAACATCAAAAAGCAACATGTTCAGCTCTGGGAATAATCAATATTAGTGCTCTTTCATCAGCCCACCCTGGTAGACTTTGATTTGTGTGTCCTTTTCATTTTGTTTCTCTTTTAGATGTATTAAAAAATTCAATGAATATGCACAGATGTATGAAAAATCCCTTTGATCAGCCAGTTCAGTTTATCTTCTTATTATCTACTGCATACTGGGAATATTTCCTGATTTTTGAGTGTTGTGACAGGAAATTTTAATTGGCTCACTGGTTATTGGGTAAGGAATATCTAAATAATGAAAATCCATACCAGTAAGCTAAATGATTGTTTACTTGCGGGGGGGGGGCGGGTGTTGCAGAGGGAATAAGAATGCAGTCAGTCCCTGGGTTAGGGCAGGATACTATTTGTGAGAACAGTTTGTAAGTTGCAAAGGAACAGCAGTGTGTGGGAGAGGATCTAGAAACAGCCATGATGGGAGGGTAGCTGACTCAGTGAGTGAGTTTGATTATTGCTCCCAGTTCTGCCTAGCTGCCCCACTGCTGTGGCTCTCGGTAGTGGGTGGGGGATATTGGAGAGAAATGACGTGGAAAGTTTTTTAAACCGCAAACAACAGGAATTCTGCAGATGCTGGAAATTCAAGCAACACACATCAAAGATGCTGGTGGACGCAGCAGGCCAGGCAGCATCTCTAGGAAGAGGTGCAGTCGACGTTTCAGGCCGAGACCCTTCGTCAGGACTAACTGAAGGAAGAGTGAGTAAGATTTGAATGTGGGAGGGGGAGGGGGAGATCCAAAATGATAGGAGCAGACAGGAGGGGGAGGGATGGAGCCAAGAGCTGGACAGGTGATAGGCAAAAGGGATACGAGAGGATCATGGGACAGGAGGTCCGGGAAGAAAGACAAGGAAGACAACTTTCAAATCTTACTCACTCTTCCTTCAGTTAGTCCTGACGAAGGGTCTCGGCCTGAAACGTCGACTGCACCTCTTCCTAGAGATGCCGCCTGGCCTGCTGCGTTCACCAGCAACTTTGATGTGTGTTGGAAAGTTTTTAACTCTACTTATAATATTTGGTTTTGTGTGATGTGTCTTGTGGATGCACCATGGTCATGTTTCATATGCGTTCTGTGAACCACAGCACCTGGTACATCCACTCCACCTATTCCCCCCCCCCCCGGACAATCATTTGTTACCTGGGGTGACTCGTACTCGGCCACCACCTCATACTGCTTATCACACCAACTTCCTGATTTAATACCTACTTGAATCAAGGCCACAGCTTTTATCTCTTGGGATACTGTTTGTGTGTGTTCAAAGGTTGGTTCTGCAGAGCAAAGAATAAAACCAACTTTTTCCATATTTTAATGAAGTGTTCATAGTCATAAAAGTTAATAGTATGTGTGCAAAGAAAGTAATTGAGTTGATTTATATCTTGCTGTGTCCTTAGACAACCTTTACTATGTACAGCTCCAATTTCCATGTCACTGGCAAATCGCTGGGCGGGCAGATTTAAAGCAGAAGTTGATAGTTACAGTACTTAATGAGTAAGGGCATCAAAGATTATGGGGTTGAGAGGGAAAATAAACCAGCCATGATCAAAAGGCAGAACAGGCTCTGGACCAAATATGGCCTTAAATGAAGGGAAACTTCAAGAATGTCCACTTGCATTCTGCTCTAACTCCATCAACAGATCTGCAGATTTAACCAGGATAGTGGGGCAAATCTCAAATAATGAGTTGGAGTACAGGAAGGAGATAGCGAGCGTAGTGGTATGGTGCAGAAACAGCAACTTTTTCCTGAATGTCAGCATAACAAAAGAGCTGGTCACTGACTTCAGGAAGGTGGCGGGGCACGTGTCTCTGTTTACGTCAGTGGTGGTCAGATCGAGAGGGCTGAGAGCTTGAAGTTCCAAGGAATGAACATCCCCAACAATATGTCCTCGTCCATGAACACCATGGCTAAGTACACGCGCCAACTGCCTCTGTCAGTAATCAATCGTAGTAGGCATCTTATCTAGACACATCACAGCTTGGTATGGTAATCGCTGTGCTTGTGACTCAGCTCAGCACTTAGTGGAAACTGCCTCCCCTCCCCTCCATGCACTTGGTCTATACTCTTCACTGCCTTCCTAAAGTGCCAGCATAATCAAAGATCTCCCCCACCTCAGACATTCTGTTCCTCTCTCCCCCCACCCCCGCACTTCCCATCATGCAGGATGTACAAAAAACTGAAAGCATGTTGTAGCAGGCTCAGGAACAAATTATATCCCACTGTTAAAGGACTATTGAACAGCACCCTAGTATGTTAAAATGGACTCTCGACTGAGCAATTTACCTTGTTACAGCTTTGCACGTTATTGTCTGCCTACACTTCGCTTCCTCTGTAATTACCATTAATTTATATGGGAAAAATTTTTGAGTGTTCCCAGACCCAAAAAATAACCTACCAAATCTTTATACTTTACACGTTATTGTTGCCAAACAATTGATACTAGAACGTACAATCATCACAGCAATATTTGATTCTGCGCTTCCCGCTCCCTGGATTACAAACCAAATAACACACAAAACCTAAAATAACACTAACATATAGTAAAGCAGGAATGATATGATAATCTCTTGCTGATAAGCCACTCTAGTTGCTCAGGGTGCGCACTGCCTCTATAACGGCTCGCTGCAAAACAAACGCTGAATGCTATTTTCGCTTTTTGCCTTTTCTCGTAAAAGTGCAAATCCTCTTCGGATTTCTTTCGGTTATCGAAAACAGGTACTAATCTTTCGTAAAAGCAAAGTGGCGTAAAGTGAACTTTCGAAAAGCGGGGGATACCTATATATTTGCACCATATACTGCCCTGGGATTCATTTCCTTACAAGCATTCACAGTAGATACAAAGAAACACAATAGAATCAATGAAAGACTGCACATGCCAAAGGCTGACTAACAATCAAAATGCAAAAGATTACAAGCAGTGCAAATACCAAATATAATAAAAATAAATAAATAAGCAATAAACATCAAGAACATGGGTTGTAGAGTCCTCAAGAACGAGTCCATAGAATTAGTTCAGTGTTGGGGTGAGTGAAGTTGTCTCTTCTGGTTCAAGAGCCTTATGGTTGAAGGTTAATAACTATTCCTGAACCTGGTGATGTGGGACTTGAGGCTTCCGCACCTCCTTACTGATTGTGGGGGTCCTTAATGATGGATGTCCTTAATAATATTGTTCCTTGAGAATATGCTCAGTGGTGGAGTGGCTTTTACTTGTGATTAACTGAGTTGTATCCACTAATTCTTGTAGGTTTTTCTGTTTGTTCAAGGGCATTGGTGTGCCCATTCCAGGCTGTGATGCAACCAGTCTGTATGCGCTCTACCGGGAACCTATAGATGTTTGTCAAAGTTTTGGATGACATGCTGAATCAGCACAAATTTCGAAGGAAGTAGAGCTGCTGTCGTGCCATCTTTGTAATGGCAGGTATGTGCTGAGTGAGAGGTTGTTGACGTGGCACCGTACAGCCAGATTTTCAGTCTCCTTCCTATATGCTGATTCATCATCAGTTTTGATTTGGCCAACATGAGCAAACTTAAATATGCCACTCAAGCTGTACTTAGCAAATTGGAGCAGATCCAAGTCACTCTGGCAGGAGTTGTGCTTCATCACCATCCTCTCAAAGCACTTCATCACAGTGCTTGTAAGTTGTACTGGATGATAGTCATTGAAGCAGATTACCATGTTCTTCTTGGGCACCGGTATAATTGAAGCCTGCTTGAAGCTGGTGGGTGCCTCATGACATACACATGGTTTTAGAATTCGTATTAAAGTTGAAGGTATTCAGCCTACTTCTGTATTTTACAGGAGTACATTGTTCTAATATCTTACCAATTACTCCAATACTTTATGTTCCTGTTTCCATTTCAAATTTTATCTTCTTTACCAAAAGTCATATTTTCAAGTCTTGCTGAAGGGTTTTGGCCTGAAATGTTGTCTGTACTTGTTTCCATAGCGGCTGCCTGGCCTGCTGAGTTCCTCCAGCATTTTGTGTGTGTTTTTCAAGTTCTTTGATGTTTCATATCATGTTCTGCTCCATTTCCTTTATTCAGTGAAGCTTGATCAAGTCTTTATCTGATTCTTCTTTCTGATGCAATCGATAATTTTAATTGTATATCTCATTATATTGTTGGTTTTGCTGAACTTGTTCTACACTCAATCTGGTCCTAGTTATTTCCCAACTAGTAGAGGTGCTTTAAGGTTAAAGAAATACTTTTTTGACTTCATTCTATCTCTGCTTTGCCTCCAACAGCCTTCAATAACTCTTTATGAAATATATATGATAAATTTTCATTTCTCTGTGCAGTTGTTGACATTTAGAACATAGAAATTTACAACACATTACAGGCCCTTCAGCCCACAATGGTGTGCTGACCATGTAGCCTACTCTAGGGGCTGCCTAGAATTTCCCTAGCACTTAGCCCTCTATTTTTCTAAGCTCCATTTACCTATCTAAGAGGCTCTACCACTGTCACTGGCAATGCATTCCATGCACCCACCACTCTCTGTGGAAAAAATCCCCTCAGTACCTATTTCCAAGTACCTTAAAACTATGCCCCTCATGTTAGCCATTTCAGCCCTGGGAAAAAGCCTCTGGCTATCCACACGATCAGTGCCCCTCATCATCTTGTATACCTCTATCAGGTCACCTCTCATCCTCTGTCACTCCAAGGAGAAAAGGCCCAGTTCACTCAACCTATTCTCATAAAGCACGCCCTCCAATCCAGGCAACATCCTTGTAAATCTCCTCTGTACTCTCTCTATAGTATCCACATCCCTCCTGTGGTGAGGTGACCAGAACTGAATTTGTCTGTATTACATCTGTTTACTTGTGTAGTTCATCAAATTCAGGTCATGACTTCTAAGCATCCTATGCTATTGCTGTTAGCTATCGAGTGATGGGTTGGGAATTACTCATCTAAAAATCATCTCCTATGGATAGGTGTGCATTTTAATTTTGACTATGGGTGCCATTCGGCACAAGTAGGTTATCTGCATGTTAGCAACTCTTTTCTATTTTCTTGTGCATGGATTTCTTTGTGAAACTTGCTGTCTGGATTTCTTGGGGTTCCTATCAATTTTACACATTGTTTCCAAGATCTCACTTGAGCATTTCATCATATTTGGGCATCAGCAAGACAGAGCTGGAGGCACTAACTAGATTATTTGCATTTTAATGTATTGACATTATAACTACATCTGCTTCAAAAGCCTATATTAACTGTCTTTTATGTAAATATTTTTTAAAAATCCAGACAAGTGTTCATCACATTGGATCAAGACTGCTTTTATCCAATGACTCTAACAATCCAGCTATCCTATATTTAAAGAAATTTTACATTCTGATGCAATTTTTCTCCCTTGACATAAAGCTTATCTGTCTGTCAGTGGAAACTATGTGAGCCGGTAAAACCAGCCAATAAACGAGTTGGACACTGTGACCTGATTGGCTGTGCTGGATTATTGGCACAGGATATTTCAGTCAGCAGATTTTAAGCCAAGTTAATTGATGGTAGTTTGAATTTAACTCCTACTTTGGCATTCTTCCCTCTTATAAAGTTAGGCTGGTTTAAAACAAAATACTCTTTCTATATGCAAACAACAGGAATTCTGCAGATGCTGGAAATTCAAGCAACATACATCAAAGTTGCTGGTGAACGCAGCAGGCCAAGTAGCATCTATAGGAAGAGGTGCAGTCGACGTTTCAGGCCGAGACCCTTCGTCAGGACTAACTGAAGGAAGAGTGAGTAAGGGATTTGAAAGTTGGAGGGGGAGGGGGAGATCCAAAATGATAGGAGAAGACAGGAGGGGGAGGGATAGAGCCGAGAGCTGGACAGGTGATGGGCAAAAGGGGATACGAGAGGATCATGGGACAGGAGGTCCGGGAAGAAAGACAAGGGGGGGGTGACCCAGAGGATGGGCAAGAGGTATATTCAGAGGGACAGAGGGAGAAAAAGGAGAGTGAGAGAAAGAATGTGTGCATAAAAATGAGTAACAGATGGGGTACGAAGGGGAGGTGGGGCCTTAGCGGAAGTTAGAGAAGTCAATGTTCATGCCATCAGGTTGGAGGCTACCCAGACGGAATATAAGGTGTTGTTCCTCCAACCTGAGTATGGCTTCATCTTTACAGTAGAGAAGGCCGTGGATAGACATGTCAGAATGGGAATGGGATGTGGAATTAAAATTTTTAAAAAAATGTGTGGCCACTGGGAGATCTTGCTTTCTCTGGCGGACAGAGCGTATATGTTCAGCAAAGCGGTTTCCCAGTCTGCGTCGGGTCTCACCAATATATAAAAGGCCACATCGGGAGCACCGGATGCAGTATATCACCCCAGTCGACTCACAGGTGAAGTGATGCCTCACCTGGAAGGACTGTTTGGGGCCCTGAATGGTGGTAAGGGAGGAAGTGTAAGGGCATGTGTAGCACTTGTTCCGCTTACACGGATAAGTGCCAGGAGGGAGATCAGTGGGGAGGGATGGGGGGGACGAATGGACAAGGGAGTTGTGTAGGGAGCGATCCCTGCGGAATGCAGGGGGGGGGAGGGAAAGATGTGCTTAGTGGTGGGATCCCGTTGGAGGTGGCGGAAGTTACGGAGAATAATATGTTGGACCCGGAGGCTGGTGGGGTGGTAGGTGAGGACCAGGGGAACCCTATTCCTAGTGGGGTGGTGGGAGGATGGAGTGAGAGCAGATGTGCGTGAAATGGGGGAGATGCGTTTAAGAGCAGAGTTGATAGTGGAGGAAGGGAAACCCCTTTCTTTAAAAAAGGAAGACATCTCCCTCATCCTAGAATGAAAAGCCTCATCCTGAGAGCAGATGCGGCGGAGACGGAGGAATTGCGAGAAGGGAATGGCGTTTTTGCAAGAGACAGGGTGAGAAGAGGAATAGTCCAGATAGCTGTGAGAGTCAGTAGGCTTATAGTAGACATCAGTGGATAAGCTGTCTCCAGAGGCAGAGACAGAAAGATCTAGAAAGGGGAGGGAGGTGTCGGAAATGGACCAGGTAAACTTGAGGGCAGGGTGAAAGTTGGAGGCAAAGTTAATAAAGTCAATGAGTTCTGCATGCGTGCAGGAAGCAGCGCCAATGCAGTCGTCGATGTAGCGAAGGAAAAGTGGGGGACAGATACCAGAATAGGCACGGAACATAGATTGTTCCACAAACCCAACAAAAAGGCAGGCATAGCTAGGACCCATATGGGTGCCCATAGCTACACCTTTAGTTTGGAGGAAATGGGAGGAGCCAAAGGAGAAATTATTAAGAGTGAGGACTAATTCCGCTAGACGGAGCAGAGTGGTGGTAGAGGGGAACTGATTAGGTCTGGAATCCAAAAAGAAGCGTAGAGCTTTGAGACCTTCCTGATGGGGGATGGAAGTATATAAGGACTGGACATCCATGGTGAAAATAAAGCGGTGGGGGCCAGGGAACTTAAAATCATCGAAAAGTTTAAGAGCGTGAGAAGTGTCACGAACATAGGTTGGAAGGGATTGAACAAGGGGTGATAAAACAGTGTCGAGGTATGCAGAAATGAGTTCGGTGGGGCAGGAGCAAGCTGAGACAATAGGTCGGCCAGGACAGGCAGGTTTGTGGATCTTCGGTAGGAGGTAGAAACGGGAAGTGCGGGGTGTGGGAACTATAAGGTGGTAGCGGTAGGACGAGGGAGATGTCTTCCTTTTTTAAAGAAAGGGGCTTCCCTTCCTCCACTATCAACTCTGCTCTTAAACGCATCTCCCCCATTTCACGTACATCTGCTCTCACTCCATCCTCCCACCACCCCACTAGGAATAGGGTTCCCCTGGTCCTCACTTACCACCCCACCAGCCTCCGGGTCCAACATATTATTCTCCGTAACTTCCGCCACCTCCAACGGGATCCCACCACTAAGCACATCTTTCCCTCCCCCCCTCTCTCTGCATTCCGCAGGGATCGCTCCCTACACAACTCCCTTGTCCATTCGTCCCCCCCATCCCTCCCCACTGACCTCCCTCCTGGCACTTATCCGTGTAAGCGGAACAAGTGCTACGCATGCCCTTACACTTCCTCCCTTACTACCATTCAGGGCCCCAAACAGTCCTTCCAGGTGAGGCATCACTTCACCTGTGAGTCGACTGGTGTGATATACTGCATCCGGTGCTCCCGATGTGGCCTTTTATATATTGGTGAGACCCGACGCAGACTGGGAGACCGCTTTGCTGAACATCTACGCTCTGTCCGCCAGAGAAAGCAGGATCTCCCAGTGGCCACACATTTTAATTCCACATCCCATTCCCATTCTGACATGTCTATCCACGGCCTCCTCTACTGTAAAGATGAAGCCACACTCAGGTTGGAGGAACAACACCTTATATTCCGTCTGGGTAGCCTCCAACCTGATGGCATGAACATCGACTTCTCTAACTTCCGCTAAGGCCCCACCTCCCCCTCGTACCCCATCTGTTACTCATTTTTATGCACACATTCTTTCTCTCACTCTCCTTTTTCTCCCTCTGTCCCTCTGAATATACCTCTTGCCCATCCTCTGGGTCACCCCCCCCCTTGTCTTTCTTCCGGGACCTCCTGTCCCATGATCCTCTCGTATCCCCTTTTACCTATCACCTGTCCAGCTCTTGGCTCTATCCCTCCCCCTCCTGTCTTCTCCTATCATTTTGGATCTCCCCCTCCCCCTCCCACTTTCGAATCTCTTACTCACTCTTCCTTCAGTTAGTCCTGACGAAGGGTCTCGGCCTGAAACGTCGACTGCACCTCTTCCTATAGATGCTGCTTGGCCTGCTGCGTTCACCAGCAACTTTGATGTATGTTACTCTTTCTATATATTGGTTGAACTTGACTTTTTTTATGCATACCCAGTTTCCTTGAACCTCACATCAAGTGAATGGTCCCTTTTTCTATTGCTTGCCCCTCAACAACTGCCACATATACATGGAGGAATGGATTTTTGTTCTGTGCTGTCACATTCTACATAAAATGTTCTGGCCTTGAAATTGTATTATTGTTTTTTTTTCCCAGTGTGATTCCCATGAAATTTGATTATTTTTCTGGAGGACAGTGTGATAACCATTTCCTGGTTAATTTGTTGGTGGAGAAGAGAATTTAGCTGGGCACTTCTCTGTGTGTGTGCCATTTGTCCCAGTGTGGGGAATTTGGTGTAAGTTGCAGCAGGATTGACCATCATTGGCTTCTCTCAATACAACAAGAATATCCCAACAATTTTTTTAACCTATCCACCTCTCCTGGTGTCGCTGGTCTCCAGACTTCACATTTTCCCACTTTGGTACTCTGACTATAGTTCTTGATTATGATATTCTTCCTGTTCCCTTTCTACTCCTCAAGATCCAAGGAAATGGCCTGCTACCTCCTCACTCTGCCCCGTGCCCAAGATTCTTTTCCACTCATACTGAGATGACGTACACCCAGTTGTTCCTTTTCTCCTTTCATTTCTCCCCACTACAACAGGCACCTCACTCTAGGTCTTTATTGCTCGGGCTGCCATTAGAGTAATAACAATTACACATACCAAGTGGTTGTTTTGTTACAGAAGACAAAAATGTCCCAGGATGTTTGAACCCCATGCCACCGAGGACTGCAGGTGTCCTCCAGTGCAGCCCTGTTAGTGGGAGCATTGTTTGGCTATGTATTGTACAATGATTGTTGCAATACTCTGAACAAGTGCCTGGGTTGTGAACTGCAGTTCAAGGACACACCATGAATGAATATCTAGATAACTTCCAGAAGCCATTGGATCCAGCACAGTTAATTTGTGGGACTGCTGCAACAGAAAGGGTTTATAGCCCCTGTTATGATAATAGCCTTCTACAACAGTTTCTGGTCCCCTTTGTCAACAGTTTTGAGCCACACATCTCAGAAAGGATTCGTTGTCATTGGAGACAGTCCAGAGGATGTTCATGAGGATAATTCCAGGAATGAAGGGGTTAACATATGAGGAGTATTTGGCAGCTTTGAGCCTGTACTCAGATGAAATTTAGAAGAATGTTGGAGGGGGGGAATCTCATTGAAACCTACTGAATGTTGGAAGGACTAGATAGGGTGGATGTGGAGAGGATGCTGTCTATGGTGGGGGTACCCAGAACCAAAGGGCATAGCCTCAAAATTGAGGGGTGACCTTTTAGAACAATTTTTTTAGCCAAAGCGGTGAACCTGTGGAATGCTCTGCCACAGAATGTAGTGGAAGCCAAGTCTGTGGGTATATTTAAAGCGGAAGTTGATAGATTTCTGAATGGTCAGGGCATCAAGGGATACGGTGAGAAGGCACGTGTATGAGGTTGAATGGGATCTGGGATCAGCCATGATGAAATGGGGGAGCAGACCCAATGGGCTGAATGGCCTAATTCTGCTCTGTCTTATGGCTTTAACATCATGCAACAGCTAAACACTGAAGGAATAGGTTTACTCAGTTCTCATAGGAGACACGGCAAATCTGTGAAGTAAACCTTCAACAAGGAGAAGACTGTGTGCTCTGTAAATCCTTGCACTTAATGTACCTGCAAGTCTGTGGTAAGAGGGAAGGAGATCAAGCTGACTGTATGTGTAGAGATTCTTTGTAACCTCCTTTCATGTACGGTACCCTATAGAGTGTGAACTATTGCTATTATCTGTAGTAACATCCGGGGGGAAAGAAAACAAACATTTAAAGTTAAGTGTAATTTGCAATATGACAGTCATAGACAATGTTGGCAACACACACTTGCAGCATCTGCAGATTTTTTTCTGGTCTATTCATAGACCACGTTGTCCTACTTTCCTGCTCATTCTTTCAGCAGTTTGTGCTTTTAATTCTCCCAAGTTGTGTTCATTTGCTTGATGAAGGCTTTCCAGACTGTTCTGGAGCTTGCTTCAGCTCAAAAATGTGAAGGACAAAGCATAATAACAGCTACTCCCTGTATAGAATCAGAATTATTGTTACTGACTTATGACGCAAAATGTGTTGGCTTTGAAGCAGCAATACAGTGCAAAGGCATAAAAATCTATAAATTACAAAATAAATCATTACAATTAGGTTGTCAAGGCAGTGCTTTACAGTGCCAGTGACCCAGATTCAATTCTCGACACACTACTTGTAAGGAGTTTGTCTGTTCTCCCCATATCCGTTTGGGTTTCTCCGGCTGCACGAGTGTGAATTTTAAGGCTTCTGTACCTCTTTCCAGATGATAGAAACAAGAGCATGCCCCAAATGGTGGGGATCTTTTAATGATGAATGCCACCTTCTTGAGGCATTGCCTCCTAAAGATGTCCTCGATGGTGGGGAGGGTTGTGCTTGTCAGCTGGCTGACTATTACTTTTATGTCCTGAAACTTCAAGTTCTGAGTTTATAACACAAGTCCATCAGCAGCATGAAGATCTAGAAACTACCCTGTAAATACTCGAAGCTCCCAAGTTCCAGTTGAGGTTAAGGGAACAGCGGTTCTGTCATGTATGGATGGATCTTGTTTAGGAGTGTAAGATTAAGACACAAGGTTGACTAGGTTTGGAACTTGAAATGACAGCACAGCATCAGATCAGTGTGACATGATGTCAAGTGTCTCATTCTTGCGACAAACACTCTAGGACAAGAATGAATCCCAGAAAACTCCTGTAAGAAGCATGTAGTATGTGTGCATATCAGTGTCTGCTTTCAGTCTTTGGTCATGTAACACATAGGTTTAAAAAGACCTGTTTTCAATTTGCCTTCTAGTAAATCATGTAACCATTCGTACTTAAACCTAAAGGTGTCAAAAGTACATTTAATGTCAGAGAAATGTATACAATATGCATCCTGAAATTCTTTTTCTTCACAACCATCCACGAAAGGCTTAGGAGGAGACAAATATTTTTGTGGATGGTTGTGAAGAAGAAGAATTTCAGGATGCATATTGTATACATTTCTCTGACATTAAATCTTCTTTGACACCTTTAGGTTTAGGGTGAGCAGTTTTAAGTTCCTGGGTGTCAATATCTCTGAAGATCTGGGCGCATCATATTAATGCAATTACAAAGAAGATACGACAGCAGCTATATTTCATTAGGAGTTTGAAGAGACTTGGTATGTCACCAAAAAATCTCGCAGGTTTCTACAGATATACTGTGAAGAGCATTCTAACTGGTTGCATCACTAGCTGGTATGAAGGGGCCGCTGCACAGGACTGGAAAAATCTGCAGAAAGTTGTAAACTCATCAGCTCCATCATGAGCTCTAGCCTCCCCAGCATTGAGGACATCTTCAAAAAGCAAAGCCTCGAAAAGGTAGAGTCCAGTACTAAAGACCCCCATCACCCAGGATGTGCTCTGTTCTCATTACTGCCATCAAGGGGGAGCCAGAAGACACACGCTCAGTGTCTTAAGGAATGGCTTCTTCCTCTCCACCATCAGATTTCTGAATGAACAATGAACCCATGTGCACTACCTCAGTCTTTTCTTGGTCTCTTTTTGCAGTCCATTTGATGTATGCCAGTGATATTAGAGCTGATTCTGAATTCCCATATCAAAAATATGTAGGTTATTAGTTTAATTGGCCACTGTAAGTGTCCTTGGTTTGTAGATGAGCGATAGATTCCTGGGAGGTGATGAGAATGTGTAAAGAATAGTACATGGAATTAACATTGGGTAAGTGTAAATGTTGGCACAGAGTCAGTGGGCCAGGAGGCCTATTTCTGTGTGTAACTCATGACCTTTGTACATAACCCAGTATTGCATTGGATGGGCTGTTGAAATTTTAAGTAATGTGGATGTCACAATGCTCATTGTTATTTTGTCTTTTTTTGTGGGTACAGGTAGCAGATATTTTTTTCCAGCTAAGGCATTTAGTCATGCAAATTTGGTGTCCAATATACCTTTCATTAAATCTATAGACGTTTATTGCAGCATTTGTTCTAAGGATTTAAACTACATGTTTCACATTCAAACAAAAGGACATAATCATTTTTGCATTGTTGTGACTTTAATGTAAGTTAAACCTTGAAGTTCTAATTGTAATAACAAACAAATGTATTTGGACTGAATTATAATTAGACTGAAGTATGAATTTATGTGAAAGCCAATATACCAGCAGAAGGTGCTGGAATCTGCAAGTAAGAACTGAAATGCTGGAAGAACTCACCCAGTCAAGCAGCATCTGTGGAAGGAGAAACCAGTTGACATGTCAGGTCAATAACCCTTCTTCAGAACCGGGGGAAAGTGTGAAGGGTTTACAGTTTTCAAAGTAGGGCTGGGCTGGTTGGGGGGAGGAATAAGACATTCTATGAATGATGATATGAAGATAGGTTAAGAAAGATCAGGTCACAAGGAGCATGAGTAGTGACTGTTAACAAAGTTACCTTATTTGCTTTCAGTTGTGGTCTGCTTGCAAAACACAAAATAAGACATTGGCTCAACTTTCAGGATATGGCCCGAGGAATAATAATGCAAATGTAGAGAGAAAATTAGTTTAATACTTGGGCACCACCCAGACAATGTCCTCTTTCTAAAATTGCCAGAATTGCACATAATGCATTCCCTCGTAAGGCATAGTGGTAGGGAAGTCAGTGCTGCTGTCTCACAGCTCCAGAAATCTAGACTTGATCCTCTGTACTGTTCAAATAGAGTTTGCATGTTCTGTCCATGACTGATAGGGTTGCCTAGGACTCTTCCAGTTTTCTCCCATGTGAAGAAGACAGGATGGTTGATAAGTTAATTGACTAGTGTAAATTACTCCTGAATTAGACCAACAACAAGGAAATTGAAGATGGGACAGGAAAAAATATAGAATTAGTGTTGAATTCCTATAAATGGAGGCTGAATACTCAGTGCCTTCAAAGGGCCTGTTTCTATGCTGTACTGTATAACGCAGTGATCATAAGTCTGTACTGGACTCCAAGACCCAACGGGCACAGCAGGTCCACCACATCAGTGATCTGGTGGAGGAGAAGCTGACCTGGGTGCACCCCATGCTGCTGCAGGCTGCTCGAAGACTTTGGAGTTGGTGCGCAAAAGCAGCGTACAGTGTTAGCATGAGTGACTGTCTTGGATGTTTCTCTTATGATCGCAGCACCCTGTTGGACATTGATAATGTGAGATCCCGGAGGCCTGTTTCCCTTGCTTGGTAGGTAGATAAGCAACGAGGCAGCTGTGTGGCATCTGTTGTAGCAAGGACTAGGCCTCAAGCCGCGGGCGTAGCTGCTGCTGCTGCTGTCCAGGCGAGAAGGCACTGGAGGCGGTGTAGCATGGCATGAGTACTGCCCTCTGCTGTTCAGCTGGTGGGATGACAGGCTGCATTGCCGGGAACTGTACTATCAATCTACGTGTCACTCAGGGACTTGGACTATGCATGTGTTTTCTTGTGTAACGATGTGTGTTTCTTTTTCTTCTCTTGCTATTTTGAATGTATGTTACTCACCTTGGCCGCAGACAAACACTGTCTCACTTGCCTGTATCTATGTATGGTTTAGAAACATAGAAACATAGAAAATAGGTGCAGGAGTAGGCCATTCGGCCCTTCGAGCCTGCACCGCCATTTATTATGATCATGGCTGATCATCCAACTCAGAACCCAGCCTTCCCTCCATACCCCCTGACCCCTGTAGCCACAAGGGCCATATCTAACTTCCTTTTAAACATAGCTAATGAACTGGCCTCAACAGTTTGCTGTGGCAGAGAATTCCACAGATTCACCACTCTCTGTGTGAAGAAGTTTTTCCTAACCTCGGTCCTAAAAGGCTTCCCCTCTATCCTCAAACTGTGACCCCTCGTTCTAGACCTCCCCAACATCGGGAACAATCTTCCTGCATCTAGCCTGTCCAATCCCTTTAGGATCTTATACGTTTCAATCAGATCCCCCCTCAATCTTCTAAATTCCAACGAGTACAAGCCCAGTTCATCCAGTCTTTCTTCATATGAAAGACCTGCCATCCCAGGAATCAATCTGGTGAACCTTCTTTGTACTCCCTCTATGGCAAAGATGTCTTTCCTCAGATTAGGGGACCAAAACTGCACACAATACTCCAGGTGTGGTCTCACCAAGGCCTTGTACAACTGCAGTAGTACCTCCCTGCTCCTGTACTCGAATCCTCTCGCTATAAATGCCAGCATACCGTTCGCCTTTTTCACCGCCTGCTGTACCTGCATGCCCACTTTCAATGACTGGTGTATAATGACACCCAGGTCTCGTTGCACCTCCCCTTTTCCTAATCGGCCACCATTCAGATAATAATCTGTTTTCCTATTTTTGCCACCAAAGTGGATAACTTCACATTTATCCACATTAAATTGCATCTGCCATGAGTTTGCCCACTCACCCAACCTATCCAAGTCACCCTGCATCCTCTTAGCATCCTCCTCACTGCTAACACTGCCACCCAGCTTCGTGTCATCCGCAAACTTGGAGATGCTGCATTTAATTCCCTCATCCAAGTCATTAATATATATTGTAAACAACTGGGGTCCCAGCACTGAGCCTTGCGGTACCCCACTAGTCACCACCTGCCATTCTGAAAAGGTCCCGTTTATTCCCACTCTTTGCTTCCTGTCTGCTAACCAATTCTCCACCCACACCAATACCTTACCCCCAATACCGTGTGCTTTAAGTTTGCACACTAATCTCCTATGTGGGACCTTGTCAAAAGCCTTTTGAAAATCCAAATATACCACATCCACTGGTTCTCCCCTATCCACTCTACTAGTTACATCCTCAAAAAATTCTATGAGATTCGTCAGACATGATTTTCCTTTCACAAATCCATGCTGACTTTGTCCGATCATTTCACCGCTTTCCAAATGTGCTGTTATCACATCCTTGATAACTGACTCCAGCAGTTTCCCCACCACCGACGTTAGGCTAACCGGCCTATAATTCCCCGGTTTCTCTCTCCCTCCTTTTTTAAAAAGTGGGGTTACATTAGCCACCCTCCAATCCTCAGGAACTAGTCCAGAATCTAACGAGTTTTGAAAAATTATCACTAATGCATCCACTATTTCTTGGGCCACTTCCTTAAGCACTCTGGGATGCAGACCATCTGGCCCTGGGGATTTATCTGCCTTCAATCCCTTCAATTTACCTAACACCACTTCCCTACTAACATGTATTTCGCTCAGTTCCTCCATCTCACTGGACCCTCTGTCCCTTACTATTTCTGGAAGATTATTTATGTCCTCCTTAGTGAAGACAGAACCAAAGTAATTATTCAATTGGTCTGCCATGTCCTTGCTCCCCATAATCAATTCACCTGTTTCTGTTTGCAGGGGACCTACATTTGTCTTTATCAGTCTTTTCCTTTTTACATATCTATAAAAGCTTTTACAGTCCGTTTTTATGTTCTCTGCCAGTTTTCTCTCATAATCTTTTTTCCCCTTCCTAATTAAGCCCTTTGTCCTCCTCTGCTGAACTCTGAATTTCTCCCAGTCCTCAGGTGAGCCACTTTCTCTGGCTAATTTGTATGCTACTTCTTTGGAATTGATACTATCCCTAATTTCTCTTGTCAGCCACGGGTGCACTACCTTCCTTGATTTATTCTTTTGCCAAACTGGGATGAACAATTGTTGTAGTTCATCCATGCAACCTTTAAATGCCTGCCATTGCATATCCACCGTCAATCCTTGAAGTGTCATTTGCCAGTCTAGCTTAGCTAATTCATGTCTCATACCTTCAAAGTTACCCCTCTTTAAGTTCAGAACCTTTGTTTCTGAATTAACTACGTCACTCTCCATGTTAATGAAGAATTCCACCATATTATGGTCACTCTTACCCAAGGGGCCTCTCACGACAAGATCGCTAATTAACCCTTCCTCATTGCTCAAAACCCAGTCCAGAATAGCCTGCTCTCTAGTCGGTTCCTCGACATGTTGGTTCAAAAAACCATCCCGCATACATTCCAAGAAATCCTCTTCCTCAGCACCTTTACCAATTTGGTTCACCCAGTCTACATGTAGATTGAAGTCACCCATTATAACTGCTGTTCCTTTATTGCACACATTTCTAATTTCCTGTTTAATACCATCTCCGACCTCACTACTACTGTTAGGTGGCCTGTACACAACTCCCACCAGCGTCTTCTGCCCCTTAGTGTTACGCAGCTCTACCCATATCGATTCCACATCTTCCCGGCTTATGTCCTTCCTTTCTATTGCGTTAATCTCTTTTTTAACCAGCAACGCCACCCCACCTCCCCTTCCTTCGTGTCTATCCCTCCTGAATATTGAATATCCCTGAACGTTGAGCTCCCATCCCTGGTCACCCTGGAGCCATGTCTCTGTGATCCCAACTATATCATAATCATTAATAACAATCTGCACTTTCAATTCATCCACCTTATTACGAATGCTCCTTGCATTGACACATAAAGCCTTCAGGCACTCTTTTACAACTCTCTTAGCCCTTTTTAATGCTTGCCCTGGATTTGTCGGCCTGCCACTTTTACTTTTCCCCTTTGTACTTTTTGCTTCTACGCTCACTTTACACCCCTCTGTCTCTCTGCACTGGTTCCCATCCCTCTGTTGTGAACTAACCTCCTCACACCTAGCCGCTTTAATTTGATTCCCACCCCCCAACCATTCTAGTTTAAAGTCACCTCAGTAGCCCCCGCTAATCTCCCTGCCAGGATATTGGTCCCCCGAGGATTTAAGTGTAACCCGTCCTTTTTGTACAGGTCACACCTGCGCCAAAAGAGGTCCCAATGATCCAAAAACTTGAATCCCTGCCCCCTGCTCCAATCCCTCAGCCACGCATTTATCCTCCACCTCATCGCATTCCTACTCTCACTGTCGCGTGGCACAGGCAGTAATCCCGAGATTACTACCTTTGCGGTCCTTTTTCTCAACTCCCTTCCTAGCTCCCTATATTCTTCTTTCAGGACCTCATCCCTTTTCCTACCTATGTCATTGGTACCTATATGTACCAGGACCTCTGGCTCTTCACCCTCCCACTTCAGGATATCTTGGACACGATCAGAAATATCCCGGACCCTGGCACCAGGGAGGCAAACTACCATACCATTGAATGATAATTAAACTTGATTTGATTTTGTGATCTGATATCTAAGCCTTCTGTTCTGAACAGGTGCCAAGGGTCCAATCAGTGGCAGGATAAAAGATTTTATTGCAAGTCAGAGCACATGCAGTTGGCTGGTTTACTGGTGATACACATCATAGTCAATCTTTATGTAACTTCAAGGGTGTATTTCAAGTGTGAAGGTAGACAGCTATCAGGAATTGGAGCAATAATGGGTAGCTACCGTTCTAATCTGAAGCTATTAATATGTTGAGGTTGGCTGTGAGCTTATCGATTGGTGTTAAGTAGATCAAGCAAAAGCAGAGTATACAAGGTTAGCCTTGTGTTGTTCATTTTTAAATTATTTCTAATTTGTTCACTTAAAAAGACTATTAGATAAAGTTGATGATAATTCTGAAATAAAAATAGAAAATACTGGAAATACTTGGCAGTTCAGGCATCACCTTTGGCTTGAAAATTTTAACTGCTTTCTACGCTGACTGCGCTGCTGAATGTTATTGACAAATTATGTTTTATCTCGGGCTTTTAGATTCTACTCATTTATCAAGGACATAATGACCTTAGTGAGCCAGGGCTTTTCTCTTTGGAGAGCGGGAGGATGCGAACCAACTTGTTAGAGGTACAATATACAAGATAATAAGAGGCATAGACAGCCGGAGATGTTTTTCTTCTCCCAAGGTGGAAATGGCTAATACAAGGAGCCATAACTTTAAACTATTTGGAGGAGAGCATAGGAGGGATATCAGAGGTAGTTTTTTTTTAAACACTTAGTGGTAGGTGCATGAAATGCACTGCCAGGTGTGGTGGTAGAGACATGCATTAGGGACATTTGTATAGTAGGTTATGTTCAGTGGATGATGATTAATTCGGCCAATGGTTAATCAGGAAAGCTATTTATTGGGGAGAACTCTTAAAGAACAAAAACTAATGAAGAAATTCCTTCTTTTCTTTGGGACAATATGCCCCTCACTAGTGTCAGTTGCATGTACTTATTTAGCTGTTAGACACTATGCCATGCTTAGAGTGAGCAGCTTTTAAATAGCATCAGACGCATGCATTTGTGTTCAAAAAGCAGTGATTTTTTTTGTCACTGATAGTTGGTGAGAAATAGACAGTAAGACAATTCAGAACTGTTTCAGTGGTTTCAAGCATTCAGGCTTGGAGATGCCAGAAACTGCCGTGAGTGAAAGTGAAACGATTTCACTACAGGTTAGGAACTATGAAGAATTTGAGTGTATCGACAATCATTTTGAAAGTTACAATGAAAATGCAGATTTAGAGGATGCAATCATTGGAAGCATTGTATGAAGGCAGTCCATTATCTATATTAGGTGTAGACTCTGATATTGTTCATTTACGGTCAATGAAAAGAACAAGGCTGCATACACTGGATGAATTCCTCCATTGACAGGTTTTAAGAATTTACAGTTTTATAGTACTGTAATAGTATTCTAAATTTGTTCTGTATTTCAATTAAGTACATGATTTGTTACTCAGATAAATGGTAGTTTGCCTTTTTTAAAAAAAAACCTTTAACTATTTCCATGAAACTTTGGCTAATTGGAGCAGCTGCTTAATTGGGCCAAAATGTACTTGGCCAGATGTGTTCCAATTAACCAGAATCGACTGTATTTTCCTTTTTGGAAAACTTTACAAAGTATGTTAGGTTATTTTCTTTGCTTCAGTCATAATATTATTACACTTATTTCACTGAAGTCTGACTTCCATATAAATGTGTCCACTTTTCTCTGCTTATCCTTTTTCCCTTTTAACTCTCTCATCAGGTGCCCGCAGATCAGGTTTGCATGAAATATCAAGCTGGTATCATAATATTAGTTCTCCATTTCTGTGTTGGGGACGAAGGTGGGAAAGCAGGCCAGCAGCTGCTAAAATCTTAGTTTTAAGATGCAGTCAACAGAACTGACCTAATATCCTCAAAAATGTTGGAGAAGATGGCAGCATGACGCAGCGCACGCGGCCACTTCGGTGCTGAGGTCAAGTAGGGGACCGTGCACAATTCTGATTTGATGGAGACGGATGTGAGAGTACAGAGGAACATCTGGAGAAACTTCTGAAATGCCCACTTCGCTGCCGCTGTTGCTGTGTGGTCCGGAGTCTCCGGAGCAGAAGGCCCCTAATCCTCGGCTTTGCTTGTTTCAGCGGCTGGGGTGAGGTTGAAGGCACTCAGCAGAGGATGGCGCTCGGGAGGCTGTATCGGAGGGGCTGGTCGGAGGCTCGAAGTTTTCGGATGGACGGACTCAGTGTCGGCTGTGGTCGGGTACTTCCAATGCACTGGCAGTTGTCGGTGCCTGGAGGTTTATGGCAGGGAGTTTCTCCCTTTGCCGCCTGCTATCGGGGACTCGGGAGTCGATCGAATCGGGACTTTGAGACTTTTTTACCGTGCACATGGTCTGTTCTTTATCAAATTATGGTATTGTTTTGCACTGCTGTAACTATATGTTATAATTATGTGGTTTTGTCAGTGTTAGTCTTTGGTTTGTCCTGCTTTTCTGTGATATCACTCTGGAGAAACATTGTATCATTTCCTAATGCGTGCATGCATTTCTAAATAACTATAAACGAGGACTGAGTGTTCTCATAATCTAAGTGATAAAACTTGGAGAATCCTAACTGGCTGCATCACCACCTGATATGGAAACACCGACAACCAAGGACAGAAAAGCTGCAGAAAATGGTGCACACTGCCCAGTGCATCCCAGGAGAAGCCCTCCCCACCATTGAGTATATTTATACGGAGTGTTGTCACAAGAAAGCAGCACCCATTAACAAAGCCCTCTTCTCACTCCTATCATCGAATAGGAGGGACAGGAGCCTTGGATCCTACACCATCAAGTTCAGGAACAGTTTTATTTATTTAAATTTATTTATTATTGATCACATGCACCTCAGAACATGCAGTGAACTGTATTGCTGCGTTAACAACCAACATGGTCTGAGAATGTGATGGGGGCAGCCTGAACTGAACTCCAGCCTCCGGCTCCTTTCCCTATTTCTCTGTTTACTGTCCCTAACCTCTCACTCCCCTCATCCCTGTCCCTACCCCTAACCTGACCCCTAAGCTACCACACGGTCCCTAAAGCAACCCCCATGAATCTAAAGTAAAACCAAGTCAGAGCCACATACCCAAGGGACATTACAGCTTGGTGCCATCTTTTACCCTGCAACTATCAGGCTCCTGAAATGGCGTGGATAATTTCATTCACCACTATTCCTAACTGCTTCTACAATCTACAGATTTACTTCCAAGGATTCTTTACAACTCAAGGTCTCAGTATTATTTTTATTTGCAGCTTATCTTCTATTGCACATTATTTTTCTTTAGTATTTGCCTGTTTAAGTATAGCTTTTCATAAAAATTCTATTTTTTTTTCCTGCAAATGCCTGGAAAAATTAATCTCGAGATCCTATATGGTGGCATATATGTACTTTGATAATAAATTTACTCTGAAATTGGAATAATGGTGGAAATGTGATACTAAAAAAATGATGAAAGAATATTGAACCTATGAGGTTTCTTTGTTTGGTGGCTGTCTGTGGGCAGACAAATCTCAGGGTTGTATACTGCATACATACTTTGATAATATATGTTCTTTGAATCTTTCTGGAAGTGTATATGGGTTTGCTCAGTCCATAAGGTGAAGTTATATTCCTTTTAATGATGTGTAGTTTGGTGAATTGCTATACTTATTAATGCTCAATACTAGTTTGCTTTTTTCAGAGTACCAGCAAAAAAAATTACTGCACAAAGTTATGACTAATAGTGTTAAGAGTGACATGTTAGCATAGATTAGTTAAGAGACTGAAAACAGGAGTGAGGTCATTTTCACATTAGCAAAACATTGGTTAGACTTCACGCAGACTATTGTGTGCAGTTCTGATCACTGCAGGAAGGATCTGTTGCTCTGAGGACTAATAGGGTGAGAATAGATAGACTAGTAGGCTTGTTTATTCTGAGGGGTGCTTGATAGAGATTTGCTGCTAGGGGTAGAGGTATGGGGAGATTGTTCAATTGGTGCAAGAGAAATCTGGATATCCTCAGAAAACAAATACAAAGTTAGTATAGAAGAAGGAATGAGGAAGTTGAATGGAATGTTGCCCAAAATAGGAACATCGTTGCTGAAACGAAAACAGAAAATGCTGGAACAACTCTACTAGTTAAGCAGCATCTACAGAAAGAAGTTCTTGGGAAGGGACCCCTGTCCCAAAGCATTAACTTGTTTCTCTTCCACAGATGCTGCTTGAATGTTTGAGTTCTTCTAGCATTTTCTACATTTGTAATAAAGAAGGAAATCTACAATTTTACACGGTTTTGTGGAGATCACATGTGGAGCATTGCATACAGGTTTGGTCTCAGTGTAGCTGGAGGCAGCACAGAGCTAGCTTATTAAATCAGCTCCTCGAATGTGGGCCTATACTCTCAGGACTATGAAGAATGAGAGCAATCTTCATGAATCATGCAAGATTCTGAGGGGAATTGACAGAGTAAATGCTGTGAGGATATTTCCCCTCGAGAGAATCAAACACAATGTGATTATTTTCTTAATAAGGAGATAAAAGGAGTGTCTTTTCTGAAGTAGTGAATCTTTGGAATTCTGCATCTCAGAGGACTGTTAATGCTGAATATTTAAAGTTGGATAAATCTTGTTTTAGAGTCAAAGAAATTGAGTTGCAAGAATGAAGAAGATGGTACCTACCAGTGAACAACGTGACTAAAGGCAACATTCTTCGGACAGTTCACAAAACTACTTTTTTCACATTTACTTTTTCTTCTTTTAAGTATGATTCTAATGCTGTTGGAGCCTGTGGTCCAGTCACTGTGGGGCAACTGCCTTTATACTTGTGCCAGTTTTGTGCCTTTTGTTGTGGTGACCTATTTCTGCTGGTTGGGATTCAGCAAATCTTTTACTTGAGAATTCCCTAAATGTCAAAGAGAAAATGGAAAATCTTGGGTTAATCATCCAATTTATTTATGAAGGTAGAGGGAAAGAACATTAGTAGTTATACAAGTACTCCCCTCCCCTTTCTGTGAACTGCTTGTAACCCAGTCAGTTTGCAAATTGGAAATGCAGCTGCGGAAGTGAACTGCAGCCTCACAGTAGTTGGCAGATCCATTTGGCCGGTCTCCCAATTGTGTATAAGCTGTATAAACTTGGGAAATCCTTTCTGTGGAAGATGAGCTTCAAGAACAAAAATGAGAACTTGCACATGGATATTGAGGGCCCTGTTAAGATGCTCAATGAGCATTTTACATCCATCTTCTCCAGTGATGATGGTCCTTCCCAAGCAATCATAAAAGAGCAGATGAATGAGACATTGAATATGTTAAAATAGGGGGGCTGAGGCACATGAAAGATTTTGCAATAGGTAAACCATTAGGGCTGGGTGGGCTGTATCCTAGGATTTTGAAGAGAGCAGGGGAGGAAATCACAGGGACATTTGACCATAGCCTTTCTATGATGTTTGCATGGAGCAGTGGTACCAGAGGACTGAAAAGTTGAAAATCTTTTATATTAAAAAAAATAAAGTAGGGTATAAAATGTTTATACCCTAATGCGTTGCCTGACCTGCTGAGTTCCTCTAGCGTTTTGTGTGGTGCTCTAGCTTTCCAGATCTACAGAACCTCTTATATTTATCATCTGCTGTTCCACTGTGAAGTCTCTTCGAGGGATGCCTGCCATGAAGAAGTTTAAGTCTTCTGTTCTGGAATTCAGTGAGATCCTCTCTCACTGCTCCCCTTCTGTGATTTTAGCTGCCCTCTGACTTATCATCTAGAAAGGGTCTTGACCCAGAATGTTGACTGTGTATTCATTTCCATAGATACTGCCTGACTTGCTGAGTTCCTCTAGCATTTTGTGTGTGTAGCTGTGAAGTTCTGCTGACATTGCAAATAAATCTAATCTTTACATTGCTGAATCATTATATTCAGGGTATTGCTGTCAAAACAAGCCATCCTTACAAACAATTGGAGAAAAAATGTTGGGTGGCTAAGTCTTGCCTTTGGATTAGCCAGTTGTCAAAATGCTGTAAATTGGTTTTGAAAGTATGTAGTTAAAAATAATAAAATGCACTGAACCCCTCCAATTTAATCTGTTTGCTTTCTGTCCCTCTTCAGCTTAGAACTGTTGTACTTGGGTGGAAATGGAATTCTATCAATTCCTCCAGAACTTGCAAACCTGCAGTGCCTAAGTTATCTGGGACTGTGTGACAACCGCATTCAAGGCCTTCCACCACAGCTTGCTCAGTAAGTAAGAGTAGATGTGTGTTACATTTGTAAATGAGTCCAGGTGAAGGGTCTTGACAAGAAACGTCAATGTTTATTCCTTCCATAAATGCTGCTTGACCCACTGAATTCCTCCTGCTTTTGTGTTTTGCTCCAGATTTCAGCATTTGCAGTCTCCTCTGTCTCAATATACATTTATATATAGACTTTTATAACTAGAAGTTTGGGTCTGTATAGATAAAGCTCTAGACTACACTTGACCAATCCTTTTTTTAAAAAAAAGTGTGTGCCATCGAGAGAGAGAGTGCAACAAAGATTGTGTAATGACATTTCTCCCTGATTCAACTATAAGGACACATTATTTAGAGTGCCTATTAAAAGTATTTACACCCCCCCCCACTTTGAAAGTATTCATGTTTTATTGTTTTGCAACATTGAATCACAGTAGGTTTTTTGATGCTGATCAACAGTGGAACTTTCTACAAAGTGATCTAAATTAATTACAAATATAATACACAAAATAATTGATTCCATAAATATTCAAGGCACCCCCCTCAATATGACACACAGATCATTACTGGTGCAGCCAGTTAGTTTTAGAGGTCACACAATTAGTTAAGTGGAGATCATCACATGCAGTCAAGATGTTTCAATTGATTGTAGTAAAAATACACCCATATCTGGAAAGTCCAACTGCTGGTGAGTCAGTATCCTGGCAAAAACTACACCATACAGACAAAATAACACTCCAAGCAACTCCGCGAAGAGGTTAAATTCCAAGTCACTGAATATACATTGGAGTACAGTTAAGTCAATCATCAAGAAATGGAAAGAATATTGCACAGCTGTAAATCTGCCTAGAGCAGGCTGTCCTCAAAACTGAGTGACCGTGCAAGAAGGGGACGAGTGAGAGAGGCCACCAAGAGACCTATGACAACTCTGGAGGAGTTACGAGCTTCAGTGGCTGAGACCTGAGAGACTGCACGTACAACAACTGTCACCTGGGTGTTTCACCAGTCGTAGCTTTATGGGAGAATGGCAAAGAGAAAGCCACTGTTGAAAAAAACTCACTTGAAATCTTGGTTAGAGTTTGTCAGAAGGCACGTGGGAGACTCTGAAGTCAGCTGGAGAAAGGTTCTATGGTCTGATGAAGCCAAAGTTCAGCTTCTTGGCCATTAGATTAAATGCTATGTTTAGCATAAGCCAAACGCTGTACATAATCAAAAACACATCATCCCTACCATAAAGTGTGGTGGCTACATCATGCTGTGGGGATGCTTCACAGTAGCAGGCCCTGAAAGACTTGTGAAACTGGAGGGTAAAATGAATGCAGAAAATACAGGAAAATGCTGGAGGAAAACTTGATGCAGTCTGTAAGAGAATGTGACTTTAGAGAAGATTTGTTTTCCAGCAAGACAGTGACAAACTAAAGCAAAAGCTACACAGGAATGGCTTAAAAAGAACAAAGTTAATTTCCTGGAGTGACCAAGTCAGGATCCAGACCTCTATCCAATTGAGAATTTGTGGCTGGACTTGAAAAGGGCTGTTCACTCACTATCCAGTGGCAATGAATTCCACAGATTCCCCACTCTGTGGCTAAAGCAATTTCCCTCATCTCTGTTCTAAATAGATGTCCCTCTATTCTGAGGCTAATCCCTTTGGTCCTAGTCTCGCCCATTATAAGAAACATTCTCTCTACATCCATCTGTCTAGGCCTTTCAATATTCTATTGGCTTCAATGAGAAGCCCCTCATTCTTCTAAACTCCAGTGAGTACAGGCCCAGAGCCGCCTAATGCTCCATGCATGTTAATCTTTCATTTCCAAGATCATCTTTGTGAACCTATTCTGGACCCTCTCCAGTGCCAGCACCCTTTCTTAGATAAGGGCTCAGAACTGCTCACAATCCTCCAAGTGTGGTCTGACCAATCCCTTAAGCCTCGCGTAAGGACTGCAGCATATAGTTTAAAAATTAGTCAGGTCTGCTAGGACTAAAGGTATACAACATTGTAGATTTCTGTTCCTAACTGCCAATTGATGTAAGATTAATTATTAATTTTAAATTTGAGGTTATAGATTAGTGGTAACTATTAGTACTAAGGGATATGAGTAGGATTCCAATCAATCCTGATATTGAATGGTAGAAATGGTTTTAAGGTTTATGAATAAATAAAAAGCAATACTATATTAGTTTGCCAGAATATTCTATTTAGTGGGCTTCATTAAATAATGACATAAATTGCCCTTCCAAACCACTGACTACAATCACCTCTGACCTTCCAGGCTGAATTCTCTACGGTCACTCAGTCTTCACAATAATTTACTTACATATCTTCCTCAAGAAATCCTCAACCTGGTCCATCTACAGGAGCTCAGTCTACGTGGCAACCCTCTTGTTGTACGATTTATAAGAGACCTAATCTACAACCCCCCATCTCTACTCGAACTGGCTGGACGGATTGTGAAATCCCGCAACATTCGGTATACTCATTACGACATGCCTAGAAACTTGGTCAGCTATTTGGATTCAGCCAGCAAGTGCCCAAACCCCAAGTGTGCTGGTAAGGACCTATGCTTCACATTGCTTTTGGAGCGGAGTGGGAAAGGAGGGAAAATGATGCTTGGGTTGCAGTTAATTTTTATTTGTATCTTTCAGGAGTTAATGTTTTCTTATTATATGGCTCCCTGTTGGTAAGATGAACTCCTGACCTCACAATCTATCTCGTCATAGCATTGCAGCTCATTGTCTGTCTGCACTGCACTTTCTCTGTAGCTGTAACACTGTATTTTACATTTTGTTGCTTTTCTCTTGTATTACTTCTGTACTGCGGTAATCATATGCCAGTACCTCAGTCCCTGTGACAATAATTTACTAATTACCAGATCTTCGAATATCAGAGTTGTATTGTACATGGACACTTTGACAGTCAAATGAACCTTTGACCCTTTTTTCCTCCTTAATGTGAGTGCTCTAGTACAGTGAGCAACATGAAGATGCAGTGCACGATTTCGTTAACGATACAAAAACCTCTGAACATCGCTCCCTGTCAGTATACATTCCTATGACAGTAATTGATGTAATTGAGAAGTTCACCTTAACTGTGCGAGTGAGGCTAAATTTCTAGATGATAAGGAGACACACATCCTACTGCACTTCTACAGATTATTCTCCTCGAAGCACATTGAAGCAAATGATTGCATGCTGGCAGATTTGGCTGCTGAGCCTCAGTTGTATCATATTTGACAGATGGAGAGGTCAAATATCTAATCAGGGTATTAAAATTTTAGAGGGATGAGTCTCTTTACTGCATATTAAAACTGTGGACCAAACCTTTCTGTCCCTGCAGCTGTTTCCCTGCACCTTCTATATGAGATGGTAAAAGCTTCCCCTCATGTTAAGGAATTCTGACACATAAAGGAACATCATTTGAACATTGTGAAATCTACAGGTGTAACTGACATTGGTTCTCTGTCCATGTACATGAGACTAAAATTCCCCTTTCAAAGAAGTGTATCCAGACTGAAGTTGTAACCCACAAGAACCCCAAGTTCCTTAGAATCAGCAATTGAGACAAGGTCCCTATACTTTGCAACCAATACTCTCTGCAGCCTCCCAAATCCATATTCCTGTACTTGTTTCATGCCACTTGTTTCGTATAACTGGTGCTTGCTGAGGAGCTGGTGTTCAGTCCCAATACCTGTCTCAGAAAATAAAGTCAATGCAAAATCATGTTTGATAATCCTATCTTGGAGGATGTAGTTATATAGAATCAGTAATATAGAGCCAATGCCTGTGGTAGGAAAGGATTCTAACCAACTCACTCCTCATACCTTTCTATTTTCCACTGTTTATTTCTTCTAAAGCTATGGTCTTAAATATAATCAGAAACCAGTGAAATTTAAGACTGGTATTTTCAGTGACTAACCTTTTTCACGTGTTGGTCTTTTCACTGCAGAAGATACTGAAATCTCAGTGCCAAGAAAAAAAAGGTTATACTCATTTAGTTTATTTTTTTTTACATATTATTTTCTTCTTCCATAGGAGTTTACTTTGACTCTTGTGTTCGTCATATCAAGTTTGTCGACTTCTGTGGCAAGTACCGCCTGCCCTTGATGCACTATCTGTGTTCTCCACAATGCTACTCGCCCTGCAGCTCTAACTCTCAGAGTGACTGTGATTCTGATGATGAACTCAACATTCCTCAACACCGGATGCAGAAAGTCCTGCTTGGCTAAATGCTCATATATGAAGATCATGAAGATTTAGATTTCTGCAGTCCTGGATGACTTGAACCCATCTTATATGATGTGCCAGGGTTTTTTTGAATCCAGTCATGGAAGCATTTACACTAATGTCCAAGCCTTTACATCAGATTTGTAGTCCATTGGTTTGCACAGCATTCCTAATCTTTGAAGTATTATTACATAATTTTTTGTATAAAAGGATTATATTTTTATGCCAGTAATTTTGAAATATTCTGGCATTCTTTATTGGATATGCAAAGAGCTATTTTAAATAACAATCGTCTAAAATATTATGTGAAGCACAGCTTTAATATGTTAAAAACTTCATACATGTAATCTTTCATTTGAAATGCTAATCTTAACATGTATCAAAAAACTGTTTTTCTTTGAAGAAGATCTTGTTTGTAAAATTACAATACAGTATACCATACCTAGCAGCAATTCTTCTTTTAATTCTGATTATTAACAGACTGGATTAAATAGTGGTGTTATGTTCATTGCTAGAATTATTGCTTCAGTGGCAACCTTATAGGTGGATATAAGAACTCCCACCTTTCCACACTTTTATCATGTGCCAGTTCCTTATGTCCTAAAAGGAAACAATTTTGACCAATCGAGTCTGTGCAACTCAGAGTGATCCCATTCCCTTTTCTTTGAAAGCTCTTCTCTCGACATTCCCATCACAGCCCACCTCCCAGATTTGCCACTCACCTGCATATTAAGGGTACATTAATATGACATATCAATCTATCAGCCTGCTTTTCTTTGTTTTGCTGGATGAGACGAGATTATAAGCAGGAAACCCATACACTTAAAGGAGTCTCTACAGCAAATTTAATATTAACAGCAATGGAGCTCCGGATTGAACCCAGGTCACTAGAGCTGTGAGAAAGCAGTTCTGTTAGATGGGTCACTGTGCAAAATTAAGTGAGAAGGCATGTTGTGATGGGGACATTATGATTCTTCAATGGAGAAGAGATGGATTGAGTGATTGGGCAAAAAGCTGTCCAATAGAGTTTTAATGAGGAGAGGTTTAAGGTCATGTTCAAACATATTTCAGTGCGAGCAATTGGAAAATGGATTATTATCTAAATGGAGAAAGACTGCAAGTGAGTCAAGTTCATAGAGATTGGGTGCAAAAATCACTATATTATCAGGCAATGCAATGTGTAGTTAGGAAGGCAAGCAGTGTTTTGGCCTTTTTATTTTTTGAAAAGAAGGTAGAGTTTAATAATAGCAACACACATCAAAGTTGCTGGTGAACGCAGCAGGCCAGCCAGCATCTCCAGGAAGAGGTACAGTCGACGCTTCGGGCCGAGACCCTTTGTCATAATAGAAGGAGTTTTTTCCATAGCTGTACATGTTGCTGAGGCCATACCTGAAATTCTCTACACAGTTATGATCCCCTTGCCTAAAAAATATAGTAGCATTGGAAGCAGTCTGAAGGAGATTTGCCAGATGAATTTTTGGGATGTGAGGGTTGTCCTACCAACAGAGCCTAGACAGTTTGAATGTGTATTATTTGGAGTTCAGAAGGATGACGGGTGACCTTGCTCAAACGTATAAGATTCTCAGGTGGCTAATCAAGATGTTTTCACTAGTAGGGAAGTCACAGAGAAAGGTATGGAGCTACAAAACGAGGGGCCAAGTATTTGAAATTGTGAAACGTCCAAAATTCTTACCTCATTCAGTAATGAAAATCTGGCATTCTCTACCTCAGTGGATGGTAGAGGTCAGGTACATGGAGGAGTTTAAGGTGGGGGGTTATATGGGAGGCAGGGTTTGAGGGTCGGTACAACATTGTGGGCCAAAGGGCCTGTAATGTGCTGTACTATTCTATGTTCTATAAGTCATTAGATATGTTTAGTGTAGAGATATATAAATAGCTGAAATATTGAGGGTAATAGGGAACTGGCACAGAAAGGGGTTGAGGCCAACATATAAGCCATATTGACTGGTGTGCAGGCTTGAAAGGTCTGGTAGTCATTTTTGCTTCTGTTTAATTCCTCTTTGCTACTGGATAAATAGATTCACAATAAAATACAAGTAATCACAAATTAATTGATGTGGTAGTGTATAAAAAAAGTGCCTGCAATGAAATCCTTAGGCTAAAGAAAATGGTTACAGTCCATGAGGAAGCATCGGGCATTTGAGCTTCTATCTATCTTAAACTTCCATTCCTAATATTCATGTGAAGGATTTGGGTTGTTTATGTTGCTGAATTAAGTTACAGAAAACAGTAATGCTTCATGGATTCATGCAATTGCATTGATTTGTTATGTCTGACAATCTCTGGATACATCAGATGATGAATGGCTGGGACAGGCATCCTATTTTGCATGTAAAACTGGAAAAAGAATGTTCCCTGCTGTGAGCTCAAATACCTTAATGGAATTTATTGATTATTATAGTTTTTACTTATGGCATTTGGAACTTCTGATTTTTAAGGAAGGATATTTGCCTTTTGTTTCATCCAATGCTGTTAAAATGAATCGAGTCCTGCCCCCCAGTTTTGCACGGACGGAAGTTTTATTACTTTTATGCTGGAGTTAATGCTATTGAAAAGAATGAACGGGGCTTCGTGATGAAACAATTCACATTTGCAAAGTATATGTAAATGATATATAAGCAAGTTTATTGAGATATAAACACAAAAGATTCTGCAGATGCTGGAAGTCCAGAGCTACGCACACAAAATGTTGGAGGAACACAGGACTCTTTGTTCGCCTGGCCTGCTGAGTTAACAGGTTTATTCTAATGTAAAGCCAGTTTATTAAATAACACTGGATACTAATGCAAACTATTGGTTTTAGGAAGGTGAAACCTTCAGCGTAGGCAAATTTATTAGGAATTCAGGGGCTTATTTAACGCTAATTCTTTTATTCTGTTTGATTGAAAACAAGGAAGTACTAACCATTGACATTACGGATGAGCAGAAAGGACTCGAGATTCATAGCCATATTTGTAGCTGTGAATCAGCAAAATAAAAAAGAGAGGAATCTATTTGACTGCAAACTCCACCTTTGGAAGGATCACCAGTGGTGTTTCATGTTGTTCATTGTACACCTGAATAAAAATCATGAATGAATCACTTTGATACACAATGGGGTTATTCTATAAGCTTTTTCTCTTCAGAGAGATGTTATCAGAAACCACAGATTGTTGAAAGCTGCACTTATAGGTACTATAGTTTTATTTCACTAGTTTGTGCTGTTTGTCAACATTTATCTAAACTGGGAGAACAGGATTGTTGAATTATCTCTGGAACATTCTGTTATTTGATGCTCATTCTATGTAAATATCAATAATATTGACCCAATGAATCATTTTTTGATTGAACAATCGAGTAGATTAATAATAAAGAAGCCTGCAAAGTTGTTGCTGCTTTTTTTCCTGAAATGGAGAGTGACATCACATTGACTACTGCTTGTGGGTGTTTTCCCATTTGTCATAACCAAATTATAATCCAACATTATAACTGCTATTGTGCAACTGAAACGTTCTGCTTTTAGTAGGTGTAGAATAATTCAGAACTCAGCTACACATCCAGTATGTGGGGAATTGAGCACAAAATGTATGAGAAAGCAGGAGGCCATTTGGCCCCTTGCATCTACTCTATCATTATTTGAATCATGGCTAATCTGTTAGCTTTCCATCACTTTCCTGTACGGTTCCCATATCACTTCATTGCCTAATATCTAAAAGTCTGACGTGTAAGCCCCAATTAATCAAAACTAAAAAAACAATACTTTCCTATTAATGACTGATTACTGTTTTGACTTTTGAGGATTTCTACTTTGGTCTTGCCAGTCATTTTATTTTGTTACTCCGTTAGATAATTAAATCCTTTTGGTTTTGTGTATATTTATAAAAATCAGCATATTTCAGTACAAGTTGAAGTGTCACAAACTTTATTATTGATATATTTAAAAGGTTAATCTTCTCATTGAGCCTCCTCCAGACAACTAATTCTTTCAAAAAGTGCTCTTTGAAGAAAAACATTAATGTACACCATGATTCTTGTGTTCAATAACTACCATTTTTAGGTATACCTGTATCTTTGCTCATTAGCAGAAGTTCAGGACAGAAAGAGGCCCTTTGACACATCTAGTCCAGGCTGAATCACTTAATCTGCTGCTCCAATTGACCTGTTTGGAGCCCTCAATACCCCAAACATGTATCTATCCAAACTTCTCTTAAACATTGAAATCGAGCTCGCATGCACTACTTGTGCTGGCAGCTCATTCCACACTCTCATAGCCCTCTGAGCGAAGAAGCTTCCCTTCATGTTCCCCTTAAATGTTTCACCTTTCACCCTACACCCAGGACCTCTGTTTATAGTCCCTCCCAACCTCAGTGGAAAAAGCCTTCTGGCATTTACCCTATTTATACCCCTCATAATTTTGTATACCTCTATTAAATCTCCCCTCAATCTTCTACATTCCAAGGATTAAAGCCCTAACCTATTCAATGTTTTCAAATAAATCAGGCCCTCCAGTCCCCGCAACATCCTTGTCTATGTGGACTTTAGCAAGGTATTTGACAAAGGGAAATGTTCACTGTACCCTTTCAACCTTTTTACCAGGTTTCCCCTGCCATCCGAAGGTACAGCGTTCCTATGAAACAGTTAGTAAGCCGGAATGTCGTAAAGTGAAGAAGCAATTACCATTTGTGAAGAAGCAATTACCATATGGGAAAAATTTGTGAGCGTTCGCAGTCCCAAAAAATAACCCACCAAATCATGCCAAATAACACATAAAACCTAAAATAACAGTAACATATAGTAAAAGGAGGAATGATATGATAAATACACAGCCTATATAAAGTAGAAATTTTTTTCTGCAATCATTGCTGCACTGTACACTGTAGCGAAAATCTCACACAAGCGCTCTCAGCGGAAACATTCTTTCCAGTAACTTTTAAGCTATGAAGCTGCCAAGTCATACCAAATAACACAAAAATACACGGCCTATATAAAGTATAAATAATGTATGTACAGTGTAGTATCACTTACCAGAATCGGGAAGACAGCGAGCACACTGATGATGGTGTGTTAGGCCAAGTCGTCGGAGGTTGGTGTGGTGGGACACTGAGGTGTCATCTCATCGTCATCTGTTTCCATCAGGGCAGGCAGGTCATCTTCTTCTATGTCTGCCTGTCTGCCTCGATGTCGAAGGTGGAGGTTCGTCATCTGCTGTGGCTGATGTGGAAGGCTTGAAAAACGACAGTATGCCTGACTGCCTAGCCCGGTGCATTTTTCTATCATACGGTTCTTTGTAAGCACTCAAACCATCCTGCAAATATGCCCTAAACCTACGTACCCTTTCAAAATTAAAGCCGTATTTTTCTGCAAGCATTGCAGCGAAAATCTCACGCAGTTGCTTCACGTTCAGTTCCTGGACGATTTCACTTTAGGTCCATTCGCTACTGCATTCGGTTTCGATTGTTATCCATTCCTCTTCCAATTGCATCAGCTCTTCATCTATCAGTTCTTGGTCATGGGATGCCAAAATCTCTTCAACATCATCTTCATCAACTTCCACAAGCCAGACTCACTTTGTCCTTACTTCGTTCACCACGATCGAAACGCTTAATTATGTCTAGTTTTACACTAAGTGTAACATCCATACGAGCTCTTTTAGGCTTTTCCGATACCTTAGAACTCATCTGGCTAACAGCTGCTCACAGGCACGTGTTTAAGCAATGCCGGCAAGAATGCAGTTCTGGGGGAGGAGCTTGGCTGCTCAGGGCGTGCGCTGCCTTTTTTCGTAACAATGAAAACACCTTCTGTTAGCGAAAACAGGTAACTAACGTAGGTCTTTCGTAACAGTGAGGTGTCATAAAGCGAACGATGGAAAAGCGGTGGACACCTGGGTACATCTTTCCTGTAGGAGGGTATTCAAAACTGCACACAATACTCCAAATTAGGCCTCATCAAGATATTGTACAACTTCAACATAACATCCCATCTTTTGTACTCAATACTTCGATTTATGAAGGTCAGTGACCCTATCTACCTGTATGATGCCATGTTCATTGAATTATGGACCTGTATTCCCAGATCTCTTTTTTCTACAGCACTCCTCAATGCCCATTCACTATGTAAGACCTACCCTGGTTGGTCCTACTGAAGTGGAACACCTCGCACTTCTCAGCATTAAATTCCATCTGCCATTTTTCAGCTAATTTTTCCAGCTGGTCCAGGTCCTGCTGCAAGCCATGATAGTGTTCCTCTCTGTCCACTACACTCCCAATCTTGGTGTCTTTTGCAAGTCTGCTGATCCAGTTACCATATAACCATATAACAATTACAGCACAGAAACAGGCCATCTCGGCCCTTCTAGTCCATGCCGAACTCTTACCCTCACCTAGTCCCACCAACCTGCACTCAGCCCGTAACCCTCCATTCCTTTCCTGTCCATATATCTGTCCAATTTAACTTTAAACGACAACATCGAACCTGCCTCAACCACTTCTGCTGGAAGCTCGTTCCACACAGCTACCACTCTCTGAGTAAAGAAGTTCCCCCTCATGTTACCCCTAATCTTTTGCCTTTTAACTCTCAACTCATGTTCTCTTGTTTGAATCTCCCCCACTCTCAATGGAAAAAGCCTATCCACGTCAACTCTGTCTATCCCCCTCATAATTTTAAATACCTCTATCAAGTCCCCCCTCAACCTCCTACACTCTAAAGAACAAAGACCCAACTTGTTCAACCTTTCTCTGTAACTTAGGAGATGAAACTCAGGCAACATTTTAGTAAATCTCCTCTGTACTCTCTAAATTTTATTGACATCTTTCCTATAATTCTGTGACCAGAGCTGTACACAATACTCTAAATTTGGCCTTACCAATGCCTTATACAATTTCAACATTACATCCCAACTCCTATTCTCAATGCTCTGATTTATAAAGGCCAGCATACTAAAAGCTTTCTTCACCACCCTATCCACATGAGATTCCACCTTCAGGGGTATGCACCATTATTCCTAGATCCCACTGTTCTACTGCATTTTTCAATGCCCTACCATTTACCATATACGTTCTATTTTGATTAGTCCTACCAAACTGTAGCACCTCACACTTATCAGCATTAAACTCCATCTGCCATCTTTCAGCCCAATCTTCTAAGTGGTCTAAATCTCTCTGCAAGCTTTGAAAACCTACTTCATTATCCACAACTCCACCTATCTTAGTATCTTACTAATCCAATTTACCACCCCATCATCCAGATCATTAATATATATGACAAACAACACTGGACCCAGTACAGATCCCTGAAGCACACCACTAGACACCTTCCTCCATCTGACACACAGTTATCCACCACTACTCTCTGGCATCTCCCATCCAGCCACTGCTGAATTCATTTTACTACTTCGATATTAATACCTAATGATTGAACCTTCCTAACTAACCTTCCATGTGGAACCTTGTCAAAGGCCTTACTGAAGTCCATATAGATAACATCCACCGCTTTACTCTTGTCAACTTTCCTAGTAACCTCATCAAAAAATTCAATAAGATTTGTCAAACATGACCTTCCATGCACAAATCCATGTTGACTGTTCCTAATCAGACCTTGTCTATCCAGATAATTATATATACCATCTCTAAGAATACTTTCCATCTATTTACCCACCACTGACGTCAAACTCACAGGCCAATAATTGCTAGGTTTACTCTTAGGACCATTTTTAAACAATGGAACAATATGAGCAATACGCCAATCCTCCGGCACCATTCCCATTTCTAATGTCATTTGAAATATTTCTGTCAGAGCCCCTGCTATTTCCACACTAACTTCCTTCAAGGTCTAGGAAATATCCTGTCTAGACCCGGAGACTTATCCACTTTTATATTCCTTAAAAGCGCCAGTACTTCCTCTTCTTTAATCATCATACTTTCCATAACTACCCTTCTTGTTTCCCTTACCTTACACAATTCAATATCCTTCTCCTTAGTGAATACCGAAGAAAAGAAATTGTTCAAAATCTCCCCCATCTCTTTTGGCTCCGCACATAGCCATCCACTCTGATTCTCTAAGGGACCAATTTTATCCCTCACTATCCTCTTGCTATTAATATAACTGTAGGAACCCTTTGGATTTATTTTTACCTTATTTGCCAAAGCAGCCTCATATCTTCTTTTAGCTTTTCTAATTTCTTTCTTAAGATTCTTTTTACATTCTTTATATTCCTTGAGCACCTCATTTACTCCAAGCTGCCTATATTTATTGTAGATCCCTCTCTTTTACCGAACCAAGTTTCCAATATCCCTTGAAAACCATGGCTCTCTCAAACTTTAAACCTTTCTTTTCAACCTATCAGGAACATAAAGATCCTGTACCCTCAAAATTTCACCTTTAAATGACCTCCATTTCTTTATTACATCCATCCCATAAAACAAATTGTCCCAATCCACTCCTTCTAAATCCTTTCGCATCTCCTCAAAGTTAGCCTTTCTCCAATCAAAAATGTCAACCCTGGGTCCAGTCCTATCCTTCTCCATAATTATATTGAAACTAATGGTATTGTGATCACTGGACCCAAAGTGCTCCCCAACACATACCTCTGTCACCTGCCCTATCTCATTCCCTAACAGGAGATCCAACTCTGTCCCTTCTCTAGTTGGTACTTCTATGTATTGCTGCAAAAAACTATCTTGCACACATTTTACAAACTCCAAACCATCCAGCCCTTTTACAGAATGGGCTTCCCAGTCAGTGTGTGGAAAATTAAAATCTCCCACAATCACAACTTTGTGCTTACTACAGATATCTGCTATCTCCTTACAAATTTGCTCCTCCAATTCTCGCTCCCCATTAGGTGGTCTATAATACACCCCTATAAGCATCACTACACCTTTCCCAGTCCTCAATTCCACCCAAATAGCCTCCCTAGTTGAGTCCTCTAATCTATCCTGCCAAAGCACCGCTGTTACATTTTCTCTGACAAGCAGTGCAACACCTGCCCCTCTACCCCCTCCGATTCTATCACACCTGAAGCAACAAAATCCAGGAATATTTAGCTGCCAATCACACCCCTCCTGCAACCATGTTTTACTAATAGCTACAACATCATGTTTTTTTTTTAGATTACTAAGACACGCAGTCCTCTTTTATTGTCATTTAGGAATGCATGCATTAAGAAATGATACAATATTTCCTCCGGTGTGATATCACAAAATACAGGACAGACCAAGACTGAAAAAAACTAACAAAACCACATAATTATAACATATAGTTACAGCAGTGCAACAATACCATAACTTGATAAAGAAGTCCATGAGCACAGTAAAAGTTCAAAGTCACTCAAATGTCCCTCATCTCACGCAGACGGACAGAAGGAAGAAAAACTCTCCCTGCCATACCCGACCATGGTCCGACTCTGAGTCAGCCGAAAACTTTGAGAGCTCTGATCAGATGTCTGACACCGAGTACTGAGCGCCATCACTATCTGAACGATTCGACCTCCTCGGTCACTAACAGCAGGCAAAGCCAGGGATTTTGAGGCCTACCCTCCGAAAGATTCCCGACCGCGCAGTAACAACAGCAGCGAACGAGCGTTTCAGAAATTTTTCCAGATGTCCCTGTTTCACGTCCATCTTCATCAAATCAGAATTGTCCACGGCCCCTATTTAACAGATACGATATCATTTTTCATTGGAGGGCTGCGCACACGTGGCGCACTGCTTCTCTTCTCCTCCTGCATATTTCCAGGTATCAATCCATGCTCTAAGCTCATCCACCTTTCTTACAATGCTCCTAGCATTAAAATAGATGCATTTAAGAAACTCTCCACCTCTTACTCTCTGTTTATCCCTAATGGAGCAAACAACTATGTTATCTTTTTCTTCCTTCTCCCCTACATCTTCAGTCTGAGTGCTCCCGATCTCTGTCCCCTGCCTATCCTCCCTCACACACTGTCTACTAGCTTTCTCTATTTGTGAACTAACCTCCTCTCTCCTAGTCACTTCAATTTGATTCCCACCCCACAACCATTCTAGTTTAAAATCTCCTCAGTAGCCCTTGCAAATCTCCCCGCCAGGATATTGGTCCCCCTAGGATTCAAGTGCAACCCGTCCTTTTTGTACGGGTCACACCTGCACCTAAAGAGGTCCCAATGATCCAAAAACTTGAATCCCTGCCCCCTGCTTGAATCCCTCAGCCACGCATTTATCCTCCACCTCATTCCATTCCTACTCTCACTGTCGCGTGGCACAGGCAGCAGTCCCGAGATTATTACCTTTGCGGTCCTTTTTCTCAGCTCCCTTCCTAACTCCCTATATTCTCCTTTCAGGACCTCTTCCCTTTTCCTACCTATGTCATTGGTACCTATATGTACCACAACCTCTGGCTCCTCACCCTCCCACTTTCAGGATATCTTGGATGTAATCAGAAACATCCTGGACCCTGGCACCAGGGAGGCAAACTAATATCCGCGTTTCCAGACTGCGTCCACAGAATCGCCTATCTGACCCCCTAACTATCACGTCCCCTATTACTACTGCCCTCCTCCTCCTTTCCCTACCCTTCTGAGCTATAGGGCCGGGCTCTGTGCCGGAGGCATGGCCAGTGTTGCTTCCCCCAGGTAAGCTGTCACCCCCAACAGTATTCAAACTGGAGTACTTATGGTCAAGGGGCACAGCCACTGGGGTACTCTCTAGTACCTGACCCTTCCCCTTCCTAACCATGATCCACTTGTCAGCCTCCCGTGGCCCCGGTGTGACCACCTGCCTGTAACTCCTCTCTATCAACTCCTCACTCTCCCTGACTAGATGAAGGTCATCAAGCTACAGCTCCAGTTCCCTAATGCAGTCCTTTAGGAGCTGCAGCTCAGCACACCTGGCGCAGATGTGGACGTCCGGGAGGCTGGGAGACTCCAGTGCCTCCCACATCCGACACCGAGAACAACAAGCTGCCCTCATACTCGTACTTCCCCCTTTCCTCAAATAACAGGAAAAATTAAAAACCAAACCTACTTTGCCTTGCCCGTTTCCGCCTAAGCCCATTGAGCCAAAGCCCTTAGGCCTTCACTCTGCTCCCAGCTCACTCTGCTGCCCGCAAAATGACGCTGCCCGCTGTATAAGGCTGTGTTCCTTTTAACTCTTCAGCTCTTCACTGCCCGACATCACACGCCTGCGCAGTCCCGCCTCTCTTAACTCCGATGAAAAAACGAAAAATTCAAAATGGCTTCCACCGCACTCCCGCTCCGATTCTCAGACTTCCTTCTCTGAATTATCATTATTATCCATTATCATCCAGATTGCTAATATAGATGACAAACAATAACAGACCCAGCACCAATCCCTGTAGCTCTCCACGAGTTACAGGCCTCTAGTCAGAGAGGCAACAATTTCCTACACTCTCTGGCTTCTCCCAAAAAGCCAATGTCTAATCCAATTTGCTACCTCATATTGATTGCCAAGAAACTGAACCTTCTTGACTGGGATTTTATTAAACTCCTTGCCAGATTCCATGTAGACAAATCCACTGCCTTGCCTTCATCGACTTTCCTGGTGATTTCCTCAAAAAACGCTTATAAGATTGGTTAGGCACGACCTTCTATTCACAAAACAATGCTGACTATCCCTAGTCAGTCCTTGCCTATTGACATACTCATATATTTGGTCCCTTAGAATATCATCCAATAACTTTCCCACTACTGATGTCAGGCTCGCTGGCCTATAATTTCCTGGTTTAATTTTTCTTAACCAGTGGAACTGCATTGGCTATCCTCCAATCCCCTGGTACCTCACCTGTTGTTCAGGAGGTTTTAAATATCTCTGCTGGGGCCCTGGCAATTTCTACATTTCCTTCCCACAGGGGCCAAGGGACTTGTTATCAGGCCCTGGGGGTTTATCCACCTTAATTTGCCTCAAGACAGCAAACACCACCTTCTCTGTAATCTGTTCAGAGTCCATGAACTTGATGCTGTTTTGCCTCACTTCTAAAGACTCTGTGTCTGTCTACTAAGTAAATACAGATGCCAAAAACACATTTAAGATCTCCCCTATTTCTTTTGGCTCCACACACAGATTACCATTCTGATCTTCCAGAGGATCAATTTTGTCCCTTGCAATCATTTTGCTCTTAACATAGGATTTTCCTTCACCTTGTCCTATAAGGCAACCTCATACCTTCTTTTAGCCCTCCTGATTTCTTTCTTAAGTGTACTCTTGCATTTGTTATACTCCATAAACATCTCATTTGTTCCTATTTATAAAAATCTCCATACAACATTTTGCTTTCTCTGTCTGAAGCCTCAAAGAGCTAAAGCCTCAAACTGCAAATACCTAATCTACCAATCATGTGGCAGCAGCTCAATGCATAAAAGCATAAAGACATGGACAAGAGGTTCTGTTGTTGTTCGTGAGATTTTCACGCACTTTATACTTTATACTTTATTCTCGCCAAACAATTGATACTAGAGTGTACAATCATCACAGCGATATTTGATTCTGTGCTTCACACTCCTTGGAGTACAAATCGATAGTAAATATTAAAAATTTAAATTATAAACCATAAATAGAAAAGGGGAAGTAAGGTAGTGCAAAAAAACCAAGAGGCAGGTCCAGATATTTGGAGGGTACGCCCCAGATCCAGGTCAGGATCCGTTCAGCAGTCTTATCACAGTTGGAAAGAAGCTGCTCCCAAATCTAGCTGTCCGAATCTTCAAGCTCCTGTGCCTTCTCCCAGAGGGAAGAGGGACAAAAAGTGTGTTGGCTGGGTGGGTCGTGTCCTTAATTATCCTGGCAGCACTGCTCCGACAGTGTGCGGTGTAAAGTGAGTCCAAGGGCGGAAGATTGGTTTGTGTGATGTGCTGGGCTGTGTTCACGATCTTCTGCAGCTTCTTCCGGTCTTGGACAGGACAACTTCCATACCAGGTTGTGATGCACCCTAGAAGAATGCTTTCTATGGTGCATCTATAAAAATTAGTGAGGGTTTTAGGGGACAGGCCAAATTTCTTTAGCTTTCTCAAGAAGTAAAGGTGCTGGTGGGCCTTCATGGCAGTGGACTCTGCTTGGTTGGAACAAGTCAGGTCATTTGTGATATTGACCCCATGGAACTTAAAGCTTTTGACCTGTTCCACTTGCGCACCACCGATGTAAATTGGGTCGTGCGGTCCGCTACTCCTTCTGAAGTCAACAACCAATTCCTTCGTCTTGCTGACGTTGAGGGATAGATTATTGTCTTCGCACCATGCCACCAGGTTCTTAATTTCCTCTCTGTACTCAAACTTATCATGACCTGAGATATGGCCTACAATTGTTGTGTCATCAGCAAACTTATATATTGAGTTTGATGGAAACTTGGCTACACAATCATGTACAACAGTGAATTTACAAAGAATGGTGCAAAAAAAAATCCAATGAACGGCAGGCCTTTGGGTGAAAATGCCTTATTAATGAGAGAGGGCAGAAGAGAGTGGGCACAACGTTCAAACTGACATAGGTGATAGTAACCCAAATAACCATGCGTTACAACAGTGGTATGCAGAAGAGCATCGCTGAATGCACAACACATGGCAAGTGGGAGGCTTTGAAGACTGTGATATCAAATGTCCAGGACAGCGTGTTGTTGTTAGGGTAATGGATAAAGATAGTGAGATGAATACTTTATTAATCCCAAAGGAAGTTACGGTGTCACAGTAGCATTACAAGTGCACAGGTATACAAATAATAGAAGAGAAGTCAGAAAGAATAGAAAAAATAAGTTACCTTAAATATAAGATATATAAGATTTACAAGTGAAAGATGACAAGATTTCCAAGTTCACACTGACAAGGTGGTAGTGCAAGAATTATCATAATATTATACAGTAATGGGTGCACATTCACACAGTCCGAGTTTATGGAACCTTATCCAATGAGAGCTATCAGGGCTGTCCAAGGAAAAAGAAGCAAGCATATACAGCATTGGGTTTAAGAGATCATGAAAATACAAGTCCCTTGATGACAATAATAAGATTAAGAATACACAAGAGGGACATCAGGAGGGTAAAGAGAGGATATGAGATGGATCTGGCAGGTAAGGTTAAGGAAATTCCCAAGAGGTTCTATAGCTACTGTATATTAAGAGTAAGTCACTTTAGGGATCAGCAGGGCTGCCTATATCTTGAGCTGCAGGAGGTGGATAGGATTTTTAATGAATTTTTTTCCTCAGTGTTTACAGTGTAAGATGGTGAGTGTTGTTTTGTTGTCTAAAAGTGTAACAAGGTCAGGCCAGGGAACTACAGGCTGGTCAGCCTGACATTAGAAGTAGGGAAATTACGGGAGGGAATTCTGTGGAACAAGATTTACCAGCATTTGAATAAACAGAGTCTGACTGGGAGGAGTCAGCTTCAGGTTTTGTGTAGGAAGTCATGCTTGATGAAGTTTTTACAGATTTTTGAAGAGCCAACCTAAAAGGAGGGTAGGACAGTGGATGCTGTCCACAATGACTTTAGCAAAACCACATGGTAGGCTGATCAGGAGGGTTAGGCACCATGGAGTCCAGGGAGAGCGGTTTAGGTAGATTCAAAACTAGCTTAGAGGTAGGAAGCAGAGGGTAGTGGTTGAAAGTTGTTTCACAGAATGGTGACTAGTGTTGCATCACAGTGTTGGGACCTTGTTATTCATTATTTGTATAGAAGAAAGAAGAAAGTCCTTAACTCCGAGTGGAGTCATAGGGATGCTGTCATGTCAGCGTTTTTTTAGCAGGCTTTTTTGTTCTTACGAGGCCGAGTTGCTAGCTCGACGTTCAACCCAGTACGGATGGAAAGCATGCAGGGGAGCCGGCTGGATTTGAGATCGGGAGCCTTCGCTCCGAAGTCCGGCGCTGATGCCACTACGCCACCAGCTGGCGCATTATTTGTATAAATGGATGTAAACACATAAGGCTTGATCAGTAAGTTTGCAGATGACACAAAATCAGGAAGTGTTGTTGATAGTAACATAGAAACATAGAAAACATAGAAAACCTACAGCACGATACAGGCCCTTCGGCCCACAATGCTGTGCCGAACATGTCCTTACTGTACTTTAGAAATTACCTAGAGTTACCCATAGCCCTCTATTTTTCTAAGAGGTTTATTGTAGATTACAAGGGAATCTTGATCAATTAGGGTTAGCGGTGGAGTCAAATGGATTTTAATACAGACAAGGGTGAGGTGAAGTATTTTGGCAAAGCCAAACCAGAGTAGGGCTATGAATGGTCGGGCACTCTGGAGCGTAATGGAACAGTGGGATCTAGAAATACAAGTGTGTAGTTCATGGAAAGCAGGGTGTAGACAGGGTGGTGAAAAAGATGTTTAGGACTTTGGCTTCTTCAGACAGGGCACTGAATTATAGCAGCTTGGGACGTAATGTTGCCGTTAGAAGTCATTGGTCACTTCTTGCGTACAGTTTTGGTCGCTCTGTCATAGGAACGATGTGGTTAAACTGGAAAGAATACAGAAAAGGATTACAAGTATGTAGTCAGTACTAGGAGGCCCAAGTTATTGGGAGAGGTTAGCCGGGCTAGATCTTTATTCCTGGTACGTAAGAGACTGAGTGGGCAATCACACAGAAATATTTTAAATTATGACAGGTAGATGGTAGCAGTTGTTTCATCAGGGTAGAGGAGTCCAAAACTAAGGGACAGACGTTTATGGTGAGAGGGGAAAAATTAAGAGGGATCTGAGGGACAACTTTTTCATGCTGAGGGTGATGAATAGAGAGACTAGGTTGCCAGAAGTGGCTGAAGCAGATACAATCATATCACTTAAGAAGCATTTCAACATATACATGGAGGAGTGGGGCTTAGAAAAATATGGACCAAATGCAGGACATTGAGACTAGCTGGGTTGGCACTATGGTCAGCATGGTCTGGTTGGGCCAAAGGGCCTGTATCCATAATGTATTTCTGTATGACTCTTTAATTAAATCTAAAAATGGGCTTTTAGGAACTTGGGTGGAGTTAATGCCAGAAGTTCTCAAATACATAGCCATATTTCCAAATCCTCTTCAAAATTACAATCACACATGAAATCTGTAAATCAGGTAACAAGCTCTCACTTCTAGCTATGGAGTATCCTGGTTGTATTTTAAGTATTCAACAAGTAGAGCAGATTTTCACAATCTGGCATTTTCGCATTATTGAAATAAACTATTCCAATTTTTTGCTACATATCTATTTTGAGTTTTTGTTTGAATGTTAACCATGAAAAATAAGTGTTTTGCAAGTAAACAAACTTTAATTATAATGGATTGTTTTACTACATTTTCTACAGAAAGTAACTGTTTTTCATTGAGAGGGAATTTATGATGGGGTCAGAGTTATAGGCCCTTTAATCTACCAAATGTACAACAGTCACAAAGCACTCATCCACTAACACTAATCCCCTTTTAATCTTAAACATAAGATTCTGCAGATGATGGGAATACAGCATTTTGTACAGTATGTGTTACAACCCTTTTAATCTCCCTGTATTCTATCAACCCCACCTCAGACTCTACCATTTGCCTGCAGACACAAGGTGCAATTTACAGTAAGGGAGGAATTTATCGATCTGATTGCCTTTGGGATGGGGGGGAAATAGAGACAGCAGAGGAAAACGGTGTGGTGACAGGGAGAACAAACTCCACGCAGACAACACCCAAAGTCAGGATTGAACCCGGTCTCAAGTACTGTGAGCTAACAGCTTTTGTTGGTCACAGTGTTGCCAAACAAGTAACAGCATGACAAACTTTCCTTAGTAAGAATTTCAAACCAGTAGCTGTAGACCATGTGTAATGGAGGTGTCCTGGCAAAATCTTAATATCCAAATATTTATGTTTATATAGATTTATATATTCTGCTTCTTTGAAAAACTGTGCATTAAATCCCTGAATTAGGTCACCAAATCCATGATCTTCTGGATTCCCTTGGTGGATGGGATAGTAATGTAGAGAACCATTCAGACAAGCGCATTGGGACTTAACAATGTATTGTATCCATTTAGATGCTAATCATTTATATACTAATTATCTTGTAATCCTTGTCCTCAGACAGGGCCTGTTCCAGCCTATGTGGACCAGTGCTGACAATCAGCGTTATTAAGTAAACACTTAACACTTAAAGTCATTCTCACTCAGGGAATTCCCTACCCAACTCATAATCACCGAACAAACCATCAAACCCCCCATACAAGCTTTCTTGACTCCAGCTACTGACCAGAACCTCACTGTGTTTGATGTGTTGCAGAGGACTTGATCAACAATTGATCAAATTGATCAGGGTAGGCCTCTCTGACTCGGATGTTGTCCCCCTCGTTCGATGAGCGTCAGTGATATCGTAGGATGGTATCGTGGTTCTGTGCTTATGGATTGGGCTATTGTGTTTATTGACTGTGGGCTTTTTCAGACTGTGGGTTTTTATATGCTGTGTTTATAATCGCCCATTCCTTTTCCATTTTGTTGTGCGAGAAGAGGGGGTTTGGGGGTTGATATTCTGGTGTGGTCTGTTAGTTCTTTTGTACTGGGGAAGAGGTTGATATCCCTGTTCCGTTTTGTGCAGGGGGAGTGGGTTTTTGGGGGTTGATGATCGGGATGCTGTTCTTTTAAGTTTGGGGGGGGTGTGCTTTTGATGTTTCTCTCTGAACGACTTTCATGCTCTTTCTTGTTTCGTGGCTATCCAGAGGAGACAAATTTCGGAGTAGTATATGGATAGATACTTTGATAATAAAAGAACCTTTGAACCTTTGAAAGGCAACCATCAATGCACTCTCCTGGGAATACCAAATTTTACCAAGCAGCACCTAAACTACGACAACTGGCAGGCAGGTCATCAGCTCACACTGGATCCTTCGCCCAACTCAGTGCTGCATCATTACAGGGGAACCCCATCTTTGTGACCGCACAGGATTCAGAAACTCATTCTTGTGAAATTCACATTTTTCGCACCCAAAAATCTAAAATACAGAATCAAATTTCATCTTATGGAATTTATGGATTGGGGCTGGGGGTAGGCAGAAGGAATTAAATCAATAAGTGTGAAAGAAACAGCAAATTTTGTCTTTTTTTATTCAACTGTCCATAAGACCATAATAAATAGGAGAAAAATTAGGCCATTTAGCCCAAGGGTCCCCAAACTTTTTTGCACTGCGGACCGGTTTATTATTGACAATATTTTTGTGGACTGGCCGACCCGGTGGGGGGGGGGGGGGTAGGGTTGCCAACGGACAAGAGTAGCAGTCAAATATGTTGTTTTTACCCCAAGAAAGACTACCACGACCATGAAGCCTTGTGCGGGCACCTATGTGCGCATGCGTGTACGAGCCAATTTTTTTCTACAGGTCGTTTTTAGCGATTCCGTTCAGTGAAACTACAGTACACTGTACATACATTATTTCTACTTTATATAGGCTGTGTATTTATCATTTCATTCCTGCTTTTACTATATGTTAGTGTTATTTTAGGTTTTATGTAACACAGCGCATGAATATAGTGATAAGTCAATTATAAGTCACTTATAAGTCAATAGCATCATAACATTTTAAGTAACGTTTGGATATTAAACTCACAGCGCATATTTTCCCCATATGAACATATAAAATCATTGCAACACACCAATATCGCTGAATCAGTGGGAGCCCTGGGCTTGTTTCCCTGCAACAAGACGGTCCCATCGAGGAGTGACGGGAGACAACGATACTCGAAGGAGGTTCCTTATGTCCAGTCTATTCCGCAATTTAGTTTTCGTTGCATTCATTGCAGAAAAGTCCGCTTCGCAGAGATATGTTGGAAACGAAAGCAACGTTTTCAGTGCTTCCAAGGCTACCTCAGGGTATTCAGCCTTGACTTTGATCCAGAATGCCAGCAGAGATGTTATGTTAAACATAATTTTCAGCCCGCCGTCATTTGCAAGCTGAAGGAGTTGAATTTCCCGTGCTGACATGGATGACGGGTGGGTAATGACCTTGTGTGCGTTCAACTTCAGCAGTGGGCGTGACAGGGAATGAGGAAAGGTGCAGCTGACTCATATCGCCAAATCATGCTTTGCAGCCCGGTACCGGTCTGTGGCCCGGTAGTTGGGGACCACTGCTTTAGCCCACCGAGGCTTCTCCATCATTCTATCATAGCTGATTTATTATCCATCTCAATCCTATTCTCCTGCCTTCTGATGCACACACAGATAATGTGGCAGTCTTTATTTTTAGCATGGTAGGTTCAATTTGCTACCTAGAAGTCTTCTTTTTTCCTCCTTGGAAATTTTCCTCCTTGGAATTTTCCATATCATCTACCCTCAAGAATTCTTAAATAGAGACAGCAATTTTGATGTGCAAGTTGCAAACAAAAATGACTGCTACAATTCGTTGTGCATTATATAACCCATCTGTAGGATGTGCAACCTTGGTTCTTTTCTTTCCTCCCTTCTCACTATCCAGCACTTCTAGGTGAGGCAAAAATTCATATGCACCTCCTCCAATCTCGACTCTACATTCCATATTCCTAAATGTCCATCGTGGGCTCCCAGTTACAGACATTCCATCTCCCCTTCCCGCTCCCACACTAATGCCCATTCTCCACCTTCTCCACTGCCAAATGAACAATACCTCATATTCCACTGGGTATGAACATTGAATTTTCCAATTTCAGGTAACCCTTTTCTCCTATGTTCCAAACCCCACACCTTCTGATCTACCCCAGTCCTCCTATATTTGTTACTTTTTCCATACCTTGTCCTCCAGTATCCCCCACTTCACCCTTTTTACTCCCCTCCCTGTCCAACTATTACCCACTCACTTCACCCACCAGATTTCTTCACCCACACATCCCTCTCTTAAATGATTCCAATTGTCATCACACTTCAGCAGAGATCAACTTTGTGACCTGCTCATCTTATCTTCACCATCAGTATCCCGTCCCCATCTGTTCCATCAGCTATCCTCCTTTTTCCCTCTTCTCTCTCTTGTCAGCTTCCACCTATCAACCACTCTCTTCTGCCTCCCAGCTCCACCCTTCCCCCACGCCCATCTGGCTCCTTCTGCCTACCATTCCTCACCCCTCTTCAGACCACCTATCACCCTCAGGTCCCTATCTCACCCCCTCCCCTTTCCTCTCTATGCCCGCTACCTTTCCTCTCCACTCTCAATCCTGCCATAGGATCTCAAACCAGAAGCCTGACAATTCTTTCTCCCCACAGGTGCAGCCCGATCGAATGAGGTTTTCGAGGGAACCAAGTGAGATTTGAGTTGCAGAGTGGGTGAAAGAGGGGTGGATAGGTCGATGAGGTGATGGGGCCAGGATTGCCGCAGTGGTAAGCTGTTCTCTAGTTATTTGGTTGGTAAGTTACTAGAGAAAGTTAGAGAGAGATAACGTAAGCAAAGGGATGTAGAAGCGGGATAACGCAGAGCTATGGGAAACGGCCCGAGATCAGGCTAGTGGAGACAGTGCAAATGGTTCAATGTTACAGGTTGATGGCCGAGAGCAGAACAGGCTAACTGACCAAATCAAATAGAAACAGAGAAAGCAAGTTACCTGAAGCTGTTGAATTCAACCCTGAGTCTGCAAGGCTGCAATGTGCCCAGATGCCCAAGTTCTCAAGCTTCCACTGTCACCTCAGTATAACAGGGAGACAGAGGCTGGGTGGAGAACTAATACGGCATGCAACTGGATGTACTGTCACCTGTGCAGACTGAACACAGGTGCTCTGCCAAATGGTTAGTTGCTCCAGTGTAGAGGAAACCTCACTGTAAGCACTATGTGTCATGCACTAGACAACATGTAAGTGAATCATTGCTTTACCTGGAAGGACTATTTGAGTCCCTGCTTAGCGAGAGAATAAGAGATAGAAGGTTACTGATCGAAAACAAAGACACATATCCCACAGAGATAAAAAGAAACAGGTCTATCCTGGGCCCACTCAATTTTCCATCACTCCATCTTTTATCTGGAAAACGTGAGCAGAACTGATAGAGATATAGGTACCACATCAGTTGATGTTGTGTACTTGGATTTTCAGAAGGTCTTTAACAAGGAGCCACACTTCCAGCTGCTTATCAAGCTACAAACTCATGGTATTACAGGAAAGATTCTAGCATAGATAAAGCAGTGGCTGATTGGTAGGACGCAAAGAGCGGGAATAAAGGGAGCCTTTTCTGGTTGGCTGCCGGTGACTAGTAGTGTTCCATAGGGGTCTGTGTTGGGACTGATTCTCTACGTTATATGTCAATAATTTGGTTGATGAAATTGATGGCTTTGTTGCGAAGTTTGCAGACGATATGAAGATAGCAGGAGAGCAGGTATTTTTGAGGAAGTAGCAAGGCTACAAAGGGACTTGGGCAGATTTGGAGAATGGGCAAAAAAATGGCAGATGGAATATAGTGTCGGGAAGTGGATGGCCATGCTCCTTGGTAGATGAAATGAAAGTGCTGACTATTTTCTAAATGGTGAGAAAATACAAAAAAACTGAGGTGCAAAAGGGACTTGGGAGTCCTTGTGCAGAATTCCCTAAAGGTTAATTTTCTATTGAGTCTGTGATGAGGAAGGCAAATGCATTGTTAGCATTCATTTCAAGAGCACTAGAATATAAAAGCAAGGATGTAATGCTATCACGTTATAAAGCACTGGCAAGGTCTCACGTGTATTGTGATCAGCTTTGAGCCCCTTATCTGAGAAAGGATGGGCTGAAACTGGAGAGGGTTCAAAGGAAGTTCATAAAAATGGTTCCAGGATTGAATGGCTTGTCATGTGAAACGCGTTGGATGGCTCTGGGCCTCTATTCACTAGAATTCAGAAGAATATGGGGTGACCTCATTGAAACCTATCAAATGGTGAAAAGCCTTGATAGAGCGGATGTGGAGCGAATGTTTCCTTCGGTGGGAGAGTCTAAGACCAGAGGCCCCAGCCTCAGAATAGACGGGTGTCCTTTTTAGAACAGAGATAAGGAGAAATTTCTTTAGCCAGAGAGTGGTGAATCTATAAAATTCTTTGCCACAGACAGCTGTGGAGGACAAGTCTTTATGTATATTTAAGACAGAAGTTGATAGATTCTTGATTGAGTCAGGGCATGAAGGGATACGGGGAGAAGGCAGAAGAATGGAACTGAGAAGAAAATTGGATCAGCCATGATGAAATGGCAGAGCAGACTCGATGGGCCAAATGGCCTAATTCTGCTCCTATATCTTATGATCGTATGGTCTTATACGAGGATATGGGATTGGTGTATCATATAAGGATGGGAGATGAGTGGTTTTGGCACTGTATCATTCAATCTGGTGTGTAGCTTGTTTCTACATTAAATCCTTTATTACTAAAGTGGCTATTCCTTAAACTGAAAATGGATTCTACACTCAGTTTCAGAATTATTTGAGGATGTCTGTACTAAAAAGTTCCAGGTGGTAAAAGATACAGGAGCTAGATGTTGATCCTTCAGAGCTCTTGATGATAGAGACTGGATTGTCTTCAGAGTCGGTGTTCTACCCTCTGCTCCAGTTTGCTGTAGCTCTAATCAAGTATTTTGGGTTGGGAAATGTCAGATATGTAATCCACAACCACAAGAGATTCTATAGATGCTGAAAACATAGACAGTGCTGGGGGACCTCAGCCCCTCAGATAGCATCTACGGACAGGGATAAAGAATCGCTATTTTGAGCCGAGACCTTCCAAAAGGACTGGAAAGGAAGGGGGCAGGAGCCAGAGTAAGATGGGGAGGGTAAAGAATATCTCTTGTGTTGGGTGCTCCCGGTGAGGCCTCCTCTACATCGGTGACTGGGGACTGCTTTTGCTCTATCCACCGCAAGAGGCTGGACCTCCTGTTGGCTGCCCATTTCAGTTTGACTGCCCATTCCCCATTCAGACATGTCTTTCCATGGCCTCCTTTACTGCCACGGTAGGACCAAACTCAAGTTGGAGAAGCAACATTTATATTCTGTCTGGATAGCCTCCAACCTGATAGCGAGACCATCAATTTCTCTAACTTCTGGTAATTTCTCCGCTATCCCTCCTCCCCTCTTTTTCCATTCCTCTTTTTGGTTACCTCTTCAGTTCTCCCCACCTGTCCATCACCTCACTTTTGTTCCCTCCTTCACGGCCCACTGTCCTCTCCTATTGGATTCCTTCTTCTTCAGCCCTTGCCCTCTGCCATCTTATTTCATATCCCTCCCCCATCCACCCACATCCCCCCCACTTTGATCTCACCCAGTCATCTGTCAGCTTGAACCCCACCCCTTCCCTCAACTTCCTATCCTGATTTCTGCCTCCTTCCTTTCCAGACCTGATGAAGGGTCTCAGCCCAAAACATCAACTGTTTATTCCTTCCCATAGCTGTTGCCTTAGTTACTGAGTTCCTCCAGCATTTTGTGTGTGCGTCACAATACATAATCCACAGCTGCTTTCATACTTCTCAAATCCATGGGATTGAATTTCAAAGGCAGGGTAATATAGCTGATAGCTAAAATGCACCTTGTTTAATATTGTTGACAGGGAAGGAATTTTTAAATAGAACACACAGTACCTTCACAAAATGCTGGGAGAACTCAACTGGTCAGGCAGCATCTATAGAAAGGAATTAACAGTCAAGGTTTCAGGCCAAGACCCTTCATCAGGACTGGAAAGGAAGGGGGAAGAAGCCAAAGTACCTTCATAAGGTTCCTGTGGCAGATACTGCTGCTAACAATAGCGTGGAACTGTGGTGGGAAGGACTCAGGTTATGACTTATGTCAATTCGTGTGCCACTATCACTAGTCCTGTCAAGAAATTATTTCTGTTGGGATTTATCAAGTGTGAGTAATGTATTCCTCTCACTTTCTGATTATGATCATTGAAGGCCCTCATGGGAACTGTGTTCTATAGCCTTGTTTCTTTCTGAGCTTTGAAAAGTGTTTGATCAGTGAATGAAAGGATGCGATTTTCTCCATCAGCTTCTTCCTATTTTCAAATTAAAGGCAGCTCTCTTCAGCTACAACAGATACCCAGACTCCAAGGCAATCTTCTTACTAAAGATGAAAGACCAGGGAGGCCGCTATAGATCAGAAGTCACCGTGTAGATAATGCCATTGAGTGGCAATCAAACAACGTCACTCGGCAATCAAATAACGTTACTTGCAACCTGAAAGCTTGGAACTGGGATTGAGTGTGATGATGAAAAGGAATGCCATTATTGGCAATACAGAGGCTAAAACTAAAAAATACTGTGTTACTTTAAAACAACTGAAAATTCTGAAAAAAAGTTATTACTCTGTAAATTCTGCAACCAAAATACTCGAGACATAAATTTTGTTTGTCATCATAAATTTTCCTTTTTTGAAAAATTGCTTAATTTCAAATCTTTCATCAAAACTAATTTTGTTATCTCTAGCTCCCGAATTTAATTCTTGTTCAAAAAAGGGAAGTTGCCCTCTCCTTGGCAGTTAACTTCATCATAAAAAAGTATTCAATCCTTTCTTCATTGTGATCTGACAAATCAGATTGGGAAGCTATGAAAATAAAATATAAATAGTCAGAAAGGAACTACCATTCTTCTCCAAGTGATGACTTGAGGTATGTGATAAGCTATTGAATTGTACTTGGCAGCAAAAAAAAAGACTCTTGTCTCTGAGCAATTTGGTGAAAAGTGTTAATTTCTCAGTACAGTCTTGCTTTGCATTCATAAACCTGAGTGCATTGAATGATTTCCAAATTTCCTAAAATTTTAGAACATTATGTATTATGAATAGAAATTGGATTTTACTTCTAATTAGGTACTCGCTGATAGGGATCACTAATTTAAAAATTGAGGGAAAGATTAGGAGAAAGTTGTTAATCAAAAAATTCATTGGAGCTCTGGAGGCTTTGCCACAGAAATATCTGATACAGAAGGAAGTAAAAGATGGTGAAATGGAGCAGAATAAGATCAGCTTCAAATTGTTACAGCAACGTGTGACACATCCATGAAACACCAAATATCCTCATTCTCTCACCATTGTCTGGTTTCTTCATTAACACATTGTAAGTAGCAAATGTGAAAGAAGAAATATTATTCTCTCAGGCATTCATAAGCATACTGAAAACCCTTTAATACAAGTAAAATCTGCTTTTTGCCAGCACTAGTGTAATAATGTAAGAAGAGAACTGAGTCATACATTGGAAATGACTTTCTCAATCACAATCCAAGCAAATTGTAAAGCTAAAGTCACCTGCAATAAGTTCACACAATTATCAGCCAACAATATATAAGACACTGTAAGGTTTCACTGCTAAGGTAATGGTTTCTCTGTAGCAGCAATGTCTGGGTTATGACTAGAGATAACAGGGCATGATAGCCAATGAGTGGGATGTTGTTCTTTCTTGTGTGTCGGGGAGAGGGATTTCGTGGTCTTTTGCCGGGGAGCGATGAGAAGAGAAGGCACGATGGAGAGAGTTGGTAGACCGCTGGAATGGACTTGGAGCGAGGACCCGAAGGTCAGCGATGATCGGAGGAGGTCGATGGTGGATGAATGGTCTTATCAGTGAGCTCTGACGTTGTGCATTAGACTGTTTCATGAGAATGGGCCCTTCCCTATTTTTTGTTTCTTTACTAACCATACAGTCAAATTAAGAATTATAAAGCTCAATCGTTTAATCGCATCACAGATCAAAGTTGCTGGTGAATGCAGCAGGCCAGGCAGCATCTCTAGGAAGAGGTACAGTCGACGTTTCAGGCAGAGACCCTTCGTCAGGACTAACTGAAGGAAGAGTTAGTAAAAGATTTGAAAGTGGGGGGGGGAGGGGGAGATCCAAAATGATAGGAGAAGACAGGAGGGGGAGGGATGGAGCCAAGAGCTGGACAGGTGTTTGGTAAAGGGGATATGAGAGGATCATGGGACAGGAGGCCCAGGGAGAAAGACAAGGGGGGGGAACCCAGAGGATGGGCAAGGAGTATAGTGAGAGGGGCAGAGGGAGAAAAAGGAGAGTGAGAGAAAGAATGTGTGTATAAAAATAAATAACGGATGGGGTACAAGGGGGAGGTGGGTCCTGAAACATCGACTGTACCTCTTCCTAGAGATGCTGCCTGACCTGCTGTGTTCGCCAGCAACTTTGATGTGCGTTGCTTGAATTTCCAGCATCTGCAGAATTCCTGTTGTTTTAGTTTAATCGCATGTTGTGTACTGTTTGTTATTTCGTGGTACTGATTTGTAACAGGGGACACATTGCGCAGTATCCATCCAAACAAAATTTCCTAAGTTTGGCCGGGTTGAGGACTGTCTTCCCCTAGATTAAGCCGCTAGCCGAATCGAGAGTTACAAATGCACGAACATGACCAAAGAAAACAGCGTTCCTTCAGGGCCAAGGTGTAAGTCATGGTACCAACGGTCGTACACAGCACAAGGCACATATAAGGTAACAGTAAGCATACAGTCATACAAAATATTTATGTATATACAGTATAGCCCCAGTCTCCAAGTGAGATGCAAGTTGATAGTGCATGGGCGTTATCATCAAGAACAAGCTGTTCTCAGCAGTCCACAGACGAACGTACGCACGCAAGCATGCAATCCGGTTTGTCTTCCACCAACCGAGCACTGGAGCTCAGCACCAAAAGGAGGGATCAGCCCCCTTTCCAGTTCTGTATAATTCAGCCTTTCTTTGTTGAGCATGTTCTGAGGGAGGGTGTTCCAGAACCCACCACCATCAGAGTGAAAGAAAACATCATCTCCACTTTAATCCTCCTCTAACTTTAAATCTATGATCTCTTCTCCTTTAAAATCCTCAGCTAAGGGAAACAGATTTTCACTGAAATTCCTAACTGAAGTGATTGGTATTGACTATCACTTTCATTGTATGAATCAATGACATTGATTTAAATGCTCGTTATAAATCTTTCCTGATTTACATTCCATTGCCAGGGCAGTTGAATTAATATAGTTTCTTCAGAAAATCCCTCAAAGCTTCCATTGATAGTGTTTCTGAATTTAAGTTGGACTTTAATCCTACTCCTGATCCAAACTTCAAATTAGTATCTCTAAATTACTTGAATTGGTTATGTTCTAGGTATAGTAAAAGAAAACAACTACTTTTTCTTAGTTTTAGAATGCTTGGAGCATGACATGTGGCTTGCCAATGGAATATGGCTGATTAAAGAAAATGAAGTTTCAGGATGTGTACACGCTTTGCTAAATCCATCTGGTCTGTTAGAATCTGCCTGTCTGGCAGGTTTGAGCAAACTATTAGCTCACAGGAAATAAATGCCTCATTAAGTAACAGGTGAAGAGGGAAATAATGCCACAGAGTGGGGTGTGCAGATGTTTTAAAGAAACTTCAAACGGTTGACTCAAAAGTTAATATGATAAAGACAGCAACATGACAATTCAGTTAAAAAAGGATTAGATGAAAATAGGAACAGAGAATGTCGATTTTCTTTTTAAAAAGTGTTGTATTGCTTGTCTTCTTTTGTGCTGTGTTGCTTTAAGTACATGGGTTGTGGTAAATCTGTTACTAGAGTGATGCAAGGACACAAGAGATTCTGCAGATGCTGGAAATCCAGGGCAACAAAATGTTGGGGAAACTCAGTGGGTCAGGCAGCATCCATGGAAATAAATAAACAGCTGATGTTTTGGGCCAAGAATCTTCATCAGAACTGGAATGGAAGAGGGAAGGTGTCAGAATAAGAAGGTGTGGTGGTGGGGGCGGCATAAATGTAAGCTAGAATGGGATAGGTGAAACTAAGTGGTTTCACTTAATCTACTGTATGTATTGGTTCAACAACACAAAGGTTTGGGTGCTCAGCCTGGAGCGTGAAGACAATTTGCTCAAGTATGCAGAATACTACAGGTACCTTCCCTGAACAGTCAGTCAAATAACACGACTCAAAGTGCTGAAAATCAAAGTAACTGCAGGTGCTGTAAAGAGTCGGAGTCATATAGTTATGCAGCACTGAACAAACTCTTCAGCCCAACTTGTCCGTGCTGACAAAGGTGCCATCTGAGCTAGGTATGTTTGTCTGCATTTGGCCCACTTCCCTGTAAACCTATCCTATCCGTGTACCTGTCGGAATATCTTTTAAACATTGTAATTATACTCAGCATACCACTTCCTCTGTCAGATTGTTCCTTTTACCCACCACCATCTGTTCGGAAAGACCATCTCCTGATCCCATTTGAGTACTTCTTTTCTCACCTTAAACCAATGCACTCTAGTTTTTCTCTAAGCCCTGCCTTGGAAAAAAAGACTGGGTCTACCTCTCTTATCTATTCCCTTCCTGATTTATTAATCCTCTGCAAGGTCACCCCTCAGTGTCCTTTTGTTCAGTTTAACCAGTCTCTCCTGAGAACTCAAGCCCTCCAGCCCAAGAACGTCCTTCTGCACCTGTTCCAGCTTCTTCACATGCTTCCAGTGTAGCAACCAGAACTGCATACAGTACTCCAGACACAGTCTTACCAACATAGTCTACAGCTGAATTTATAGCACGTTTGTCCCAATTAATGAAGGCGAGCATGCCATACACCTTCTTCACTACCTCACTACCTTGTTGTCTACCTGTATCTCCACTTTCAGGGAACTATGTGTTGTGGCCCCTATCTTCGCCCATTTTACATCATTCCACAAGGCCGTGTTAGTCACTGTGTCCTGCCCTGATTTAACTTACAAAATCCATCACTTTCCACTTGTCTAAGCTAAATTCCATTTGCCATCAATCTGCTTGTTTTCTCAGTTGATCTACATACTGTTGCCACCTTACGCGGCCCTCTTCGCTGTCTCCCACACCACCATCTTGGTGGCATCTGTGAACTTACCCAATACATTCTCATACAAGTCGCTAATATATATGACAATTGACACTAATTCCCATAACACAACACTGGTCAGAGGCCTACAATCTGAAAAGCAACCCTCCACTACCACTCTCTGTCTCCTACCACCATACCTATTCAACTCTCAGACACTTCCTAGCCCTTGAAGAGGACCTCACTCTGGAGCAGAAAACTGTCTTGACACCATCACTGATCTTATTAACTCTGAAGGGCTCCCATCCACTGCCACCGAACTCTTACCTCACACTGCTCACTTCTACCTCCTACCCAAGACCTACAAACCTGACTGTCCAGGAAAGCCCATTGTCTCTGCCTGCTCCTGCCCCATTGAATGTGTGTCCTCATATCTGGACTCCATTTTCTCCCCCTTGGTTCAGTCTCTTCCCAACTACTGTACATCCGCGACACTTCTCACGCTCTCGATCTACTCACTAACTTTCACTCCCTGGCTCTGACCGCCTCATTTTCACCATGGATGTCCAGTCCTAAACCTTCTAAACCTCATCAAGAAAGCCTTACCGCTCTCTGCTTCTCTCTCTATAAGAGAAGAACCAACCAGTTCCCCACCAACACTATCTTCCTCCGTTTGGCAGAACTGGGCCTCACCCTCAACAATTTCTTTTTTGGCTCCTCCTGCATTCTTCAGACTTGAGGAGTAGTCATGGGCACCCACATGGGCCCCAACTATGCCTGACTTTTCATTGGCTATGTTTAACAGTCCATGTTACAAGCCTTGCCTGGTAAAGCTCCCCAACTCTTCCTCCACTATATTGACAACTGCATTGGTGCTGATTTATGCAGCCATGCTGAGCTCGCCAATTTCATCAGCTTCGCCTCTAACGTCCACTCTGCCCTCAAAGTCACTTGGTCCATTTCTGACACATATTCTCCTCTTTCTCGATCTCTCTGTCTCCATCTCCGGAGACAAACTGTTGACCGACATCTTTTATAAATCTACCAATTCCCACGGCTCTTTTGACTATACCTCTTCCCACCCTGTTCCCCATAAAAATACTATTCCCCTTTCTCTATTCCTTTGTCTCTGCTGCATCTGTTCCCAGGATGAGGACTTCCTTTCCAGAACCTCAGAGATGCCCGCCTTCTTCAAAGAACAGGGTTTCCCTTTCTCCGCCATTTACGCTGCCCTCACCTGCTTCTCCATTTCCCAAACATCCATGTTCACCCCATTTTGCTTAACAGCGATAGAGTTCCTGGTATCCTTACCTACCACTCCATGAGTCTCTGTATCCAACACATCATTCTCCACAACGTCCACCATTTCCAAAGGGATCCTACCACCAAACACACCTTTACCTTACCCCCCTCCACTTTCCATGATTCCCTTGTTCAATCGTCCCTCGCAGTAACCTCCCTCCCGGCACTTATCCCTGCAGGCGGCCAAAGTGCTGCACCTGCCCATTCACCTCCTCCCTCACCTGCATTCAGGGCCTCCAAACAGTCCTTCCAGGTGAGGCAACACTTCACCTGCAAGTCTGATGGGGTCGTCTATTGTGTCCGGTGCTCCCAATGTCGGTCGATGGCCTCCTCGTGCTATGATGAGGCCACCCTCAGGCTGGAGGAGCAACACCCTATGTTCCCTCTGGGTAGCCTCCAACCTGATTGCATGAATATTGATTTCTCCTTCTGGTAAAAAAATAAAAATTTCCTTCTCCTTCCCGTCTTATTCTACTCCCCACTCTGGCCTCTTTCCTCATCTCACCTGCCTATCACCTCCCCCGGTGCTCCTCCTCCTTCCCTTTCTCATATAGTCCACTCTCCTCTCCTATCAGATTCCTTCCTCCTAATCCCCTCTCCTACTCACCTGGCTTTACCTATCACCTTCTAGCCATCTTGCTTCTCCTCCACCTCAGCTTTTATTCTGGCATCTTCCCCCTTCCTTTCGAGTTCTGAAGAAGGGCCTCAGCCCAAAATGTCAACTGTCTATTCATTTCCATAGATGCTGCCTGACCTGCTGAGTTCCTCCAGCATTTTGTGTGTGTCGCTTTGGATTTCCAGCATCTGCGGAATTTCTCACGTTGATCATACCTATTTTATACTCAATTGGCTAGCTCGCCCTGGATATTCTGTGCATGAACCTCTTCAAAAGCCTTGCTAAAGTCCATGTAGACAATGTCTATTATTCTGCCCTTAATAACCCTCTTTAAAAAGCCCAGTCAAATTTTGGAGTCGCAATTTCCCACGCACAAAGCCACAGTGGCTACCTCTCATCAGTCCTTACCTTTCTAAATATGGGTAGATCGTGGAATAAAGGGAAGGAGGAGGGGAACTAGAGGGAAGTGATGGATAGATCACGAGGGTGGGGAAGAGACGAGGAGGTGTGGGAGGGTAACCTCTGGAAGTTAGAGTACTAGACATTCATGCCAGTATGTTAGAGACTACCAGACTAAATAAGTCCTGACGAAGGGTCTCGGCCTGAAACGTCGACTGCGCCTCTTCCTATAGATGCTGCCTGGCCTGCTGCGTTCACCAGCAACTTTGATGTGTGTTGCCTAAATATGCAGAGCTGCTTTTCCAACCTGTGTGCGACATTAGGGTGGCAATAGAGTTGACTGTGGGCAGACAGGTCCAGATGGGAATGGGAAGTTGAACTGAAATGGGTAGCTATTAAGAGATCCCAGCTTTTATGCTGACCAAACAAAGATTCTTGAAGAAGTGGTCCCCCGCCCCCTGATCTGCTGATGTAGAGGAGGCCACACCAGGAGCACTGAATACAATAAACGACTGTGACAGACTCACAGGTGAAACATCAGCTCACCTAAGGACTGTTTGGTAGCCTGAGTGGGGGTGAGGGCAGGTGTGGCACTTTTCACAGTCATCTGGTTAATGTTTGGATAGGAGCATTTGAAACCTGAGAAGATAGCCAAAAAAAAATCCTAGAAGAAAAAATATGGGAGAAAAAAGGAAATTGCCAGACAAGCACGGGATGGAGCAGCATCTGTGCAGGGAAAAGAACTGCTGACGTATATTTGAGGACTCAAAAAATGTGGGAGCTGTGAAAAACGGAGCAGAAGGACAAACTGGGTATGTATGTCCTCCACTCCCAGAGAGAAAGTGAAAAATCACACAGCCAATCTCAGAGATGGGTGACTGATACAGATCAAGAGATCAAGTTATCTAAAGTAGCAGAATTCAATGCTGATTCCAGAGTGCTGCAACAGGCTCAGGTGGGGAATGA